>NW_027507758.1:149828666-150428666 GCF_037356315.1 Lithobates pipiens | reverse complement strand
TTTAGTCTGACCCTGCTGTACATTCCTTGCCATGTTACCTGTGAGCCTGCATGTTTAAATTATCATTTTGTACAAAATGTAGGAAATGGTCACCTTTGCACTGGTTCGTCGCACTTGCTGTAATTTTTGTTTCTAGGCATCTATCACCACAACGACTGGGTAGAACTCTGCCTCCGAGACTAGTTGGACAGCCCCTTAGAGTAGATATAAAAGATCTTTTGGGTTATCCTCCAGAACAATGTGGTTTTGAG
Source organism: Lithobates pipiens (assembly GCF_037356315.1). NCBI lineage: Eukaryota > Metazoa > Chordata > Amphibia > Anura > Ranidae > Lithobates > Lithobates pipiens. Next base: position 150,428,415 of record NW_027507758.1, on the reverse strand, counting down.
ACCTTCATTAGACTTTCCCCCACCCATGCCAAAATTTCCTTTGGAAATGGAGTGGTTCCGTGCAGCCTTCTCCCCGATACACCAGAAGAGGAGCACCAAATGGCACACTAAAAAGGCCCATGTAAGGTTTATATGGAAAGGACAGCCTTGATCCAACGTCAGATTCTTTATCCAACCAGCAGGTGCAAAAAAGGGCCAGGTGACCTCAACAAAGCACAACTGCAGCATACATCCACTAAATGAACCTACAACATTCTGAACTTGTATTCTCCAAACCAGCCTTTTTCAGCCTTGGTAAAATGCTAAAAAAATAACAACGTGTGGAGCTACAGGTTGGAAATACTATTCTTGCTTCCTATCATCTGAGGACATGGATTGCTAAGGAGCAAACCCTGAGTCCATGCAGCGCTCTTGGTTTTCCCTCACTTACCTCCAGACACGGAAGTACAGGTCAGTGGGGGTTGTCTGTGGCACTTTAAACAGAGTTCATATTAAAATTTCTTCTCTTTCTTCATTAGGTAGCCTGAGTTGGCAAGCAGGACAGGGGGTGGCAACCTCCTTCCCTCCCAAGCAGCTGACTCACTAAATGCCACTACATAATGCTCAATGATTCACAGGTAAAAGTTATTCTGCACCACAAATTTCTGACCACTGAACTCAGCAATACAACCTACTGACCATTGAACTATCTCAACTACATTTTAGAGCTTGTCCATACCAGGTACAGCGTGGAAACAAATGTGAATTATCCGTTTTTTTTTTTTTTTGTTTTTTTTGCACCACACAAAAAATGTGCTGCCTTTTGCAGACGCACATATCTAGCAAATGCACATATTCACACCCACTAAAATGCATGGTACCATGTGTTTTTGGTTCAGCGCGAATTGAAAAATAATGCGGCTACTTTTTAGAATGTTTCACGCACTTGCCCATAGAGGAGCGCACAAAAAAAGAGTGCACATGCTCAGATGCACCGCTTGATATGAACAAGCACTCAAATTGGTGTGCCCAAAACTAAGCACAATTCTAAAGGGTGTCTTGTCAAAAAATTAAATAAAATAAAAAAAAAAAAAGAAAAAGGGGAAGAAAAAAAAAATGTGAGAAGCACCATTTGAAAAAAAATAAAAATAAACAAAAATAAAACACATTCAACTAGAGGCATTCTGGGTGGACATTTTCAGAGCTGCCAGTTGGTCATCACAGAATTAATTTAAAGCCACTACAGACTGATGTGGCAGCAATCTCCCATTGTGGTTATAATATAAAGTCTTGGCTATTGTCAATTCTCGTGCATAGTAGCACCAACAGGGTGAGGCATCTGGAAAATGGAAAACAGATACCTACCAAAAACTGAATTTCAAGAAGTCTCACCATGTCAGCGCTATCCCCCCCCATTTTGGATTTTAGACTTATCAGAATGTTGACCGTGTGTCATGGAAAATTTCAATAGCTACCCAAAGGGGCTGTCCTAGAGGTCTCTGAGGTGAAGCTAATCATGGTAAAGCGATGAGGCACCAAGGAAAAAAAAAAATAGAAAATTCTGTAAATATCTAATAATTTCCCTATTTTCACATCACTTGTGTGTGATTTCACTTAGCGCTACCTATATCAGAACAGTATCCTTTGTTAAAGTCTATGACAAAGGCCTTAGCACATGCAAAATGTAACATCTTAGCCATAAAATTCATTCTCCCGAATTGTAATTGTGCCTAGCTTTTGCTAAATGTCACATCTGTTTATATTTCCACTTAGTGGCTCTCCATTACTCTAAAAACAAACCATGCGTTGCTCATTCTTACTTTACATTTTTGCAGTCAGAAGATAAAACAGAATACAGGTCAGCAAACGGAGCGTACCGAAAAATACTTTGAATCCATAGTTACAAAAAAATATATAAAAATCACTTAAGTAGATTTAAACCAGACCTCAGTAAATGTTAAGACTGAGGTCTGGGGGACAGTTTTGTCCAGACTGGCAGGACCAATCCATTTAGATGCATGTGTCCACTGTTCCTCTCGCTGCTGCCGTCATCCTCCCAGTAGGACAGAGAAGAAGGTGCACTCGGTCTGCATGGAGAGCAGGAGCTGCTCCACTTTTCACGTTAACAAGCCACTGTTTGGTTGCTACGATGCAGGGGGGTCCTAGCAACCGAACAGAACTTGGGAGTTTCTCGCCATCCATCCAGACCGATTGCACCTCCTGCCCTCTGCTATGAAAGTTAGGAGGAGGGACGAGAACACTGATTTAAAGGAAGGGGAGGTGCGCTGTTAAGGCGGTCAGTTTGTAAATAGCTGACCGCTTTGTAAAAGAGGTGCACTGAGCTGTAACAGGGGTGCTGTGATGTAAAGGAAGAGGGTGGGGGTTGTATTGTAAAAGCAGGGACTTTAATGTGATGGTGGTAATCTTTTTGCAACAGTACACATTTTTGCTGGTTACATACACACATTTGTGTTCCTTATTGGTCGGGCGTTCAGAACTTATCTTCTCCTTTACTTCTAGATAATGACCAATAATTTTGGTTAGATCCAAGGTGGCATATTCTTAATTTTCCTATCACTTGCTCCACATGGAGGGATAGAAATCATGGATTGTTCTGAATTCACCCTATGAGGTGCCATCGCTACCTGATCATCAGGCTAGCATGCACGTAGTATACTCTATGTATGTCTTATATGTGGTTATGTTAGTTTGTGTTGTGATTTTTTTTTCTCAAGATCTCAAAACTTTAGTTTACATTACTATACACACACTAATATAACATATACTTCTGCTACTTTTTAATTGTTTTTAAATTTTGCATTAGCATCCACCCAGTAAATGTCATGAAGCAGCATTTTTTTGCTAAATGCGTACACAGCACATGGAGAAACGTATGGACCACAACTATTAGGGGTGCAACGGATCGTCACCGATCCGTGATCCGAACGGGTCACCCCCGCTTGGATTGGCACATGCCACGAACCGTGGTCTCAGCCTTAGGAATGGCCGCGGCTTCGGCCTAGCTTCGAAGTGGCGGCCATCTTTCTACACCCAGGTCGTTTACAATGCGATCGCTCCGACGGAGCGATCACTTGTAAACAAACCAGCGTCATGTCATGACGCCGGTTCCTCTCTCCCCTCTCTGCACTAATCTGTACAGTGGAGGGGATAGATTGGGTGGAAGCTGCAATACCCAGCCACACTATATGGTGGTGGAATTTTCACAGGTTTTTGCAAATGAAATTATTATTTGCTGATCCGAAAAATGATCCGATCCGTCACTCTGATCCAAGGAACGATCCGTGAGTTTTTTGAGCGATAATATATATATATTTTCATATTCATAAGTATGCGTGTCCACATGGACTCTACTGCTAGCCATATACCCATGCTTATTGGGTACTGTTGGTTGGTTTGTCAGTAAGGTGCCATGTATGTCCATGTTTTTTAAAATTTCATATTTTGTTAAAACTGTATATTTTTAAGATACTTTTTGGTCTCAAGCTATGCCCACAAAATTCTATTTTTTTGATTGAGGTGTTTCAACTCAATCCCTTTTTCTGATTAATAAGAAGTTGGCATAGTGGGGGTCTTCCCTTTCTTTACAAAACTGTTTCAGCTCAGACATTTGTAGGATGTCTGGTACAAAACGGCTCTCGAGGACAATTCACAGCATCTGTATGGGACTTAAAGCGGGAGTCCGCCGGGAGTTGGCGTTTTTTTTTTTTTTAAAGCCAGCAGCTACAAATACTGCAGCTGCTGACTTAAAATAGTGACACTTACCTGTCCAGTGCACCCGCGATGTCGGCACCCAAAGCCGATCTCTCGATCGTCTCTCGGGTGCTACCGCTGCCATCTTGGGTATGGGAATCAGGAAGTGGAGCCTTTCGGCTTCATTTCCCGGTTCCCTACTGCTCATGCGCGAGTCGCGCTGCGCAATAAGGATGGACCCGCTGCCTCTGGGATCTGTGCGTTTCCCAGCAGGCAGCGGGGGACTTTCAGAAAGGGGCGTAATTTATGCCCCTTTCCGCAGAGAGCTATCCCGGAAGTGGGTGCAGATACCTGTACTGTACAGGTACCTGCACCCCCCTCCCCCCTGAAAGGTGCCAATTGTGGCGCCGGAGGGTGGGGGGGAGGAATCCAATGAGCGGAAGGTCCACTTTAGGGTGGACCTCCGCTTTAAGGTCTGGACTGACTGGACCATTTCAAAGGCCCATTTTATTTTCCCGAGTCAGTCTGTGGTGGATTTCCTTTAATACTTAGGGTCATTGTTCTGCTACATCACCCAACTTCTACTAAGCTTCAGCTGGCAGACAGCCACCCTGACATTATCCTGTAGGATATTTTGGTAACCTTGGGAATTCATTTTTCCCTTGATGGCAAGTGGTCCAGGCCCTTGCAGCAAAGCAAGCCCAAATCATGTTCCCTTCACCATACTTACTCATTGAGATGCTGTTGGTGAGCTGTGTCCTTCTGTGCCATACATAGTACTGAAAAATTCTTCTCAAACAATTCAACTTTTGTTTCACTAGTCCACAAAACATTTTTCCCAGTGGCATTCCTGTTTGCCAGGATACGGTTTGGCAAACTTCAGGTGCAAAGCACTGATTTAATGGAGAGCAGTGGCTTCCTTCATAGTGTTTTGCCATAGACACCCTGCCTGTTCAAAGACCTATGTACGGTAGACTCAAACAGGGATGTTTTCCAGTTTGTGATGTCTTCAAGCCTTTAACTGTTACTCGTAGGTTCGTCTTTACCTCATTGGAGGATTCTGTGTTGTGCCTGGCTACTCACCTTGGTTGGGTGCCCACTTCTAGGAAGAGTAGCAAACTGTCTCCATTTATAGACAATTTGGCCAACTGTTGAATGACATCCTCAGAGTGCTCTTTGTGAGGCATGGTTCAAAATCAGCTGATGCTTCTTATGAACAGGAATCTTAAAACGTTTTTTTGTTTCTTTCAAAATAGCTCCACACCACACCGCCAAACTCATTTCATTAATTGGACTCCAGGTGTGCAAACTACTGACTCCAATTAGTTTTTGTTCAAGTAATTAGCCTATGAGTTTACTTACGTTTTGCCCCAGGACTGTGAATGTTTAATGGGCGTGCTCAATAAAGAGAAGATAAAATTAGAATTGTTTGCTTAAGCATATTACATTTGACTATGCCATAGATGATGCAATTTTCTTTGGTTGCAGGAAAGATGCAAATAAAAAAAACCCCCAAAAAAACACAGATTACATCTCTAAAATATCGATTCTCCCCCCCCCCCCCCCCCCACTGACTGAAAACCTCCCGCAGAGCTATTGTGTTCTCCCGACACGCACACACTAGACTACAAATAGATTGCCTATTTATTCTGATAAATTAAAGTCTTAGCTTGTAAACTTGGACATAGTTCAGAATCAGTAAAATGTATGCACACATCAACAGACCTTACTCTTCATTATTATGTGCCTCCGGCAGGTGAACATAAAAAAGACTTGCTCTGAGCAAACATATATATTTATATGGACTCAAAACTTCAAAGGCATAATTTAAAGCACTAAGTATAGTAGTCAGGCCATATAGTAATTATGCATAACTGCAGCCAAATATTGTTGGCAGACACATTTGACAGGAAGTATTAATTCAAGATACTAGGATGTTGGCTTTGAAATAAATTCTTACCAAGCAAAACCTCATCATTTACTCAAGTAGCATGTCATGTAAATATTCTGCCATAAACTGTCCAATGACTTGTCCCCACCCAAACACAATCAGTACATCGTAACATGGCAGAGTCAAGCCATGTTTATCAGGCAAACTGGTATTCAGTTATCCAAACCTGCAAGTTCTATGTTGTACAGCTGAGCAGTCTGATAAGTAAGCTTAAAAAAAAAAAGGGTGCAAGAGATGGCATTCTACAGAGGAGACCTGTATTTGCAAACAGTTCTAGTCTGCTCAGTTTTGTTTTTGTTTTATTTCACTGCTCTACTCTACCATTGATTTAAAGCTAATTCCGGGAACAACTTTGTAAGAAGGTGAAGGCACACTAGGAGTTAAGTCCAAGGAGGTACATAACCTCTCATGAACTTATCCATTATTTATATCCGATGAGTTTATGGTTCGGCTGGAGCATACACAGACTTGGGTCAGTAAGAGAGGAGGTACACTAAACAGCTATGCCCACTCCTAAATCTACTGACCATTCAAAGAAGCCTTTGTATTTTGTGAATGAGTTTACATAATACAAAGGCTTCTGGGATTGGGCAGGAAGAGGAGAGGGCAGGCACAGCAGCTGCAGTGACTAGTTGAAGATGCTTAGACCCGAAGAACAAGAATGAGGCTCCCAGAAATACAGCAATAGTCATCTTCCCGGAGTGCAAAATACTGTCAGATGTAAATAGACATAAGTCCAGGAGATGTCATGCACCTCCTTGGGATTTAACTCATAGTTGTGCCTTCATTTTTTACAAAGGTGCTGAATTCCTGGAATTCAGCTTTAAAAGGGTAAGTTAACATTTCATAACATGTTACTCTCTCATTCATGTTATGAATGCAGCTCCCCTCATGCCCCCTGATCCTTGTTGTGGCTGCAGACTGGGGATCTTCTCCCCATTTCTGATGCCACAGTAAAAAAACAAAAAACACAAACAAACACACACACACACACCCCCAACACAACACTGTATATGGAAAACTACAAGTCTTTGCAACTGCCACTGTGCTGTGGTAGGTCATTGAGTCTTCCTGTCAGAATGTATCGGCTTCCTCATACAAGGTACGAGGAAACCGATACACTGACAGATCTGCAGGAGACCTGCATGGCTACAGTGATCTGCCGATTGCTGGTGAAATGCTTTACAGGCTCCTACAACAAAAAATAAATGCACATTTTTAACCAAAAAAAAAAAAGTGCATTTATTACTTTTTATCAAAAACTGAACTTATCCTTTAAGTGCACAGACCTTGCACCTGTGTTAAAAGAAACGCTTCCTGTAGAAAAAGCACTCGCGGGATGAGCGGACATGCTGAGTGAGTGCTCCTCCCTCGTTCAAGAGCCCCAGGCTGAGACCTGCACCGCAAACGGCAAATTGCTCACTGAATCAGCTGAACAGCAAATCAGCTGACCATGACAACGCGCAGGCAGGCTGCGCTACAACCAGCTGGAGGAGGAGTTTGTCGGGAGGGATCCAGGTTTACCTCTCCCCTCATGCAGTAGAGCCTGGACACAGGAAGACAGGAAGTCCTGTGTCCTGAATGCTAATGGAACCCAGGCGGATTGAGCAGACCATGGGTCCTTAACTCCTGGTCGTGTCATCCAGGCAAGAGGTCGGGGCCCTCTGGAACACGGTAGGAGGTCTCTGGTAACAGGACAAGGGGGGGGTGGCCCCCCGAAAAGCACATTATGATACCAGGGCATAGCCTCCAGGCTATGGGAGAGGATACAGTGGTCCCAGAGAAGGTTATCTGGGGCCTGAGGGGGGCTCCCACAGTCAGAGACCGGCCACCAAGGACACAGAGATGCCCCAATTAGCCTACGGCCAAGACCCCCTGATACAGGAACATGTCAGTTTGGGGCTCTCGTGGGGGGGGGGGGGTGACCATCTCCCGGGGAGGACATGCTGGTAATGAACGGAGGTGTTCCATTTCCAGAGGGGGGGCCATATGGTTAATCGACAACAAACAAGCTATCAGGGAGAGGATCTGATCCCACAGGCAAGAGGCTTTACTCCAATGTAGCAGGGGGACAGGCTTTCCCCGGGGTCAAACAGAGGCATGGAAGATACAGAGATGGACATCAGGGAGCTTTTGAGGGCTCTCCCTACTAAGGCAGACACTCAATAAATGCCATGAAACAGTCATACCAACAAGCAGTGGAGGGCTTAAGAGGACACGGGCACTGGGGCATAGCGTGGAAAGTTTGGAGAATGGCTAGGAGGTAATGGTACAGGCCGGTGGCGGACATCAAAGACATCACCAAAAATCATGAAGGCGTTCTAAATTCATATAGGGATCAGTTGGATGACTATGAGAAGAAGGACAGACGGCAGAATATCCGTATAAGGGGATTACCCAAAACAATTTGAGTGTCAAGATTTGGTCTCAACAGTGCAAAAATGATTCTGCCAAATCATGGGGGACTACTCGCCTGAGTTTATAGAGAACCCCATCTTACACTTCTCAGAATATGGAGAAACCAAGAGACGTTATATGTAGAGTACATAAATATGCAGTAAAATAAATCATTACGAAAATGGCCTGTAGTAGACCTGAAATAGTCTTTGTTGGTATAAATCTGTTCCTGTACCCGGACCTAGCAAGCCGGACCCTTGTTCAACGCCGATCAGTGCGACCTCTGTTGGAGGCTTTGTTCTCTGAAGGTGAACAATCGCTGGGGGTTTCCATTAAGCCTGACGGTCTCTAGGAATGGCAAAGCAGCAACTCTTCACACTAAATATTGGACCTTCCCTTAGTCAGTCATTCTCCAGTGCGTAAAGTCTACTTTACACAGGATCGCCTTTACAGCGGCATACTAGCTCATTATGAAATACTTACCTTCGAACAAGGCACCAGCATCTCACTCGGTCCATGCAGAGGGAGCCGACATGTTCCCTCGGCGTGTCTTCCGGGTATCGCTGCTCCGGCCACTCACGTCGTCAATCCCACACATGCGCGTGGGAGTTTCCTTCCCGGCAGGGTCTGGCATCCGCCGGACTTTCAGTCGAGAATGCCCGGTGCGCATGCCCCGCTGAAGTCAGTGGTTCATTGCGAGGGGAATATCTCCTAAACCATACAGGTTTAGGAGATGTTCTTTTTACCTACAGGTAAGCCTTATTATAGGCTTACCTGTAGGTCAAAGTTAAACATTTGGCTATACAACCGCTTTAACTTCATGATTGGGAAACAGAATTAAAACAGGTATTGGCAAATGAACAAATTATAAAAAAAAAAATTTCCTCAACCTATTCTACATCCATAAGTTCGTTTGTATGTAGAGGAAATGGCATATAAAATTTATGGCAAAATGGTATAGACTCCAGTTAAATTAGCTTAGATGTACCCACACGGTATTGGAGGGTTTGTGAGCAGTTTTGTGGTGTTTGTGCCCTGTGATCAAACCATTTTTGGGAGGCAATTGCCCCATGGATTGAGAAGTTGACCCTCAGAGCTATGGAATTTACACCCCTGCTCTTCCTATTTCATGGGATACCTTGATCTATTTTCCCCAAAAAGAAAAGTTTCTCTTTTTTTTATATAACTAATGCAATAAGGATTGGGAGATAGCATGGCCATTAAATGGTCTCTTACACAATCTGTTTTGGGGGTCCCTTTTTTTTTTCTTGTTTTACAAAGATTGCGAGATAGCGTGGCTTTAAAGGCCTTTCACAATTTTGGGTTTTTTGACATTTTTAGCACCTCCTCCCCCCTTTGTTTTCCCCTTACTTTGTGCAGGGGGGAGTTAAATGGACAATGATTTACGGGATAGAATGGAGTAAGGGTTCGGGGGGCAGGTCATGAAGACTGGATATATTTTTTTTGCACTGGTATATGGGGGGGTAGGGAATGGTGATAGAATCAGGACAATAGGGTTTTGAGTGGAAGAGTGGGTTTTTAGGAATGAAGTGGCAGAGTCGGCCCAGCCTCCATACAAGGTGTGTGCTAAATAAGAAGTTGAAAGGGGGGCTCTTCCCTTTTTTTCCATTCTCTCTATTCCTTTTATTCATATTAGTTTTGGGAACGTAATATTTATGAATGTTTTATATTGATTTTGTTTCTTGTATGATACTATGATGAATTTAAGGTTGTACAACAATGACTTGATATGTTGAACTTTAAACAAAAACGCATTCACAGATGTATTCTTCTGTTTAATAGTACCAAGATCTTGACCCAGTACAGGGTCAAAATATATAAAACTTACTGTAATATTGGAATCCGCCATTTCCATTATTAATGTGGGCATGTGAAACCCAATCACGTTCTCTTCCTGGAGTATGCATGGAGAGGTGCATGCGCGATTCAACACCGGCCGTAGCGCCAATTGTTTGTAACATTGCTATAAGAATGGTCGGCGACAGAGCAAGGTCCTGCCCCCTTACGACAATGTAACGAGATTACAGCCCTCGGCACTCCCCCAGTGACTCCTGGGAAATAACAGACATCTCCCAGGAGCACTAGCACCGAGGGAAATGACAGGCGCCTTGGAGAGGAAGATGCAGATTACGGGGGACCCCCTAGCAACAGACCTGAAGAAGTGAGTAAAAAAAATTTTCCCCCAAAGGTTGCTCTAGGTATTGAAGGGAGTTGAATAATGTAAAAAAATAAAAATAAAATAAAAATTCTGACTGGAACTCGGCTTTAAGAACAAACCTACAGACCCTATCTTGTTTGTAACCCGGGGTGCGCCTGTATATGTGTACCCCCATCAGGGGAATAATACAGGCAAACAGTGCTCTTATTCTCAGATATTTACCTGAACCAGCCAACCATTTTGGCTCTTCGGCTACATATCCTAACCAATCTTTACCGCATGTTCCTATCCTGAACTCGATTCTTCCCCATTCAGAAGAGGGAGATTTAACCTCACCTAAAACGCAGCAGCTCCTAAACTAAAAGTCTGTACATGGACACAGTGGCTTTTATGTAGTTGAAGGTTGTAAAAAGGTAAAAGTTTTCGCCTTAATGCATTAAGGTGAAAAAACATCTGACAGTGCCGGCCCCCCACAGCCCCCGTTATACTTACCTGACCGCTCGAAAGTCCCGTGTTCGTCCCCGACATCCTCTTCGCCGATCAGCCTGGCCGTGTTGCTGTCAATCACATCCAATGACGCAGCGCACCGGGAGGCGGGACCGAGTGATACAGCAAGCGGCTATAGCCGCAGGCTGTATCACGAAGCGCGTCTGAAAGTATTCCACACCATGCGAGGGAGCTCGCATGAAGGTGAGAAGTACTTGCAGTGGGGGTGGGGGAGCCAAGAAAGCCGCTGAGGGACCCCAGAAGACCAGGTTCTGGGCCACTGTTCAAAAACGGGCTGCACAGTGGAAGTATAACTTTTTTTTTTTAAACAACAAAATGTATAATTCTTTTACAACCCCTTTGAGTTTAGGAGCTCTGGCAAAAAACACAGACTTAATTTTAGTAGCTGCCAGTGTACATGAAGCCTTAACCATTTGACCACTGGGCACTTAAACCCCCTTAATAACCAGACCAATTTTCAGCTTTTGGTGCTCTCACATTTTGAATGACAATTACTCACACTCGCAACACTGTACCTATGTGAAATTGTTGTTTTTTTAACACAAATAGAGCTTTGTTTTGGTGGTATTTAATCACCGCTGGGTATATATATATATATATATATATATATATATATATATATATATATATATATATATATATATATATATATATATATATATATATATATATATATATATATATATATATATATATATAAAATTATTATTATTTTTTTTTTTCCGTTTGTTATAAAATTTAGCAAATTAGTAATTGCAACATTTTCTCACACGGTATTTGCGCAACAATTTTTCAAACGCATTTTTTGGGGGAAAAAAAGGTTTTGTGCTTTAAACAAAACAGTGTGGTTAGCCCAATGTTTTAACATATGAAAGATGAAGTTATGCTGAGTAAATGGATACCTGACATGTCACCCTTCAAAATTGCACACACTCGTGGAATGGCGCCAAACTTCGCTACTTAAAAATCCCCATAGGCGATGCTTTAAACTTTTTTACTGCTTACACGTTTTGAGTTACAGAGGTGGTCTAGGGCCAAAATGATTGCTCTCGCTCCAACGTTTGCAGCGATACCTCACGTGTGTACTTTGAACACAGTTTTAATATGTGGGCGGGACTTGCGCATACGTTCGCTCCTGCATGCGAGCACACGGGGACAGGGGTGCTTTAAAAAAAAAAAATTTATTATTGTACATTTTACTTTTATTTTAGTGAGACATTTTCCCCAAAAAAACATTTTTTGATCACTTTTATTCCTATTACAAGGAATGCAAACATCCCTTGTAATAGGAATATGGCATGACAGGTCCTTCTTACAGTGAGATATGGGGTCAATAAGATCCCACATCTCACCTCTAGACTGGGAAGCCTGAAATAATAAAAAAAAAAAAAAAACTCTTGCTTTGGTTGTAGCGGTGAGTCAGTAGAAACACCGGAGGGCAGCAGAAGATGTCCCCTCTTGCCTCCCGTAACAACCGCTATTATTCTTATGGTGTAGGGAATCGCCGGCTGAAAAAGCCGATATCTGAATGATGCCTGTAGCTGCAGGCATCATTCAGATATCCCCCCCCCAAAGTCAGAAACGTCATATGACGGCCGGCGGGAAGTGGTTAAAACATTTTTTTTAACATAAAGTTTTCCATTTATACAATATTTCTAACACATAGCATGTACATACCAAAAATGACACCCCAAAATAGATTCTCCTACTCCTTCTGTGTACAGTGATACCACATGTGTGAGACTTCCACAGCCTGGCCACATACAGAGGCCGAGTACAGCCGAGCATGTCTGGGTATGCTTGAGTACGGCCGAGCATGGCTGGGCATCACCGAGTATTGCAGGGTATCACAGAGTATGGCCGAGCATAGCTGGGTATTGCAAAGTATCACTGAGTATGGCAGGGTATTGCCGAGTATTGGCAGGCAGTGGCGTAGCGTGGGTGGTCAGCAACCAGGGCAAGACAAGTAATTTGGGACCCCTAACCTGTGGGCTTTTAGCACTCCCCGAGTCCCTTCAAATACAATAGTACTGACCTATACAGTCCACTACACTGATCACTATACTGAGAACTACACTGACCATTATACTATACTGTCCACTACACTAAGCACTATACTATCCAATACTGTCCACTATACTGACAACTACACTGACCACTATACTATACCATCTACTACACTACACTGACAATTATACTGTCCACTACACTGAGAAATACACTGTCCGCTACTCTGTCCACCACACTAGACTATACTGACCACCATACTACAAAACTACACTACCTTCTCTCTCCCTCAGCCAGTAACACGACTCTCACTCACCTTGTCTGGCTCTGGCTTTCCTGCATTAGTCTGGAGGATAGAAGACGACAGCGGCAGCTCACAGCTTCTCTCCCCCGCGCTCTAGCTGCCATGTTCAGTGACCATCGCAGCGCACTGTGATTGGGCGTATGGGGGGGGAGGGGTCATGTGCGGAGGCCGGACTTCAGGAGCGATCGCAGACAGGCCAGCCCTACACCTCACATGACCCCCATACGCCCCCAATCACAGGGCACCGGACACTGAACATGGCGGCCAGAGGGCACAGGAGCTTAAAATTTGGTGGAGGCAGCCAGTGACATACTGGCATCCCCCTAAATCTCACACCCGGGGCCACAACACCCCCTGCTCCACCCATGCTACGCCACTGTTGGCAGGGTATTGCAGAGTATTGGCAGGGTTAATTGTCATTGAGCAGCGCTGTGGGCACTACAGATCTAGCCCACAGCGCTGCTGCTACCGATCTCTCCCCTCTCACACTGTACCAAGCAGTACAGAGAGGGGAGGGAGGAACCGGCGTCATATGTGACGGATCGATCACGTGGTAAACGGCCACGATCAGTGGCCGTTTACCGTGATCCATAATGCGCCGGGGTCCTGCGGTCACGGATGTTCTCAAGTGCACGCCCCAGGGGGCGAGCGAGAGCAGAATTCTGGGAGGACGTCATAGTACGTCCTCCCAGAGTTAAGCAACCGCCATGTAGCAGTCATTCGGCTATGTTAAGTGGTTAATCACCCCTTCTGCGTTTAGAATAATTTGAAAAGTTATAGTCCTAAAAACAAAAGCATCCTAAAATAGGAGGTCACATCACAGATGTACTGGATTTTTCATTGAGGTGCCTTGAAACCCGCCAGGATAAAATGAGGAGTTTACCTCTAAACATTGTTTTATTTGTTGCATCTATGCTTCATTTTTAAACTAGTGTGCTTGAATTGCAAGTAATATGGTAATGTGTAGTATTTATCTGTGTGTCACTATCAGCTAAAAGGTGTGGTTCATTACAAGTGTGTCAGCATCCTTATAGTACCAAAGAAGGGTCATCTAGACTAGAGCATAAACTGCTTTTCGCCCTGTAAAATGACAAAAGCAGCCAATTCGTACTTTGTTAAAGTGTACGCCTATCAATGAACTTCACTTAGGCTGGATTCACACCTATGCAGTTTTAGTGCTTTTTGCATTTTGCACTACAGAAAATGTTCCATGGGAAACCATGTTCAATAGAAATATAATAAAAAATGAATTTCCCCACGATTCACTATCGCTCGATTCTGCAAGTGTTCCAATTTATTATTGCTGTTTTCTAGCTGGTCTTTTGATGTAAAGGGACACTATTCAGTTGCTATGGACAGATATGAACAGATAGGGATATAGATATATATATCTATACATCATAAAACTGCACGCAGGGCATTGGACAAAGCACTGGGGACAAAAGGGATGTGAAATAATTTCACACAGTAATGCAATCTGTAAGATAACAGTGTACCGTATTAGGAGTTTTCACTTTTTTTTAAATTTGCCACCGGGTTCCGCCCCCACGCTTCGCGACGCTCGCAGGGAACAGAGAGGCATCGGGCAGAGCCCACGGACATAGCGGGGAGGACATCGCAGGATCCTGGGGACAAGGTAAGTATACTGCACCAGGATCCTGCAATGCAATCCTGAGTGTGGCCCGGGGTTACCGCTAATAGTGCTGAAATTTAACCCAGAGTCCCACTCGGGAAAACAGCCAGGGAGGTTAATCATTCCTTTTTTGGTCTGTGAAATACACAATACCAACTGATCAGATTCGAAATTCAGCTTAGCTTTATACATATGCGTTTGCAATCCATTGTGGGTGTCAATACAAAAAGTTAACCCCCCAAAAGAACAGAGCCTGAGCCAGCTGCTCCCACCCTCTTTCCAGCCTGATGCTCCAAGTGAGTGCTGGAGGGGCATAGCAGAGACTGAGTGACTGACCACCACTGTTTACCAAAGACTGAGAATTGAGTGGTCAGCAATCATGTGAGCTCTCAGTGTTAGGACAGCTGCAGCATCGTATCAATGCTGCCGCCAGGGGAGTATGAACATACGTACATTTGTTTTTTGTTTACTTTTTTTGTAGTTTTGCTCACCAACAGACAACTGGGCAGGCTAGACATGCACGGTTCAAATCTCTGCTTGTTCCTGCTGAACCGTTAATGGACACGCAGAATGTACCAAGTTGATCGATCAACTTGGGTACAACCACAGTCCGCTGGATTTTCTAGCGATTATCTCTAGTGGCTGCTATAGCCTGCTACAATTACTGCCCCCGCTGGGAGAAGACAATAGCTGGTTCCCCTGTAAACAGGCCAGCCTTAGGTCTTGTAATTTCTGCCCACAAATTTTTGAGGTCATTCAGAATGATTCAATTAGGAATGAAGTGCATTTTCAAGCAGATCAACAGATGTTTTTCTGAACTTGCAGAGTTTGTAAAGCGGAGGTCAGCAACCAGTAGATTGCGGTCTGGGCTTGCTTACCCACCATTCCAGAGCATCAAACAAAATGTGAAGAAGAGGGACTACTTGTAAAGTTGCAGTAGTGAGTAAGAGCCACATAAGCTGATGCCCCCTTTGTAGTGCTGACGCCTATTCCATGCATAGCGATACCAACTTCACTCCATCTTATCCCAGCTAGCGGTCTCCAGAGTGAGGCCAGCAGCAGGAAAGGAGATCTTCAGGTCCGTGTGAAGCAACAGACCAGGCACATTGGCTACAGGACAATTAACCTGACTTGAAACGCCGCTCTACTGAGAAGCTACACTGCCGCCGTAAGCAGCGACCGAGGAGTGAGTGAGTTTACGCTTGAGCGCACACTTCTGGTCCGCCGAGGCCGCAGTACACCACTGAACCATTGGCTGTTTGCTGTGCGTTTACACTGAAGGCTTTTTTTCTACTACGTGAAATGTGAGTGCAATCATTGGAGTGTTGGTATGATTTAATAAACAGTTTTTTTACGTTATCACGCTACGTGGAGCACTTTACTTGTTTTACATATGGAGTCACTTTGCTGAGTTAACACGTGGATCAAGTGGATGTTCCGTCTTTTATCCCCGGTGTGGGTGTAATAGTGTAATAAGCCAAACACGAGAGTGGGAGGCATTGCAAGTCGGTGAATGCTCTTCAGAGGGAGTGGTGTCACAAGCGCACGGTGGGGGTGGAACAGTCAAGAATTTGAGAAGAGTGTCTGGATCATACTACCAATTTAGGACTGTTGATTTTTTTGCATTTTGTCACTTATCACTGGGTGCTTTTGCTTTATTATTACATTTCTGTGATTTATCACATTAGCGCTACTAGATTTCACTTATTGATATTTCATCTACATGATACAAGAGATGGTTAGAGACTGCAAACTGCATTTTTCTTGACTTTCTTGCACTAAATGTGCCAATTGCAAACAAATTCATATTTAAAAGCCAAATATAATTGTATATAAAACACTTTTATATATTTTTTTTTAAAACTGTCCTTTTCGGCACCAAAATTTACATTTGGTGTATCCCTAGCACATTTACATTTGTAGTTTGGCGGGTGGTAAAACCCTATAGTAAAGATGTTTTTATCACTCTCGCCTCAACCGCACCCCCTTTAGCGGCACTGGCCAGGGGTGTAGCTCCTGCCAAGCATGAACATTCAAGCTAAGGAGGCCACTCTGCAAGTGCCCTGCAACCTTATGCAGTACAGCAAACCAGGGGACAAAATGGGCAGCATAGTGTCTTGCCATGTTTTAACCCCTTGGATGCCACAGAAGGATGCAGTTACTGGAATGGGTCACGATTAGCAGGCAGTAGCATTCACAAAAAGCAACATGAGCACACCTTTGGGAGAGGGGGGAGAGAGAGAGAGTGAGAGAGAGAGGGAGAGAGAGAGAGAGAGAGAGAGAGAGAGGGAGAGAGAGAGAGAGAGAGAGGAGAGAGAGAGAGAGAGAGAGAGAGGTGAGAGAGAGAGAGAGAGAGAGAGAGAGGAGAGAGAGAGAGAGAGAGAGAGAGAGGGGAGAGAGAGAGAGAGAGAGAGAGGGGAGAGAGAGAGAGAGAGAGAGAGAGAGAGAGAGAGAGAGAGAGAGAGAGAGAGAGAGAGAGAGAGAGAGAGAGAGAGAGGAGAGAGAGGAGAGAGAGAGAGAGAGAGAGAGAGAGAGAGAGAGAGAGAGAGAGAGAGAGAGAGAGAGAGAGAGAGAGGAGAGAGAGAGAGAGAGAGAGAGAGAGAGAGAGAGAGAGAGAGAGAGAGAGAGAGAGAGAGAGAGAGAGAGAGAGAGAGAGAGAGAGAGAGAGAGAGAGAGAGAGAGAGAGAGAGAGAGAGAGAGAGAGATTTTATAAATGCTGGAAGCATGGCGATAAACCCACACATCCTAATACCTACCCTGATAACCCCAATGGCGGATATGGCACAGAGACCCCCCCCCGGGGAATCAACAGAAAGGCACCGCAACTAAATGTATCCCGATTATGTTCACGTATTATACTGATACAAGTATTTATTTTTACATGCTAGGTCTGTTAAATGTGGCTGCAGGGGGTTAACAGAGACCTAGCATGTAAAAAATAAATACTTGTATCAGTATAATATGTGAACATAAATTGGGATACATTTAGTGCGGGGCCTTTCTGTTGATTCCCCTGGGGGGGTCCTCTGTGCCATATTCGCCGTTGGGGATATCAGGGTAGGCATTGGATGTGTGGGGTTACAAGCCATGGGGAGCAATTTATAGCCACGCTTCCAGCATTTATAAAATATAAAAACACACACACACACACTCCCTCCCTCCCTCCCTATTAATATGCAATTTTTTTGGTGTTTTTTCAGTTTTTTTTTTATTCAGAATCCACATTTTTTGCATAGGTTATCACTGCCCCTGAAGAAGCCAATTATTTGGTGAAACATGTAGGGACCCATTACCTGTAACTTATAGTGGCCTTTAAAATCTCAGCATGTTTTAAATGTATAGGTCCTTGTCCTGTCTTTGTTTACACACCCGTCTACATATAATTTTTTGTTTCAAATAAAATCAAAACTATTTATGTATTTTTTGTAACGATTTTATCTTATTGGCACCATTATAATACCTTTCTCTATCCCCACTCAATTTTCAAACAAAATTTGGGAGGAAGTGCCTTACAGATTGAGGACTTACTTTCCAGCCATACTCCATTATGTATTGATTGCAGAAATGTACTGCATTGGTTTGACTTGTACTGGTACACAAAATTTGGACTGAATGTACTCCAGCATATGGACATGGGATACCCAGGGACTCCCCCTCCTAAATGTTTGTGTACATTACGAGAAGGACTTAAACTATTATTTATAGGAACCACTATGTGCCTGCATATATTTTCAAGTGCAAAGTCATGATTTATGGCAAGCACAAGTTTTCTATTTGGTGGAGCAATTCCCATAAAAGAAAAAAAAAATCCAATATAATAGAATATACAGCCGACTTGTTCCATCCTTATGAGAACACATGCAACGTAAACAAAGAGAAACTTAAAAGAAAAGAATGAACTTTAAAAAGAATTCTACATTTGGCTGTCCAAAAATCTACAACTGTTCTCCATGGGACCCGCTTGGGGCATACATTCACTTTGTAACTTTGCCTGTAAGGTAGCATTGATGCAGATGCACAAGAACATTGTCAAGGGATTAGCTGACATTTCCCAAAAAAATAAGTGAATCCACAAGAATAGCTGACATGCAAAAAAAAAAAAAGAAAAAAAAAAAAAACACCCACCACACAATTAAATAAGTTTCTATGGAAACAAAACAGAAGCTTTCATCTTTTGTTAAGTGTGGTTGTGCCCATCTATATCAGTATGCAGTTTGTATATCTGCATGGGCTGCATGGTACTTTATCAACCGTGCGTTTCAGCAGCAGACACACCACCAATGGACATTCGGTAAAAACTTTTAAGCATAGAAGTAAACACAGTCGACTTGTCTGAAAAGTTGTGGCCTAGTGTGTTCTTTGGATTGCATTACTGCAGAGAATTAGCTATCATGAACAAAATAAGAACACTATACAGAATTCAGTAAATCTTTTGCTATTTGAAGACATACAGGGGAGGGTAGGAGAGGTAACATTGTGGACAGCAAATTTAAAGGGTACTTGTACTAAAAGAACATGGCGGTTTCCGTTGTTTTCTTCTGAAAATGCTAACTGTCCACTACTCAAATCTCAAATTACTTAAAAAGTACAACTAAAAAGGCAAAACTTTTTTGGGGGTTTTGGACAGAGTGTAGAGAGATTAGAAAATAAATTATTTTCTCACTTCCTGTTTTGGCTATTGGGACAGGAAATTAAGGCAATTCTCCAGATTGGGAAACCGGTGGACAAATAAAAAAAAAAAAAAAAAAAAATTTTTTAGACGTTTTATAGTTATATAGAAGGCTATAGTTCTACTTTACTACTTGAGGCACTTACCTGCACCAAACATACATAATCAGGGTCTGACTTTTCACTGCGACTTTATATACTTGTTCAGAGTCAAAACTCCAGAAGTAGTGAAGCCATAATTATAGTATAAGGAGGACAGTATTGGCAATATTGATCGCTGTGCATGTTTCCTCCAACTAAATTATAGTGAGATCTTCATTGGCCCACTAAATGATGTAACTGTAAGACCGCATTCACACCTGAGCGTTTTGTAGCTTGAAGCCTGAAGCTACAAAACGCTAGAGGGGAAAAAAATCTATTATTCTCAATGGAGATGGTTCACATCTCCACTCCATGTCGCCTGAAGCCCGAACGCCTGAAGCTCAAACAAGTTCCGGACCCTTTTTTGTCGCTCGAATCGAGCAGATTTGGAAATTTTTCTTCTTTTAACATTGGTGACCCTTTGCCCTGCACAAAATTGCGGCAAAACGTAGTAAAAACCGCCGCGAATCGCACGATTTTCTGCTTGAAAAACGCCACGCTCAGGTGTGAATGCAGCCTAAAGCTTCATGTACACTGCTGCTGGTGAACGGGCGTTTAGGCGTAGTTGAGCTTGTTTTTTTTTTTCAGCTGCCCCTGAACACTCCTCTATGTTATCATAGTACATGTATACAGGGTCGTTTATAGTAGTTTCTAGGCAGTTGAGTTTAGAAGCATTTTTTGGGAAAAAAAAAAAAAGGTTCAGGATGGATGTTCAGAGGCATTTGAAAACGTGTGTAAATACGGTAACTCGCGCTTAGCTGTGTTTCATTTACAACTATTTGCAAAAAAAATAAAAAATGTTAAACGCTTCTAAATGCAAACACAGCATGTAAACGCAGCAAAACAGTTACGATCAGTGAAGTTAAAATAGTTCAGGGGAGGTTGTAAAATGTCCCATGTATAGTAAGCCTAAAGCCCCATACATACTATCTTTTTTTTCGTTTTTTTTTTTCTTCAGTTTTACCAAAACCATGTAGTAGAAGGGCCTGCCTGATTGCATACACATTGAAACTCCTAAGGTTTGACCTCATATTATATGGTTTTGGTAAATGTGAAGGAAAAATAAATCAAAAAAAAAAAAAAACTCTAAACAATCACCACAATACTACACAATTACCGTATTTTTCGGACCACAAGACGCTCCAATTTGCTACAGCAGGGGGAAAAAAAAAAAAAAAATTCCTTCCTGATCCCCCAAGAGGCAATCGGATTTTCCCTGGATCAACTTTACCTATAAATGTTAGTACCCAGTTATATTATGTACATTCAGGAAAGTATCCAGGCCTTTCTTAAAGCAATCTACTGAGCTGGCCAGAACCACCTCTGGCGGGAATGTGGATTAAGCGTCAGAGGAAAAAAAGGGAAATTTAGACATATCTACCCTTATTTAGCTGTAATTATGCCTCGCAGTTTTGGATACAGTAGGGAATGGACCCCCATCAGTTTCTTTTTTCCTTCATTACTATCCATCTCCCTTTTGGAGACTTTCCTTCATTTCCGGTCCAATACAAAGCCAAAAAGGATAAATCCCTTCCAATAACTGTCAAACAAGTGTAGTCATTATCCAGAGCTCACAATACATTATTCCCTCTTTTTTTTTTTTTTTTTAAATGGTGAGGATAAATATATCAATCATTCTCCAAAATAATCCATACCCTCTTAAAAAGGCCCTGTAAAATATTTACCATCGTTTTTCTGTCCTGTAGGCAAGTCTGTCGTACTATAATAGCGTTCAGTGGATACTAGTACATCGCAACTTAAACCTTCAGGGCGACCATCTTTTATTTTGGTCTCAAGGCTTTATTACCACTTTAAGAATAAATACCTGAACAGAAAAGTTATTTCAAACCAGAGTTTAGTGTCATTTCTTCATGTCCCTTCTACTAAAATAATATGCATGCCATACTCATCTGCTCCGTGCAATGGTTTTACAGAAAGCAACCCTACTCCTTTATCAGTTCCCTTGCTAGCACTCGCACTCCTACTCCCCCACCACCGACTGTCACTTGCTTTGGGGGCACTTGTGTGTGCCCACTCCTGAGCCCTGCTTGGTGCGCACTAAACACAGAGCCGAGCTCAGCCCTACCCCCTGCCCTTTTCATCACTGGCTGTGAATGACAGCAACAGGAGCCAAGGTCTCCCACTGCTGTATCTGAGCCAATGAGGAGATAGAGCCTTGACTCTTGTGCACACTGCTGGATCGAGACTGGGCTCAGGTATGTATTCTTGCAGAAGATTTTTTTTAAGCATAGCATTTTTTTACGGCATAGAATGCAATAAAAAGGATAAAATACCTTCTGCCTTTAAGACTGAACATCCTCCCAAAAACAAAAAAAAAGGAAGGTGAAGGTGTTGTGAAAGCTCTGTTTTATAAATGCCTTGTGTATTTAATGAGCGTTCCAGCAACCTGTTTACTGCCAGCGTGAAATTATTCTATCCAACTTATGTAAAACTTGCAGTGTGCGTTTGGTGAATGTCAGATAACTGCTTTGCAGATATACCCCATGGAGTATTCGGTTATGACTGGTGGTTGCGTGCAAGTTGTTTGGATAAATCACACAGCTATATTTAGAGTCCAGAGGAGGCCATTAGAACAGAATCTGGCCAGCTTTGAAGAAACATAATTTCGTCGCTGGAATGATCTAAACGAGACGACAGCATGAATAACACTACCATTATACTTCATTTCTGTAAATCCATAAGATCAAGAAAGCAGATGCTGAAGCTATAGCTCACACCGACAACAAGGCATAAAACACACACCTACTGTATATGTCGTGTACAGGTTCTACACAAACATCAGATGTCTTTTGTACAACAAACTGGCTTAGAGGAGGACGATGGGCATTGCCAAATTATTCTGAAATGCTTTCCGCCATTCCACTGACATCAGACATGCGGGGAGAATACTTTGTGTATTCATGTCTGAACAGCAGACAACAGCCCCAGGAGGGAGTTCTCTGGAGATCAGCAGTAACTCACATCTCAGCTGTCCCTTTACATTTGTTGCTTTTCTTCTGAAGGCCTCATAGGTTAGAAAGCTTTAAAAAGGCCAAATACATCTTTGGCAATGCTTTCCTTGTAAATAAAGCATTTTGTAATCCTTACCAAAATTTCATCCAATACCCAATAAACTCATGTAAAATATCCAAAATGTTTAGCTGCCACAAAACACATTTAGGCTATAAGGCGATCAGGTGTCCTTCGCTCTGAGCTGCCGTGTTGCATGTGAATCCACCTAGGAGCTGCGTGCAGATGGCTCCGAGAAGTGGATGTACATGCAGCGGCTGTACGGACACAACTACATGTCAAAGTCCAACATGCAGTCATGAGCAGGTGCATGGATCCAGACCCCAGGAGGTCGATTTACTAAGGCTCCATGCACACTGAAGCTCAAAAAATCTTTTTCTGGACGCCAGATTGCTGGCAGAAAACGCTGGTTGAAAAACTTGCTTTTAACAGCGTTTTGTACTAGCGTTTATTAGCGTTAGCGTTTATGGGCGTTTTCAATAAAAATACACAGAGGACACTCCAAAAATCCCACAGTACATTCCAAACTCCCACAATGCATTGAAAAAAATAGAATGCCGAACACTAATTAAACGCGCGTTTATGAGCGTTTGCCGTTTTTTGGCGGTGAAAAACGGCACTTTGAACGCAAATTTCTGGTGTTCAGAAAAAAGCCCATAAACTCCACTGCTCATTAAAGCTGAAAAACGTCCATGTGTGCATGGACACATAGGCCAACAGAGTGGAGTTTATGGGCTTTTAAAAAAAACGCCCAAACTCCAATAAACTGCAGTTTATGAGCTCCAGTGTGCATGGAGCCTAAAACTGGCGAGTGCAAAATCTGGTGCAGCTGTGCATGGTAGTCAGCTTCTAGCTTGTTCAATTAACCACTTGCTTACTGGGCACTTAAACCCCCTTCCTGAGCAGGCCAATTAGCAGCTTTCAGCGTTGTTGTACCTTAAAGGACAGCTGTGTGGTCACACTACACTGTACCCAAAATAAAATCATCCCTTTCATAAATAGAGCTTTCCTTTGGTGGTATTTAATCACTACTGGGGTTTATTTGTTAAACAAAATGGGAAAAAAAATATATAAAAAAAACAAAGTTTATATAGTCTGTCATACAATTTTGCAAACAGGTAATTTTTCTCCTTCATTGATGTGCACTGATGGGGCTGCACTGGTGGGCACTGTTTAGCATATGCACATCTTGTGCATTTACACAAGATGGCAATCAGCTTTTTCTCAGCGTGGGGGGGGGGGGAGCCATTTACAGGATTTTGTTTACATCAAGTCATCAGCTGTCATTGGCCGACAGCTGATCACGTGGTAAGGGGCCAGGATCGCAGGGGGCGTGAAGGCATCACATGCATGGGAAGAGGTACATGGACTCCCCCTGCTGGCAATTTAATCCCTGTAGCTGTCTTTCGGCTAAAGCGCAGGCAGCAAGAGGTTAAGTTTTGACAAAATAAAAAAACTAGAAGCCCATTTGTTTCTATGCACCGGATTTTGCACTCTAGTTTTAGTTAATCAACCTCATGTCTGCATTTAATAAGTTAGTCAATTTTAAACATAGCGACTGTGTTGGTGCAGCCGCTGCATGTGCATCCTCTTATGAGCTGCCTGCACACACCTCCTAGGTGGCTTCACATACAGGAGACAAGGGCTCAGATCGAAGGATGGTTCTGATAGTCCATCCCAATGAGCCCTAAAAAGGTCCCTCTAACATCTGTCAAATGTTACTACAATAAACTGGAATCTAAATGTGCTGCTTTAGCTTCCAACACTGCATATCACCATTGCTTTCTGCATCACCTTAATGATTAGGTCAACCCGTCGGGCCAGCCATAAACAGTGCAGATCTTTCCTGCAACCTCGGATTGCAGAAAAGAAATTTGCACGATTCCCCCATCAACACAGACAGTGCTGACAAGGGAATACCCTCTTGCCTGCTCCCGGCTCCGCCAGGAAAGCCGCCTCTGACAGGAGAAGACAGTGCTTGCTAGCAGCCACTAGCGATAATCGCAAGCGAATTCAGCAGTCTGGTTGTATCAAAGTTGATCGATCAAGCTTGGCACCTTCAGCCTGCCCATACACTAATCAAATCTCGGCCAGTTCCCGCTGAACCTGGCCGACATTTGAACTGTCTGTGGCTGCCTTGGAGGTCTTTCCTGCTAGCTTTTGTAGAAAGCCCCATCCATGCTGTCAATACACATCTATCAAGGATGACATTTGCTGGCACCAGATAATGGTCACATAATGTCAATAGAGATATCTTTAGCACAAAATGAGGATCGATATTAGGAACAAGAATGTCAAACCATACAATGATGTTTTTGAGCAGACAAATGCAGAGAATGTAAAAAGCGTGATAACTCTTTGGCATCCAGATCTCATATTAGAATAGGACAGGCATGGGTTACTTCACTCTAATCCATATTGCTCTTTGTCCTACTTGAATGAAGAAGCCTGTCAGAGTACATGACTGCTAATGGTACATGTGACTAACTAGGATCTATATACTGGGTCACTGTTATGGTCATATGCACTGTATGGCTTGTTTCAAAAAAAAAACTTTCCCCAGACAAAGCTTTACATTTTGTTAGTTGAACAACTTTTTTGTTTTCAGTTCCATGTCACAATAAGGAATGGTGTAAAAGGCATGAGTGACAGGTTTCTGAGATATTCAGAATTTGACCTGCTGGTTGATCTCCTTCTGACCTGCATTTGAACTGCTGGAAACCGGTTTTGCATTCGATAAACTTGTTTGGGAAACCAAAACCCATCAGAAGCAAACAAAAGTCTGTCTACATCGGAACATTTCTGATGAACCAGTCTCAGACTGTCCATTGCTGTTACATGCATGAATCATGATAGCAATTACTACATTATATCATTGATAAACAAAGCTAGTTTCTAAAGGCTCATTCACACACTCGTACACCACCCACAACAGTATGTGGCTTGTACAGCCAAGTGTTCACATTCAGGAAGCCTGTACACATCAATGACTGTCTGCGGCTGTTCATCTAATTGCTTAGAGCGGTTGTATACCCGCATTTCTTTTTTCCTGACCTGCAAAGGAAAAAGGCATAATGAGCTAGTATGCACCACATACTAGCTCATTATGAAATACCTTAGAACGAAGCCCCGACATCTGACCCGATCAACGCAGAGGGAGCCGACACGTTCCCTCTGTGTTTCTTCCGGGTATCACTCCCACGCATGCGCGCGGGAGATTTCTTTCCGGCATCTGCCAGACTTTCAGCCGAGAATCCCCTGTGTGCATGTGCCGCTACAGTCAGCGGCGCATTGCGAGAGGAATATCTCCTAAACCATACAGGTTTAGGAGATTTTTTACCTACAGGTAAGCCTTATAGGCTTTCCTGTAGGTAAAAGTCATAAAAATGACTATACACCCACTTTAACCACTTAAGGACCAAGCCTATTTTTCACACTGTTTACGTGTTAAGTTGTTTTTTGTTCTTTTCTAGAAAAAAATAAATAAATAAAAAAAACTTGGTACTTTTCTATACTGTGAAAGATACCCGGCGATACCTCATGAAATGGTGTTCAAACCACATGTATGTGGGCACAAATTCCATATGTGTTCGCTTTTGTGCGCGTGCACGGAGTGACGGGGAGCTTTAACCTTCTTTTTATTTCTCATCTTTACACTGTCCTTTTAAGAAAAATTAATTTTGGATCACTTTTATTTCTATTACAAGGAATGTAAACATCCCTTGTAATGGGAAGGAAAAAAAAAAAAAAAAAAAAAAACGCATGACAAGACCTCTTTAATGTGAGATCTGGGGTCAAAAAGACCTCAGATATCACATTTACACACAAAAAAAAAAAAAAAAAAAAATTTAAAAATACAAACTTTATTGCTTTTAATGGTCCCTTTGAGGCTGGAAGTGATGTTTGAGGTCGCTCCCATCCTCCAGGGGAATAAAGTTGAGTGGGGGCCATCATTCCCTCACTGGACTTCCTGCACATCAAGGGGAATGCATCGGATTGTCTACACCGCTACATCCAGTAAGCGGTGGAGATGACGAGATGTGTCACGATTGAGATGGAGGGGGGCTTGGGTAGATGGGCACCTCTCCCACAGTCAATAGAAGGGCTGGTGGCAAATCCACCCTGGAGACCACTTTTACCTTAAAGCGAACCACTCGCTGTTGAAGAAAATACTGAGGTTATGGCAGCTGTCTGCTGCCATAACAACGGTATTTAATGTCAAAAGTAGCGACTTACAGCCACGGTGAGCAGTCTGTAAGGGATAAAGAGGTTGTAAAGCCCGAGTTTTAATATCTTAATGTATTCCCTTGGACCCCCTAATACTTACTTGAGCCCATCTCTTTTCAGCAAAGTCCATGAGTGTCTCGGCCATCCGGGACTCTCCCTCCCGATTGGCTGAGACACAGCAGTAGCGCCATAGGCTCCCACTGCTGTCAAAGTCAGTTAGCCAATAAGGAGGGAGAGGGGGTGGGGCCGAACCACAGCTTCGTGTTTGAATAGACCAGTGTTTCTCAAATCCAGTCCTCAGGCCCCCCCCCCCCCCCAACAGGTCATGTTTTCCATTATTTTTCACAGGTGATTTGATCAGTTTCACTGCCTTAGCAATTACCACAGCCGTTTCATCTGAGGGAAATCCTGAAAACATGACCTGTTGGGGGGGGCCTGAGGACTGGATTTGAGAAACACTGGAATAGACACAACTGTGACTGGGCTCAGGTGCCCCCATAACAAGCTGCTTGCTGTGGGGGGCACTCTGCAGAAGGGAGGGGCCAGGAGCACCGAAGAGACACACAAGAGGAGGAGGATCTGGACTGCTCTGTGCAAATCCACTGCACAGAGGAGGAGAGTATAACATGGCTGTTATTTTACAGATAAAAGAAAACAAATACTATACAATCACTAAACAGACCAAGCTGCCCGGAGTAAGTACAAGTTATAGGGTTGAGACAAACCATACAACACTGACAGGGATACTTACAATGGTCAGCTTTTATTTACTTACAAACTTTAGGCTTCAAACTTGAGCGTTTAGAAGCTTTTGGCTTTTTCTTTGCCAAAGCTCCTAAAAACACACAAACTCCATGAAAGCCTGCGTGTCCATGTGCACATAGGCTTTTAGAGTTTTGGAGATGGCACATTTAGGGGAGGTTAAACCCTTCTCTCCTGAACGCAGAAGAATTGCGTTTAGGATAGGAATTTGACCACCAGCCATAGAAAAACTGCGAAGAAAATAAATACTGCAGCCAGGGTAGGCTATTGTACATGTAGCATAATACATTAAAAAAAAAAAAAAAAAACACACACACACACACACACTTTGTTGAAACTGCTTATGAAGGCTTAACTGGAGTTCAGCTTCAATTTGTTAGCCAGGTCCATCTAAATCTGCTAGTCTAAAGCCTGGCACACACAATGAGATTATCGGACAAATAGTCTGGTTTTTGTTGCATCCTAGTCTCATATCGTAAATGACAACGTTGGTTACGCAATGTATGAAAAGTCTCATACGACAGAATACAGCTTCAGAAGGGTTGTATATTTCTAAGTATTAAATTGTTTTGTCATGTATTTTTTCGTTTGCCAGCATGTGTAGTCTTGTTCTTGTGTTTTTTTTTCCCCCCAGACGAAAACTACGAATTAAAAATGAAATTTGTATGTTGTGCTCACTTAGGATAAAAATGTTATAGCCTGCACCTTCATGTCATCCGAAAAGTCAGAATCCGCTGTCGAAAGCATCAACGATCAGATAAAATGGGCAATCGTTCGTTGTACAAGTTTTACTTCCAGTTTCCTTAACATACAGGCAGACCGATAGTGCAGAGTAGATCTCTCCCCAGACCGATAGTAGTGCAGAGTAGATCTCTCCCCAGACCGATAGTAGTGCAGACACCTTTGGAGGGCAGTACTATCTCATCCAGAATGCAGACAACCCAATACAGGAAATGTTACTGGCCAAAATTACCATGCAACACAAAAAGGGGGGGGGGGGGGGGGGAAGCATCATGGCTACAATCACCAAGCATGTAAAAATCTATTAAGGGAAGCAAATTAAAACTGAAAGGTCTGAATAAAATATTAGGAAACCTCCGTCATTAAGTTACCCCTCACCCCAAATTACTGTTGCCGACTTTGTTTCTCATCTCAACCTCTTTCTACTTCCTATCCCATGCTCATACTACAGTTAAATGAATCCATCATTATTGTAGTGTTCAGACACGCACTTCTCTCAGATGGCCAAAGGCTAGCCTCAACTATATGTACCAAGTATCCTCATGGTGTTTTAGTAGTGTTCCATGTGTCACAAATCTAAACCACAAGTTTAAAAACCTGACGCTCTGCTTGACATGTCTCTTCTGTGATGTTTTCCAAGAAAACAATGGAGTATGGAAGCAGCCTCAGGATTTTGCCCGGGGTGGAGTGACATTGCCCTCACCAAGGTATCATAAACAAAACTCAGCCATTAATGATGGGAGGAGGGAGATTGAGCAGAACTTGCATTTTTACTACAAGGCCTACTTTAAACAATAGCACATAAATGCCTCCTTACACTTACAGTAAACTTCAATAATCTTGCACAGTATTCCACAAGCTGAAAGTTGCTCCTGGGTTCTATGCTACGTCAAATCGCTGTCTATCTCCACTAAATCCCACGGCGCAATGGAGGGAAAATAACAGAGCTGACGTTTACAATGTGGGAAAATAAGACAGGTCTTCAACTTTTAAAGTCACTGAAATGTAAATATTTTTCAGGCACTCTTGGATGTCATTTCCTTTGACTATACATACACTAGTAATTTTCTAGCAAAAAAATATTGATTTTAACATAAGTGTCAGAAAAAGATTTAGACTTTAAGGGGTTAAACTTCCTGCATTTGTAGAAACTTGGCAGACTGCTCAGATTTTTCTTTACAAACAGAATGGTATCCCTTTGCTCTAAAAGGTAGTTACATGTTTCATATTAAAAACTTGGCAGACTGCCCATGTGAGCAGAGAAGTCTCTCCACTTGTTATATGAAAAAAATCGTCAAACTCTGCAATAGCGATCCTCAGATGGGATGAATCGAGATCACAATTTTTTTTAACAATTGTGCAGCTCTTACATACAGAGGGTACTATTTATTAGCTTTACTAAAGTAGTAATGGGTGTACTTTAATTCTAAGCACAGTACTCCCAACATACACAGGGACCCATCATGAAAACACATTACCGTATTCAGAGGCTATAAGCTTTCACCAGCAGGACCTTTCTAACCCTCGTCTTGAATTGTATCTATAATCACTCCCATTTGTTTTGTATAGTGCTGCACAAACTGTTGATACACAGAGAAAGGTCCAAAGCCATTACTAAAACAGGTCAAAGCAGCCTCCATGATTAAGCACCATGAATGGGGTGAAACGCATTGGTGGTGTGGATTCGCATGAAGCTGGCCGACACTGCTTTTACCTGTTTGCTAATGGATTTGCTAGGCGTGTTTGGGAACTTTCACACTGCAGATCCACAGTACGAGTTAGATGGACTCCCACCCAGCCAGCACCCATTGCACTAGATGAACCTACAGAAACTGGAGCAGAGACCTTAAAAGTGGTTGTAAAGCGACCGGCTTCCAGGTGATACACAGAGATTAAACAAAATTCTTCCTCATAAGTTGTACCTGTTTATCTGCAGCTGTCTTTCCCTACAGCTAAAGTGCAGACTTTATACAGGATCTCTGTAGATTTTGCTAAAGTTACATGAGCAAGGATAGCTCTGAGAGCTGATTGGAGGGAAGGGACACACCCTCCATCATGCAGCACACAGGAACAGAGTCAAGGCCATCAATCACAGCCTGCCATTCCCTGTCACCATTTTTCGCTTGGTGCCAGGAAGACTTATATGAAATGACTCATGCTTATAGCATAACGAAGCAGCAGAGATAAATTACACTTAGTGATCTGGATTGAGACAAGCACACACTATAGGAATATATGCTTTGTTCATATTTCAGGTCTGAGGTTTACAGCCACTTTACTTTTTAGGAGGTCAACTGTTGGCGCTATATAAATCCTGTAATATTAGAGGCCTAAAAACCACCAGTAGCTGAAATGCCAATGCTGTCTGCATCACACTAATCTGGAAAAGACACAGATTAAAAAGGTTCTGACTAGGGCTGAAACTAATTAAATCGACAACTAATCGATTATGAAATTAATCGATTGCCGTTTTCATAATCGATTAATCGGCCAGTAACATAATGGGGTAAAAAACACACACACACACACACACACACACACACACACACACACACACACTAAAATGAGCCCTTTATAGTACAAAAAGAGCAAATAATCGCAACTGTAACTATTTACTTTCACAGTTCTACAGAAAAAAAAAAAAAAAAATGAACCCCTTACAGTAGTGATTTGCTTTATTTGTACTATAAAGGGCTAATTTTAGTTTTGTTTTTTTAAACCCCATTATGTTAATAATTTTGTTAGGCCTGGGTCACATCTGTGTTTTTTTATGCTTTTTGCAGAAACCCCACTACAGTTCATTTACATGGTTTCCTATGGGACACGTCCACATCTATGCTTTTTTCAGCCGCTGCGTATTTGGAAAGTGTCAGGGACTTTTTTTTTTTTTAACCGCCATACTGTGATTTTTGGTTCACTATACTTCAATAGAGAAGCTGCAGAAATGCATATAATGCATTTTTGCAGCAATTTGTTTTTTTAATCTGCTCAACAAATTGTCAAAAAAAAAAAAAAAAAGAATATCGCAGCAAAACCACATGCGCAAAAATCAAAATGCACTGCAGAAACAGATCAAAAGCAAACTGCATAGGTGTGTACTGAGCCTTATTGCTGGCCACACAAATCGATTTTCAGATGAAAAATCTTTGTACATTCGCTCAATGAAAGAATTTTGTTTGAAATTTTCACTTGTTTTTTAACATTCTTTTTTGTACGAAAACCACATACACTGTCTGAAAATTCCTTTCACCAAGAAGTTTTCTATTTCCAAATTTTCCTGTCACTGTGGTTGAAAACGAACATCGATTTGACTCCACTAAACGATTAGAAAATCATACAAACGTTCTTAAAATTAAAAATTTTTTGGAAAGAAGACTTTTTTATTTTTATTTTTAAACAAAGTGATCTCCGGTGCTGATATTTACCAGATTCACCCCTTAATAGTATATACAGTATATCTCTTTGGTCTGTTATTAGATGGATTCGATATTTTTGTTCCCTAACCATGAAGTTGGTTATTTATATTTACTACTGCATAGAGAGATTTAAGTATAAATAGCTTTTCTTTTTTTTTAAACTTCACATATTAACTAAATTATACACAATTTTAACGTTATTAACCGATTAATCGGCCAACTAATCGATTATGAAAGTAATCGTTTGTTGCAGCCCTAGTTCTGACTGCACTCCCTCTCTTGATCAGCATACCTGTTTCAGGTCAGTGGCTCAGAAGGTACAGAATCCACACAATGAGAAGGACAACTTGGCTACCAGCATTTTCTGAATAACCAGCTTTGTATTTTTTTTTTTTTTGTCATAAGGCCTCAGGTGACAAACAAAAAAAACAAAAACCAAACACCTTTAAAAAGAAGCAGCTTAAAAATCAAACCTACCTCCTAAAAGAGAAATTTCCTTGACCTTTAGACCCCTTTCACACACCGCCCATAGTGTGGGCGGTAAAACGCCGCTATTTTTAGCGGCGTTTTACCACCGGATTTGCGGCACATTTCGGTCGCTAGCGGGGCACTTTTACCCCCCGCTAGCGGGCGAGAAAGGGTTAAAACCACCGGCAATACGCCGCAATATCGGCGTTTTGCCGGCGGTATGACAGCGCTGCCCCATTGATTTCAATGGGGAGCAGCGGTGGAGGAGCGGTAAACACACCACTCCAAAGAAGCTGCTGGCAGGACTTTTCCCTGACGTCCTGCCAGCGCACCGCTGCAGTGTGAAAGCCCTCAGGGCTTTCACACTACATACAATGGTGCAGCTTCTTTAGGGACGATTGCAGGTGCTATGTCCAACGCTATCGCGCTTGCTAAACGCCCTGGTGTGAAAGGGGGCTTAGGCAGAATAGAGCCATCATATAAAGTGAAAACGTGTGTGTGTGTGTGTGTGTGTGTGTGTGTGTGTGTGTGGTATTATGTCAGTTGTGACCCGCTGAAAATGTTGAGATGCATTTGTGAAAAGAGAAAAAAAAAAAAAAAAAAAAAAAAAAAGAAGAACAGCCAACGCTGGACATCGATCTCATTCCATTTTCAAACCATCTTTTCTAGATTTTCCACTGGCAACTGCACGAGCTAAAAACAGACTGCAGACTAACTGCAAATGGAATTTAAATGATACCTGCTTTCCAATGACCACATTGTTCCAAAAATGCAGCATGCAACAGTTTTCTCCAGAAAAAGAAAGTAAGGTTAATCAGCATGTCAACAGGAAACACATTAAGACACCAAAAGCCAAATTGTGAGAAACAAAAAAAAAAACAAAAACAAACCACTTACTCAAAGGCAAAGAAGAGTCCGCTTGTGACCAGAATTAGGATCATAGTGAGGTAGAAAACTCCAGTTTGTCTGGCCATCATAATTCTGCCATTGCAGTAGAACTTGTTCCTGCCTGGAAAAACCTCCCATTTCCGCTTTACAGCGGCTTTCTTCTTTTTATGAGAAGATTCCATGGGTGAGCTTCCACGGGTGTTAATTTCACTGTATCCGCACTCTTTCATGGGCCCACCTCCTGGAGTCATCCGTTAATAGAAAAATTCCCAAGACAAAAAAAAAGGGGAGATCCTGGCCAGTAACAAAGGCATACAAACCAAGTAAAGGCAACTCCCAATAAAGCAGTTTTGAGTTAGAATACACAAAGCTCCCGCAAAAAATAAGCCAGGATATGGATCACTAGGAATACATAAATTTCTTCTATATAGAGCCTTGATAATTTGGCTTTCACGTAAAGGTACTTGTGGTCTTCAGGGTAGACGATACCTGTATGTATTTTTATCTACTTGTGTGGTATTTTGACAGCTATGAAAAAAAAAAAAAAAAAAAACGGCGAAATGCAGGTAGTTTACGTAGGAAAGAAATCCAGCTTCTGGGGCTTAAGATGCAATGTGTTCCTTTGGATTTGCCGACAATATTTGTTCACAGCGGCATTCATATGAGCGGCGCAAAAGCAACTTTTTACTCCTCCTCCTCACAGCAGCCAATGGATGCTTGGGCCTCTCCAAAGATGCCTGCAGATACGGAACCGTTTCCCATAGACTTTCACCATCACCACAATATGTTTGAAACTTGAACATAAAGCAGTAGAGGAACACTACAAAAATAAACTTTAACAGCACAAGCACAGAGCAAGTCTTCTCATCCTTGTTTGTTCCCACATAATTTGCTGCAGGGAAATTTCTGGCTCCGTAAATAATTCACATATTAAGAAAATATCCCATCTTGTATTCCAGACTAGAGGCCAACAGCGAGCGGGAGGGTATTTATAGCAACGAAACTTGGAGCAGCAGCTAAACCACCTTTCCCATGAGATCTGAAAGAAAAAAAAGTTTCTATTTAGGTTGCTTCCTGTTACACCATAATCTTCTCCCTTCCTTAACGACCAATGAAGAAGCAAGTCATTACATACTTGAGAAAACAGCAGAAAGAGTCCACTTTGAAAAGAACATCCGACTTAAGCACTGGTGACACTACAATTGTTCAAATCCTTTCATCAATCCTTTGTGTCTCACAAACAAGTGTTAGAAAACCTGATCATAGGACAGTCCATCTGTCAAAGACATCAACACGGCGCGGTACTCCTTTAATGATTGGTTCTGCTCTCCACACCGGATCAATCTGTCTCCTTCCAAGTGACAGAGGCATAAGCCGACCAGGACACCAAAATATATATTTTGTCCTATAAAACAAAAACAAAAAACATAAAAATTAAAAACAGCACCATCCATTAGTAAAAGGAACATAACCAAACTATTTTTGAGACACTGGTTGGTGAGCTGGGCTGCATGCGTAGACTATACTCAAACATCAGATATGCATGAAACTCAATCAAAAATTATCATGTCTACTGAAATAAATAACAAATACTACCACCCCAAACTAGCAAACAGTGGCTTCTTCATGCGGTCAACTACTTTAGCAGGAGGAAAGAAAAAAAAGAAAGGTACTTAAAGAGGAACATCAACCGACCTACTACTTCCATTGTATCATTTTTTTAATGCCCTATTAACCTTTGACCATTGAGTTATCCTGAAAACTTATACATCTATCTAATTCAACTTGCAATTTGCCACATGATAGGTCAGGCACCACCAGCTTCCTTACATCAGGGTCCTCAGGT
The DNA here is from genome assembly GCF_037356315.1 of Lithobates pipiens. NCBI lineage: Eukaryota > Metazoa > Chordata > Amphibia > Anura > Ranidae > Lithobates > Lithobates pipiens. Next base: position 150,393,560 of record NW_027507758.1, on the reverse strand, counting down.
TCTTGCCGCAGGAAGCCACAGCCACCTCCTGAGAACATGCATGCACCAGGACACGTCATCAGGGGCAGCCCTAAGGATCCTGGAAGAGACAGCCATCCCTGATAACATGCATGCACCAGGACACGTCATCAGGGGCAGCCCTAAGGATCCTGGAAGAGACAGCCATCCCTGATAACATGCATGCACCAGGACACGTCATCAGGGGCAGCCCTAAGGATCCTGGAAGAGACAGCCATCCCTGATAACATGCATGCACCAGGACACGTCATCAGGGGCAGCCCTAAGGATCCTGGAAGAGACAGCCATCCCTGATAACATGCATGCACCAGGACACGTCATCAGGGGCAGCCCTAAGGATCCTGGAAGAGACAGCCATCCCTGATAACATGCATGCACCAGGACACGTCATCAGGGGCAGCCCTAAGGATCCTGGAAGAGACAGCCATCCCTGATAACATGCATGCACCAGGACACGTCATCAGGGGCAGCCCTAAGGATCCTGGAAGAGACAGCCATCCCTGATACCATGCATGCACCAGGACACGTCATCAGGGGCAGCCCTAAGGATCCTGGAAGAGACAGCCATCCCTGATAACATGCATGCACCAGGACACGTCATCAGGGGCAGCCCTAAGGATCCTGGAAGAGACAGCCATCCCTGATAACATGCATGCACCAGGACACGTCATCAGGAGCAGCCCTAAGGATCCTGGAAGAGACAGCCATCCCTGATAACACGCATGCACCAGGACACGTCATCAGGAGCAGCCCTAAGGATCCTGGAAGAGACAGCCACCCCCCGATAACATGCATGCACCAGGACACGTCATCAGGGGAGGCTTAAAGGGGAGCTTCAGTCGTGTGTGAAACTGAAAAGTCAGTAACTACAAAAACTGTAGCTGCAGACCATTAATGAACAGACACTCACCTGTTGTGACGTCTTGCGGCTTCACAGCCGACTGGCCACTGCACAAGCCATGCGCTTTGTGATTGGTCTAGGGAGGAGATCAACTAGGTGATATACATGGGGAACCGAGAACCTGTCAAAACTAGGTACCCGCTACCCCCTCCTCTCAAAAAATAAAATACAAAAGTGGCACCAGCAGAGGAAGGAGGCGGAGGAAGAGCAGAACTACCCCTTTTGGGTGAAGTTCCACTTTAAGAATCCTGGGAGAGACAGCAACCCTCCTGATAAAAGGGCCAAGACACATCAGGGGGCCAGCTGCAGGAAGAGACAGCCACCCCTACACACATACACTGGGTTGGCAGCCGCAAGATGCCAGAAGAAGTCACCCCCCCCCCCCCTTCAATAACACATGCTTCAAGACACATTAGGGGACAGCCACCCCCTGATATGTCATTAGAGGGGTGGCTGTAAGAGTGTAGAAAAGAGAGCCACCCCCTATTGACACATCAGGGAGCCAGCTACAAGAACCCAGAAGAGACAGCAGTCCCCCTAACACTTACACTGGGACCCATAACCAGGGGGGCCGCTGCAACAACCCAGAGGTAGCAGCCAACCCCCCCCCATAACACTTGGACCCATAACAAGGGGGGGCGCTGCAACAACCCAGGAGGAGGCAGCCAGCCCCCCCGATAACACTGGGACCCATAACCAGGGGGGCCGATGCAAGAACCCAGAGGAGACAGCCAGCCCCCCGATAACACTGGGACCCATAACCAGGAGGGCCACTGCAACAACCCAGAGGAGGCAGCCAGCCCCCCGATAACACTGGGACCCATAACCAGGGGGGCCACTGCAACAACCCAGGAGGCAGCCAGCCCCCAATAACACTAGGACTCATAACCAGGGGGCAGCTGCAAGATCCTGGAAGAGACAGTCACCCCATAACACATACACCAAGACTCATCATTAGGGGGCCAGCTGCAGGAACTGGGCAGTGACAGTCACACCTCCCCACCCATTATAACACACTTGACCTGAGATGTCATAAGGAAAGCAGCCACCTCCATAAAGACAGGGGGGGGGGGGTGACAAGATGTAGGAGCTCATGTATTGTAGGGTACCCCAATGCCTCCTGACCAGTGTGACCTCTGTATCCTGGGGGAAGGGGGGGGGGGGGTTCCACCTAGATGAATTCCAGGAGGTGCTGGGGGGTCCTGGAAAGCGGTACTTGTAAGAAATGGGAGGAGAGGTGGGGGTGCAATGAAGGAAAGTTGATTTGGTGGGGGGGGGGGCTTTTTCTAGAACATGAGGAGACTGTTAGGGGGCAGATTAGCTGGTTGGAGCCACAACAAGGCAATCTAGTTTTTCTACGTGCAGTACATGGGACTGATATGGAAGGGACACTATGGCACAGGTAAGTGATGTGCAGTGACCGGTGTCAGTACAATAGGAACATGGAGGGATCAGTCCAGGATGTAGGGCTGCCATGGCACACAGGGAGATCACGTGACAGGTCTAGGGGAAGCCCCCATTCTATCCGGCCACGGGGAACCTCCACCGTCCACAGGCCATTGTAATATGTGGGAAGGACCAGGCCTCCTCTCACCCGCCGAGCCGGCGTCCCACGTTACAGCACAAGGGTCCGCGCTCACCTCACTTCCAGGGGTGCCAGTCTCCTCGCTCCCGCTCTTCTCCTCCGCCTCCTACAGGCGACTGAGCTCCACAACACACCTACACAGGCAACGGCTGCAATCAGCGGCCCCGCCCACTGGAGGCGGCATGGGAGCTGCAGGATTTACGACCAACACCGTCACCGCCCTGGCCTGACCCGGAAGAACTACAACCCCCACAAGGCTGTGCGCGCCCCTGTCCTGCTGGGCCTGGGCTTTGGGGGGGGGCGCGTGTAAACAGTGCGGCTTACCATGAACTACATTTCCCATAATGCTACTCGCCATCATCACGTGATACCTGGAGGAGCCAATAGGGCAGTGGTGAGGCAATCCATATAGGTGGAGTCAGTGAACGCTGTGTTATCAGAGTTGTATGCGTGGAGAATTGTCTTGTCTTTCGCATGTGTCTTCATCCGGGTTTCGTTCTGTGGTATGAGAGAGCTAAATGGAGACGGACTGGAGAGATTTACTAAAACTGGAGCTCACATAGAAACCAACCAGCTTCCAGGTTTTAGCTCCTCCCCCCTCCCCTTCATATTGGTGAAACTTGTCAGATCGCAAGACAAGTCGCTCCCTATTGTCAGCAATGGAACTGTTCAGGAACGGCTACACTAATTATCAGTGCCTCTTCATCAGTGTCACCAATCAGTGAAGGAGAAAAATTACTTGCGTACAATAGTTTTATAAAAACAAAGGTTTTATTTAAAAAAAAAGGTTTTATTTTTCAAAAATTTTCGGCCCTTTTTTAATTTGGAAAAAAAAGTAAAATAAATCAAGGTTTTAAAAATTTTTTTTTTTTCAAAAATGTTCCGCCTTTTTTTGATTATTTAGCAAAAAATAAAAAAAACAATAAAAAAAATAACAAAGGTTTTATAAAAAAAAAAAGTATTTTTTTCACGATTTTCAGTCTTTTTTCGTTTAATTTGAAATAAAAAAAACTGAAAAAAATGTTTTATTAAAAAAAATGTTTTTTTCTTTTCAAAATTTTAAATTTTTTTGATTATTTATCAAAAAATAAAAAACCCAGTAAAAAAATAAAAATAAAAAAACAAAGCTTTTATAAAAAAAAGTTTTTTTTTGAAGATTTTCGGTCTTTTTTTGTTTATTTAAAAAAAAAACAATAAAAAAGAAAAATATAAGAAAAAGTTTTATGAAAAGTTTTTATTAAAAAAAAAACAATGTTCTTTTCTTTTCAAAATTGTATGTTTTTTGGGATTATTCAGCAAAAAATAAAAAAACCTAGTAAAAAAACAAAGGTTCTATAATTTTTTTTTTTTTTTTTTACGTTTTTCCAGTCTTGTTTATTTTGAAAAAAAAAACTAAAACAGTAAAAAAAAAAAAAGATAACAAAAGTTTTTTGTTTTTTCTTCTTCTTTCTTTTCAAAATTTTACATGTTTTTTTTTTGATTATCAAAAAATAAAAAAACCCAGTAAAAAAATAAAACAAAAAAAGTTTTTTTTTGAAGATTTTCGGTCTTTTTTTGTTTATTTAAAAAAAAAACAATAAAAAAGAAAAATATAAGAAAAAGTTTTATGAAAAGTTTTTATTAAAAAAAACACAATGTTCTTTTCTTTTCAAAATTGTATGTTTTTTGGGATTATTCAGCAAAAAATAAAAAAACCTAGTAAAAAAACAAAGGTTCTATAATTTTTTTTTTTTTTTTTTTACGTTTTTCCAGTCTTTTTTTTTTTTGTTTATTTCGAAAAAAAAACTAAAACAGTAAAAAAAAAAAAAAGATAACAAAAGTTTTTTGTTTTTTCTTCTTTTTTTCTTTTCAAAATTTTACATGTTTTTTTTTTGATTATCAAAAAATAAAAAAACCCAGTAAAAAAATAAAACAAAAAAACAAAGGTTTTATTAAAAAAAAGTTTTTTTTTCAGATTTTCTGTCTTTTTTTGCTTATTTCGAAAAAAAAAACAGTAAAAAAGAAAAAAATAACAAGAGTTTTATAAAGATTTTATAAAAACTCAGTGGTGATTAACCACTTCAGCCCCGGAAGGATTTACCCCCTTCCTGACCAGAGCACTTTTTGCGATTCGGCACTGCGCTTTAACTGACAGTTGCGCGGTCGAGCAACGTGGCTCCTAAAAAAATTGACGTCCTTTTTTCCCCACAAATAGAGATTTCTTTTGGTGGTATTTGATCACCTCTGCGATCTTTATTTTTGCGCTATAAACAAAAACGCAACAATTTTGAAAAAAACACATTATTTTTTAACTTTTTGCTATAATAAATATCCCCCAAAAATATACAAAAAAACATATTTTTTTCCTCAGTTTAGTCCGATACGTATTCTTCTACATATTTTTGGTAAAAAAAATAAAAATAAATCACAATAAGTGTTTATTGATTGTTTTGCGCAAAAGTTATAGCGTCTACAAAATAGGGGATAGTTTGCACAGGTCGCGACGATCACGGGTATCCCCACGTACATCGAGTCCACGGGACCCGCGATCACACTCACGGAGCTCACAGCGTGCACGCGCGCCTGGTATCCAAGCCTCGCGAGATCACGTACAATAACGTGATTTCGCTGAGCCAAAATCCTGCAGGAAAACTGCGGCGGCTGGTCTGCAAGCGGTTAATCACTACTGGGGTTTTTATTTATTGCTACATAAACCAAAAAAAAAAAGACAAAATATAAAAAAATAAAAAAATGTTTTTGTTTGTGTTTTTTATAAAATTTTGCAAATAAATAATCATGAATTTACGCCAAAATGTATTTTGCTACATTTCTTTGGTAAAAAAAATAACCCAAATCGGTGTATATTATTTAGTCTGTAGGAAAGTTATGAAGTTTACTTACACTGGCAAACAGCCAATAGGAAAGGAAGCAGAGTGACCGAGACAGGAGCTGACCCTTGTCCGGTCACAGGCTGGGGGCAAGTCCAGGGCGGTCTTCACTCAGAGGAATTGGGTTGAAGTATTCTGGCCATCAGGCTGGGGACCTCCTTTGGTGGAAAGAAGAACTGCAGTGGACAGCTCCAGATTGAACTTGAATATTATATATATACAGTATATATAAAATCTTTTAACTACTTGAGCTCTGAAAGGTTTTACCCCCTTTATGACCAGGTCATTTTCTGCTATTCGGCGCTGTGGTACTTTAACTGGCATGTAACACTGTACCCAAATGAAATTGATATCATTTTTTTTTCACACATAGAAACAATACACAAATAGAGCTTTCTTTCATGGCATATAATCACCACTGGGTCTTTTTATTATATAAATGAGAAAAGACCAAAAATGTTGAAATAAAAAAACTATATTTTTTACTTTCTGCTATAAAACATATCCAATAAAATGTTTTTATAAATTTAGGCCAAAATTTATTAGGCTACATGTCTTTAGTAAAAAAAAAAAAAAAAAAAAATCCCAATAAGTGTACAGTGGTGTACGAGCATAATTTGTTCCAGAAGAATGCTTGTAATCCAAAGCACTTGTATATCAAAGCGAATTTCACCATGGAAGTCAATGGAAACTCAGATAATTTGTTCCACATTAACGTTTATGGTATGCAGTACCGCATGTGGCCAGAGGTGAGGGGGTCGCCAGAGACACCCGAAAACCGATCTGAGCCACCCAGATGCACTTGGGAACTGAGTGTTTGTGAGTGGCTCTGAGTGCATCTGAGCGGCTCCGAATGTCATAGGCGCCCCCTCACCTCTGGCCAAATGTGGTACTACACACTGCAGTGGCTTGAATCCTTCGTTTTGCCAGACAATGCTCGCAAACCGAGTCAGGATTTAAAAAAAATAATAGCTCGGGTTGCGAAAAGCTCATTAACCGCATTACTCGCAATCCGAGGTATTACTGTATATTGATTTTTTTTTGTTAAAAAATATACTTCTATTTTATATAAAAAAAAAAAAAAAATATATATATATATATATATATATATATATATATATATATAAAAACTTAATCTGGGTATATTCCACCCTGTACTGCAACGCAGTGTAGAAATGCACCTAATTACAATACAGTTCCAATCATACAATAAATACATCCACCCTGCAGTATGATGCTTAACGTGTTGTGCCGAGCAACGTTCCCCCGAAACACCACATCATGCATGACGCCGCTTGCCCCTGAATACATTACCAGGACACATTACTGAACTAGCAGCGCAATGTCAGATGTGGGTGCCTGAGTTAGACCCCCGTCCCGCATGTCCTACATGACACCGCAACTGAAACCAAAGCATGCAATGTTTCACATATCAATACAATTCAATAAGCAACGGGTGTGATGAGGGGTAGGGAAGAGGGATAGGAGAGGAGAAAAGCTTTATTGAAATGACAAAGACACACAAGGGAGGTCCTCTTTCTTCTTGAAGTCCATCAGGTTATAGTCTCTGAGCAGACTGTGGACCAGTCTGCCACAGTTCTCAATGGACATCCTCTCCTGCTGGTGGATGAGGCACTTTCTGGTGCCCCATAAAGCATCCTTAACCACTTGCCAACCAGCTCCTGTACATATACAGCAGTAGGTTGGCTCTCGCCGTATATGTACGGTGGCTCCTTTAAGAGCCATAGCAGGCATGCACACGCACCCACTGCTCACCGAGGACCCAATGCGGCACGATTGCAGGCATGAGAGACACACACAAATCCCCATTCTGACAGGGGAGTAGAGACAGATCTGCTGTTTGTCGTAATTGCGAACAGCGATATGTCTCCTCCCCAGTCAGTCCCATCCCCTCCACAGTTAGAAACACTAACTAGGGAACACATTTAACTCCTTGATCGCTCCCTAGTGTTAACCCTTTCCCTGCCAGTGATTTGCACAGTAATCAATGCATTTTTATAGCACTGATCGCTGTATAAATGTCAATTGTCCCAAAAGTGTCCGATCTGTCTGCCGCAATGTCGCAGTCCTGCTAGAAATCGCAGATCACCGCTATTACTAGTAAAAAATAAATAAATAATAAAAATGCCATAAATCTATCCCCATTTTGTAGACGCTATACGTTTTGCGCAAACCAATCAATATACGCTTATTGGGATTTTTTTTACCAAAAATATGTAGAAGAATACATATTGGCCTAAACTGATGAAGAAATTCGTTTTTGAAAATACATTTTTTTGGGGATATTTATTAAAGCAAAATTAAAAACATATATTTTTTTTTTCAAAATTGTCACTCTTTCATGGTTTATAGCGTAAAAAATAAAAACCACAGAGATGAGAAAATACCACCAAAAGAAAGCTCTATTTGTGGGAAAAAAGGGACGTATTTTGTTTGGGTACTACGTCGTACGACTGCGCAATTGTCAGTTAAAGCAATGCAGTGCCGTATTGCAAAAAATGGCCGGGTCATTAAGGGGGCAAATCCTTCCGGGGCTGAAGTGGTTAAAGAGGAAGTAAACCCTGATGGGTTTTACTTCCTCTTTATTCCCCCATCAAAGTAAAATCATAAATGGCTAGTATGCATCACATTCTAGCCCATTATGTGCCACTTACCTGCAAACAAAGCCCACGATGTCCCCGCTGGTGGCCACGTCCATCTTCACCCCTTTTCCTTCCGGGGCCATGGGCTCTGGCTCTGTGACTGGCAGAAGTCGCATGACGTCCCTCCTGCACATGCGCGCGGGAGCCGATGGTCATGGCACGGGTCCTATAGAATTGTGCCCTTTCTTTAGTGCGCATGCGCCGATGATGTTGGCGCAAGGGTATATGGTAAATATCTCCTAAACCGTGCAGGTTTAGGAGATATTTCCAGTACCTACAGGAAAGCCTTATTATAGGCTTACCTGTAGGTAAAAGCGGTGTTTAAGGGTTAACAACCATTTTAAAGCAACACATCAACTGCCACCATCAATGTGCTCCTGAGTAAAAGTCCCACAGAATAGTCCAATCAGCACAACAAAGTGTGTAAGGGTTTTCTGTTGCACAAAGTCCTTGAAATCTGGTTCCAAGGCCCTCAACAGGTCCTGTGTAAAGCCGTTTCTCCTTGATGATGCACAAGGCGCAGTGTTTGTATCTGCACAGTTTCTGGTGTTCATGATTGTCCTGAGTGACAACCCCCTTGAATTGCCAACCATGCCAGATCTTTGTGCCTGTTGATGAGTCTCTTTGAAGAAACATTCCGCCAGACAACCTTGCAAGTCTCTGAAGCTGGGCTTAAAACAGGCTCCATGTTGTCCTTGGCTTGGATAAACTTGTAGCTCGTCTTTGGCTTCCACAAGTTGGGCTTGACTCCATGTAGCTCCTGCTCCTTAATAATCTTAAAGGTGTTCAAGTAATACCAAGGAGTGTCCCAGTTGTAGGGAATGGAACCGTCCCATTTTTCCCATCCATGGGAGGAAAAAACAGGACATAGAGTTTTCATTTTAGTCCAATGTTCAGTCCACCAAAGTCCTTCAGATGCAGTTGCAAGCAAAGAACACCCTCAGTTGAGTAACAATGTCGGACACGCCCTTACTGCCTTTAAGGGGCTCCTTGAACATGACTGTCCGGGTTCACTCTGTCCATCTACAAACCCCAGATGAAGTAAAACCAGTGTCTTTCCTTCGATGGTGAGTTTTCTGAGGCTCCATAGTTCAAACTTTTGGTTCATCTTGGACAGTCTCTCCTTCCAAGACTTCAGTTCTGCACCCTCAACTCCAAACCAGTCTCCCAGAAATGAAGTCCGTCCTGACGCCGAAGGGGGTGGATGCAGAAGAAGGCAGGAACCACTTTCTGAAGAGCATTATTGCTGACTTTCTGCAGTTGACTTTTGCCCCTGAAGCTTTGCAAAAGTCCTCGCAGGTGTGGATGAATGAGTCGATGTAGTGTTGATCAGCACAGAACACAGTCACTATGTCCATGTAGAGTGAGCACTTGACTTCCCTTTTGTACAGTCCCAGTGCGGTGATCTCTCTGATTGACCAGGGACGCATGCACTCAGCTGCCTTGAATGTCTGATCCAGGTGAATGATCTGTCCGATGAAAGCCTTCAGCCTGTTGGACAGAATCTTGGCAAGGATGTTGTAGTCCATGTTCAAGAAAGAGATGGGACCACTTCTGGATTTACGGACAATGTAAACCGAGTCATTATTTTTTTTAAGCATTAGATCAATTTTTTTTTTTTTTATTGATCTAATGCAGGCATCACTAAATGGCGGACGGCGGTCTATTAGCCATACTACCTGGACCGCAGCCTCACCAAATAGTTGCCTCCTGTGTGCCCTCCAACTATGCTGACTATGACCCTTAGAACACCATCCCTACAGTCAAGCATGGAGGTGGAAACATGATTCTTTGCGGCTGTTTCTCTGCTAAAGGTACAGGCCAACTTTGCCGCATTGAGGGGCCAGTGGATGGGGCCATGTATTATAGAATCTTGGATGAGAACCTTCTTCCCTCAGCCAGAACATGAATATTTGTCATGGATGGGTTTTCCAGCATGGCAATGACCCAACAAATACCGCCAAGGCAACAAAGGGGTAGCTCAAGAAGAAGCAATTTAAGGTCATGGAGTGGCCTAGCCAATCTCCAGACCTTAATCCTATAGAAAAATTGATGGAGGGAGCTGAAACTTTGCATTGCCAAGAAACAGCCAAGAAGCCTTAAGGATTTAGACAAGATTTTTAACCACTTGCTTACTGGGCACTTAAACCCCCCTCAGTCCCAGACCAATTTTCAGCTTTCAGCGCTGATGCACTTTGAATGACAATTGCGCGGGCATACAACACTGTACCCAAATGAAATTTTTATCATTTTTTTCCCACAAATAGAGCTTTCTTTTGGTGGTATTTAGTTACAGCTCGGAGTTTTATTTTTTGCTAAACAAACAAAAAAGATGCAAAAAAAAAAATTATAGGCTGCACTGGTGGGCACTGATAGGCATAGTTAAGGCGGCACTAATAGGCACAGATAAGGGGGCACCGATGGGCACAGATAAGGCGGCACTGATGGGCAAAGATGGGCACAGATAAGATGGCACGGATGGGTGGCACGGATGGGCACTGATAGGTACCACTGATAGATGGGACTGATGGGCACTGATAGGTGGCACTGATAGGTGGCTCTGATAGGTGGCACTGCTGGGCACTGATGGGCGGCACTGCTGGGCACTGGTAGATGACACTGATGGGCACGGATATGTGGCACTGGGGTGCAGCACCTTTGAGGCAGATTGTGGGCACTGCTAGGTGGCACTGCTGGGTGGCACTGTGGGTGGCACTGCTGGGTGGCACTGTGGGCACTGCTGGGTGGCACTGTGGGCACTGCTGGGTGGCACTATGGGCACTGCTGGGTGGCACTGACGGGGGCACTTACTTTTAATACATGTGGCACTGCAGGGGGCAGGTGGGCACTGGCAGGGGGCAGGTGGGCACTAGCAGGGCTGGCCGTGATCGGGACTGATGTCCCGATCCCGGCCGCTGGTGATCGGCTTTTTTTTTATTCTCCTCGCGCTGACAGCGCGAGGAGGAATAATAGCCGATTACCGGCTCCGTTATATCACATGATCAGCTGTCATTGGCTGACAGCTGATCACGTGATAAGGGGTCGGGATCGACCCCTTGCACGGATCGGTGATCAGGCGAGTCTCATGGACTCGCCGATCACAGAGCGCGCCGCGCGCACCCCTCAGGGGGCGCGCAGGCTGCTCGTGCACGGGACGACGTCAATAGACGTAGTCCCGGAAAAGGAGATCCGCGCTGTAGCCGTCATTTGGCTATAGCGTGGATCTCAAGTGGTTAAAGAAGAGTGGACCAACATTCCTCCTGCGATGTGTGCAAACCTGCAAGGGATCAAATAATTATTTTCCCCACTGTACGTGTTTAGGTATAGTTTTATATTTTTCATGTCTCCAAGAATGGGATTTGCTGTTTCATTAGAACAGTTTTCTAATAGCCTAAAACTTCCATTATAATGTGCTATATAGTGGTTTATAAAGTAAGACAATAATTCAGATTTATGGGACAGGTTTATTTGAAGCAGTGAGTTCGCAACGCACTGAGTAATTCTTCTGAGCTATGTAAATATTATAGGTTATACATATGATTTTCTCAAGCTCAGAACACCTTGGGGTGATAAAAAATGCAAACTGGGACAGATGCGTACCAATTACGGATACTAATTATAATTGTTTAATTATATCAATGATTTGCAAGAATGTCTTAAAGGTAAATAGAGGTAAACCCCAAATGAATGACATCTAGTTGGCGGCATAACATGAGTAAAATACTTTTTTCATGTTGCAAACGTTAGTTTGTGTTCTATGTATGTATATGATATGCACATGCAATCTTCTATGGAGCACACTGGAAGAGACCTCTAATCTACTCGCTGCTGTTCTTACCTGAGCTGTTTGCTACTACTATACCACTTTATGCATAAGCTTTCTGGACATTACATGTGATATAGGGGGTTATCTACTAAAGAAAAATCCACTATGCACTGCAAGTGCACTTGGAAGTAAAGTCGCTGTAGATCCGAGGGGGACATGCAAGGAAAATAAAAAGTAGCATTTTAGCTTCCACATGATTGGATGATAAAATCAGCAGAGCTTCCCCTCATTTCAGATCTACCCCTTAGATTTAGAGTGACTGCACTTCCAAGTGCACTTGCAGTGCAAAGTGGATTTGCTTTCATAAATAACCCCCATACTGTTTCTATACCAATGTTCAACCATTACAACAGTAAATCTTGGTTGTAGAGGCCTCAACTATGGTTTGTATGAACTGTGTGTTGTGTTTGTGTAAGCAGAAAATCTTTAATATAAAAGTAGCTTGTAAAAAACAAAACAAAGCAAAAAAAAAAAAAAACACTGTTTTCACCTTTCTTATACCCACATAATCTATGTATGTATACATAATGTATATTGAAACAGACTTGTATTCTCTCTCGAAAGCCAATGTGACAGGATGACATCACAGTAGCAGAATTTAAAGACAGTTTTCATAGTGTGCAAACTGCAGCAATTCGCATAGAACCCATGCCATTATCTGGCTTGAGGACCTTCAGAATCATTTACCATAGCCATTTTTTACTGTCTCTTGCCCACCCCTTTCATTCATTGCATTTCAACCATGGATAATTCAATTGCCATTACCCAGGACAGTCTGCAGGGTTTTTGAGAGGAGTACTTAGGTAGGGTGCTGTGATGTTTTTAAAGCTACATACAGCACCCTGCTGGCCCCTCCCACCAGCAACGAACTGCCTGCACCGTATTGAGAAATGCATAGACCAAGTGATGATGTCACTGGGAATAAAATAAGGCGTGTTATAACAAAGCAAAGTTTTATTTGAAAACGTAATCAGCATGTTTTCATGAGGGCCGGTTCACACTGGGGGCGATGCGAGGCCCTGAATGTTGTGCCGAGAGGGCAAATATAAGCAGAATAAACTTCAAATTGAATAAATAAATATAGAAATCCCACGCTATTATCAGTTCATCCAATAATACAGTATATGTGTAAAACAAAATCACAAAACTGGTACAGTAAGGGCCGGTTCACACAGCGAGGCGCGGCGAGGCGTCTCCGACTTACCTCGCCGCGACCTGCGGGGAGCTCAGCGGCGACTTGCAGAGGACTTCTGTATAGAAGTCATTGCAAGTCGCCCCCGAAGTCGCCCCGAAGTAGTACAGGAACCTTTTTTCTGAGTCGGAGCAACTCGAGTCGCTCCTCTCAGAACGGTTCCATAGTACTGAATGGGGGCGACTTGCGGGAGCGAGGCGAGGCGAGCCGTGTCGCCTCGCCTCGCCTCGCCTCGCTGTGTGAACCGGCCCTAACTGCTCCAAACACATCATGCAATCACCACACAACTATATCATATACTGTATATATATATATAAATGCAGGTGAAGCGCTACCCTCAGTTACTAGATCTCTCTATATTAAACGCAAAAATAAAAAATTATTACCGGTACCCAAATAGAATTTCATCCAAGCACAAACAAAATCTACAACAATCATACAATGCCTTGAAAAAGTATTCACACCCCTTGAAATTTTCCACATTTTGTCATGTTACAACCAAAGAATGTAAATGTATTTTATTGGGATTTTATTTGATAGACCAACTCAAAGTGGCACATAATTGTGAAGTGGAAAGAAAATGATAAATGTTTTTCAAACTTTTTTACAAACAGATATGTGAAAAGTGTGGTGTGCATTTGTATTCAGCCCCCTGAGTCAAAACTTTGTAAAACCACCTTTAGCTGCAATTACAGCTGCAAGTCCTTTTGGGTCTCTCTCTACCAGCTTTGCACATCTAGAGAGTGAAATTGTTGCCCATTCTACTTTGTAAAATAGCACAAGCTCTGTCAGCTTGGATGGAGAGTGTCTGTGAACAGCAATTTTCAAGTCTTGCCACAGGTTCTCAACTGGATTTAGGTCTGGACTTTGACTGGGCTTTCTAACACATGAATATGCTTTGATCAAAACCATTCCATTGTATCTCTGGCTGCATGTTTAGGGCCATTGTCCTGCTGGAAGGTGAACCTCCGCCCCAGTTTAAAGTCTTTTGCAGACTCCAGCAGGCTTTCTTCTAAGATTGCCCTGGATTTGGCTCCAACCATCTTTCCATTACCCCGGTCAGCTTCCCTGTCCCTGCTGAAGAAAAGCAACCCCACAACATGATGCTGCCACCACAATTTTTCATGGTGGGGATGGTGTGTTCAGGGTGATGTACAGTGTTAGTTTTTCGCCACACATAGGGGGTTATTTACTAAAGGAAAATCCACTTTGCACTGAAAGTGCACTTGGAAGTAAAGTCGCTGTAGATCCGAGGGGGACATGCAAGGAAAATAAAAAAAAGCATTTTAGCTTGCACATGATTGGATGATAAAATCAGCAGAACTTCCCCTCATTTCAGAACTACCCCTTAGATTTAGAGTGACTGTACTTTCAAGTGCACTTGCAGTGCAAAGTGGATTTGCAATTTCGTAAATAACCCCCATAGTGTTTTACTTTTAGGCCAAAAAGTTACATTTTGGTCTCATCTGACCAGAGCATCTTCTTCCACATGTTTGCTGTGTCCCCCACATGGCTTCTTGCAAACTGCAAACGGGACTTCTTATGGCTTTATTTCAACAAAGGCTTTCTTTTTGCCACTCTTCCATGAAGGCCGATTTGTGGAGTAAACGACTAATAGTTGTCCTGTTGACAGATTTTTCCACCTGAGCTGTGGATCTCTGTGGATCTCTGCAGCACCTCCAGAGTTACCATAGGCCTCTTGACTGCTTGTCTGATTAATGCTCTCCTTGCCCGACCTGTCAGTTTAGGTGGACAGCCATGTCTTGGTAGGTTTGCAGTTATTCCATACTTTTTCCATTTTCGGATGATAAATTGAACAGTGCTCTGTGAGATGATCAAAGCTTGGGATATTTTTTTTATAACCTAACCCTGCTTTTAACTTCTCCACAACTTTATCCCTGACCTATCTGATGTTTTCCTTGGCCTTCATGATGCTGTTTGTTCACTAAGGTTCTCTAACAAATCTCTGAGGGCTATATTTATACTGAGATTAAATTAGACTCAGGTGGACTCTATTTACTAATTAGGTGACTTCTGAAGGCAATTAGTTCCACTAAATTTTAGTTAGGGGTATCAGAGTAAAGGGGGCTGAATACAAATGCTAATACAAAACACTTTTTTTTCAGATATTTATTTGTAAAAAATTTTGAAAACCATTTATCATTTTCCTTCCACTTTACAATTATGTGCCACTTTGTGTTGGTGTATCACATAAAATCCCAATAAAATACATTTACGTTATTGGTTATAATATGACAAAATGTGGAAAATTACAAATCGATCTTCAAAACAAACAAAATCATGTTATATCAGTCCCATACACCATTCAATCTTCCTGTGCAATTCCCAGTGATACTGGCAGTCTTGCTGTGCTCCAAAGGACATAATCTTCGCAAAACCTAAAATATCGATGCACCCATCACCACACCTTATAGGTGTCTCCTCACCTTTTTGGATGGACCCCGCGCTTTATACACAATCAGAGAACATGCATCCAGATCTTCCTTAGCAGGCAGTCTTCAGCCCAGCTCCTTCTATGCTTTTTGGCATTGTTAAAACTGCCCACACTACAGCTAACAACACACAACCACTTCTACTGCACATGCGTTGTTCTTAAGACTCAGAGGAGGGAGCGGAGGGCAGGGTTGAACCGCACTGTGTGTGTGCCCGGAGGTGTACCACCATAGGAAGCAGCTTCCTATGGAGGTGCACAGAGAAGAGGTGCTGAGAGCGCCGGTGGGGGTCTCCAAAAGATGAGGTTCAGGGCCATTCAATGCAATTCCATTGCACGGAGCAGATTAAGATAACATGTGTAGCCATGCCCCCGTAGGGGTTGCTGAATGTAGTTGTTCACCTGTCACCAATTATTCATCTCTCAGACACTCAGAGACACAGAACAGCCCATAAGCTTTGTTTTTTTTGTTTTTATTGAGGGGCACTAACTTGGATGGGAAATGATGGGATGCCCAGGAAGATTTAGTACAAATAGCTTGGGACGTCTATATACACTCCAGTATATGCACTCCAGTCTTCTCACCAGCACAAACTCTTGCTTAAGACCTCTTATCCTTCACTCCTCCAACACTTCACTTGCTGCATACCGTTACTCCTCCAGCACCTCACAATATTCCATCCTCCACTTATTTTGAGAGGCACAAACAGAGGCGTTGCTAGGGGGTGGCTATTGGGACCATAGCCCCGAGCCTCTTGCCACAGGGTCCCTGCCTAACCAGCAGGCCACGGCTGCCGCGGGCAGGTTGGCTGCATGAGAGAAGCGGAGGAGAGGCGAGAAGCGAGCAGGAGGACGAGCAAAGATGACATCATCTCTCTCCGACCGCTCCACATCAGTGCTCTTCACAGCCGGGCCTCTTCAATGTGGGAGCGAGGTGCAGAGAGATGACATTATCTCTCACTGCCTACCAGACATCAGTGCTCTTCCACCCTCACAGCGTGGTGGAGTGGAGGTCACGTGCTTCCTGTCATCGGTGGAGCTCCACTCTGCAGCCTATCCCCCTTGCTTCAATGTCGGAGGTGCGTCGGGGAGAGAGATGACATCATCTCTCACTGTCTGCCCCGCATCCCCACTCTCCTGCCCTCATTAAATGGACCAGTGCTGCAAGCCTGCCACCAATGCAGTGACAATGCACATTTGGTGGCACTGGCTGGCATAGCAAGTTACAATCCACATCGGTTAGAAAGTGACAATCCACATCTGGTGCCAGGTGACGTGGCAAGTGACGATCTGCAAATGGTGGCAGGTGACGTGGCAATCTGCAAACGGTGGCAGGTGACGTGTCAATCTGCAAATGGTCGTAGGTGGTGTGGCGACAATCTGCAAATGGTGGCAGGTGGCGTGGCAATCTGCAAATGGTGGCAGGTGGTGTGGCAAGTGACAATCTGCAAATGGTGGCAGGTGACATGGCAAGTGACAATCTGCAAAATGGTGGCAGATGACGTGGCACGTGACAATCTGCAAATGGTGGCAGGTGACATGGCAAGTGACAATCCACATCTGGTGCCAGGTGACAGTGGCAAGTGACAATCCACAATTGTGTACAATCCGGTATGCCCCCCGCGGGCCTTGCTCTCTTTTGTTGGTTATTCTGTGAATTCAGAACAGGCCTGCTTGTGATGCGGAAACAGCTTGTTGCAGATATTTCTTATGACTACCACTCACAATTCAAGCCTGCCTTGTGAGTTTGAATGTGAAGTGTGATTCAGGAACCAGAGAAAGAGAGAGGATGGGGCACAGCACATGCCTCTGGAAGAAGGTGGTTTATGTGTGCTGTGGGTTCAGTGCATTGGAAATCAAAGGCGGATTACACTTTTGGTTAAAGGAAACATAATAATGTAAATAGAATTGCTACCCAAGTCATTTGTAATTGAATGTTGTTAAAATACCTTTCCATATCAGTCTAAAGCCACTTTATTTTTCTAAAGCTGTTAAAACATTAAACACACTATGGCAACTTGGGGCACCCTATACACTAGAGATGTTATTTCCTACTTGTGTAATTGGCTATTGATTTTCTCAGCCTTCTGCAGTGAGATACACACAAACATTTAGGCACCCCCGCAATAGGAATTACATTTTTGAGAAGATGCTCCCTAAGGGTTACACATTTCTAAAGGGATGCAGACAATGCAACTTTCTTCATTGGACTACTGAGAGTGCACCAGGAAACTATAATGGGTGCAGACTCTCCCAAACAGAAATTGGTCTTGAATGGAATTAGTGAATATCTAAAGCTGGCTATACATTGTCGATTTTTGAATGAATGTTCCTATGAATAGTCCTATTTTTTTTTTTTTTGTGCATCAAAAGACTGGACAAATGTAATTTGAAAGTACTTAAAATTTTTGTTTGCTTTGAATATTCGATTTTGGAATAAATGTAATTTCCCAAACCAAAACCACATAAGTTGTTAGAAAATTAGTTTGTTCAAGGCAAATTTTCTATCCTGCTCCTTTGATAAACATCAATTTGCCCAACTAATGATTTGAAAATCGAACAAACAATTCTAAAACCCCAAATTTTGAATGAAATTCTATTAGGGTATAGCCAGCTTAGGGATATAGTAATGAAAGAAATGCTGAGCATAAGAGCAATTAAATGTAGAGCCATCAACACAAAAAATAATTTCTGGGTTTAATGATACCTAAACAAGCTGAAGTTCATTAGTCTCCTTTTGCAGGAAAGGAGCTGATAACATTTCACAGATTGTAAAAATGATATTATAAATATTCTGTGCTCAGGACAGAAGGTTTGCAGCCTCCCCTATTACCCCCTCTAGGGAGCTAAATAGTAAATATATAAATGTGTGGGTTGTAATAATATAAATAATAATGTAAATAGTCACACTACCAAAAGTGCCAAAATATTCCTACAGTGCACACATATTACTAAAATACTATGTGAAACAAATCAAAAAAACTATGTGAAGTATAAGAGGCAATAAATAAATAAATAAATAAATAACCCCTCAATTTATCAATAAATTCATAAATAGATAATTAATGGGCCATAGAAGACCAAACGTATCCGAAAGTCCAAAAAGTGATAATAGTCCAAAAATGATCCAAAAATGATATATAAATAATCAAGTTCATAAAAATTGTGTATCTGTGTATATATAGAGTGAAACTCCAAAATAATCAGAAATTCCAAGGTGTGTCCCAAACGATAAATTCACAGCAACAATTGCGATAATTGGTGACTTTTTGTGCTCAAACAATACGGGTGACTCTTGTGCTTCCCCTCCAGGGTCCCCACTCAACGACTCCCTACAGGGGTAATAGGCGTATATGACAGCTATAGGTTCCTGAGAGCTGGTCCGTTCTCACAGCAGTTACACCTTATCTGGCTCCTTTAGCTGTTGATAAGCCCCAGAGACATTCTGCACCAATCATATACTTGGTATAGGGAATATGCATGATTTGCCCAGATGTATCCTCATAAAGAAAGATATATTCCTCCCACAGTGCAGTATTTCTGTAAAAATTTATTAAGCATAACACTTTAAAAACAAAACTTAGTGTGTTTTGACACCGTAAAAGCCACTACACTAAACATTAACACAAAAAACAGTGTGTAGAGGGGCCGGTTCGCGGTGTGCTCTCCACCTGTGTTCCAGGCTCCCTCTTTGCGTACCGGAAGTGACGTGAGTGCGTAGCTCCACTTACGCATTTCGTCATGGATGTTCTATTGTGAAAAGTCTCACCAGTAATGCCTGTGGCCTCCCTGCAGCAGATCTTTTCCCTATTACTAACTTAACATACCTTCTTCTGCACTGTCTTGGCTATATTTCTGTTTGCACATGTTCCTGGAAATGGGACTCATCAGTAGTGGGTGCTGTAGAGACTACCAGCTGGTTACTGGAAACACCATAGATAAATGAACATATTTGCCAGCACACCAAGGATCCTCAAATGTTGTCCAAAGGCTCTTATTCTAGAAAGATCACATCACAAGAACAAGTGTAACATTCCGGTGCCACGTAGGTGATGACCTCACATGCCTGACAAAGGGTTCCTGCGCAGCTCGGAAATATTGCACTTGTTCTTGTAATGTGATCTTTCTGCAATAAAAGCCTTTGGACTACAGTTGAAGATCCTTAGTGTGCTGGCGAATATGTGCATTTATTCTTCTGCACTGTGTTTCTGTGTGGATCCAGCCATCTTGGCAGAGGCAGTGCTTTACTTTCTTTAGTGTCTGCAGCAAGGAGAACAGTGAGGAATGGGGACGTCAGCAAATCTCACTCCAAATCTTCTGATACTACCAGTCAGAGGCACCAGTGACTTAAAGCGGAGTTCCAGCCACAAACATAAAAAAAAAAAAAAGTCAGCAGCTACAAACACTGAAGCTGCTGACTTTTAATAAGGACGCTTACCTGTCCAGGGAGCCCGTGATGTCGCCCCCCCGAGGCCGATCCTTCCATTGGATCAAGTGCAGGTGCTGGCATTCTAACAAAGGGAAACCAGCAGTGGAGCCTTGCGGTGGTGCAGCCCACTGAAGGGGATGATTTTAGCTGAGAGCATGAAGTAAAGCATCATGACGACAGCATGAGAACACCCCCTCAGTTGTCTTTCCAGCTTAAAGAGGAAGTAAACCATGGTGGGTTTTACTTCCTCTTTATTTCCCTGCAAAGGTAAAGTATAATGGGCTACTATGCATCGCATTATGTGCCACTTACCTATAACTGAAGCCCGCAATGTCACCGTTGTCTCCACTAGCAGGGAGCATCCATCTTTGCCCCTCTTCCTTTCCGGGGCCGCAAACTTCGGCTCTGTGACTGGCCCGAGTTGCGTGACGTCACTCCCGTGCATGCACATGGGAGCCGCCAGTCACAGCATGACCCCTATTAGAAAGGGCACACGCGCTGGTGACATTGGCGCATGTGTCATCGGCACTCGGCTTTTTCCACTTCTTTTTCTGCGGTTTAGGAGATATTTCCAGCACCTACAGGTAAGCCTTAATATAAGCTTACCTGTAGGTAAAAGTGGTTGTACAGTGTGTACAACCACTTTAAGGTTGGTGGTTGGGCGGCCCTAAAAATGCAGCTTTTCTTAATGCCCTCCAACCACAAGTCTTAAGCCTCGTACACACGGGCTGAATGCTGGGCGGCATTTCTGTGTGTACTGCAGCTGGTCCGACAGAGGGAGCATGACCGAAAAAGGTCTGCCAACCAACTCCTGAGCCATAGGGTCAGAACACAATAGAACAGCAGGGGGGGGTCGCTGTACCAACATTGGATTGTTAGTACAGTGGCTACAACCTGAACTATCTTTTTTTTTTTTTTTTTTGAGGTGCGGTCCACTTAAAAATTTGAAGCATGAAACCCATTATATTTTGTAAATATATACTCAGAATTTTTCTATAAAGAATGTACCATGCAATACATAACTGAAATTGCAAAATAGGTCCTGACACTGCATTTCCTCCATACAGCAGATTCAAAAGTAGAAAAAGAAAAGGAGCTGCACAGACTTATGCCCCGTACACACGAGAGGGATTAAGTCTGACAGACCTCCAAAGGAGTTCCGCCGGAGTTCCGACGGAGTTCTGGCGGACTTTTCGACCGAACGGACTTGACCACACACCATCACACCAAACTCCGACGGAGTCGAACGTGATGACGTACGACTGGATTCGACGTAGGAAGTTCCTAGACAGTAGCCAATAGCTGCCCTAGCGTCGGTTTTAGTCCGTCGGAGTAGCACACACACGAGCGGATTTTTCAAAGGGGACCGGGTCCGGCGGAGTTCCGTCGGGAAAATTTAAAGCATGCTTCATTTCTAAAGTCCGTCAGACTTTAGCTTCGCTAAAGTCCGTTGCAGCCCACACACGATCGGATAGTCCGCCGGACTCAGTCCGTCGGAGTTTGGATGTCGAAAAGTCCGCTCGTGTGTACGGGGCATAACACTCATAAAATGGTGATAATGACAATCTGCTTCAGAATAAGTAATGCAAGACAGCATACAAATGTGAAAATGTGTGCAGAAATTGTGATGAAACCTTTCAAAGTACTGCTAGGGATAAAAAGAAATAATACAGGAAGAAAAAAATGACAATTAAATGAAAACGATTTACAAAATTTGAATGTTATGGTGATTGCCGAGGCAGCTATCTCTGCATCAAGTTATTTCAATGGGGGGGGGGGGGGGGATTTCTGGTTCTTGATAGTCCGATAACAAGTGGTGAAATGGTTCTTGGCACTGTTCCAACATTTGGAGGAAAGGCAGGTTACCAAATGGTGGGAGTATAAAGTCCGATTTATCCTCCCAGTCCTGTTATATATAGCATCTGTATGTAAAACAAAAGACGAAAAATTGCAAGGCCATCAGATAACATTTAAAGTGACACTAAACAAGTTCCTTATTTGCCAAAAATAATCCAAACATATCCACAATAACCCTGTAATATATTTTTCAGGAATTCATTTCTTATGCCGGGTACACATGAGCGGAATGTCTGACAGAAAAAGTCAGATGGAAGCTTTTCATCTTATATTCCGATCGTGCATATGCCTCATCAGACTTTTTTTTTTGAAAATTCTGACGGACCTAGAAATAGAACATGGTTTAAATTTCTACTGGGAAAACCGCTCGTCTGTATGCTGTTCCGACACATGCCCTGAAGCAAGTAAGAGATGGAGGCTATTTGCTACTGGCTATTGAAATTCCTTTTTCTAGTCCCGTCATACGTGTTGTATGTCACCACGTTCTTGACGATCGGACTTTGGTGTGATCGTGTGTACGCAAGACAGATTCAGCGGAACTCCATTGGAAGTTTATTCCGACGGGAAAACCGGTCGTATGTACGCGGCGTTAGCGTGTTTTTCTGCCTCATTGTAATGTCCTCCATGAGCTCCCCAACCTCTCCTTTTCCTCTGCCTTGCCATTTGTTTGGAACAAGCAGGGCAGATTAGTTGTGGTCATCTGCACTGTGCTATGCACACTACAAATCCCATAGTCTATAGTCCTCTTCAGGAGTGAGGATGAGAGAGAGAGAGAGAATGGCTACATTCCTACATACAGAGGGACCATGGAGATCAAACGTAGCCACCCTCCAACAGGAAGCAGAATCACAGTAGCACAAAAATGGAAGATAGAGATTCATACGAGGATGAGAGCAATAGAAGGTGCTTTTAGAGTTAAAGAGATACTAAACACACACTGTTCAATGTACTTTTTCCCTTCTCTTTATGCATATAGACGATGGCACTGTATTTATTAACCACTTGCCGACCAGCTCATGCCGACATACGCCGGCAAAGTGGCACGGGTTCACAAAACGACATACCCGTACATCACTCCGTCATCGGCAGCTAGCGGGCGTCCCACAGACCTCGATGTCCACAGGTGGCTCGCGATCATGGCACGGAGAGGCAGAACGCTGAGATGTCTATGTAAACAAGGCATTTCCCTGTTCTGCCTAGCAACATGACAGGGATCTACTGCTCCCAGTGATCAGGAGCAGTGGTCTCAGTCATGTTCTAGTGAGCCCATACCAGCTACAACTAAGGCCATTGCCGAAACGTGCCAAGATTTATTGTTTTATTGTCTCTCTGATGTACCAATACGACATTTCAAGGATTACAGTGTTGACAACTCTTCTTCCTATTAGTGAGCCCATCCCTCCTACAGTTAGAACACACTGAGGGAACACACTTAACCCCTTAATCACCCCTAGTGTTTAACCCCTTCCCTGCCAGTGATATTTACACAGTAATCAGTGCATTTTCTCAAAATAGTGTCAAAAATGTCCAATCTGTCCAATCTGTCTGCCGCAATGTCTCAGTCACGATAAAAATCACAGATCCCCGCCATTACTAATGGAAAAAATAATAATAAAAATGCCATAAATCCCCTGTTTTGTAGACGCCATAACTTTTGCGCAAACCAATCAATATACGCTTATTGCTAAAAAATTTTTACCAAAAATATGTAGAATACACATTCGCCTAAACTGAGGAAGAATTAGTTTTTTTATGTATTTTTGGGGGATATTTATTATAGCAAAAAGTAAAAAAATATTTATATTTCTTCAAAATTATCGCTCTTTTTTTTGTTTATAGAGCAAAAAATAAAAAACGCAGAGGTGATCAAATACCACCTATTTGTGTGAAAAAAGGACGTCAATTTTGTTTGGGTGCAACGTCGCACGACGGCGCAATTGTCAGTTAAAGCAAAGCAGTGCCGTATCGCAAAAAAGGGCAGTGGGTAAATCCTTCTGAGCCTGAAGTGGTTAAAAAACATAGACCTACCTTTTTGTTCATAATCGATATACAGCTGTCATGTGATCCAGCTCTTTCCCAGCCAATCTGCAGGAAAACATCAGCGGGAGGAGCTTGTAGTCCTCTGCTGCCGGTCACATGTTCAAAAGAAAAACAGCCTTTAAAAGCTTAGTTCGTTTTCTAGAATTGCTAAGCCGCTTTGTGTATTCAAAGTGACTCAATGCTCCATTGTTAGTTCTACAAGCTCAACTGCTAAATCTTTGTGTTAATGCACATACATAGCCAAATCTTTACCATGTTAACAGGGGAATTTCTAAGTTAAATAGGTTAACTACTATAAAGAAGGTCAACTCAAACAATGCAATTGACAACATTTTTATTTTGAGAGATTACTATGAGTTCACATGTGTTTCAAGTCAAACAAGCCTATCTGAGTCACTGAAAATATACTTGTTACATATAGTAAGTAGAATATATTTTTAAAATTCAGAATTCATACAGTTTTAGTATTTTAGTAATGATATACTAATGCCAATTTACAAAGCTGTGTGAGTTATTTTACATTAGTTCTCCATATTATCTCATAATAGTTTTCCAAAGTGTTCAATTCACGAATAGAAATATTGCATATTTCATGTAAAATTACCATTTAACTCTGGAAAACCATTGTTTTTAATGAATTGCTATTTTATTCCTCATTTTCAGGGACAGAAAAATACCATACACCCTATATTGCTGCGATGAAGCAGGAGGCCAGGCAGGAGATGGGGAAAAACTGCAAAGTCACTGTAGCATTATCTTTACCTATCCCTTCTCAGGCAAGCTGGCAATAGCACTAAACTGCTTGATTGATCTACTTGATGATGCCCATACCTGCATAATCCTGGCACTGCTGTTAACAGAAGTCTAGCCGCAGTGCCCCATTTACTCTTTTCATTTACCACTGACACCAAAGATGACACCTGAGTTGACTACTAACCATAAGAAGGCACAACTCCACTACCCACCAATGTAATATCACTGATTACAAATCTAAGATTGCAGCTTAATAAAAATAAAAGCCAAATCCAGGATATGAGCAAAGCCCCTCCCATCCCATTCTAATTAATTACTGGTATGAAAGTATGAAAAAATATCCAAAATATAAATTTTACTTATCTGAAGCTGCGGTCATATGACTACACCAGCCCAATCCTTTTCTCTTCTATAGTAAGGAAGCTGACAGACTCAGAGAGGCATGGAGGCATAGAGGGCCGGATAGGGACATCCAAAGGGCCAGTCATATGACTATGCCAGCCCAATCCTTTTCTCCTCTATAGTAATGCCGGCCATACACGGTTTGAATTTCGAAAGAATTTTCTTTCGAAAATCGTATCTAAGAATTTTCGTATGAATTTCGCACCATTAGTGGGCTGCAGCAACAGCCGATTTTCGTGCGGAAATAAAATTTGAGGAATCGGACATGTTGGAAATTTTTAGAAAAACGAACGATTTTCTAATCAATGATGGGAGAATCGTGCGAGAAACGTAATAAGAAAAGAAAATGTACGGAGATAAAAGAAAATGTACGGAGATAAAGAAAATTTGTTCGAAATTCGACAGTGTATGGCCTGCATAAGGAAGCTGACAGACTCAGAGAGGCATGGAGGCATCGAGGGCCGGATAGGGACATCCAACTACGCTAGTCATATGACTACGCCAGCCCAATCCTTTTCTCCTCTATAGTAAGGAAGCTGACAGCCTCAGAGAGGCATGGAGGCATCGACAGCCAGATAGGGACAGCCAAAGGGCCAGTCATAGGACTACGCCAGCCCAATCCTTTTCTCTTCTATAATAAGGAAGCTCACAGACGCAGAGAGGCATGGAGGCATCGAGGGCTGGATAGGGACAGCCAAAGGGCCGGATGTGGCCCTGGGGTTGCAGTTTGCCCAGGTCTGCGCCAGATGAAGCAAATCACAGGTCGTCAGGTAAGCATTGACATGTACGGTGGTCAAGATGGTATCACAGTATTAAATCTAAAGACTAAATACAAAAAAGATTATAAAATACCAAAAATGTATCACCCAGTAGGCTAATTTGGATTAATACAGGTGTATGTCTAAGAAATGCGTTGAGTTCAATGCTGCCTATCTGACACCCATAACGGGTGATAAGGCAAATGACTGTTAGTGGAGTTATTTGATAGGTTGTAATGTATGTTTTTAATGTACAATTGGACAAATAAAGAACAATTTGATTTTAATTAAAAGTGTTGGATTCATGTAGTGCCACAAAATTCCAACAATTTTTCTTACTAGAGGCTGTCTATTTGCTGAACCATACTGTCAAATCATCAAATGGCTGGTGTCATAACTGATCACATGTGCCGCGCCATAGTAGTTGCAAAACAAACAGAAGCAGCTTCATTGGCTGTAGGAGATAGGGGGTTTAGGGGTCTCAAACTGGAGGCCCTGCAGCTGTTTCAAAACGACAAGTCCCATTGCCCCGTACACACGAGAGGGATTAAGTCTGACAGACCTCCAAAGGAGTTCCGCCGGAGTTCCGCCGGAGTTCCGACGGAGTTCTGGCGGACTTTTCGACCGAACGGACTTGACCACACACCATCACACCAAACTCCGACGGAGTCGAACGTGATGACGTACGACTGGATTCGACGTAGGAAGTTCCTAGACAGTAGCCAATAGCTGCCCTAGCGTCGGTTTTAGTCCGTCGGAGTAGCACACACACGAGCGGATTTTTCAAAGGGGACCGGGTCCGGCGGAGTTCCGTCGGGAAAATTTAAAGCATGCTTCATTTCTAAAGTCCGTCAGACTTTAGCTTCGCTAAAGTCCGTTGCAGCCCACACACGATCGGATAGTCCGCCGGACTCAGTCCGTCGGAGTTTGGATGTCGAAAAGTCCGCTCGTGTGTACGGGGCACATGAGGCATTGCAAGGCTGACCATTACAAGCATGACTCCCACAGGCAGAGGCATGATGGGACTTGTAGCTTGGCAACAGCTGGAGGGCCGCCAGTTTGAGACCCCTGGTAATTCTACTTTAACCTCCTTGGCGGTAATCCCAAGTATGGCTCAGGGTTGATATTTAGTACAAAAAGACGTAACTCCGAGCCACACTCGGGATTACACCGCAGTATCCACGTACAGGTACTTACCTTGTCCCTAGGATCCCGCTATGTCCTCTGGCCGGATCCTCCGCCCGATGCCTCTGTGTTCCAAGTTCCATTCCCTGTGAGCTTCACGACGCAGCGGGCAGAACCAGCGGCAAATTTAAAAAGTAACATAACACAATACATTGTAATCGGTTAGGATTACCTTACTGTATCAAATCATTTGACCTCAGTTTTGTCCCTAATGCTTTGTCCAGTGCCCTGCCTAAAATTTTACCATTCTTCCTGCCTGGAAACTTGATAATGTCCATGGCATCCAAAAAGCGTCCTTCTACGACAAAAGTGGTTTTAGATCAGCTAGAAAACAGCGATAGTGAATTAGAATCACTTACAGAATTGAGTGATAGTGATTTGTGGGGAAATTTGGCATCAACACTGAAAGTGACGTCAGCGACGATTCTGCGACTGAACTCACTGATGTGCGAACTGGGTGCTCGATTGACTGGGGTACTGATCACGCAGCACCCCCAAGATTCCCATTTACTGGAGCGTCTATGAAAGTAGGTGTTAAAGACGAAAACCCCTTTGCATACTTAGTTACTGAGACAAACCGGTACCAAGAGCAACAATTAGCTATTACGCATCAGAAGTTTCCAAGAACCCGTGACCATAGATGACATTTGGAAATTTCTGAGCCTAATAATACTTCAGGGAGTGGTGGAGAAATCTCTACAGAAGTGGTATTGGACAACTAATAAATTACTTGCCACTCCATTCTTTGGCACGGTCGTACAGATTTTCCCTGTCCTTGAAATATTTACACTTTGAAAACAACAAAGAATTTGATGAAACTACTCATCCTGCACCAAAACTAAAGAAAATTTCAGAAATATCTCAAATGATTCTAAAGAAATTTAAACGGAACTATGTGCCAGAAAGAGATATCAGAATAGATGAAAGTCTAATGGCCTACAAGGAAAGGCTCAGTTGGGTACAATACATTGCATCAAAGAGAGCAAGATTTGTCGTAAAATCCTACATGCTATATGAATCATCAACTGGCTACATTTGCAATTCAGTTCTATACATGGGAAAAGGAACAAAATTCAATCCAAAATACAGAAACTATGGCATGGCAACATCTTCCGTTCTTTCACTCATTGAGCCATTGCTAAATCAGGGCTATTGTCTAACAACCGACAACTTTTATACATCTCCTAAACTTTATGAGTTTCTTCTGCAAAACAACAAAGATGCCTATGGAACTGTTAGGGTTAACCAGTGCGACATGCCAATGTCTGACAATAAGAAGCTGAAGGCTGGAGAAATGGTTTCCCGGCAGAAAGGCAAAATGATGGCACTGCGACTGTGATGGCGTGACAAGAAAGATGTGTGCCTAATGAGTACAGTTCATAATACCTCCACTGTTATGGTATGAACGAAAGGTGGGAAAGAAATCATGAAGCCACAAGTAGTGACAGACTACAATGACACCATGGGAGGTGTCGACAGAGCTGACCAAGCAATGACATTCTACCCAGCAATGAGGAAACAGCAAAAGATATACTACAAGATATTCATGCATCTTCTTGAGCAATGCTTGTGAAATGCCTGCAAAAAAAAAACCTGTCAAGCCTGTGATTCATTCTCACTTCATTTGGAAAGTTGCTGAGTGGATATTTGTGAACCACCAAACACCATCAATGGCTGTGAATAGAGCTGGACATCGTGCTGTTGGCGTTGTCAACTCGGAATGCCTGACTGGTCGTCACTTCATGGACTACATCCCACCAACCGAGAAAAAGTCAGCACCTACAAGGATGTGCATGGTTTGTTGCTCGAAGTGAGATGACAGTGGAAAGAAAATCCGAAAGGAAACCAGGTTCCATTGTCCTGATTGTGACGTCAGACTTTGTGCAGTCCCATGTTTCAAAATTTATCATACCCCAGGATGTTTACTAAACCAATATGCAGTATCTAGTATCTAGTATCTAGTATTACAGTGACTAGTAATATTGCACCCTTGTTTGGACAAATTTCAGTTTTTGATTTGATTACATTATTGAATAAAATGTATTATTATTATTATTATGTTATTATTTTTTATAATTATTTATAGTTATTTATTATATTATAATTTATGATTTTGTGTTTCAAACATTATCATACCCTGGATGTCTACTAGACTCTTGTTTGGACAGATTTAAGTGAGTCATTCCTAATGCCCCCGTATACACAATCGGACTTTCCGATTTGTTCGAAGGGTCTTGGCTCCAACTTGTCATGCATACACACGGTCACACAAATGTTGGCCAACGTGGTGGCGTACAAGAGGTATGACGAGCCAAGAAAAAGGAAGTTCAATAGCCAGTGCGGCTCCTTCTGCTTAATTCCGAGCATGCGTGAACTTTTGTGTGACGCACTTGTGTACACACACACAAGTTTTTTTGGCGGAAAATTTGAGAACCCGCTAGCCAAAATTTATTGGCAGAAAGTCAGACAACAAATGTTTGATGGAGCATACACATGGTCAGACTTTCCACCAACGCGCTCACATCCAACATTTGTTGTCAGAAAATCAGATTGTGTGTACAGGGCATAAGAATTACAGGCCTACAATATAAAACAACAAAATTCCATGCAAAACTATGTACCGCTTTGACATTCAGAAATCAGACATTATCAGACCACCAGGGAGGTTAAGGCTGTCAGCAGATCGGCTTCTGCAAATTCAGCAGTGCCTAAAAATGCCTAAAAATGGAGAGCAACTGTGTATGTGCAGAGCAGGATGAGACAGAGTATTACTGGGTTGTTCACAGTATAGACACTTATTTTTATTGTTTTACATAGCTATACCTGCAAAAGGGAACAGCCTGAATGATCTAGCAGGACTTAATATTCAAAATAAAGTTCCACTTTAATGATTATCCTGCTGGAGGCAGAACAAGACACATAGAGCTGCGTCTTGGCCCCGCCACCACTCTCTCCTCATTGGCTCACTGGCTGTGATTGCCAATGGCTCCTGCTGCTGT
Source organism: Lithobates pipiens (assembly GCF_037356315.1). NCBI lineage: Eukaryota > Metazoa > Chordata > Amphibia > Anura > Ranidae > Lithobates > Lithobates pipiens. The sequence goes on along the minus strand of NW_027507758.1, from coordinate 150,363,633 downwards.
CTCAGCCAATGAGAAGAAAGAGACCCAGGACAGCTGAGGCTCCCGTGCACATCACTGGATCCAGAGAGGGCTTTGGGGGGAGCTGTGGGAGGAGCAACACACAGAAGTTTTTTTTACCTTCATGCATAGAATGCATAAAGGTAAAAAAAAAAAAAACCTTCAGCGTTTACAACCATTGTAATCTCCCCAGCAGAGGAGAGGGGGGTTCTACCCCTTGTCCACTCTATTAAAAGAAAAATAAATTGGCTTTAATTTGGGGTAATTTAATTCATATAATTCATCAATTTAAAAATTGTAATGCAGCTTTGGCCATACTATGATTGAATATTACATAGTAGTAATAGTTTGGATGATGAAAATATGGAAAAAGCATTAAAAAGAAGACAAAGTAGGCAGTTGGTAGGTGAGTAACGTATACATTCTATTGCTATTATCCCTTTCCTAATTATTATAGAAGGAATGATATAATTGGCGGAATATAAGATGAGTTAGAAAATCGAAAAGTATAATCAAAAACAGTAGTGTTGACAGCATGCCACTTAACGTAGAAAACCTCATTCTGTAACTCATATTATCCTGGACTAAGGCTACTATCATAGATTCAATCTTCAGAATGCCACTACCAAATTAACTGTCATCAAATGTGTATACAAAACAGTTGCTCACGTCCAATCACGGCCATCTATAGCAGAATTTTTCTTGAGTGTTTCTCTTGCCAAAAGTTAGCATTAATAATACAATGTAAAGATAATATTCCTAAAGAAAACATTTCAGCATATCAATTTAATGAATAGAATAACCTGTCAGCTTATGTAAAATGTTACCTGGCAACAGAAACTGATTGACATTGCAAAGTAAAAAACAATACGCTAATGCTGTAATGTTATTCATGCAGATTAAAGAGAACCCGTCACTACTGGGAATCTGAGATATTGTGAATCTTCGCTCTTAAATTGTTATAAACGTTAAGACTTGCCTCTCAAGGATTTGTTTTTATTACTTGTATTCTCTCCCTGTCACAGCAGAAGTGCCAAAGAACTGCCAAACAACCTACTGGGATACATGAATGAAAATTCGAACTGACTGCCTTACCCCTGTCAAGAAGCCAAAAGAGAGTGTAAGTTATCAGCCTTAAGCTCGGGTAGGGGAGCTCACATTTTGACATTGGGCTGACATTTTTTCTCTAACAGGAAAAGAATACAAATTAGTAAAAGTACATAGGGCTTTATTTCAGCGGGAACATAGGGGAATGCAGTTCCAGCAGTGAAAGCATGTAATGGCAAGGGGTGGTCGGGGTGTGCTGGAAGATTTATTGTTGCTAGATGCTGCGGGGTCTATTGTCAGGGCTGTTTTTAAGGCAGGGCAAAAGGGGCAGCTGCCCTGGGCCCTGTCATTGTTGTGGGGCCCAAAACAGGTGCCTCATACTTGCCAACTATCCAGGTTTAAATTCCCTTGTCCCTTGAGGTTTCAGTCCTGTGCTGTGTCCCAATATCTCAGTGTGAAGTGCTGCTACTAATGCTGCCCAGCTCTGCCCTATTAGTACAGATGACTCACCTGCAGACCTTGTGTTTACATGTAAATAGCAGTGGCATTCAAATGTAAATATTGGCGGCCGGCGGCATTGATATGTATATAATGCCCCCCTGAGGTTATATCCACAGTAATCTCTAGCAACCAATCAACAAGCAGAAATCATGTGCTGTAACCTCTAGTAACTAATCAGCAAGCCACAATGTGTGCTGTAACCTCTAACAACCAATCAGTGAGCGGTATTGATACACTGTAACCTCTGGCAACCAATCACAATAGCTGCCTGATCTGATTCAGTAAACTGATTTTGAGTCTAGCTGCTATTTATTGTATGTCTCAGAGCAGGTGGAGAGCAAAACTGCATGGGGGGGGGGGGGGGGGGGCAAGAAAAGTTTTGCCCAGGGTCCAATCAATATTAAAGAAGGCCCTGTCTATTGTTGCTGAGGACGTCTATTGTTACTGGCTGCAATCTATTGTTGCTGGGGGAATCAGTTGTTGTTGGGAGAGATCCACTGTTGGGGGAGGGGTCTAGAAGATCTGTTGTTGCTGTTGGGGGTCTATTGTTGCTCGGTGGATCTATTGTTACTGGAGGTATTTAGTTATGGGGGGTCTATTGTTTCTGGGGGATCTGTTGTTGCTGTGGGAATCTATTGTAGCTAGGGAGGGATCTTTTGTTGCTGGGGATCTATTGTCGTTGGCTGCAGGGGATCTATTTTACTGCTTTTCTTGTTTAGATATTCTATAGAAATTACTTAGCACCAAAAAATTATACTTGGTTCTGTATTCTGTAAAAGCGGCAGCACTGGGGGGTGGGTAGACGATGGAATCAAGGGACACTACTCGGAGGTGCATAGGGGACAAGTAGTCGCAAGTGGTGAATCAGAAGGGGGAATTACCTGCACCTATTCTGCGCAGAATACAATAAATGCCTGAACAAACAGTACATAACATGCACTTCAGATGCACTGTTTGTGAAAACTAAACAAGGGTTTAGGTTGCACACATTTGCAAATACATAACTTATTTTTATAGCGCCACTCTGTGCTCATGTGACTGCCCACCACTCTCCTCTCCAGGTCTGAAAACTACAGTGGGAGGGGCTGAGAACCACCCGCTTTTGTCAGCTAGGAGGAAGAGAGGAGAGGAGGTAAGAGGCAGCAGTCATGTGAGCGCTGAGCGATGCTATGAAATAAGGTATACAGCGGCTTATTTTTTTTAAAACAGGTACACTGGGGCACATCATTTAATATAACAGAGGAGATTTTAGCAATAAGACTCGAAATGATAGCAGCAGGAGGGGAGGGCCAGGGAGTGGATCAAAGCTGGTCAAAACAGGTACACTGGGGCACATCATTTAATATAACAGAGGAGATTTTAGCAATAAGAGTCGAAATGATAGCAGCAGGAGGGGAGGGCCAGGGAGTGGATCAAAGCTGACAGACGGGGGTGGGAGAGGACAGAGGAGAGCTGTGGATGACAGAGGCACGTGAACTGACCACGTTGTCAGGGCTCAGCAGCCACGAAAAACCGTGGTCAGTTTAAAGAGGGGAGGGCAGAATCAGGCAGGATCAACCAGGTATTTCAGGTGATACAGGGGGTCAAATGACAACAGCACAAGCACTGTGCTTTATAACATTCTTTAAAGGAACAAGATCATTATTTTTATTTTTTTTATTTAGGTTTACAACCACTTTAAGGCCGGTTATAGGTTGGTGCAGTTTATTTGTTCAGATGGAAAATACAATCTAGCTACCAAAAAAAAAGAAGAAACATTTGTGGTTTTTACACCAGTTTAAGCTATCTAATTCATTTTAGGAGAAGATTAAAGGGTGAGGGCGAAGATGAGCTAAGCGATTGGGTAAAACATTAGAATAAGGATTAGCAAGCCATTTATTCCATGAGTATAGAAATGTTAGTGTAACAATCATTCTTAATAGTGAACATTTTTTTCCTGTACGCACTGAAAATTTACATCCCTCATAACATCCGAAAATCCTGTGGGAGAGGAAGAATTCCATTTACGTGTAATATTTATTTTGGTTGCATACAGAATATGAATAATAATTGTTCTATATACAGTATAGTGGAAATAACATCCACATCGATATAGAGGACCCAACCAGAAGTTTGGTGATCCAGAAAGATCAGCTTTCAATAGTACAAAATGTCTTTGGCTAAACATTTGAAGAAATATTTTTATGGCGAATGTTTCTTTAATGTGTATTTAAAGGTGTATTTAAAGGTGTATTTAAATAAATGAAACCAAAAAAGAGACAAGTTTAATACTACCTGAATTTCACTGTGGCTGCTGAAGCTTTACTAAACAAGCAGCACTTAAAGCAATTTTAAGTCTTAACTTTACTGTTTCCAAGGAGGGACATTCAGTAATGTGTATTGTCATATTGCAGTGTTTCTGAACAGGGTGGCGCAGCACCCTGGGGTGTCATTTGGGTCATGGGACCCAGCTTGCCCTGGATCAGCATCATGAATTACCCTGGTTCGTGAGGGCCAGGTGCTGGCACAATAAGCATCAATGATGCTGTAAGGCCAGGACGCATGGCAACATTCATTGCTATGGTGATGGTGGCCGGCTTACCCACACCATGACAAAGCAGGACTCTGATCCAGGACAGGTGGCATGCAGGGCTGCCCCCAACATTCTGGAGAAGATGGAAGTCTGCCTCCTCCAGACCTCCTGCTCCCTGCCGCTCTGCTGGAGCCAAAAGGTAGAGCTGTGAAGTGAAGAGGTGACTGTGTGATTGGGTGGCTCTGTGATGGGGAGCTTGTGTAACCGGAGGCTCTATGATTGAGGAGTCTGTTTATGGGATGTAAAGTTAAAATTAATTTCAAAGGCAGTTGTATGCATTGTGCCAGGCTCAAGTTCCTCATTGATACTCAATATTTGCATGTTTTACATTTTAGACTGGAGTGCCTCAAGATTTTGCAAATGGTATGTCCACTTTTGAACTGCTCCCTATACCCACATATAGAATAGTGCATGAAGAGCTTTTTTGTGGTTCAATAATCTTATTATATGTGCAGCAGACAGACAGACATGGACGCTTGTGGTCAGGGCCGTCTTTAATATTGATTGGACCCTGGGCAAACATTTTCTTGCCCCCCCCCCCCATGCAATTTTGCTCTCCACCTGCTCTGAGACATACAATAAATAGAAGTCTCGAAATCAGTTTACTGAATCAGATCAGGCTGCGATTGGTTGCCAGAGGTTACAATGCATCATTACCGCTCATCATTACAGCTCACTGACTGGCTGCTAGAGGTTACAACACACATTAAGGCTCACTGATTATTTGCTAGAGGTTACAGCACATGACTTCTGCTTGTTGCTAGAGATTAATGTATAGCAATACTGCTCGCTAATTGGTTGATAGAGGTTGCACATCTTTACCGCTCACTGATTGGTTAATGCAATTCCAACGTGCAAAAACTCATGCATGCTCAGATTCAACTACGAGACAGAAAGCTATTGGCTACTGGCTGTCGAACTTCCTTTTTCTAGGCCCGTCGTACATGTTGTATGTCACCACGTTCTTGATGGTCGGAATTATTGTGACCGTGTGTATGCAAGACAGCTTGAGCGAAATCTCATCGAAATTCCATGGGAAAATCATCAGAGCTTTTTCTGACCAAAATTTCAATCGCGTGTACGCGGCATTAGGGATTCTGGGATCAGTGGCAGTGCTGGGGGGGGGGGGGGTGTGATCAGTGGCAATGCTGGGAGGTTGATGGGATCAGTGGTAGTGGTGGGGGGATGGGATAGGTTAGGAGGCAGCACACTGTGGCAAATTCTGAATCATATAGAGCAAAGCTGGAAATCTTTGGCAAGTGAGAGGGACATTCACACTGGCCACTAGTGTGAATGAAAGGATACTACACCAAGCCCCAATGTAATGAGACAATTTACACTGACCACCAATGTAACTGAGACATTTAGCATGCGTTCACATTTGTGTATCAGAAACACATGCAAAAATCGCTTTCCTGACACCACAGAAAAGTGCTGCCTTTTAGCAGATACACAGTGCCATTAATTGTTATAGAGGGAGTCCACCTACAAATTTTTTTTTAAAAGCCAGCAGCTACAAATACTGCAGCTGCTGACTTTTAATAAATGGACACTTACCTGTCCCAGAGTCCAGCGATGTCGGCAGCCGAAGCCAAGCAATCGCTCGGTTCTCGGCTGCTGCTGCCACTATTCTCATTGAGGGAATCAGGAAGTGAAGCATTGCGGCTTCACTTCCCAGTTCCCTACTGCGCATGCTCATGTGTGTTTCCCAGGAGACAGCGGGGGAGTGCAGGAAGGGGCGTGACTCCCATGGGAGTCTATCCCCAGAAGTGGGTGTAGATACCTGTATTATACAGGTATCTGCACCCCCCTCCCCCCTGAAAGGTGCCAATTGTGGCACCAGAGGGGGGGAGGAATCTGATCAGCGGAAGTTCCACTTTTGACTTTTCGCTTTAATGACACCCTCACACATCTGCTGACATGTGCATTTTTCACATGCACCAAATTTACGGGGCTGTGGCAACATTTGATTTTGAAAAAGGGTTGGACTTTTTTCCACATTTCTAGTGCATGGAGCAGCCCATTGAAATTAATGGGCTGCCCTACACATGACCTACATCTTTATCTACCCTGTCAGTACACCTTTGTACCCTTAAACCCCCGCTAACCTCTGCACCTCAAACCTCCCCCATTCTCTCCACTCCAATCCCCTCCCTTTACCTCTACCTGCCTCCTATGCTCATGTTTTGCAACCACCTTCCTTACCTCTCTAATTCCCCTCTTTGCTCACCTGTACACCCCAAACTGTAATTCTTCTCTGCCTACCCCACATCCCCCTCCAATTTGCTTACCTTTGCAGAACCAGCTCATGTTAGGCTTAATGACTACCATTGCAGGCCCCTTTACCCCCCCAGTGGGCAGCATTTGGCAGAGGTGATGGTGAATATGAGCTCAGGGGGGCATGATATACACATAAATGCTGCCTCTATTTTAGATATCAATGCCGCTGGTCCATCGCTATTTACTTATTAAAGTGGTTGTAAACCCTTACAACACAATTTGACCTACAGGTAAGCCTAGATTAAGGCTTACCTGTAGGTCTAAGAAATATCTCCTAAACCTACACGGTTTAGGAGATATTTGGCAAAAGACAGGCACCGCTGTCTACGGCGCATGTGCCCTAGACAGCAGCGCGCAGGGACACTGAGCACACCACAGTTAATGGCGATATGCCGTGAGTGGTGGCTCCCGTGCGCATGCGTGGGAGTGACGTCATCGCGGCTCCGACGAATGACAGCGCCGGAGCAGCGAGACCCACCGAGAAGATGGATGCTCCGGACTACAGGGGACAGCGGTGACTTCGCTGGTTCCTGTGTCAGGTAAGTGACACATAATGGACTACTATGCCATGCATAGTAGTCCATTATGCTTTACCTTTGCAGGGAATCAAAGAGGAAGTAAACCCATCAGGGTTTACTTCCTCTTTAATGACACCACTATTTACATATCATTGTCAATTATTTACACGTAAACACAGGGTCTGCAGATGAGTTATCTGTTCACGGCAATAGGGCAGAGCTGGGCAGCATTAGTAGTAGAACTTCACACTGAGATATCGTGACACAACACGGGACTTCAAGGGATATGGGGAAAAAACTTCAAAACTTCAAGGGATATGGGATATGGGAATTTAATTTGGGATAGTTGGCAAGTATGAGACAGCTGCTTTGGGCCCCATAACAATAATGGGGCCCAAGGCAGCAGCCCCTTTTGCCCTGCCCCAAAGACAGCCCTGCTTGTGGTGTAGGAATGAGAAATGGTGTAATGCTGGGGGAATTCCAGAACAGTAAGTGTTTTTCTTTTAGATTTCCATTTAAAGGTCCACACTCTGGGAAAACTATCAGTCTTTCCTTGCTATAGGGCCGTGCCCACGCTGCAAGGGTTAACTTTCTGTCTACAGGACGGGAAATTTGCTTGACTTACTTGATCCCTCACTTTTCTGGCAGACAACTCTCCCCTATGCTCTGGCAGTGGGCACCCTCTTGGGGTCCTCAGGTCAAATGCAGGGCTATGGTTCCAGCATTGGTCCGGATGACATCAGAGGTCCTTAGACTACTGGAGCGCAGGGGAGAAGAAGCTACAGGGCAGTGCGAATGGGTTTGCAGTAGTGAAGGATCGAGTAAGTAAAGCTGCTGTACCTGGTCACCCTTGACAAAAACAAGCAGTTAACTTTTAGTTTTCACAGGCTTCCCAGGAGCCTGTCAGCAAGTCCCAGCCAATGATTCATGGCCAGGACCTGCTGATCCTCTGTGTAAAATCAATATTACATATATATATATATATATATATATATATATATACATACATATATACATATATATATATATATATATATATATATATATATATATTTACTGTATATTTACTGTATTTACACAGAGGGAACATCTCTGGGTTTCTTATCTTTGCAAAGCAGAGATAAGAAACAAAGAGCTCTGTAGTAAAGAGCAGCACACTGTACACACATTACACATAGTTAGACACACCTTTAACCCCTATTCACCATAGATGTTAACCTTTTCCCAGCCAGTGTCAATAGTACAGTGACAATGTATAATATTATCACTGATCATTTTATTAGTGTCACTGGTCATGTCAGTGGCAGTTTGTCAGCCCCTCCCAGCAACAGTAGTTTTAGGTTGCCTGCCGCACTATCACAGTCCCAGTGCAAGTCGCTGATCACTGCCATTAGAAGTATAAAAAAGAAATAAATTATATATATATATATATATATATATATATTGTACAGGACGCCAAGGTTGGGTCCTGGACGGGTACTATGTATCGCCTATATTTGGGATGTGGTCCCTTTAAGGGAATAATGGTAGGCTCAGGGGGTCACCCAAAATGGGTGACAGATTCCGGGTGTAGTTTGCAGGAGTGGACTGATTCGCGGTCCTCTCTGTATTTTAAGAGAGGTAGTTGGGTCCCGGAATTTGGGAGGCTCTAAAGTGTCATTTGGGTGGGAAAGAGCCTCCCTCCCTGACCACAGGGGGTTAACAGCCTCCAGGAGGACACACAGCCCATAAAGACAGGAAGTAGTCAGAAAGGTGTGGTGAGAAGGAGAAGGAGTTGTACACCTGTCTGAGGAGCTGTCTGGCTGTGCTGTTATATTGGCTGTTTGCTGTTTGCTATTTTGGAGGCTGCATAAAGGTCTCTACAAGGACTCTTTTTGGTGAAGACCTTTTCTACAGAACTGTAGGTGTTTTTCCTTTTTGTATTATTTTTGTGCTGAAGACAAGCGGACTTTGATTTATAGTTTTACACGCTGAAGAAAAGCTTTATTTTTGATTTATTGATAAATAAATATATTTTGGTTTCACCTGACAACGGTTTAAGCACTTAATCCCGCGGAGCTAGTATCCCCAAACTTCACAACTGGTGGAGAATGCGGGCAAAAGTGCGTTTGCAGCCGCAAAAAACGTTTAAAAACTGACATTTAAAAGAGACTGTGTACAAATTGCATGTCTTGGGTGAAGCCAGCCCAGACGCTGCAAGCGGCAGGCAAAGACATGGAGGAGGTCATCAGGGCTTTGGCACAAGCCACCATGACTCAGCAGCAAGCCTCAGCAGACGCAAACCGTCGCCATGAGGAAGCGATGGCTCAGCAGCAGCAGGCCCTGGCACAGGCCATAGCTGCACAACAGGAAAGCACACGGCTGCTAGCCGCCCAGTTTACTTCTCAGCAGGAGTCCACTCAAGCACAGGTGGCTGCCTTGCAGGAGACAGTACAGCGGCTGGCTCAGGGACGTGAACAAGTGGCTGTTGCCACTGGCAACCAGGCGTCTGTGAGGGCCAGCCATTTTTTACAAAAATTAACGCCCAGCGATGATGTAGAGGCCTTTCTCACCACCTTCGAGAGGATAGCGGAGAGAGAGGGGTGGCCCCGTGACCAATGGGCCGGCATTATCTCCCCTTTCCTCACCGGTGACCCGCAAAAGGCCTATTTTGACCTCCCAGCAGAACATATCAGCGACTATGAGCGTCTGAAGGCAGAGATCCTGGCCCGCCTAGGAGTGACCACAGCTGTCCGTGCTCAGAGGGTGCATCGCTGGCGGTACAAGCCTGACCGACCACCCAGGTCACAAATGCATGAACTGGTTCAGCTAGTTAAAAAATGGCTACAGCCAGAAAAACTGTCAGGCCCACAGATGGTGGAACGAATAGTAATGGACTGGTACCTGCGGTCCCTGCCAGATGACCTACAGCGCTGGGTAAGCCATGGAGACCCCGCAACCGCTGACCAGCTGGTGGAGTTGGTGGAAAGGTACACCGTGGTGGAGGACCTACTTGGGCCTGCCAGGCGCAGGGAACCCACACCAAGGGCAACCAGACCAGCCATAGCGCCTAGGAGAGAAGCCCTGCCAGACGCCGGGATCCGCAGAACCGCATCATCTGCTACAGAACCTCGAAGGGTGGTTCCTGTCCCAAGAACAGGAGACCTACAGTGTTGGCGATGTCGGTCCTGGGGACATACCCGGGCGCAATGCCCACTTCAGGAGGAGCCTATGGACTGCGGAATTGGTCGGAGAAGCTCCTTCTACGTGCAAAGAGTCTGCACCACTCACCTGGATCCAATCTCAGGACAATTCGAGTGTGAAGTGCGGGTGAACCACCTTCCTGCCAGGGCGCTACTGGACTCTGGTAGCATGGTAACATTGGTACATGCCAGGGTGATTGGGAGACTTGGCCCTGTAAGGAAAACCCTACGGGTAGTGTGCATCCATGGGGACACCAAGGAATACCCCATGGTGTCAGTGACTGTGTCATATGGCCATATCTCAGTTACCCAAGAGGTCGGGGTAGTGAGAAGTCTAATACATGACATTATAGTGGGGCGGGACTGTCCACTGTTTTTCGAACTGTGGAGCCAGGTACAGATGGGGCTGCCAGGACAGCCAGGAGAGTCTGAGGAACATGGGCCTGAAACCCCCACAACCCACACCACTGATACAGATATACCCATTGGTGATAAAGATACTGTAGAGAATATTAAGTTAAAGGATGTGTCTGTTTCAGGTTGCAAAACTGAGTTAAACTCTGAGGGGGGGGAAGTCTTCCCGTTACAGGTTATGCTGGGGGAGGACGACGAGGACCTCTCCCCATTGCAGTCCCCGGTTGAGGAAAGTGAAGGGGAAACGTCCTCAAGGCCAGTACACCCAGATCTAGATGTACCCAGGGGTGCGTTTGGCACCGCCCAGCTGCGGGATCCTACCTTGGTCAATGCCAGAGAGCAGGTTTCTGTTGTGGATGGGGTCTCACAAATGCCAGGAGCAGACCAGAGGTTTCCTCATTTTGCCTTAAAAGGGGACTTGCTTTATAGAGTGGCTGAAAGCCGTGGGGAAATTATAGAGCAGTTGCTAGTTCCCCAACCGTATAGGCGGATGCTACTCGATCTAGCCCACAACGACGCACTGGGAGGACACTTGGGGGCAGAGAAAACAGAGGCCAGGATAACTGACCGGTTTTACTGGCCAGGGGTGAAAGTTGAGGTTAAAAGATATTGTGCATCTTGTCCCGTTTGCCAGTTAACTGCCCCAGTGCCCCACTATAGAAGCCCTCTGGTACCCTTGCCAATTATCGAGGTTCCATTCGAGCGGATCGCTATGGATCTCGTGGGACCCCTGGTAAAATCGGCAAGAGGGCACCAGTATATATTAGTCATCCTAGACTATGCAACCAGGTACCCAGAAGCAGTTCCTTTGAGGAAAACTTCCTCTAAAGCCATTTCCCGAGAACTATTTCAGATGTTTTCGCGAACCGGTTTTCCTAAAGAGATATTAACGGACCAGGGGACCCCTTTTATGTCAAAGGTGATGGCGGACCTGTGCAAACTGTTCCAAATTAAGCAGTTGCGGACGTCCGTCTATCACCCGCAGACTGATGGCCTAGTGGAGAGGTTCAATAAAACTTTGAAAACCATGCTCAAAAGAGTCGTCCAGAAGGACGGGAAGGATTGGGATATGTTACTCCCTGCCCTTTTGTTTGCCATCCGGGAGGTTCCACAAGCATCCACAGGCTTCTCCCCGTTTGAGCTAGTGTATGGGCGACGGCCTCGGGGGTTGCTGGATCTGGTAAAGGAAACGTGGGAAAGTGAGTCCTCACCACACAAAACCATTGTGGAACATATATCTCAAATGCGAGAGAGGGTGGCTAAGGTGATGCCGCTAGTAAGGGAGCACATGCAGAGGGCTCAGGAAGCCCAAAGAAGGGTGTACAACCGGTCTGCGAAAGTCAGACAGTTCCAAGTAGGAGACCGGGTGGCTGTCCTAATACCCACGGTGGAGAGCAAGTTCTTGGCCAAGTGGCAAGGTCCATTTGAGATAGTGGAAAAAGTGGGGGAGGTAAACTACAAGGTACACCAGCCAGGGAAAAGGAAACCATATCAGATCTACCACGTGAATTTGTTGAAACCCTGGAGAGACAGAGACCAGGTATCCGCGGTGGTAGCGGTACAGTCAGGAGACCAGGCAGGGATCGACCTGGTGCAGGTGGCTGCTACCTTAACTAGACCCCAAACCCAGCAAGCAAAGGAATTTCTTCAAAGAAATAGGGACATGTTTTCAGGGTTGCCAGGACTCACCAACGTCATTGAGCACGACATTGTAACCGACCCCAAGGTAAAAGTGCGGTTAAAGCCTTACCGTATCCCAGAAGCTCATAGAGTGGCAGTATCTGAAGAGGTGAAAAGAATGCTCGAGCTTAATGTCATTGAGGAATCACAGAGCGAGTGGTCGAGTCCAATCGTGTTGGTACCCAAACCCAACGGCACTCTTCGCTTCTGTAATGATTTTAGAAAACTGAATGAAATCTCCAAGTTTGATGCCTATCCCATGCCACGGGTAGATGAGCTCATTGAGAGGTTGGGGCCTGCCAGGTATATTACCACACTGGACCTCACGAAAGGGTACTGGCAGATTCCCCTGACCAAGGAAGCTAGGGAGAAAACGGCCTTCTCTACCCCGGAAGGCCACTTCCAGTACAAACGAATGCCGTTTGGTTTACACTCTGCCCCCGCTACGTTCCAAAGGGCCATGGACAAAACTCTGCGTCCACATCACCGGTACGCTTCGGTGTATTTGGATGACATTGTCATCTTCAGCCCTGATTGGGAGTCACATCTTCCCCGAGTACAGGCAGTCGTAGACTCCCTGAGAAGAGCAGGATTCACCATAAACCCAGAAAAATGTGCAGTTGGGGTGGAGGAAGCCAAGTACCTTGGGTACATTGTGGGTAGAGGGTTGGTAAAGCCCCAAATGAGCAAGGTGAAAGCCATACAAGACTGGCCCCGTCCCCTAACCAAGAAGCAGGTCAGAGCGTTTTTAGGCATAGTTGGCTACTACCGGAGGTTTATACCCAACTTTGCCACCATTGCTGCTCCCTTGACTGACCTGACCAAAGGCGGAAAGTCAGTGATGATAAAATGGAATAACGATGCCGAAAAAGCTTTTCAGAAGCTTAAGACGGCATTGTGCCAGGATCCGGTGCTTGTTGCGCCCGACTTCAATAAGGATTTTGTAGTACAGACAGATGCTTCAAATGAGGGGTTAGGAGCAGTCCTGTCGCAGGTAATCAACGGGGAAGAGCACCCCGTCGTTTTCCTGAGTAGAAAGCTGACGGCAGCGGAGAAAAATTACGCGGTGGTAGAGCGGGAGTGTCTTGCCATTAAGTGGGCCTTGGACTCCTTGCGGTATTTCCTCCTGGGCAGAAGGTTTCGCCTGGTATTCGACCACGCTCCGCTGACCTGGATGAGGCAAAATAAACACACGAATGCTAGAGTAACGAGGTGGTTCTTGTCTCTCCAGGAGTTCAATTTTGTGGTAGAGCACAGACCTGGGAGACTACACCAGAATGCTGATGCCCTCTCCCGGGTCCACTGTATGGTGTCAAATGGTGCCTCCAACACCTCCGCGTTGAGGCAGAGGGGGGGGATATGTACAGGACGCCAAGGTTGGGTCCTGGACGGGTACTATGTATCGCCTATATTTGGGATGTGGTCCCTTTAAGGGAATAATGGTAGGCTCAGGGGGTCACCCAAAATGGGTGACAGATTCCGGGTGTAGTTTGCAGGAGTGGACTGATTCGCGGTCCTCTCTGTATTTTAAGAGAGGTAGTTGGGTCCCGGAATTTGGGAGGCTCTAAAGTGTCATTTGGGTGGGAAAGAGCCTCCCTCCCTGACCACAGGGGGTTAACAGCCTCCAGGAGGACACACAGCCCATAAAGACAGGAAGTAGTCAGAAAGGTGTGGTGAGAAGGAGAAGGAGTTGTACACCTGTCTGAGGAGCTGTCTGGCTGTGCTGTTATATTGGCTGTTTGCTGTTTGCTATTTTGGAGGCTGCATAAAGGTCTCTACAAGGACTCTTTTTGGTGAAGACCTTTTCTACAGAACTGTAGGTGTTTTTCCTTTTTGTATTATTTTTGTGCTGAAGACAAGCGGACTTTGATTTATAGTTTTACATGCTGAAGAAAAGCTTTATTTTTGATTTATTGATAAATAAATATATTTTGGTTTCACCTGACAACGGTTTAAGCACTTAATCCCGCGTAGCTAGTATCCCCAAACTTCACAATATATATTTATATATATATAAACAGTGGTGATCAAATACCAATTCTATATGTGCGCACTGCGCTCTTGAATGAAAATACAAGTCTGCTGCTACTTAAACAAAGTAAACAAATAATATAGGTAAAACATAAAACATGCTATAAAAAATAAAAGTTTCACAGTAGCGCACTAATCAACCTCTTGAAACCAAAATGAATGTCCATGATAAATTTTTTTTTTATATATACAGTATCTCACAAAAGTGAGTACACCCCTCACATTTTTGTAAATATTTTAGTATATATTTTCATGTGACAACACTGAAAAAATGACACTTTGCTACAATGTAAAGTAGTGAGTATACAGCTTGTATAATGCCACGTACACACGTAGTGGACTATCCGACGGACTTAGTCTGGCGGACTTCCCGCCAGACTGTCCGTCCGACTTTCCGAACGGGCTACTTGCCCACACACGGCACTTTTTCAGCGGACTAATACGGCGTACTAAGTCCGCCGTACTATCCGCCCTACTTTTGAAATGAACGGACTCGCCCACACACGCGGAGGAAAGTCCGCTCATTTCGAGCGGGTCTCCAGGTAGGCGGGGCCCGCGAAGGAGACGTCAATGGCCCCGCCACCTGGTATGGACTTAAAGGGGAACCCCAACGCCGAAAAAATCGGCGTAAGGGGGTTCCCCCCGGTCCACATCAGACCCTTGTCCGAGCACGCTACCCGGCCGGCCAGGAAAGGGGGGGACGAGCGAGCGCCCCCCCCCCCCCCCCCTGCTGAGCGTACCAGGCCGCGTGCCCTCAACATGGGGGGTGCCTTGGGGAAGGGGGGCCTCGCGGCCCCCCCCCACCCCAAAGCACCTTGTCCCCATGTTGATGAGGACAAGGGCCTCTTCCCGACAACCCTGGCCATTGGTTGTCGGGGTCTGCGGGCGGGGGGACGACGACAGCGGCGACAGAAGACCGGGCCACCGCCTGTAAAAGAGCTATAAGAAGGCGCGGTGGCCCAGCAGAAGAACTGAAGAGGGGGACAAGACCCCCGAAGTCGGAAGAGGCCGGCGGCGAGGAAGAAAGCCGGGCTCCTCCACTAGCAAAAGAGCTAGCAGAAGATAGCAGAGGAGTCCGGCGAGAAGACCCCCGAAGACGGAAGACCCCCGGAGCTGTGCAATTAACTATTTTTACCCTGTGTTGTGTTTTTTTTTGTACTTTTTTTTCACAGGTGACTGGGTAAGGGTACATTGTACCCCATACTCATTCACATAGGGTGGGGGGCCGGTATCCGGGGGCCCCCTTATTAAAGGGGGCTCCCGGATTCCGATAAGCCCCCCACCCGCAGACCCCGACAACCCTGGCCATTGGTTGTTGGGGTCTGCGGGTG
This sequence comes from Lithobates pipiens, assembly GCF_037356315.1. NCBI lineage: Eukaryota > Metazoa > Chordata > Amphibia > Anura > Ranidae > Lithobates > Lithobates pipiens. The sequence continues at coordinate 150,348,080 of NW_027507758.1, read as the reverse complement.
GGGGGCTTATCGGAATCCGGGAGCCCCCTTTAATAAGGAGGCCCTTGTCCTCATCAACATAGGGACAAGGTGCTTTGGGGTGGGGTGGCCGCGCGGCCCGCCCCATGTTGAGGGCACGCAGCCTGGTACGGCTCAGGAGGGGGGGCCGCTCACTCATCCCCCCCTTTCCTGGCTGGCCAGGTAGCGTGCTCGGACAAGGGTCTGATGTGGACCGGGGGGAACCCCCACGCCGATTTTTTTGGCGTTGGGGTTCCCCTTTAAGTCCATACCAGGTGGCGGGGCCAGCGACGTCTCCTTCACGGGCCCCGCCTACCTGGAGACCAGCTCGAAATGAGCGGACTTTTCTCCGGGCGGGAAAAGTCAGTTCATTTCAAAAGTACGGCGGACTGGCATACGCACGGCCGGATTGTCCGCCGAAATGCGAGTCTGGCGGGAAGATTGGAGTACAAAACTACTTTCTAAGTCCGCCGTACTTTCGGGTCAAAAAAGTCTGCCGGAGGCTACACACGGGGGGATTGTCCGGCGGACTTGAGTTTGCCGGACTTTTCCACCCTATTGTTTAATCGTGTGTACGCGGCATAACAGTGTACATTGGCTGTCCCCTCAAAATAACTCAATACACAGCCATTAATGTCTAAACCACTGGCAACAGAAGTGAGTACACCCCTAAGTGAAAATGTCCAAATTAGGCCGAATTAGCCATTTTCCCTCCCCTGTGCAATGTGACTCGTTAGTCTTACAAGGTCTCAGGTGTGAATGGGAAGAAGGTGTGTTAAATTTGGTGTTATCGCTCTCACTTTCTGGAAATTCAATATGACACCTCATGGAAAAAAAACCTCTGAGGATCTGAAAAAAATAATTGTTGCTCTACATAAAGATGGTCTAGGCTATAAGAAGATTGCCAAGACCTTGAAACTGAGCTGCAGCACAGTGGCCAAGACCATACAGAGGTTTGACAGGAGAGGTTTCACTCAGAACAGGACTCGCAATCGTCGACCAAAGAAGTTGAGTGCACATGCTCAGCATCATATCCATGTGTTGTCTTTGGGAAATAGACATATGAGGACTGCCAGCATTTTTGCAGAGGTTGAAGGGGTGGGGGGTCAGCCTGTCCATGCTCAGACAGACGCCGCACACTGCATCAAACTGGTCTGCATGGCTGTCGCCCCAGAAGGAAACCTCTTCTAAAGATGATGCACAAGAAAGCCCACAAACAGTTTGCTAAAGACAAGCAGACTAAGAACATGGATTACTGGAACCATGTCCTGTGGTCTGATGAGACCAAGATAAACTTATTTGGTTCAGATGGTGTCAAGAGTGTGTGGCAGCAACCAGGTGAGGAGTACAAAGACAAGTGTGTCTTGCCTGCAATGAAGCATGGTGGTGGGAGCGTCATGGTCTGGGGCTGCATGAGTGCTGCCGGCACTGGGGAGCTACAGTTCATTGAGAGAACCGTGAATGCCAACATGTACTGTGACACACTGAAGCTGAGCATGATCCTCTCCCTTTGGAGATTGGGCCGCAGGGCAGTATTCCAACGTGATAACAACCCCAAAAACACCTCCAAGATGACCACTACCTTGCTATAGAAGCTGAGGGTAAAGGTGGTGGACTGGCCAAGCATATCTCCAGACCTAATCGCTATTGGGTTTCCAGACCTAATCCCCCCATCTGTGGGGCATCCTCAAACTGAAGGTGGAGGAGCGCAAGGTCTCTAACACCCACCAGCTCCGTGATGTCACCATGAAAGAGGACTCCAGTGGCAACCTGTGAAGCTCTGGTGAACTCCGCGCCCAAGAGGATCAAAGCATTGCAGGAAAGTGATGGTGGCCATACAAAATATTGACACTTTAGGCCAAATTTGGACATTGTTACCAGCGGTTTAGACATTATTGGCTGTGTGTTGAGTTATTTTGGAGGAGACCACACATTTACACTGTTATACAAGCTTTACACTCACTAATTTACATTGTAGCAAAGCATTTCTTCAGTGCTGTCACATGAAAAGGTAAATTATTTACAAAAATGTGAGAGGTGTACTCACTTTTGTGAGATACTGTATATACACCAATGTCCATAGACAATAAGAAAATAATACAACTCAGTGCACAGAATAAAGTCAAACAGAATGTTATGAAGTAGGTGTAAAAAACTGCAGCTTAAACACCAAATTCCTCCACTAATGTGATTAGTGCCAACTTCACTCCCTTAAGAATAAAGCTCACCAGATGTTGTTGCCATTCACTCTGGTATCTGGTAAAAAAAGCTTATGTGTTATATTGCAACTCTTCTATAGTCCACCAAATTTCATCCAGGTTATAACATTAATCTCCTCATGTGAGGATAAAAGCCGAACAGAGCCTCCAATAGTGTAAAACATCTTAAGGTAACCGTTTATTTATAAGTAATGCACCGAAATCATAAAAACATCTGAATCACCTTTGAATAAACAATCTCAATCATGCTGGGTGCCACCGTGCTGCGATCTCACCATCCCTTCATTCGCACTCCCACAGTTACCGTCTCGGCGTCAGGGCATAGTTGCCGTATCACCATGCTCCGATGCATTTTGTCTCTTATGACTTTGTCATAGGGGGTCTACTGTGAAAAAGTTTATTAGTACTCTACTGTAAAAATTTGATTTGTTATAGCATAGAAACATAGAAACACAGAAAAGCGACGGCAGAAAAAGACTGAGTAATCCGTTGCCCATTTTTTTTTGTTTGTTTGTTATTTATTTTATTTAATTTTTTTGTTTTATGGTTCACCTATTTTATTGGGTGATCAAATACCACCAAAAGAAAGCTCTATTTGTGTGAAAAATTATATAAATTGAATTTGGGTACAGTGTTGCATGACCGCGCAATTAGCAGTTAAAGTAGTGCAGTGCTAAATAGCAAAAAATTGCCTTTTTATGAAGGGGGTAAAATCTTCCAGAGCTCAGGAGGTTAAGGAGGAAGTGTTTTCTTTCCACCTCACTGATATTTTATAAACACTTGCCAAACGCACTGTACAGCAGGGCTTTTTTTCAGGGAGAACGTGGGGGAACGCAGCACCTCCAGCACTGAATGCATGTAATGGCATGGAGGTGTGGGGTATTCTCGAGGGTCTATTGATGTTGGCTGCTGGAGGATCTATTGTCAGGTGGGGATCTGATTTTGTGTGAGGGTCTGTTGTTGCTGGGGGGGGTCTTATGTTGCTGGAAGGGATCTACTGTTGAGGGAGTGGTCTATTTTTCTATTTTTACTGGCTACTGTAGGATCTATTGATGCTGGCTGCTGGGAGATCTGTTGTTGCTGCTGGGGGGGGGTCTAATGTTGCTTGGGTGGATATTTTGTTGTGGGTGGTTCACTGTTGCTGCAGTGAATCTATTGTTGTTGGGGAGGAGTCCATTGATGCTGGGGGAGTCTATTGTTGTGTGGGGAACTTGGTTTTGTATTTTATAAAAGGGGCAGTACTGGTAGGTGGGTAGGGGGTGGAAGCAAGGGACGGTGGTCAGAGGTTGGTAGGGGGCAGAGACAAGGGGTGACTCAGACGGGGGGAGGGGGGGATTCCTGCACCTATTCTCCAAGTGAAAAAGCCCTGCTGTACAGTAAATGTGTGATAAATGCACCATGATTGCTACAGGCGCATTTACGGAGCATTACCATAGCCTTGAATGATAGGAGTTGACAGCCTTCAATGTCTCCCGGTCTCTACACGTAGCATTGTTTTTGCCACACAACCGCGCAAAGCGACACAAAGTCTACATGTTTTTAAGTGTGAACAGCTCTGTCTGCTGATCATATTATACATTGTAGACTGCTATGCTAGGCAGTGAAAGAGTAGCAAAAACGCACTCTAAGTTGTTGTTTAGACTTGGTTTTCCATCTCAAGTGTGATGCACGTTCAGATCGCTCTTCAGACAGCAATAGACAATAGGTGAGAAGGTTTTGTATTGCCTACTCACCATCGGTTCTAACCTCCTAATTACCAGTCAGCTGTGCCATTACTGCGTGTGTTGTGCACCTTTGCGTGGTGGTCTCAGCGCAGCACAATTCACTTGAACACTTGAGTGCGACAGAGGGTATAATTTCTGCCGCAAAGAAAATCATTGTGACTGCGCCATCTGTACACCCCTGGCCGTTGCCTCAGCAGCAAGAGGTTGGGAATGTGGTAAAACGTGTCTCAATTGTTGGGTTTTACTGCACCCCAACTGCAAGTGTAAATGGGCCCTAACATAGGTGAGCACAGCCTATTGCATTAGGGCGTGCACCTCAAAGTTCAAACACATGTGTGTGTGCATATGCATTTATACTGATAGTGTCAGTAGGGCAGTAGACGGTGTCAGTCATTTTTTATATATTTTTAATTTTTTTTTACAACAACAAAAAAAAACTATTCCTTTTTTTTTATTTTTTTTTTACTTTTTTTTTTAGGAGCCCTGTTAAGGGGCTTTATTGAAATATCAGGGGTCTAAACAGGGGGAATGTCTGCCACATAGGGCACACCTGGCACACCCTGTGCGCATACCTATGGCCCTAAATGCCTATTCCTAATGCCAGTGTGAGCAAGGTCCAAATGTATTGCATACTTCTACACAACCTTTTTTTTTAAATTCTCCTAGCCGAGCTCTGCTCTTCCCACCTAAGCAATACGTCATTTGCCATTAATTCCTATGGAAGGGCAACACAACAACAAAGCCTCACCAAATTGTCAAAGTAATAGTGAACATCATTTTTTCAAATGAAAGAAAAAAGAAATATTTTCTTTGAACAGATAATTCTAGGCATAGAAGTAGGAGAAAAAAAAGGGGATTAAAAGGAATTATTTAGCGATCACTTTTATGTACAAAATAGGGATCATTAAGGATAAAAAGAGACTGGGTATTTAAGTTGTCCATAAACAGCATGGCAGCAAAGGATTATCAATAGTCAGAGAAATAGTGGCGCTTATTAACAAAAAAAAAAAAAAACAAGTCAGAGAAATAAAGTTCAGCTTCACTTTGATGTAGTAATGTCAGCGCTTTCTTTATTATAAAGATTAGAGGGTTGACCTCGTTTTGTATAGACTTTTTAGATAAAACCTTTTTGCAAGGCCTCATTAGGCGTTACTTAGCCTCATCAGCTGCCATTAAATGTTGTATTGTACACTGTGGTCATTGGCATCTGCAGAGTGCGGAATATACAGATCAGATGGTGAAAGGCGAGGTCATTCTGTCCCAGAGAGAATTGCGGATCTATTGAAAAAAAAAACACCTGCGCCAATGTGAGTACCTAGAACTGTGAGATTGATAAAAGATTGCAGCTGCTGTCTATTACCTCAAACCAGAGGTGTAAATATGAACAAATAATAACTAAACAGTGCTTGCTGTGCAAGCATTGAGGAGCTTTTAACTCTTTTCGTTGTCTTTTTTGTTTTTTCGCACACATGCTAAAATGCCTTTTTTTTACATGAAAACGCACAGGAGAAGTGAAAATAATAAACATTTATACTCGCCTATATGGCTGCAGCATTGATCTGATGCGGCAGTTGTCACCCACTGCCTCTAAGGCAGAGAACTGAGCAATCATGTGACATCTGATCGTTCAGTTCTCAGGTCTGCTTTAAGAATACAGCAGCGACTGTAAGTCATCGCTCTCTGCTCTGCCACTTCAGTGCTAACTGGAGTCCAGGGTACAGGAAGGGATGGGAGAAGCTGGCTCAGACTCTCAGGAGCATGCTGAGGGGCTGAACCAGCTGCCAATCAGGCATCTAGGCTAGATCCTGACATTATTGTCAGGATACTCTGAGTCTTGATTGCATAGCTCCCAACTGTCCCTGATACCGAGGGACTGTCCCTCACTCAGAACATCCCTCTGTCCCTCTTTCCTCCTCATTTGTCCCTCATTTTGGTCTGATCTATATAGTTGTATATAAAATGCACTTTTTATCTTTCAAGAAGTGTTTGCCAGTGCTAAACTTTTCATTCAATTTCTAAATTGCTGCATTTGTAAATTTCAAAAAGCCAGTATAAAGGAATAGTAGTGGTAAAAAAAAAAAACATTTGCAGGTTTAACTAATTTTTTTTTGTTTAATTCTCCCTTAAGAGGGGTATGGCAGGGTGTATGTCCATGCCTACATACTTTTGCTAATAGGTGTCCCTCGTTCCCATCTCAAAAAGTTGGGAAGTATGTGTTTGGCTCTGTGACGTCAGCTGACAGTGGACTTTAGCCCGCTGTTGGCCGGTTCTGAGCCAAATTAGTTCAAAAGTAAGTGCACTTCTGTGGCCCACATGAGAATTATGACCAAATAAGCTTTGGCCATACTGGTCTTTAAAACCCCCTTTGCACCGAGGGCATTTGCAGGCGCCACAGCGTTAAAAATAGTGCCTGCAATCTTCCCTCAAACAGCTGCTCCATTGTCTCCAGTGTGAAAGCCTAAGGGCTTTCACACTGGAGTGGTGCGCTGGCAGGAAGATAGGAAAAGCCCTGCCAGCAGCTTCTTTGGAGTGGTGAAGGAGTGGTGTGTTTAACGGTCCTCTACCGCTGCTCCCAAATGAAATCAATAGGGCAGCGCGGCTATACCGTCGGAAAAACGCTGATATTGCGATGCATTGCGGGCAGTTTTCAACCCTTTCTCGACCGCTAGCGCGGGTTAAAAGCATCCCGCTAGCGGACAAAATGCGCCGCAAATCCGACGGTAAACTGCCACTAAAAATAGTGCCATTTTACCGCCGACGCTATTGATGGCACAGTGTGAAAGGGGTCTTAAAACCCCAAGACATTAAATATTTGTTGAAAGCAGAAGACCCATAGAATGGTGTTTTTTTGTGGACACAAATACAATACAACCTTCACATTTTCTTTCAATTATGAGACACTGAGTTGAGCAATTAAATACCATAAATAAATATTGTATTTTAGGTACCCATGTGCACCATATTCATTAATTTGTGTGTGTGGGGGCAGGAAGGGCCTTAAAACTTTTTTTTTTCCTTTTCTAACCTTTCCATTTTTTTTATTTTCACGAAACTTTATTTTAATAGCATATATGGAGTGACAAGTACACTTTAAGGATGCATCAAGTATCTCTTGAGTCCAGATTCTGAGCAGGATGTTGGTCTGATTTCTGGGAATGTCCTGGGGAGACTGTGACTGTTGGCAACTATGCTCTTGAAATTGCTGCAACCATTGGGAGAAGTTACAGGAGGTGAAACAGACACTAAAGGTTAAGTATGCAAGAGAAGGGGGCGTGGCCGGGATGGTGGACTGAGCAGACGCAGACGTGCTGCCTGAGCTCTGCTGGTGAATCATCCGTTTAACTATCCGTTTGCGGTGCTAACTTTTACCAGAAATCCGTGTATGCCTTCAAGAAGCTCGGGGGGTCCCAGAAGGGCCAAGAAGTTGAAGTTCCTCTCGCCCGCTGAGCATTTGGAAGACCCGACACAGCGGCCTGCTTCGGTGTGCCTTAGCAATATGGCGTCGCAGACAGACTGCGTGGAGGACGCTCCACCTGGGATCCCGGAGGTGATGGAGGCTATTACGGCGTGCCAGGCTGCTCTGACGAACAAAATCGAGGCCGTACAGCTAGACGTTGGGCTGCTGCGACAGGATATCGACAAGATACGCTCCCGGATTTCGGCGGCGGAACAGCGGATTGGAGATACGGAGGACGCGGTGACCAACCATGAGGCTTCCATACGTGCGCTTCAAACGAAGGTCAGAGCATTGGAATACCGAGCGGAAGACGCCGAGAACAGGAGCCGTCGTAACAACCTTCGTATTGTGGGGCTCCCGGAGGGAGTCGAAGGTAGAAATCCGACCGTCTTTACGGAGGACCTGTTGCGTTCGGTTCTCCCGACCGCGCAGCTGTCTCCGTATTTTACCGTGGAGAGAGCACACCGGGTCCCACCGAGGCCCGGCCCGGAGGGCGCCCCTCCGCGTACGATGATCCTGGGGCTGTTGAACTTCCGCGACAGGGATGAACTTCTTCGCGCGGCCAGATTGGCGGGTGACATTTCTTATCAGAACGTTAAGCTTATGATGTTCCCCGACTATACTCTTGAGACACAGCGACAACGCAGATCGTTCAATGCGGTCAAGGCCGCCCTGAGGAGCAAGAACATTCGGTACAGCATCCTGTTTCCAGCCAAGCTACGTGTGGTTGACGGTGAGACTGTGCGGATCTTCACCAGCCCCAAGGATGCTAGTGCCTGGCTGGACACCCTTCCTCGTGGGTGAGCTGTAGCTGGAGTGTCGGGAGTTAATCTGCTTTCCATGTAAACTAGGGATGAGCTGGACATGGACTGCCTAGGGGGGAAGCTTTGCCTCTGTTTCTTTTCCCCGTTCAGTTCTGGAGGGTGCCTTACTTTCCCCCCCCCCCTTTTTGTTTTAGTTGTGGGGCCTAGCAGCCACCTCTGGATGTCCCTTCTATTTTTGTGTTCTTCCCTCCTGTTTTGTTCTCTATTTTGGATGTGCTGGGCTCCCTGGGGTGGCACTAATTACGCACTTTTGCCTGGAACTTATTGCCCCGGGGCTTTTGTTTTACTCCTGGGGGTCTCCCTGTACTTTTTCTGGCATACTGAGACATTTTCTTTTGTTTTTCTATTGTTTTTATTGGCACTTATATATTTTTATATTTTCTTATTTTTCTCCGTACTCCAGCATCTCGGGACGGAGATGTTGACTGCAGTTTTTACTCTTCCTATTCTTCCACTGTTTTGTGGTTGAGACTGGTGGTGCAACCCTGAGCGGGTGCGAACCCGCTGCCATTAACCCTATCTGAACTTGTTCATGTTGGTTATTCGGGGGTGTATGTGCCCTCCACTGTTGGGAGGTGCACGGGGAGGGGGGCGGGGGGGGGGACGCCTGTTGCGAACCATGGGTTACTGGGTTTGGGAATGTTTAAGTTTTGTTTTATTAGTTTGGTTGATTTGGGAAGACATGTGTGGGTTTTATATGTGGGCTGTTTATCTGCTAAGACGTGGAAGATCCTGATCGGATGGCGGAGCGGAGATCATGGCTGATTTGACAGTTCTTTCTTGGAACGTCCGTGGCCTCAATTCCGCCATGAAACGTTCCCTGGTATTCAAATTTGTGCACAGATACACCCCCAAAATTTGCATTTTCCAGGAAACGCATCTTATTGGTTCCAAGATCTTAGGTTTGAAGAAGGCATGGGTGGGAGCGCATTACCATGCCTCCTACTCTAGCTATGCCAGATGTGTTAGTGTGTTAGTGCACAAATCACTGGACTTTCAGCCTATGCTGATCAAAACGGATCCGGAGGGTCGCTATGTTTTGATTCATGCGCTGATTGCCGACATCCCCTTTGTTATTGTGGGCCTGTATTTGCCCCCCCCGGCAGATAGCGCCCTGCTTTACACTGTGATGAGGGTGGTGGCCCAGTTGGGGGTGGAGCGAGTGCTACTGGTTGGGGACTTCAATTTAGTTATGTCTAACACCTCGGATAGACTTCATCCCTCCCCTGTGTCCAGTTGTGGATTGTCCAACTGGGCCTCTGCATTTGGGTTAACGGATCTATGGAGGCACTTCCACCCTTCTGATGCACAGTTTACCTGCCTGTCCGCTACCTATCGGACATTGTCCCGGTTGGACATGGCTTTTGCGTCCTCCGCTGTGCTTCGGGAGACGGTCTCTGCGGAGATCCTCTCCCGGGGCATATCGGACCATGCTCCCTTGCTGGTGTCGGTTGGCGGGGGTAGGGCGTCGGGACCGAGACTGTGGAGGCTGTCGAAGTACTGGATTGAGGAGGTGGGCATCCGGGATGAGATCCTATAGGCGTTGTGTGACTTCTGGTTACACAATGAAGGTTCTGTCGACCCTTTATGTGTCTGGGATACATTCAAGGCCTGGGTTAGCGGTGAATACATGCGAAGGATTGGTAAAAGAAAGAGGGAATATGTGCAGTCTCTGCGGCAATTGGAGGAACGGGCGCGAGATCTGGAGGGGAGGTTTGTCACCAGCCCGCAGCCTAATAATTACTCCCTTTGGCAGGGTGCACTTCGGGAGTTATCGCTGCTCAGGATTGACCTGACCAAGAAGTCCATGTTATCCAGTGCCCAGAGGGTGTTCGAATATGGGGATAAAAACGGGAGGCTTTTGGCCTGGTTGGCCAAGGGACAGTGTCCGGTGACCCACATAGGACGCTTGAGGGATGCCGGGGGTGCCCCCCTGACCACCCCTGAGGCGATTAACGACCGATTTCTGCACTATTATCGGGGACTCTACTCCTCTAGGGTCGGTTACTCGGAGGCGGAGTTGGCTGGGTTCTTGGATGGGGTGGACTTCCAATGCCTGAGCCCGGCTCGGCGGGAGGACCTGGAGCGGGATATTTCTCTTGAGGAGGTGCAGATAGCGATGGGGTGTATGCAGGCGGGTAAGGCCCCGGGACTGGATGGTCTCCCAATTGAATTTTATTCTACACATCAGGAATTATTAGTCCCGCGGTTGGTCTCCCTTTTTTCCCAGTTTGCGGATTTGGGCTCTCTCCCTGAGTCCATGTCTGAGGCGGTGGTGGTGTTGGTGCCCAAACCCGGTAAGGATCCTGAGGATTGTGCAGCTTATCGGCCCATTTCGCTGCTTAATGCAGATGCTAAGCTGCTGGCAAAAATCTTAGCATGCCGATTGATGCAGGTGCTGGAGGACCTTGTCCACCGGGACCAGACGGGGTTCATGCCGGGGAAGGGCACTGATATCAACATTCGCAGGCTCTTTCTTAATTTGGACATGTCTCATGACAACGCGGGCACTAGAGTCATAGCCTCTCTGGATGCAGAGAAGGCTTTTGATTCGGTGGAGTGGGCCTACCTCTGGGAAGTGCTCCGGAGGTTTGGGCTGGGTCCTAAATTTTTAGGTTGGCTACGGTTGCTTTATGGGAGTCCGAGGGCCAGAATTCGCACGAACGACACCCTCTCCGATTTTTTTCTCCTCCAGAGGGGCACCAGGCAGGGGTGCCCGTTGTCGCCCAGCCTTTTTGCATTAGCCCTTGGCGATTTTAATTAGGGACTCAGCGGAGGTCAAGGGTCTTAGAGTGGGACCTCTGGAGGAGAAAATCTCGCTATATGCGGATGATGCCCTGTTGTATTTACAAGATGCGGGGGCCTCGCTGCAGGCTGCCCTGGATATTTTCACCGAATTTGGCAGATATTCGGGCATCCAGATTAACTGGTCTAAGTCTATCTTATTCCCTCTGGATCCGCAGGCGAGGGCGGTGCAGACACCGTCCCCGCTGGTTTGGGTAGAAGAGTTCAAATATCTGGGAGTGTTGGTCGCGAGGGAGACTCGGACATTTCGTTGGCTTAATCTTCAACCCCTGGTAGCGAAATTTAAGGACCATTGTGTTAAGTGGAAAGATTTACCCCTGTCTCTATTGGGTAGGATTAATATTTTCAAGATGATGTTCCTCCCGCGCTTTTTGTATATGTTCCGCAACTGCCCGGTGTGGCTCCCTAGTTCTTTTTTTTAGGGAGCTGGAGGGATACCTGAGCACTTTTTTGTGGAGTGGCAGGGCCCCTAGACTGGCTAGAGCTACCCTGCAGTTGCCGGTCCGGTGTGGGGGCTTGGCTTTACCGAACTTGCAGGTGTATTATTGAGCGGCGATTCTAGTGTCGGTGAGGTGGTGGTTTGAACAGTCGGGGGCTAATGCGGCGGTGGGACTGGAGGCGGCGGCCTTGGGTTCCAGGCGAGAGCTCGGGAATCTGGTGTACAGGGGTCCTAGGGCGTATCGGTCTCTTCCGTCGGCTACTGCGACCACCTTGCAGGCTTGGGCGGTGGCTAGAAGGCGCTTCATTCGGGAGGATCGATACTCGCCCTTTGTTCTGTTGTGGGGTAATCCGGGTCTTCCCCACTTCCGGTCGGTTCCGGACCCGCAGCTGTGGGCCCGGTACAATATTCGGACCCTCAGGGATATTTATGCCGAGGGGTCCTTACTGCCCTTTAGAAGTCTAGTGGAGAGATCGGGGCTTCCTGGGTTCATGCTGTTTCGTTATTATCAACTGCGACATGCGGCCAGGGCACAGTTTCCCAGGCCTATTGTGCTGTGCGCGGACCCAGGTGGAAGATGCCCTGGCGCAGGAATCTCTCAAAAAGACCCTTACCACGCTGTATCAGGTTCTGTTGCGCTCCGATTCGCCTAGGAAGAACACCCTCTGGGACAAGTGGCGGGCGGACATCCCTGGGTTGGATAGGCAGGATTGGGAGGAGTGTTTTGAGGATGGGTCCCGGCTGCTGATCTCCTCTAGGGACCGGTTGATACACACGAAATTTTTACACCGCGTGTATTTTACGCCGCAGAGGCTGCATAGAATTTATCCTCATCGGTCCCCGGAATGCCCCAGGTGTCATTACCCTGAAGGCACTTTTCTACACATGTTTTGGGATTGCCCCCGAATTGCTCAGTTCTGGAGGGATGTTTACGATTGTATAAATATTCGCCTGCAATTGGCAGTTCCTATGACGCCTGAGTTCGCCCTCCTGGGGATTCAGGAGGATGAACAGCGTCCTCGGTACAGTAAGCTGTTGCTTTCCCTCCTGGTGTTTTACGCCCGGAGGGAGATTCTCTGGCACTGGATATCGTCCTCGCCCCCTACGGTGGAATTGTGGGATGCTGCGGTTAATGCTGTCCTCCCCCTATATAAGCTGACTTATCTGGTTAGAGGGTGCCCGCAGAAGTTTGACCGGGTGTGGTTACCTTGGGTGGAACAGTTTTGAATTCCTGGGGTGTTGACGTTGGGCCTCCCCCCCCCCCTTTTTTCCCTTCCCTCCCTCCCCGCCCCCCCTCCTTCCTCCGCATTTGTATTTTTGGTAAGGATATGTTACGGGTCTGTCTGTGAGCCTGTTGTTTAGGACCATTCTCTTTTCATGTAGCTTTGCTGTTCTGGCTCGCTTGTTACGTTATGTTAATTCTGGATATCTTCTGTGCTGTACCAGCCTGCTGTGATGTCTGTATATTGCTTGCTATGTTCTGTCTTCTCAATAAAACCAACCGTGTTGTTAAAAAAAAAAAAAGTATGCAAGAGAAAGCGGCTCGCTTCTAAGAGTGCTGCCTTAAAGGAGAAGTACAGCCAAGGCTCGTTTGGCTTTACTTATGTGGATCACAGGGTTGCAGTTTGCTCTGCACTCCTGTGACCAGTTTTCAGAAGCCTGCAGTTGGCTAATGTCACAGAGCCGAACCAGGCTGGGGCAATATCACCACAATGAAGTTGGGATCTGCCCACATGCCTTGATAGACACCCGGCTGGCTGCTCCCGCCCCCCTCCACTGCCCAGTGTTCCAGTGAGTGGGTGGAAGAGCAGGCAGCTTTCTGGTCAGGGAGCCCTGAGAATTGAGCGATTGCCAATCGGCTCCCAGTCTTAGTCCTTGTACACGCGGTCGGAGACTCCGACGGAATGTTTCCGATCGGAGCGTTTTGTCGGATATTCCGACTGTGTGTGGTCTGCATCGGACTGTTTCCATCGGAATATCCGACGGACCAATTTTTCAAACTTGACGGTAAAATTTTCAGACAAAATGCTCCGATCGGACATACTCCGATCATGTGTAGCCTACTCCGACGGACAAGGTGCCACGCATGCTCACAATCAAATTCGGACACGGAAGCACTCGCTCAGGTAAAACTACTGCTCGTAATCGATATAGCACATTCGTCACGCTGCAATGTTAAAAATTCTTTCATGAAGCGCATTCTCCTGTTCTGCATGCTGCAAGAATGAACTTCTTTTGATGCTCATAGTCACACACACTTCTCCCGAACGTATTTCTTCAGTCTTTTTTACTCATTTCAGCAATACAATATTTTAAATCGTCACATCTACACATTTTGTTTTTTATTTTTTATTTTTTTGTTTTTTGGGGGAATTTTGTGTGTTTTTTTTTTTAATAAACATCTCCTTTTTTGACAGTTTGCTCATCTTTGCATTTTTTGGGGTGTGTTTTGTGTGTCAACTTACCACAACAACATTATTATCTTTTTTGTATTTTCTTTTTCTTTTTTAATCTACAGGAGGTTGTTTAGTGTTGGTGCCCCTTGTTATTCATTTCACTTTGTATTTTTGAAATGTACCTGCCTGCTCACAAATAAACTGTCCTTTTTGAAGTCAAACACATACGCAAGTATTTCTTCAAACAAAAAAAACTTTATTTAGGTGTCAGTAACAGATAAAGAGGGAGGCAGCGATGGAGAAACTGGGGAGAATAGCGAAGCCTTTGGCCCCCAGGGCACACATCAACTATTTAAACGCAAAAATTGGTGGCCTGAGGAGTACATGTCTGAGGGAGAGAAGTCTGGTCCTGAAGTCCAAGAAACCCGGAACAGCAGCAGATGACATCTATGTTCCCAGGCTGTGGTACTACAACAGGGTACATCTTCTGTCAGACCAGACTGAACCCAGGTCATCACACTCTGGTCTTCCTTCCACGCTTCCTTCCAGGCTGTGGCTGTGGTGCTGGAGGTGTGGCAGAAGGAGGAGGAGGAGGGGCATGGGCCAAATCAGACAAGTGTGTTGTTTGTGTGATTTGGCCCAACAGACCCTTGTTGAGGGCGTGTATAATTATCTCCTCACACAAGAGCTGTTGCCTCTCCTCGATTTTCTCCAGTTTGCACGCAGCCAAACCGGCAAAGGCCTCTTGATAGGTGGAGGTGGCTTGGAGGGCCGCAGAAGCCTCCCTGATCAGCCTCAGAGCCGACTCCTCCACATTCCCCCCTTTCTCGCCCTTTTGCGTGGAAGGCGGAGGGGAGGGACCTGGTATTCTGTCAGGCTCCTCCGCCCACCCACCGCCTGGCTGCCGCTTACCCCCGCCTCCTCCTGGCTGCCACTTTCCCCAGCCACCTCCTTGCTGCTCCATTCCACACCCTCCTCCTGGCTGATGTCTTCCTGTGTATGAAAAAGGGACATAGTTTTAGTTTTTGGTTCATCAAACACACACAATTTTCACATCAAGATTGTTGCAAATTGTTAACCAATAGAAAAGACTATCATTCTGAGCCCAGCATTTTTCTTTCTTGTCCCAAAGGTTTTGGCCATTACTGTCTATTGATATGTGAAACACTTTCTAAAATCAGCAATTAGTGAGCACAAATCAAGTTAACATCATTCATTTTTACTCCCAAAATATGTACAACAATACTATACCTGGCTCAAGTTGGGCTCCCCCAGTTCTTCCTGAGTGGAAGGCCCAGGTTGGGCGTCGGAAGACTCAGTGGGTGTGGAATGTAGCATAGGACGCGTGGAAGGAAGGGTAGAGAGGGATTCTCTGACCTCAGCCTGGTCTGACAGAAACTGCATCCTGTTATAATACCACAGCCTGGGGACATAAACGTCATCTGCTGAAGCTCCAGATTGCATGGACTTCAGCACCTTCTTCCTCTCCTTCAGATATGTACTCCTCGGGCCACCGATTTTCACTTTTAAATAGTGGATGTCTGCCCTGGGGACCACTGGCTTCACAAACTCAACCAGTTTCTCCATCGCTGCTTGCCTCTTTAGTCTGTTACTATAATGAGGGTGCGTCGCTTGCCACAGGCAGGGCAGCTCCCTGTATTTATCGATGAACAGAGGGAGGAAACTATGATCATTGAAACCATCCATAATATCTGCAAGACACAACACAAGACAAACCCTAATGTCAGGCTAAACTCCACTAAGGCAGGCCTCAATCTAGAAGCAGTCTAGTCTAGTGATGTACCAAGTTCAAAATGTTACCTTCGTTTGCACGATCGTCACGTCAGCTTTTCCCTCTGTTCACAGATCGTACGTACGACACACGTGTTGCATTTTATATACAATGCGCATGCGTGAAACGCCCCTGATGTTCTTTCTAGACTATTCCCCGCCCCTTCGCTTTTGGCGCAGTGGGGAGAGCACATGGCGGAGAGAACGCAGGTGCGCAATCAGAGTTCCACTAACGAGGAGGGGGGTGAGGAAAGCCCGGAGCCTGAATCGTCCCGATCCTGGAAGAGAAGATTTAAGGCCTAAAATATGTCTTTTGGAGAGATGTTGGAGATGGTGGACATATTGAAGAGGACCGACTATGATGGGAAGTATGGACCTTACCCAAACCCAAATATCAGAAAGGCCAAGATCATGACTAAAGTTGTGAACATGGGCGTCCGCAGCAGGGGGCAAGGGAGGTCAAGTGCCCCCCCTGGAATCCCCAAGGTGTTGCCGCCGCTGCCGCCATGCTGCATTTTTTTTTTCTGAGTCCGCTCTCTCCTCTGGATCACAGCGCTTGATGGCTCTGTGTTCGACGGCCTCTCTGTAACACAGTCCCGCCCCCCAGACCAGCTCATGTGATAGAGAGAATCAACGTTCCGCCTATCACATGAGCTGGTCTGGGGGGGGGGGGCGGGACTGTGTTACAGAGCTGCCGCCGAACACAGCCATCCAGCGCTGTGATCCAGAGGAGTAGATGTCCATCCGTGCCACAGTGCCTAGATAGGAGGATCGAGGGGGGAGGGGGGGCTGCAGTGCTCTCCTCTACCACTACACTCTCCTGCCCCCCAGTGCTCTCTTCCATCACCGCACTCTCCTGCCCCCCCAGTGCTCTTCTCTTCCAACACCGCACTCTCCTGCCCCCGTGCTCTCCTCCACCACCACACTCTCCTGCCCACCCAGTGCTCTCCTCCACCACCGCACTCTCCTCCCCCCCCAGTGCTCTCCTCCACCACTGCACTCTCCTGCCCCCCAGTGCTCTCCTCCACCACCGCACTCTCCTGCCCCCCCCAGTGCTCTCCTCCACCACCGCACTCTCCTGCCCCTCCCAGTGCTCTCCACCACCGCACTCTCCTGCCCCCCCATGCTCTCTTCCACCACCCTGCTCTCCTCCACCACCGCACTCTCCTGCCCCCCATGCTCTCCTCCACCACCACACTCTCCTGCCCCCCCAGTGGTCTCCTCCACCACCACACTCTCCTGCCACCCCCTCCAGTGCTCTCCTCCACCGCCACACTCTCCTGCCCCCCCAGTGGTCTCCTCCACCACCACACTCTCCTGCCACCCCCTCCAGTGCTCTCCTCCACCGCCACACTCTCCTGCCCCCCAGTGGTCTCCTCCACCACCACACTCTCCTGCCACCCCCTCCAGTGCTCTCCTCCACCATCACACTCTCCTGCCCCCCCCCCACAGTGCCCTCCTCCACCACCACACTCTTCTGCCCCCCCCCCCCCTCCAATTTTCTCCTCCCCTGTTCTTGCTGCTCTCCAGCTCTCCCCATCCTTCTCTAGCCACCATCCCAGTGCTTTCCCCCCCAGTGCTCTAGCCCCTGTTCCTCCCCAGTGCTCTCCCCCCATTCCCCCCAGTGCTCTCCGTCCCTGTTCCCCCCAGTGCTCTCCACCCCACCCAGTGCTCCCCCCCTGTTCTACCCCCCACAGTGCTCTCCACTCCCCCCAGTCCTTTCCCCTACGTGCTCTCCCCCCTGTTCTCCCCCCAGTGCTCTCCCCCCTGTTCTTTCCCCCCCAGTGCTCTCCACTCCCTCCAGTGCTCCCCCCCAGTGCCCTCCACTCCCCCCAGTGCTCTCCCCCAGTGCTTTCTCCCCCCAATGCTCTCCCCCCTGTTCTTCCCCCCAGTGCTCTTCAGCTCTTCCCATCACTCTCCAGCCCCCACCCCAGTGCTCTCCAGCCCCCCTTACTCCCCACCCCTGTTCTTTCTGCCCCCCCTGGTGTTCTCCAGCCCCCCAGTGCTCTCTACCCTCCGTGCTCTCCACCCCTGTTCTTTTTGGCTCCCCCCAGCACTCTCCACTCCCCACCCCTGTACTCTCCACTCCCCCTGCATTTTGCGCCCACCCATGTGCTCTCCACCCCCCATAGTGCTCTCCAGTCCCCCATGCTTTCCACCCCTGTTCTTTCTGGCCCCCACTGGTGCTCTGCAGCTCCCCCCCCATTGCTCTCCACTCCCCCCTGCTCTTTGTACCCCCCCCAGTACTCTCCAGCCCCCGTGCTCTCCACCCCTGTTTTTTTGCCCCCCCAGTGTTCTTCACCACCCCACACTCTTAGCCCCCCCGTGCTCTCAGCCTACTGTGCTCTCTACCCCTGTTCTTGTTGGCCCCCCCAGTGCTCTCAAGTCCCCCCCAAGCGCTCTCCGCTCCACATCCCTGTGATCTCCACTCCCCCTCGCTCTTTGCCCCCACCCATGTGTTCTCCAACCCCGCCAGTACTCTTTGCTCCCCCTTCTCTCCAACTCCCACTCAGTGCTCTCCACTTCCCCAGGACCAGAGGGCAGGCTGACTGGGGCCAGAAAATGAGGATGCCTGAAGGTGCAGGTGGCCAGGGACCACTCCATCTCACAGCAGACAGATCCTCTGGAAGGAGCACCATCTCCATCCAAAACGAGAACAGACCCTGCCTGCTGCTGCCCGTCATGGATATCCTGCTGGCATGCAAGGTACTGTACCGAGCATCAACAACACACCTTCCCACAGACAGGGACTGCAGACTGGGACATGGGGCACAGGAGGGGCTGCAATGATGGGCACCGTGAGACTGCATTCATGGCACAGTAAAGCTGCATTTGATGGACACAGTGAGGCTGCATTTGATGGACACAGTGAGGCTGCATTTGAAGGGCACAGTGAGGCTGCATTTGATGGGCAGAGTGAGGCTGCATTTGATTGGCACAGTGAGGCTGCATTTGATGGGCACAGTGAAGCTGCATTTGGTGGGCACAGTGAAGCTGCATTTGGTGGGCACAGTGAGGCTGCATTGGTGGGCACAGTGAGGCTGCATTGGTGGGCACAGTGAGGCTGCATTTGGTGGGCACAGTGAGGCTGAATTTGATGGGCACTGGTGAGGCTGCATTGAGCTCTTGCATCAAGTCTGCAGTCTCTGTCCATCTCCTGTAGCATCTGAGTCTGGAGAGGAGTCAAGAGTGGGAGCACCGCCGGGATGGGGGTCATGGGAGAAGTCAGACTTGTGTGGACTGTGGACAGGAGACTATAGGATAAAATCTCCAAGCTGGAGCCGACTGACTGAGCCCTGCACAGTGCACCTGAGAGGAGGTCAGTGAAAGCACCGCCAGGCCAGTCGGGGGTCACTGATGTAAGGGGGGAGTGAATACGATAATGTAAGGGGCACTGATATAAAGGGTTTCCTCCTTATATTAGTAACCCACCCCCCTTACCTTAGAGTATTCTTTCTGCAGAAGGTGGTCCCCCCCCCACGTTCTGAGTTTCTGGGGTCCCCCTTGATGATTGATCACTTACCACTATTAACTGGAATTTGAATATATATATATATAAAAAGCCCTATGTGATTTCATATCTATATCTAATACTCTCTTCATCAAATGTGCTTTAAAATGTATGGTTTTTCCCTTTCATGAACAAGAAAATAATGATGTTATGCTGTTGGGCTGGTATAATAATGCTGTGAGGCTGGTATGAAATTTTTTCCAGGGCTGGTTTTTGAAAGCATGGGCGTCCGCAAGGTTACTCAGGTGGCTGTGTACCATGCCCATATAGCCTAGAGAATGTACATCTTTTTACATTGCAATACATCTGTTGTTACCATATTTTTATCTTGATGAAAACAGCCTATACAGTGACAGTATGAGACCAAATATGGCCACAACAGATGTATTGCAATGTAAAAAAATTTACATTCTCTAGGCTATATGGGCATGGAACACAGCTGCCAGAGTAACTTCCAATACAAAGTGAAGATGAATTATCTGTTATATAACACATATGTATTACCAGTGGAAAGATTTTCATGAGATTGTCGAAAAGGGACGGAGCATGAGCGGCCTTGAAATGATGCCCCCCCTTGGAAAAAGTTCTGCGGACGCCCATGGTTGTGAAGAGTCTTCAGAAGAATTTTGGGGTACGACGATCCAAGGATCAACTGAGAAAACGCTGGTCAGACCTGAAACTGAGGGAGCACAATCAGTACAGAAGGATCAAGCGTGTTTTTCAAAAAAGTAAGTAGTTGTCGTGTGTTCATATGAATATTCTTGCTTGCATACTGCTCCATGTGCTTTGATTTCATGTTGTGCAGTTTAAAATGGCCACTTTCATTCGTTCGTAAGAAACATCGTTCTGCCGGTAAGTATTCCAGCTTTAGAAAGTGTCCACAATAATGTTCTCACCTTTGAACTCGGCCAAAAAACACAATTGTACAACACTTCCAAGCAATGTTTCATATTCCTATTTCTGCCCTCTGTGTGCTAATTATTCCTTTTTTACATTCTCATAGGGGAGAGAAGACTAGGGAAGTCTGAGGACACCAGGGACCCCACCCCTCCCAAAGAAGGCAAAATTCCAACACCAGAAGCAGAGGAGCAGGAGGAGGAGGAAGGAGAGATCATTGAAGTTGGACAAATTGTCACCACAACAGGTGAGTGTCGGAGACCACAGCTTCCGGTAAGCTCATCAATGTATGTCGCCATATTTATAATACATGGTGTTTTTTTTGCTTTGTTTTATAGGTGATGTGGAAGAAGAATCACATTTTACCAGTGAAAGTGCCCAGACCCTGATTGGGGAGATAATGGGGTGCAATCGGGATTTAGAAAATATACAGCAAAACATCAATGATGTTAAAAATAAAATGAAGAACATAATTGATGTTTTGGGGAGAGTGTGAAAGACCCCAAAATAGCTAGGGTTTTATTTTTTTGCTTTTAAACAACAGCTTTTGTATTTTACAAAAAGCCAAATTTGGAAGATGCACACACAGTGTGTCAACATGCGCTATCTCCCATCATGGGGGATCAATGTACGTGTTTTGTGGAAAGTGGCTGAGATGAAGGGGTTGCAGCCCCAAAACATGTACATTGATCCCCCATGATGGGAGATTTCACATGTTGACACACATGTTGTTGTGTGTATCTTCCAAATTTGGATTTTCCTGGGGTGACACCCCATGTGATGAAGGCAATATCAGCCCAGTTTGTACATACTCATGTCTGATATTGTCTTCACTTTTCAAAGTTGAACTTTGTAAGTTCCTGTGTTCTGTATGTTACGCTTTGATACATGCCTGTTTACACAAAAACACCAAGTTACCCAAAAATGACCTTAAATAATGTTTTGGATACACCCAATATGTTGGTTTGTTGTAAAACCCTTTTCTAAACTCACATGTGAATGTGCTTTGATTAAAAAGTTAAATTATCAACAATGTGTGGCTTCCTTTTTCAATGCGCAAAAGCAGTATTTGGAGTAAAATTGTTGTTTTCGGTGACAATGGGTGTTATTTACTAAAGGCAACTCCACTTTGCACTCCAAGTGCAGTTTCAGGTGCACTTTTGCAGTGCACTTGTGGTGCATAGTGGATGTGCCTTTAGTAAATAACACCCACAGTGATGTGTTAATTTTCACAATCATGCCATTTTCCTGAGCCCACATATTTCTGTCATGGTGCTGAAAATGAGCAAGATTTTGGTCAGTAATGCACTACATACATTAGTTAACAAAAACAAGGTGTGTGTGTGTAGCAGACCCACAACATAATAAGATTATCTGAAGAAGAGACTGTCCCTTCATCTCGCTCAGAACTTGGGTTTGCACTGTTGTAGAAAAAGGCACAACAACAAAAAAACATAAATTTACCTAGGAGACACCTAAAACCAAGCCAAGCAGTAAATGAAAACAAAGATTATTGGAGTTTCAAAGGAAAATTTATTTAAAAAATGCCGCTCAGACATTGTCTGGTATATCAATGGCCCCCCTACCTCATGGGCGCTTTGTTCTAATTTCAAGCAAGTCTGCATCTTAGACAACTGAGACCGCATAGTTTGCTGAATGTCTTTTTAAGAAATTGTGCAGAACACAGCAGGCCAGCACAATGTGATTTATTTTATATTCCGCCATGTGGATAGGCGTTAAAAAAAGGCGGAACCGGCTGGCCAGTATTCCAAAAGTGTTCTCCACCACTCTTCTGGCTCTGGCCAGCCAGAAATTAAAAATGCTCTGGTCCGGGGTGAGGGTCCTCATCAGGAAAGGCCGCATCAGATTGTTTGCCAGGGCAAACGCCTCATCCGCGACGAAGACGAACGGGAGTCCTTCCTGATTCTCTTCTGGGGGTGGCAAGCCCAGACTGCCACTCTGGAGACGCCAGTAGAACTCCGTCTGTGCGAACACTCCACCATCCGACATCCGTCCATTTTGCCCCACGTCCACATATAAGAAGTCATAGGTCGCAGACACCACCGCCAACATCACGATACTATTAAACCTCTTGTACTTAAAATAGTACGACCCCGAGTTGGGTGGTGGGATGATGCGGACGTGTTTCCCATCAATTGCACCTCCACAATTGGGAAAGTCCCAACGACTGGCAAAGTGGGAGACCACAGTCTGCCATTCCTGTGGCATTGAAGGAAACTGTGAAGTGAAACAAGACCAAAAATTAGTAATTTTGCAAATCAACATTGCAAGCAGATTAGACACCAACATTTTTGGCCAAGATCAGTATAACATTTTGGGAACTGAGTATTTAAAGCCTAAAGTATAAGGTCCCTATATCAGAGTCATCACCCCCCATCCCTTCCCCACCCCCCATCCCCTCCATCTGATGGGCCCTTGCTAAAAATGAGGGGGGGATGTTTTGGACAGGTAACCCTCTCCACTTGATTGAAAGCTGAATGCCTAAATAATGTGTGATACTTTGGGAAGCCCCTCCTTACTTACACTATTGGCAGCCCATTGGACAGGTAAGAGGTGTCATAATACCAAAAATTTTAAAAAATGGAAGCACATTTTGACATTCTGCTATTACATATCAAGATAATAATAAGGGAAAAAAAAGATAGCATTTGAAAGTATTGAGGCAGGCCCTTGCACTACATGCTTTGGTGAACTCGTCCATAAATGTGACCATCAAAAAGGTAGGTAGAGTGGGTATTGGGTTTGGTAAAGTCAGCAGATAGAGGATTGCTATCAGCTGACCTAGCAGTTGGGGGGAGGGGGGTTCCTAATGAGTTTGGCACAACCAAAAAAAAGTCACTCTGCATGAATTGAAGCACACACATAACATTTGTAGACATTTTAGGGGGTGTTTAGGGGAAAGCAATACTATGGAGCTGACAAAAGACATTGGTAAGTGACTAGACTATAGTTTTATGGGCCCAGAAGAGCATGGTAGGGAAGTTAGTGAGGCAAATATGCATGAGGACAAAGGGGCAGAGCATATGAATTAGAGCATATTGCAATGATGGTAATTAGGGAATGAGGAAAGAAATGCAATACATTAGCAATCATTAAATACATAGAATGTGATGTTAAAGGATAAAACTTACCTTCATATAGTCCTTCTGCAGGACCTGAATGATGGCAGAACAGGTCTCTGGAATAATGATCCCCAGAGCCTGGGGGGAGATGCCTGTGGAGAACTTGAGGTCCTGAAGGCTTCTCCCTGTCGCCAAGTAGCGCAACGTGGCGATGAGCCTCTGCTCTGGAGTGATGGCTTGCCGCATGCAGGTATCCTGTCTGGTGATATAAGGGGTCAGCAAAGCCAGCAGACGGTGAAAAACGGGGTCCGTCATCCGGAGATAATTCCTGAAATGATCAGGATTATTCTCCCGGATCTCACGGAGCAAAGGCATGTGCGAGAACTGGTCACGCTGGCGCAACCAATTCTTGGTCCACAAACGCCTCCCCTCCCTGTTCATGGACCGGGCTTGTGTCAAAGTAAGAACCCCAACACGAAGCCCCTGCACAGCACAAACTCTACGGCGAGTACGTAGACAAAACATGGTTTGAAAACGGTCGGCTGGTCAGAACGGACAACAGAAAGCACTGATAAACAGCAATGCCTGAAAGAACGACCTGAATAGCAGAAGCAAGCAGACAATAAGCAATGCAAATCAAAGCGTACTATACCAAGATATAGTCCACAATGAGAAACTAATGCTTACTGACTACACGCACTGATTATCAGATACGCAAAGACAAGCAGAAACTGAAGAGCAGTAGCGAACTGAATCACAAATCTGAAAAGCGCAAATCGTCTCTCACCAACTTCTACTAACACGCGATACACACGAGATCAGCAGAAGGAGCCCAAAGGGTGCCGGACGTGGTGCTGAACTTCCTTTTTCTAGTGCAGCTGTACGTGGCTTACGTCACCGCATTCTTGGCAACCTTAAATTCCGATAACTTGGTCTGACCGTGTGTATGCAACATCACTTCCGGACCTCGTCCGGAAATTAATTTGGTTGTCGAAATCTCCGACCGTGTGTACAAGGGCTTAGAGCTGGCGGGGCCAGATGCTGCATTGAACCAGTGCTGCATCCACCTAGGTAAGTATGATTCTGAAAAAAAAACTTCTCTTTTAACACTGATTTCACATGATCACAGCCTCAGCCTGTAATGCAGGCATTAGCGAGTGTTGTACTGTGACTGCTCCCCAAAGGCCTCATTCACACGAGGGCTGAGGTTAGGGTGACCACATTTCCAAACTCCCATTCAGGGACAATTTTGCCAAGGACTGCGACTGCGGGGGGGGGGGGGGGGGGGATTGGTTCCATTGAATGTAGTCTCGGGGTTGATGGGATTGGCGGCGAGTGATTTGTCGAGGGGAATGGCTGGTTTTAGCACTTCTATCACCCCAACACCATGCTTGAAATTTATTTCTATTATCACATTAAGGCCCCTTTCACACTGGGTAGGTGCGGGCTTCGGCGGTCAGTACTGTGGACCCCCCCCACAGTACTGACCGCCCCCTCAGTACAGACGCTCCCACTATGTAGAGACCCCCCCCCCCCCACAGTACTGACCCCTTCCACTTGTGCTAGTAGAGAGGTGGAGGTCAGAAATGTGCTGGGGGGGTGCTTTTTACCTTTTTCCTGATCACTGTCCCCCTCCTCAGTCTGTCTATATACATATGTAGCACTAACCCCTGAAGGAGCTGCTGGTTATTTTTGGGCTTACCGTTACCTTCCGTGTCTCCTTGTTGCACGTCTAGGGAATGTCCCGTGGTAGATGGCCCAGTAACTTGGGACTGACAATAGATCCAGTTGAATGCATTTTTATTTGCAAACTTCAACCATTGAACAGTCTTTCAACTTAAGATCAGAGGGTTGGGAAGGAATCCAGGTACTCCCATTGTCAAAGTCTATAGACGTTAAGGAACTTGCTTACTTTGACTGCATCCAGAGAATAGCCATTTGCAGCTGGATGAACACTCAGGTTGGACAGTCCCTCTCTCACAAGGCCTAGCAGCCAACAAGGTGCTTACTCGGGAACAAAGTCTTTGTCACAGACGTTGTTACAGAACACGTGGGAAACTAAGCTGTAGATCACTTGTAGGATACCTGGATCTTTCAGCCTGCTTGGCGATATCCACAAGACCGGATTCTCACAGTTACTTCAGCCCTACCAAACTCACACATGGTGTCCTTCTAAAGAGTCCTCCCCTCCCCTGGAATGCTCGAAGTCCAATGGGTCTCTCCCAGACCAGAGACGGCACCCATCCACCTCAGAATCCTCCTCTAGTTTCCATGCCTTGGGCTAGCCAGCCCTGAGGCATTAAAATCGGGTGGAACTGCACCCCAGGCCATAGCCTTCCTGGGGGCTGGTTAGGAGGACCAGGACCATGTAATCAGCACAGCATACTGGACCAGAACCCCGGAACCACGTGACAGCCACATCTTAAATACCCTCTCCCAGAGGGCACAGCGAGAGGGCCACTCCCACTGACCTGACTCCGAAAGAGAGCAACTTAAGCGCCTGACCATACCATAGTTCCACGCCTGCCCCCAGAGACAGCACCCCCCTGTGACCAGGCTGAACATCTCATGGCCCAGTCAGACTGACGCAAATTTAGGCAAATAGACCCAAACCAAACTGTAGATTGGGTAAAGTTTTAATCTTTGAAAAACATAGTGGGTGCTCTTCAGGAGCCCGCCACTACACATAAAATAATATAAGCTTAACAACAGACCTCAGATCAGTGTCCCTCCTCTGGCTCCTATGTACATGTAAACAGCCAAGGAGGGGCAGGCGGCTTCGACCCGCTCTGCAGTATGAGGCAGGGGTAGAGCCACGGACATCTTAACCCAGACTGCAGTACAGGTGTTCTCTCCAGCATGGTGGAGACTGGAGAGTGTTAGGCGTGGGAGGAGAAAGTTAACTTCTCCTCCACTTTGCATGCTGGGCAAAGTCGCGGCTCTGAGGTCACTGGTTGCTAAGCAACCAGTGGCCAGAGTCTCAGGTGGAGCTGATGGTGGGGTTTGCTCGCTCTGTCAATTTCATTCCGGGACACTGTATTGTCCTGGGAATGAAGGTGCCTGGGACAGACCTGCTAATTGCGGGATTTTCCCAGGCAATCCAGGACACGTGGGCACCGTACACTGAAGAGGTGGCACTGAAGGACACTGATAGGCTGTACTGGTGGGCACTGATGAGGTGGCTCTGAAGGACACTAATAGGCTGCACTGGTGGGCACTGATGAGGTGGCACTGAAGGACACTGATAGGCTGCACTGGTGGGCACTGATGAGGTGGCACTGAAGGACACTGATAGGCTGCACTGATGGACACTGATGGGTTGCGTTGGTGGGCACGAATGGACACTGATGGTCACTTATAGGCTGCACTGATGGGTTGCACTGGTGGGCACAAATGGACACTGTTGGTCACTGATAGGCTACACTGATAGGTTGCACTGGTGGGCACAAATGGACATTGATGGTCACTGATAGGCTGCACTGATGGGTTGCACTGGTGGGCACAAACAGACACTGATGGCCACTGATAGGCTGCACGGATGGGTTGCACAGGTGGGCACAAACAGACACTGATGGTCACTGATAGGCTGCACTGACAGGTTGCACTGGTGGGCATGATTGGACACTGATGGTCACTGATAGGCTGCACTGATGGGTTGCACTGGTGGGCACGAATGGACACTGATGGTCAGTGGTAGGCACTGATGAGGTGGCATGGATGGCCACTGTAGGCTCCATTTACTTGGCACTGGTAAGGCTGCATTTCATTGAGTGGGGGGTTGGCACAAAGCCTCACCCCCTTGAAATGAGTTTTTGCAGGTTGTAGGGTTGCCACCTGTTCGGGATTCACCCGGACAGTTCAGGTTTGGAATCATGCTTCCAGGTTTCAGACTGTCTGAGACCCGGACACATTATTCAGGCTGGACTAAGTCTCTCCCCTTTTCTCTCCTGCCTCTAAGTGAGTACGCTAAGGTAAATCAGGGTTCTCAGAGCACTCATTACATCAGAGCTCCTCCTTACATCAGAGTCCTCTTTGCATACCAGAGCATCCCCTATGTTAGAGTCTGCAGAGTCCCCCTTACAGTGAAAGGGAACTCTGCGAGTTCAGATGTAAAAGGGGGAACTCTGTGAGTTCAGATGTAAAAGGGGGAACTCTGTGGACTCTGATGTAAAAGGGGGAACTCTGCGAGTTCTGATGCAAAAGGGGGAACTCTGTGGACTCTGATGTAAAAGGGGGAACTCTGTGGACTCTGATGTAAAAGGGGGAACTCTGTGGACTCTGATGTAAAAGGGGGAACTCTGTGGACTCTGATGTAAAAGGGGGAACTCTGTGGACTCTGGTGTAAAAGGGGGAACTCTGTGGACTCTGGTGTAAAGGGGGAACTCTGTGGACTCTGGTGTAAAGGGGGAACTCTGTGGACTCTGATGTGAAAGGGGGAACGCTGTGGATTCTGATATGAAAGGTGGACTCTTGTGATTAACTTCATATGATTAGAAATGTTATTTAAGAGCAACATCTATGCATATTTTATGCATACTATGAAAAAAAAATTCTGTGCGACGCTGAAGTGTTTGGGTTTGACTTGAAGAAAAGGTGGCAACCCTAGCAGGTTGGGATGTCTGCATATTATTTCTCCTTTTTTATTCCAGTACTTTTATTTCATTGGAAACACACTGTATAATAGGAAGACATCCACCTCTGTATAATATAGTGTGTTATTAGAGGAAGTATAAATGAAGAGATGACAGAAAGGGAGGGATTATACAGGACATCAGTGTGTCAGGTTCTATACACAGATCTATGCTAGATGACAGTGACCCGGAAGTAGTTTGTGCCGGAAAGGGCGGGGTCTAGGTGAGCGTGTCCCCGTACATGCCGTGTCCTGTCACCTCTCCGGGATGCCATGGAGGATCGGGCGGCTGTACAGGACACGAATGGGGAATACGGAGCACAGGTCACCCCGAAGGACAAGCTGCTTCTCATTAAAGGTGCTGAGCTTCCCCCATCCATAACACTGACATATAGATTACAGCCTGGTGCCAGTACTGAGTCTGCCCACACAGCCTCTGTCCGGTTTGTACAATAAATAGGAGTCCTCGTCAGTATTACATTGTCACCAAATAAAAAGTGTAAAGTTCCATTCATATCTGTGCATGCAATTAATGTAACGTACGAAAAAAATGCACAACTGATTTGCGGCACCATTGTAAACAACAAAACACACGTAAAGCATTGCGCCCATAAAAGGTGCGGGTGTTTCTTTGCTGCATTTAACCACTTCAGCCCCAGAAGGATTTACCCCCTTCCTGACAGGCCGTTTTTTTGCGATATGGCACTACTTCGCTTTAACTGACAGTTGCGCGGCCATTCGACACTGCACCCAAACAAAATTGTCAGTTTTTTCCCCACAAATAGAGCTTTCTTTTGGTGGTATTTAATCACCTCTGTGGTTTTTATTTTTTGCGCCATAAACAAAAAAAATTGTGACAATAATCTCCCAAAAAAAGTAATAAAAACGAATTTCTTCATCAGTTTAGGCCAATTCTACATATTTTTGGTAAAAAATAAAAAATGCAATAAGTGTATATTAATTGGTTTGTGCACACGTTATTGAGTCAAAAATAGGGGATAGATTTATGGCATTTAAAAAAATTATTTTTTTACTAGTAATGGCCGTGATCTGCGATTTATAGCGTGACTAACATTACGGCTGACAGATTGGACGCTTTTGACACTATTTTGGGACCAGTGACATTTATACAGCAATCAGTGTAAAAATGCACTGATTACTGTATAAATGACACTGGCACGGAAGGGGTTAACACCAGGGGTGATCAAAGGGTTAAATGTTCCTAACTGTGGGAGGAGGGGAGTGACAGGGAGTAGAGAGATATCGCTGTTCCTGAACGCTAGGAACTAGGGATGAGCTCAGGCGCGTTCGCATGGAACACGTGCAGAGCCCGCCATGAAGTTGGTGCAGCGCTGCGCTAATCACAGGCAGTGAGACATTGCTCGATCTCTGCAGCCACACATCGGGGCAATGTCTCACTGCCTGTGATTAGCGCAGCGCTGCGCCGACTTCCTAGCGGGCTCTGCACGTGTTCCATGCGAACACGCCTGAGCTTATCCCTACTAGGTACAGACAATCTCACTCTACTGCCCTGACAGAACGGGGATCTGTTTTTTTTACACTGGCAGTCCCCCATTCTGCCTGTCTGTGGAGCAATCGTGGGTGGCCAGCGGACATCGAGTCCACCGGACCTGCTGATTGGGTCCCCCCAGCTAAGGAATGGGACAGCCCACAGATCGTTGTGTATGCGCCCGACGTACAATGACGGCGATTCATGCAGGAGAGCCAACTTTCCGCAGTACAACTGTGGCGGCTGGTCGGGAACCAGTTAATGCACATAGGACAGCCCATTCAAATGAAGCGGTTACAAAAAAAGCGCAATCGTGGAACATGGAGGCCTGATTGGGGCCTTAGAGTAGTATATAAAGGCAGGTTTACACCAGAATGCGGTGTGAGAAAGGGGACTTACATTTGCTAATCCTCCACCACACGCTAAACGCACTGCCATGCGATCTTCTGCAGGTGTCAATATATTCTTAACGACATTCAACGTGCAGATCGCAAATGTAGTGCCTTTGCCTGCATCAGATCAAATGGTATTGCAATATCATGTGATTTGGTGCTGCACAATTTTTAAAAGTGAATGGACTACTTTTTATGCGACTCCCTTGAACTTTTCAACCTTTTGCCACATTTCAGGTTTCAAACATAAAGATATAACATTTTAATTTTTTGTGAAGAATCACCAACAAGTGGGACACAATTGTGAAGTGGAACGAAATCTATTGGATATTTTAAACTTTTTTAGCAAATAAAAAACTGAAAAGTGGTGCGTGCAAAATTATTCGGCCCCTTTACTTTCAGTGCAGCAAACTCACTCCAGAAGTTCAGCGAGGATCTCTGAATGATCCAATGTTGTCCTAAATGACTGATGGTGATAAATAGAATCCACCTGTGTGTAATCAAGTCTCTGTATAAATGCACCTGCTCTGTGATAGTCTCAGGGTTCTGTTGAAAGCGCAGAGAGCATCATGAAGACCAAGGAACACACCAGGCAGGTCCGTAATACTGTTGTGGAGAAGTTTAAAGCCGGATTTGGATACAAAAAGATTTCCCAAGCTTTAAACATCCCAAGGAGCACTGTGCAAGTGATCATTTTGAAACGGAAGGAGTATCAGACCACTGCAAATCTACCAAGACCTGGCCTCCCCT
Organism: Lithobates pipiens; assembly: GCF_037356315.1. Taxonomy (NCBI): domain Eukaryota; kingdom Metazoa; phylum Chordata; class Amphibia; order Anura; family Ranidae; genus Lithobates; species Lithobates pipiens. The sequence goes on along the minus strand of NW_027507758.1, from coordinate 150,317,655 downwards.
CTAAACTTTCAGCTCAGACAAGGAGAAGACTGATCAGAGATGCAGCCAAGAGGCCCATGATCACTCTGGATGAACTGCAGAGAACTACAGCTGAGGTGGGAGAATCTGTCCATAGGACAACAATCAGTCGTACACTGCACAAATCTGGCCTTTATGGAAGAGTGGCAAGAAGAAAGCCATTTCTCAAAGATATCCATAAAAAGTCTCGTCTAAAGTTTGCCGCAAGCCACCTGGGAGACACACCAAACATGTGGAAGAAGGTGCTCTGGTCAGATGAAACCAAAATCGAACTTTTTGCCCACAATGCAAAACGATATGTTTGGCGTAAAAGCAACACAGCTCATCACCCTCAACACACCATCCCCACTGTCAAACATGGTGGTGACAGCATCATGGTTTGGGCCTGCTTTTCTTCAGCAGGGACAGGGAAGATGGTTAAAATTGAGGGGAAGATGGATGCAGCCAAATACAGGACCATTCTGGATGAAAACCCGTTGGAGTCTGCAAAAGACCTGAAACTGGGACGGAGATTTATCTTCCAACAAGACAATGACCCCAAACATACAGCAAAATCTACAAAGGAATGGTTCACAAATAAACGTATCCAGGTGTTAGAATGGGCAAGTCAAAGTCCAGACCTGAATCCAATCGAGAATCTGTGGAAAGAGCTGAAAACTGCTGTTCACAAACGCTCTCCATCCAACCTCACTGAGCTTGAGCTATTTTGCAAGGAAGAATGGGCAAGAATTTCAGTCTCTCGATGCGCAAAACTGATAGAGACATACCCCAAGCGACTTGCAGCTGTAATCGCAGCAAAAGATGGCTCTACAAAGTATTAACGCAAGGGGGCCGAATAATTTTACACGCCCCACTTTTCATTTTTTTATTAGTTAAAAAAGTTTCAAAAATCCAATAGATTTTATTCCACTTCACAATTGTGTCCCACTTGTTGGTGATTCTTCACAAAAAATAACAATTTTATATCTTTATGTTTGAAGCCTGAAATGTGGCAAAAGGTTGAAAAGTTCAAGGGGGTCGAATACTTTCACAAGGCACTGTATGTTGTGGAATGCTGCATTCTGATAAAAAAACAAAACAAAAAAAACAACACACATTGAAGCAAGGCTACACTGCATCTGAGCACCACAAATCCAAAACACTATTACCGTATATACTTGACAATAAGCCGACCCGAACATAAGCTGAGGCACCTAATTTTACCACAAAAAACTGGGAAAGCGTATTAATTCGAATATAAGCCTAGGGTGGGAAATGCAGCAGCTACTGGTAAACAATGCCCATCTGCAGCCTCACTGTGCCCACCTGTATCATCAGTGCTCATCTGCAGCCTCACTGTGCCCACCTGTATCATCAGTGCCCATCTGCAGCCTCACTGCGCCCATTTGCAGCCTCACTGTGCCCACCTGTACCTTTGATTACAAACAGCGGGTGTCTCCTGCTGTGTCATGCAACTGCAGTCTTAACTGTTCAGCGGCCATCCACTGTAACAAAGCCCCGCCTCCTTGTCTATAAAAGATGTAACACTGATTAGGTTTCTCAGCTTTGTATCAGAGTTCCATCTATCATGGGCGAGGAGGAGGCGGGGCTTTGTTACTGTGGACGGCCGCCATACAGTTTAAACTGCATGACACAACGGGAGACCCTCACTCAAGTATAAGCCGAGGGAGGCTTTTTCAGCATAAAAAATGTGCTGTTAAAATCAGCTTATACTCGAGTAGATACAGTAAATTCATTTTTAATATTTAAAGCAGACTCTCCCATCCATCCTTGTCTCCATGCTTTATTTATGTCCGTGGCCTTCTTGAGTAAGGGCAGGTGATTCCGGTAGAATTTGCTTTCTGGAATCCATCTACCCTTAGCTCAGGTAGGAGGGTGTGTTTAGCTGAGAAAGCCCCTCCTCCCCTCTTGAAGACTCTTGGGATATATGGCATCATTTGACTGGACCTGGAAACCAGGAAGTAACTGAAGAAATTTAAAAGAAAAAAGTTTAAAACAAGTAAATACTTTCCTATCTATTTACTAATGATAGCAGCATGAGGATAAAAACTAGTCAATGTTGACTGAGAGACTGAAGTTCTGCTTTAACACGTGAAGTAAGGCACATCAACGTGTTTGATTTAGTGCACTGCAAAAGTGTGACCCCCAGCCTAAGGGCTCATGCACACAACTGTTTAGGGTTGCCACCTAGATCAGTATATTTCTGCAGTGTTTCCGATCAGCCACATGGAATGCTTCCCTGCAGTTACGTACGGATGTGCACCCCCTGGGTGCAAACAGTCTGTGGGGGAATTTATGAAAACGAGCAACGGTGTATGGCAAGTGGTTTTGTACACTTATATATACCCAGTGAAGTGACTTGCCTTATGTGATACACAGAGATGTGATACACAGAGATTAAACAAATCCTCCTACATAAGTTGTACCTGTTTATCTACCTGTTTACTTGTTTATCTACAGTAAGGATGAGCTCCTGCGTGTTCGCGCCCTCCACGTACAGAGCCCCGACAGGAAGTTGGCAGGGCGCTGCACTAATCACAGACAGTGAGACATTGCCCCTATGTGCGGCTCAGGAAATGTCTCACTGCCTTCGATTAGCGCAGCGCTGTGCTGACTTCCTGGCGGGCTTTGCACGTGGAGTATGCAAACACTCCTGAGCTCATCCCTAATCAACAGTCTTACTTCTGGGGGGGGGGGGGAATCTTTTTTTTTTTTTAAATATATTTTATCTGAATTTTGATGAGAAATACAGAAAAGGAAGGGCAGATCATTTTGCACCATGGCATGTCTATGCCCCTGTACAGCTGCCTTTGCAGCTTAAGATTGGGGGGAAGGGGCGAAGGTGTAGGATAAAAAACAAAGCTAAACTGTCTAATTGTAAGCTAGGTCTTAAACTGAAGTTCTTTTTGTGTCCTAAGGTTCATTAATTGAAATACCTGCTGATCCTGCTAGTCAATGACCATTCCTTTGCAGAGTGACGATGCAGTGAACTCACTGTACAGGTTGTTACCTTGTGTGGTGGCATCCTGAGGAATGCCAAGGAGGAGGGTTAATATTGTTGTCACCACTAGAGTTGAGCTTAGGTGTCCTCCAAACTCATCTCTAACCCAAACGTCCACTTGTTTGTACTCCAATGACTTACGGGCTGGGTCACTCATTCCCCACCCCACAGACACGTGAGCACATTCAATCAGAGGAAGTATTGTATTCATTCATAAAATACAAAGCTTCCTGTGAATGGACGAGCAGCACTCAGCTCGACTCGATTTTGGCCTGGGATGGGAAGTCCCTGTCTGTCTGCTGGAACACAGCGCTGTATACTGTGTTTAGCTGAGGCTACATACAGTTCACATAGCATTGACAGCCGCTGCAAGTGTTGGTGAAGGAAATCGTTTATTTGGACCAAGCTTAGTCCAAGCAAACTATTTAGAGTTCACTAAAAGATGGAGTTCAGGCTTTAAATACAGAAGCCTTTGTTTGACAGCAGCACCCATGTACATAATCCTTTATACTGCACGCAAGCCCTTTTTTTGTGTTCTAAGTAAGCTTTTATGAGAGATACCAGGAGGTTCCCTCCACCAAGCACTCTATGAAAATGCTAGTTGCTTGGCTGGCTTATTGACCCTCTTGCTTTAGTGCTTTGATCCCATACCCAAAACAAATATGTAGGTAAAGACTTCTCATTATCCTGATGTGCATACTTGTTCCAGCCCAGGGAATTAGAAAATATTAAAGCCTTTGGGTAAACAGGCAGGTACCATTTTAAAGGAAGAAGTCAGCTATGACAGCTCCCAGAATTTCAGTGTTACATTTTATTTAACTGGCTTATGTATTCTGCATTTATATGCACATTTTCACTGTAATTTTTATCAAACTTTTACCAAACCAGTTAAAACATTATTCACATGGGCTCTGTGTTAATCTATGGGGATGCAGCAGCTGTACGGACACAACTGCTCATCCTAATTTGACAGGAATGCAGGGATGGGGGAATAGTTCTGAATTTAGACAGTGTGCATTTGGGGCCACTTACTGTCCCCTGCACACCTGCAAATTTGGATGAGCGGTTGTGTGTGTACATCTGTTTTGTCCTCATAGTAACACAGTCTATCTGTATGCCGATCTAACTGGAAAAACAAATGGCCCATTCACGCTGTACAGCACCTTTGTACATGAGCCCTAACTACAGTCTGACCTGTAATTTGCAAGGAATAAAAAATTTGTTGTAATCAGGGCTTTTTTTTTTTAAGGGGAACTTGGTGGAACTCAGTTCCACCACCTCTGGCTCAGACCCTTTGGTGCCTGCTCACCACAATCACTTGTAAACACAGAAGTCTGGTTTCTGTGTTTACAATTGACAGCTCTGCACTCTGTGTGTAACCCCCATGAATTCTGTATGTAATACAATCCTGATATTTAATGCCTGTTAAGACCCTTCTACTGTTTGTGAAATATGACCCCACTCACTATTTGATGTGATTTGGAGGGTGTGTGGGGGGGAGGGGTTTTGGGGGGATTGTGGTTGAGTTCCAGCACCTATTGTTTGAGAAAAAAAGCCCTGGCTGCAATATATTTCATATAGCATATTAAATCCAGTTTTTATTTTTATAACAGGAGGAATTTTTCTTGGCACTGTTGCAACAGCAGGAATGCTTGCAGGTTTTGGTACAACACTGTCTCTTGCAAAGAAGAAAAGCCCTCACTGGTTCAGTAAGGTATGTGTTGGTGCATACATGCAGGAAAGCCTGTAACACTGAAACTTTATATAAAGTGACCACTTGAAGACAAACATTTTATACCCTCTTCCTGCCTAGGCCATTTTTCAGTTTCCAGCACTTTGATATTGTGCCTGATAGGGCTGAAATAACTAATCGATTATGAAATGAATCGATTATTATTTTCATAATCGATTAATCGGCCAGTAACACAATGGGGTTAAAAAACTCAAATTAGCACTTTATAGTACAAAAAGAGCAAATAATCGCTACTGTAAATATTACTTTCACTGTAGCACAGTAAAAAAAAAAAAAAAACTCTTGCAGTAGCGATTATTTGCTCTTTTTGTACTATGAAGGTCTAATTTTTTTTTTTTAACTCCATTATGTTACTAAATGTCTTAGGCCTGGTTCCCACCTATGTGTTTTTTGGTGCTTTTTGCAGAAACGGACTACAGTTCATTTAACGTTCACATCTATGCTTTTTTCAGCTGCTGCATATTTGGAAAGGGTCAAGGAGAAGCTGCAGAAAAGCATGTAGTGCGTTTTTTCAGCAATTTGTGTTTTTAATCTGCCGAACAACAAATTGGCCAAAAGAAAAGGCATTAAAAAAAAGCCAAAATGCAAATCACAGCAAAATCATGTGTGCAAAAATCAACATGCACAGCAAAAAGCACTGCATAAATTGATCAAAAGCAAACGGCATAGGTTTGTACCGAGCCTTATTGTCAGAAACCATGAATCAGACCCAGACAGTACAATTAAATCACACTTGTTTATTAATAAAAAATAAAAAGGTAAAAAGAGTAAGCATAGTCAAAGCATAGCCAGAGTCCAGTAACCGGATTGAGTAGTAAGCCAGTCCAGAGTTCAATAACCAGATCAGCCAGGCCAGAAGTCAGGGATCCAAGTGGAGCAACAGCAAACAGGATAAGGAGTCAGAAGGGATGTTAACAAGCCAGTCTTTACGCAGGAGATGGTTTCTTGTGATGTGACCAAGGCGAAGGCAGAGATGATGTAAGCTGGACATTTTTAAGTAGGCAGGTCAGACGAGCAGGATCAGGAACAGCTGGGTAACTGTGGAGAGAGATGAGAGCTGGCAATTAGCCGACAGCTGAGCAGCCAGCACAGAGAAGGAAGGGCTAAGCCAGCCCTGACACTTATGCTGGGCACACAGATCAATTTTCAGACGAGAATATTCATGCAAAAAAAAATCTTTGTACATTCATTCGCTGAATGAGAGAATGTTTGAAATTTTCACTTGATTTTAACATTCTGTTTTAAAATGAATGTAATTTATGAATGAAAACCACATACACAGTCTGAAAATCCCTTTGACCAAGAAGTTAACTATTTCTAAATTTTCCCATCACTGTGGTTGAAAACAGACATCGATTTGACCCCACTAACCATTCGAAAATCGAACGTTCTTAAAATTACCTTTTTGTTTTGAAGGAAGACATTGTTTTTGTATGGTCAGCATATAATATTACATTTCTGTTTGAAAATCTGCAAAACAATCTTTTTTTTTTTTTGTTTAAATAAATAAAATTTGATCGGAGTCTGATTATGTTTATCAGATTCAACCTCTAAGGCCTGATTCACACTTATGCATTTTTAATGCTTTTTGCATTTTGCAGATTTGCACCACAGTCCATTTACCATGTTTTCCTATGGAACACGTTCTATAGTGCAAATCTGTAAAATGCAAAAATCACTGAAAATGCATAGGAGTGAAGCAGGCCTAATAGTATCTAGAGAATATCTCTTCTGTCTGTTATTCTCAGAGTGGAATAAAGATTTTACTCTCTAACCATATAGTTGGTTATTTATATTTACCCCTGCGCATAGAGATATTTAGGAATAAATTTCCTTTTTTTAAATTTTACATATTAACTAAATTATACACCACACTTTTTTTTAAAGATTATTAACCGATTAATCAAAACAATAATGGGCCAACTAATCGATTATGAAAATAATTGTTAGTTGCAGCCCCAGTACCTGACAAATACTTGCTCATGCAACACTGTTTCCAAATTAATTTTATATATTTTTTTTAAAAAGAGCATAGTTTTTGGCGATAGTTAATAACCAATGGATTTTTTTTATTTTGTTTCACTATACAAAGGAAAAAAAGACCAAAATAAATTGAAAAAAATCTGTTCCCCTTACTTTCTGGTTTAAAGCTACAAATAAAAATGCCAGGAACTTACCCCTTTTTTTGGAAAGTGGACTTCTCAAGGTGGCCGTTTTTTTGTTTTGTTTTTTTGTTGCCACAATTATTTAGAAATGAAAAACATGCTGGTACAGGTTACAGTAGTAATGTAGGGGGTCAAAGGGAGGAACAACTGACTGCATCAAATAATTTGATGGTGTAAAATTCTGTAGCATTTGAGATTTCTATTAATTATATCTGTGTTCAGTGGCTTGGGCAGCAGAAGAGGTTATAAGCAATTTCATTTTAGGGACAGCTTTATTTTAAAGCACAGCTAGCAATTTTAAAACACAGAAAATTTAATTTAAGATTTATATCTATAATGATATCATTCAGTTTATGAATTATATTTTTATATTACATATATCTCACACTTTATTTATATTTTTCTTACATTTACATGGAGACCAAGCTGTCTTAAAATGCAGTTACAGGGGTGGGGAGAAGCGATCCCAGAAGTGCTTACAATTGTCAGCTTTAATTATTATGATTTGATCCTCTCTCCCCAACACACCCAAAAAAATATTAATAATCTGTTGCTGTATCTGCTTTGCTTGAATTAGACTTTAAATAAGAACTAAAGACAATTTTTGTTATGTTTTAAATAAAGAAATGGAGGCTTATAACCCCCTTTCAATTTTCTTTTTGCCATCTGTGTCTCATTGGGGAGATTTCCCTTCTTATCCTATTTCATAGCCAAAACAGGGTTATCAGAACGAGTGTCCCCATTGGAAGATTTCCCCTCTATTTCTGTTCTGGTGACCACTCAAAATTTGTGATTTTCTTTCACACTCGTTGATAAAAGTCACCAGGACAACTAGAGAGGGGGAATGTTCGTAATGGGGATAGACAGCAATAAAAAACATACAGGTGCTCTAATCCTTCTCCACTCTATCAAAAAATTATTCATTACATTTTCCCTAGAAGCAATTGAGGAGCTTTAAAATAAGTCATCCACAACCTCTCTAGCTGCTTGTACTATGAAGTAATTAATTCATGGAAAACACAATAAAGGTTCTAAAGTCAGTTTCATTTGGTTTCCAACATCTTAGAAAAACCTGATTACAATAGAGGGCTGATAGGTTGTCAGGGTTTGGTTGCAGTAGAAAATATTGGAATAAGAGCTAATATTTTTGTACCTGTGAAATTGAACTGTTTGCCAACCAGCCGCTGCTGTTTCACTGAGGCAGAATGGCACGGCTGGGCGAAACAACGTTACCTTGCATCGCTTGGTCATTGAGCAGCCAAATCGTCCGGAGCTGAAGTGGTTAAAGAAACATGCAAATTCAAATTGAAAGGAAATTGCCTTTGCAATCAATAGGCCCCATGATTCTAAAAATGTTGAATAATATAACTGATATACCTGTAGGCCATTTGCTCCTCCTCTACCGAAACCTGGCTGAAACACTCCAATAGAAAGTTTTGCCCCATGCTGACCAAATGCTAAGATGCTGTAACAGTTGGACACCTGCACCCAATTTTATAGGAGCGAGTGTTCTTCTTGTTCTAAACTTTGTGTAGGTGTCTTTCCTTCTCCCCAGAAGAAGAACGCTCCTTCCTGTGATGCTAAGGTTGAGCTTCTAATGGTTGCAGCATATTAGCAACAGGGCAAAGCTATCTATAGGAGTTTTTCAACCAGTTTTCTAAGGGGGTATGCAAATGGCCCACAGGTAGGAAAAATACAAGGGGTCTTTAAAAAGTTTCCACACTATATTTATTGTAGTTAAAAAAAAAAAGTGTGGAAACTTTTTGAAGTACCCTTGTATATTATACAACACTTTTGAAAGCTGCAGAGCTTCACTTTACCTCCTAGGTCCTCTTGAATGCATAGGCAATTTTCTTTCAGAAGTGAACTTTTTAACTAAGTAACCACTACCAAGTCACACTACTCCCCATGTTGCAAGCCCTGATGAAGGGGGCAAGGCTTAGCCCCGAAATATATTGGCTCTGTATACACTTTTTCATCTGATTTTACATCGCTGTACTTGCCTCCATGGGTAATGAGCTGTGAGTTGCCCAAGCAGCCAGTGTATTGGTCCAGGGATTTCAGATCACATTCTTTCTGCAGGTCTTCTGCGACAGGTAATTCTGAATGGTCAGCGCCGGAACAGATTTCAAATACTGGACTGCGACAACCACGTTACGTTGGCACTGACAGCTCAACACGGAGATAGGTACAGCGGAAAGTGAGGGGAAGGGTGTACAGTGTACATTTATTTCTTTATCATACATCATGAGACACAGAGCCACAGTAATAACTGTATGGGCTATATAGGCCACCTTTAGGTGATGGACACTGGCACACCCTAGACAGGAAGTTTAACTCCCTATATAACCCCTCCCCTTACCAGGAGTACTTTTGGCGAGTGTCTAAGGTGTTGATCACGAGTAAAGATGTGCTGTGCTGAGCTCCGCTGGAGTAATTCTTGCTGAGGAACGCCATGCAGCAGGATCCATTCAAAGTGTCTTTTCAGGCCGAATTGAATGGTACCTGGGCCTCGTGTCAGAAGAAAAGAAGTTTAGCCTGTAACGCTTCTCCTTTTAGAGAGCTGGACCCCTGGATCCAGTACTTTGGTTTTTTTCAGCCACATTGTTTCCTGGTGGGGTGCTATATGGGTCCAAGGGTGTGGGGCCCCTGATGGTTTTCTAATGGAGCCCGCCATTAGGGGTGAAGATTGGGTCTGTTTGGTTTACCACAGAACCCTGCAGCAGGATACGTTAAGTGGGGATTCCTAAGTATTTTTTAAATTCTTATGGGTTTTCTCCTTTAACCACTTCAGCCCCGCAAGAATTTACCCTCTTCCTGACCAGAACACTTTTTGTGAATCGGCACTGCATCGTTTTAACTGACAATTGCGCGGTCATGCGACGTGGCTCCCAAACAAAATTGCCGTTCTTTTTTTCCCCCACAAATAGAGCTTTCTTTTGGTGCTATTTGATCACCCCAGCAGATTTTATTTTTTGCACTTTAACCACTTTCAGACCGGACCAATTTGCTGGTCAAAGACCAGACCACTTTTTGCGATTCGGCACTGCGTCGCTTTAACTGACAATTGCGCGGTTGTGCGACGTGGCTCCCAAACAAAATTGACGTCATTTTTTTCCCACAAATAGAGCTTTCTTTTGGTGGTATTTGATCACCCCTGCGGTTTTTATTTTTTGCGCTATAAACAAAAATAGAGCGACAATTTTGAAAAAAACGCATTATTTTTTACTTTTTGTTATAATAAACATCCCCCAAAAATATATAAAAAAACATTTTTATATAAAAAAAACATTTTTTTCCCTCAGTTTATTCTTCTACATATTTTTGGTAAAAAAAAATCGCAATAAGCAATTATTGATTGGTTTGCGCAAAAGTTATAGCGTTTACAAAATAGGGATAGTTTTATAGCATTTTTATTAATAATTTTTTATTCTTTTTTTTTTTTTACTAGTAATGGCGGCTATCAGCGATTTTTATTGTGACTGCGACATTGTGGGGGACCCATCGGACATTTTTGACACATTTTTGGGACCATTGTCATTTATACAGTAATCACTGCTATATAAATGCAGTGATTCCTGTGTAAATGAAACTGGCAGTGAAGGGGTTAACCAGTGGGTGGCAGTGTAGGGGTTAAGTGTTCCTAGGGGTGTGTTACTAACTGTGGGGGGTTGGGCTTTCATTTAGTGAACACTGATCTCTGCTCCAATCACATAGAGCAGAGATCAGCGTCACTAGTTGCTAGGCAGAATGGAGAAATGCTGTTTACTCGGCATTTCCTCCATTCGGCCGCTCCGTGAGACGATCGCGGGGATGCCCGCGGCGATCGAGTCCGCGGGTCCCGCGACCGGACTCACGTTGGTCCCGACCAGCGCGGGAGCGCGCCGCCGCCGGCGCGCTCCCGATGGCAGGGCGGCATTGAATATTGGACGTACCTGTATGCCAATATGCCTGCCCGTGCCATTCTGTCGACGTACTTCGTCGTGCGCTGGTTGGGAAGTGGATAAACAAAAAAAAGAGCGACAATTTTGAAAAAAACTCTTTATTTTTTACATTTTGCTATAATATCCCCCAAAAGTATATAAAAAAATGTTTCCCTCAGTTTAGGCCGATACGTATTCTTCTACATATTTTTGGTAAAAAAAATCACAATAATCGATTATTGATTGGTTTGCGCAAACGTTATAGCGTTTACAAATAGGGGATAGTTTTATGGCATTTTTATTAATAATTATTTTTTTTAAATGGTGGTGATCAGCGATTTTTATCATGACTGCAACATTATGGCGGACACATTTTTGGGACCATTGTCATTTATACAGCAATCAGTGCTATACAAATGCACTGATTCCTGTGTAAATGACACTGGCAGTGAAGGGCTTAACCACTAGGTGGCAGTGTAGGGGTTAAGTGTGTCCTGGGGCGTTTTTCTAAATGAGGGGGCGTGGCTGTGTGTGACACATCACTGATCTCTGCTCCGATCACAGGGAGCAGAGATCAGTGACACTGTTACTAGGCAGAATGGGGAGATGCTTGTTTACATTAGCATCTCCCCGTTCTTCCTCCCGTGAGGCGATCGCGGGTATCTCCACAGCGATCGAGTCCGCGGTACCCGCCACCCGACTCACGGAGCTTGACGCGGGGTTGCGCGCACCTGCTGGCCACCTCTTACAGGGCAACGTACAGGTACGTGATTCTGCCTGCCGACATATGAGGCGGTCGGCAAGCGGTTAAGTAAATGTTGTCATGCCTAAAGTCGCCACCGGAGGCTGTCAAGAGTACGTACCTGTTTTGTGCTTGTCAGTCTCGATATGTGTCCGTAGAAGCTGCAGGATTCCTCCAGTCCCAAGCCTCAGGTAAGATGTTGGAAGGGGGGTTTTCAGCTTCCAGAGTCATTTATTATAGAGTCTGGAAGGCATATGTTTCCTGGTGGGAATCCAGGGGTTGGCATTCCAGAAAGTATGTCATAGGTAGAATCCTTGCCTTTCTGCAAATGGGATTAGAGATGAAGCTGGCCTTGAGTGCTATCAAAGGCCAGGTCTAGGCCTTATCGGTATTGTTTCAACGACGACTTGCTTCGCATTCTTTGGTCCATAGCTTTATACAGGGGGTAACACGGCTTAGTCCACTGGTTAGGTCACCCCTGAACCCTTGGGACTTGAATTTAGTTATGTCGGCATTACAGAAACTGCCTTTTGAGCCAATATGACACATTCCCTTGGTCCTTTTGACAAGGAAGCTAGTTTTTGTGGTAGCCATATCTTCTGCAAGAAGGGTATCAGAATTAGCTGCTCTTTTTTATAAAAAGCCATAATGAATTATTCACAGAAGTAGAGTAGTATTGCGTCCTCATCCTAGTTTTCTGCCGAAGGTGCTTTCAGCTTTTCATCTAAACCAGGATATTGTTCTACCTTAATTTTTTCCAGAAAACTGTTCTACGGAAGAAAAGTCACTACATTCTTTAGATGTAGTAAGAGCAGTCAAAATCCATTTGGAGGCGACTGTTCAGATTTGGAAAACTGGTGTTTTGTTTGTGTTGCCTGAAGGTCCTAGAAAAGAACAGGCAGCGTCAAAATCTACTATTTCTAAGTGGATTTGGCAAGTAATTATTCAAGCTTATGATTTAAAGAGGAAAGTTCCACCTTTTCAACTCAAAGTGCACTTCACCAGGGCTGTTAGTGCTTTGTGGGCAGTGCATCACCAAGCCTCCATGGCTCAAATCTGCAAGGTCGCAACTTGGTCTTCAGTCCATATGTTCACCAGATTCTATCAGGTGGATGTAAGAAGGCATGAGGATATCGCCTTTGGGTGCAGTGTGCTGCAGGCAGCAGTATAGGTCCTCAGGTCTGATGGCACCCTACTTTTTGTTTGTGTCTCCCTCTCCTCAGATAGCAGTGCTCTGGGACATCTCATACAGAATAATAATAAAGAAAATAAGATTTTTATAACAGCTTACCTGAAAAATCCTTTTCTTGGAGTACATCACGGGACACAGAGGTTCCTCCCCTCTTTCTGGTTACACGTGTATTGCTTTGCTACAAAACTGAGGTACTCCCGGTAAGGGGAGGGGTTATATAGGCAGTTAAACTTCCTGTCTAGGGTGTGCCAGTGTCCATCACCTAAAGGTGGCCTATATAACCCATACAGTTATTACTTTGGCTCTGTGTCCCATGATGTACAGTGGTGTGAAAAAGTGTTTGCCCCCTTCCTCATTTCCTGTTCCTTTGCATGTTTGTCACACTTAAGTGTTTCGGAACATCAAACCAATTTAAACAATAGTCAAGGACAACACAAGTAAACACAAAATGCAATTTGTAAATGAAGGTGTTTATTATTAAAGGTGAAAAAAATCCAAACCATCATGGCCCTGTGTGAAAAAGTGATTGCCCCCTAAACCTAATAACTGGTTGGGCCACCCTTAGCAGCAACAACTGCAACCAAGCGTTTGCGATAACGTGCAATGAGGCTTTTACAGCGTCCTGGAGGAATTTTGGCCCACTCATCTTTGCAGAATTGTCCTAATTCAGTTACATTAGAGGGTTTTCGAGCATGAACGGCCTTTTCAAGGTCATACCACAACATCTCAATAGGATTCAGGTCAGGACTTTGGCTAGGCCACTCCAAAGTCTTCATTTTGTTTTTCTTCAGCCATTCGATGGTGGACTTGCTGGTGTGTTTAGGATCATTGTCCTGCTGCAGAACCCAAGTTCGTTTCAGCTTGAGTACACGAACAGATGGTCGGACATTCTCCTTCAGAATCTCTTGGTAGACAGCAGAATTCATAGTTCCTTTTATCACAGCAAGTCTTCCAGGTCCTGAAGCAGCAAAACAGCCCCAGACCATCACACTACCACCACCATATTTTACTGTTGGTATAATGTTCTTTTTATGAAATGCAGTGTTCCTTCTACGCCAGATATACTTGGACACACACCTTCCAAAGAGTTCCACTTTTGTCTCATCGGTCCACAGAATGTTGTCCCAAAAGTCTTGGGGATCATCAAGATGTGTTGTGGAGAAATTGAGACGAGCTTTGATGTTCTTTTTGCTCAGCAGTGGTTTTCTCCTTGGAACTCTGCCATGCAGGCCATTTTTGCCCAGTCTTTTCCTGATGGTGGAGGCATGAACGCTGACCTTAACTGAGGCAAGTGAGGCCTGCAGTTCCTTGGACGTTGTTGTGGGGTCTTTTGTGACCTCTTGGATGAGTCGTCGCTGCGCTCTTGGGGTAATTTTGGGCGGCCGGCCACTCCTGGGAAGGTTCACCACTGTTCCATGTCTTCGCCATTTGTGGATAATGGCTCTCACTGTGGTTCGCTGGATTCCCAAAGCTTTGGAAATGGCTTTATAACCCTTTCCAGACTGATAGATCTCAATTACTTTCTTTCTCAATTGTTCCTGAATTTCTTTGGGTCTCGGCATGATGTGTAGCTTCTTAAGGATCTTCTGGTAGACCTTACTGTGTCAAGCAGCTCCTATTTAAGTGATGCCTTGATTGTGAACAGGTGTGGCAATAATCAGGCCTGGGTGTGGCTAGAGAAATTGAACTCAGGTGTGGACAACCACAGTTATAGTATGTTTTAACAAGGGGGGCAATCACTTTTTCACACAGGGCCATGATGGTTTGGATTTTTTTTCACCTTTAGTAATAAACACCTTCATTTACAAATTGCATTTTGTGTTTACTTGTGTTGTCCTTGACTATTGTTTAAATTGGTTTGATGTTCCGAAACACTTAAGTGTGACAAACATGCAAAGGAACAGGAAATGAGGAAGGGGGCAAACACTTTTTCACACCACTGTACAATAAAGAAAATATGATTTTTATTACTGCTTACCTGTAAAATCCTTTTCTTGGAGTACATCACCTGACACAGAGGTCCCTCACCTCTTTCTAGTTACACGTGTATTGCTTTGCCACAAAAATGAGGTACTCCCGGTAAGGGGAGGGGTTATATAGGGAATTCAACTTCCTGTCTAGGTTGTGCCAGTGTCCATTACCTAAAGGTGGCCTATATAACCCATATAGTTATTACTGTGGCTCTGTGTCCTGTGATGTACTCCAAGAAAAGGATTTACAGGTAAGCTGTTATACAAATACTATTTTTTTTTCATTTTATTTGGAAAGGTTAAATAAGCATTTAGAGGAATGTAAGAGAGAACATAGTTTTCCCTTTTTTACTCATGGCCAAATGCAGATTAATGCACAAAAAACTGAGCATGCATAGACTGATCCTTCCAAAAACAATAGATTTTCTGTTGTTCATGTATTTTGTCTCCACCGAAAAATGCAGCACAATGTGTCACAAACCTCTTACGTGAATAAACCCTAAAGCTAAGATACAATGGCACCCTTGCTATTGGAAAAAAAAGAGGTTTTGATCTCCAAACTGTGAGCTTTCTTTAAGGTAACAGCTGTAAAAATGGGTCACAGCCAGGAACTGCTTGTAGCTGATAAAGTAGATTCTTACACAAATGGTTGGATGATCTCCTAAAAGAACAGCATGTAAAGGAATGCATTCAGTTCTAGAAATCCAGTACATAGTACAATGTTTGTGGCAGTAATTTGCCTCTAGGGTCCAGACAGGAATTTTTTTTTATGTATTTCTGGATGAACTATGGTTTCTTGGGATGCAGTGATTTTCTTTTTCTGAGAATTATTTTGAAGGATAGCTCTTTTATATAAAAAAAAAAAACAAACAAAAAAAAAACCTCACAATGCAACGCTGTAAAAAGCTGACTGATTTGCTTATAGGTAACTAGACGTTAAAGTGATTGTAAAGGCTCTTTTTTTTATCCTATAAAAAATAATAAACATGTTATACTTAAATGCTCTGTTGCAGTGGATTTGCTCAGAGCAGCCCAGATCCTCCTCTTCCCTGGTTCCTCTTCAGCTCTCCTGGACCCTCCCTCCTGTTGAGTGCCCCCACAGAAAGCAGCATGCTATGGGGGCATCCGAGGCGAGTCACAGCTCTCTGTGTCCATTTAGACACGGAGCCCCGACCCGGCCCCGCTCCCTCTTCCCCTGATTGACAGACTTTGACAGCAGTGGACACACTCTTGAACATTGCTGGACAGAGAGAAACCATAGGTAAGTCTTAGGGGGGCTGTGTGCCTTCTGCACACAGAAAGCTTTTTATCTTAATGCATTAGGATTAAAAAAAAAACTTTCTTTATTGTACATCACGGGACACAGAGCAGCCATAGTAATTACTATGTGGGTTATACGCCACCTATAGGTGAATAAACACTGGCACACCCAAAGACAGGAAGTCCCCCTCTATATAACCCCTCCAATACAGGAAGTACCTCAATTTTTTTGCCAGTGTCTCAAGGTAATGGTCACGGTGGATTGAAGTACTATAATATAGACAGCCCCGTTGGAAAAATCCTTACCAGTATCAAGGGGCTATGCAGTCAGATCCATTCAAAAGTGGCAAAAGAAAGGACAAGATGGATGGTACCCAAGCCTTGAGGAAGAAAAAGCAAGGTTTTTGCCTCTAATGCTCCTCTTTGGAGGGCTTGACCCTAGGATCCAGGCCCCTGGATACATGAGTAAACCAAAGCTTGTTCTGGCAGGGTGCTGTACAGGTCCAAAGGTGTGGACTCCAGTATGCAAGGGGGACCGGTCTCTGAAGGTCTGTTCAAAGACCTGGCCTGCCATGATGGGTGAAGATTGGGTCTGGCTGTGTATTCCAGCAGTGTCCTGCAGCAGGAATGGTAAAACATTTTTTTAAAAAGGGCACCGCTGTCAGGATCTGAGTATCCTAAGCACGCTTCCACAGTACTATCCTCCCCTGACAGGCCAGAGGCGACTGGCCAATCTGAGCCATTGAGGCTGTCAGGCATAGTGGCTACATTTAGCATTTCAGCCTTGGCATACATCACTAAGGACGATCTGGCTTCAGCATTACCTGGGTTGGAGGGAAAAATAGCCAACACGATTGCGTCTATCTCCCAGTCTGGGAAAAAACAGGAAAAGTTCCATTCTCCCCCTCCTGACCTTCCAGTTTTGGAACAAGAATGGGCAGATGACATTGAGGTGCCGTTGGGCGACTGGGAAGAAGGGCAGGCAGATGACTCCTCTAATGAGGATTCAGTCTCAGAGAAGCCCTTCTCAGCCTCGCAATCCCAAAAACTGCTAGTCCAATCCCTTACATAGTTACATAGCAGGTTGAAATAAGACATAAGTCCATCAAGTCCAACCTGTGTATGTGATTATATGTCAGTATTACATTGTATATCCCTATATGTTGCTGGTCAATCAGGTGCTTATCTAATAGTTTCTTGAAACTATCAATGCTCCCCGCTAAGACCACCGCCTGTGGAAGGGAATTCCACATCCTTGCCACTCTTACAGTAAAGAACCCTCTACGTAGTTTAAGGTTAAACCTCTTTTCTTCTAATTTTAATGAGTGGCCACGAGTCTTGTTAAACTCTCCCTTCTGCAAAAAAGTTTTATCCCTATTGTGGGGTCACCAGTATGGTATTTGTATATTGAAAATATTACCCCTCTCAAGCGTCTCTTCTCCAGATGCCAACGGACCTTATTTTGTACCGTAAAGGTTTATGGGGAACTGTGTCAAATGCTTTTGAAAAGTCCAGATACACCATGTCTACGGGCCCTCCTTTGTCTAGATGGCAACTCACCTCCTCATAGAAGGTTAATAGATTGGTTTGGCAAGAACGATTCTTCATGAATCCATGCTGATTACTGCTAATGATACCGTTCTCATTACTAAAATCTTGTATATAGTCCCCTATCGTCTCCAAGAGTTTACATACTATTGATGTTAGGCTAAATGGTCTGTAATTCCCAGGGATGTATTTTTTGCCCTTTTTAAATATTGGTGCTGCATTGGCTTTTCTCCAATCAGCTGGTACCATTTCAGTCAGTAGACTGTCAGTAAAAATTAGGAACAATGGTCTGGCAATTACTTGAATGAGTTCCCTAAGTACCTTCGGGTACCTTCTGGTCCGGGTGATTTATTAATGTTAAGTTTCCCAAGTCTTATTGTAATTTTGTCCTCTGTTAACCATGGAGGTGCTTCCTGTTATGTGTCATGAGGATAAACACTTCAGTTTTGGTTACTGAAGCCCCCTGATTCCCTCGTGAAGACTGAGGAGAAGAATAAATTCAATACCTTCACCATCTCCCCATCCTTTGTAACCAGATGTCCTTCCTCATTCTTTATGGGGCCAATATGGTCTGTTTTAACTTTTTTACTGTTTACAATACTTAAAGAATTTCTTGGGATTTTTTTTGCTCTCCTCTATGTATCTTTCATGTTCTATCTTAGCCGTCCTTATTGCACCCTTACATTTCTTATTGCATTCTTTATAACGTCTGAATGCTGATGATTATCCCTCAACCTTATATTTTTTGAAAGCCTTCTCCTTTGCTTTTATATGCATTTTTACATTGGAGTTAAGCCATCCAGGACTTTGGTTTGCTCTTTTACATTTATTACCCAATGGGATGCATTGGCTAATGCCCTTATTTAATATGCGCTTAAAGCAAACCCTACTCTCTTCTATGTTCTTTGTTTCTAAGAGTTTATCCCAATTTATGCCTTCTAGCAAGGCTCGTAGTTTAGGGAAGTTGGCTCTTTTGAAATACAGTGTCTTTGTATTCCCCTTATGTTTCCTATTTGTGTGATTTATACTGAAGCCAATTGACCTGTGATCGCTGTTACCTAAATTGCCCCATATTTCCACATCCGCGATCAGGTCTGTATTGTTGGTAATCAGTAGATCCAGTAACACTTTATTTCTAGTTGGTGCATCTACCATCTGCCCCATAAAATTGTTCTGCAAGACATTTAGGAACTGGCGAGCCTTAGATGAATGTGCTGTTCCCTCCACCCAGTCCATGTCTGGATAGTTAAAATCCCGCCATTATGATAACACTTCCCATCCTTGATGCTAATCCAAATTGTGATAGGAGATCTGCCTCCCCTTCCTCCCTCAGGTTAGGGGGCCTATAGCATACTCCCAGTATTATTTTCCCCTTAGCTTCATCCCTTTGGAGCGCTACCCATAAGGATTCCACCTTCTCCCTAGCTCCCTTAGTGATGTAATCTCTCTTACAGAATTGGTTCGTTCTGCCTACAAGTTGCCCCCAGCGGAGATGGCTGAGGCCCCCTTTTCTTCTTTGAGGCCTTTACAGAATCCACATGCTTTCTCTTTACACCCACTGCTGGAGCAACTAATATATTCAGACTGGGATCACCCAGATAGGTATTTTGGTTCCTCCTCTGAAATTTTCTCTTCTTTATCCCATGGAGAAAAAGTTCACTAAAAAGTGGAGTTTTCCAGCAGTAGATGCTGCTATTTCTTCTGTGAATAGGAGTCTAACTTGTCCAGTAGACAGTGGCCATGTTTTCAAAGATCAAGCCAATAAGAAGCTGGAATCTTTACTTAAAGCTTCCTTTTCTATAGCTGGTTCAGCAGTACAGCCTGCAGTGGCAGCAATAAGGGCTTGTCACTCCTTAAAAGACCAGCTCAAGCAAGTCATTAAAGGTGTCCCTGCTCAAGGGGAAGTGGCCCTTGAGTTATGAGAGCTGCCAAGGGCCTTATGTTTGTGGTGGATGCCTTCAAAGATTCTATTCAAGAGGTGTCCCTCCTGCCCTCTTATCTCTGCATATGCGCAGAATTCTCTGGTTGAAGCATTGGTCAGCTGAATTTCCATGCAAAAAGCTATTGGCAGGTTTTCCTTTTCATGGGGAATGGTTGTTCTTAGACAACTGTGATAAGTATATCCAAAACATTTTAGGTTACCAGTTAAAAGAGGGAATAAGCGTCCTTCATTTAAATGTTCTTCTTCCCCGGCACCAGGTGCTGCAGCCTCCAGGCAGTTTTGACGGCCTCCACTGCTGGGTTCAAGAGGTAAGCCTCAAGGCCAAGACCAAGGCCAGAAGAAGCCCTGGGGGCAGAAGCATACAAAACTGATTCCTAAGGCCTCCTTATGAAGGGGTGCCCCCACTCGGTCGAGTGGGGAGAAGGCTTCTGTAGTTTTCAGGAGCCTGGCAGGAAGAGATCCAAGACAGATGGGTCATCTCCACAGTATCTCTAGGCTACAATCTAGAGTTTCCACCATTTCGTTTTCTAAGAGTGAATGTTCCCAGAGACCCGTTAAAAAAGAAGTCTTTGGTCCAGGCACTGGACCGGGTGACGTCGCAGGGTGTGATTACAGAAATTCCAACAGAGGAGCAGGGCATGGGTTTTTATTCAAATCTCTTCACGGTGCCAAAACCGAATGGAGATGTCAGACCCATTCTAGATTTCAAAGATCTAAATCAATTCCAAACCATTTGTTCCTTTTGCTTGGAGTCAGTCTGGTCAGTTGGTCAGTCGTGTCCTCTCTGAGGGGAGGAGAATTTCTAACATAAATAGACATTAAAGGTGCATGTGCCAATCTGCCCCGTTCACCAGAATTTTCTTAATTTGAGGTGGAACCGCGCCCATTTCAGGTCGTAGCCTTGCCCTTCGGGTTAGCCACCGCCCTTCGGGTTAGCCACCACCCCCGGGTGTTCACAAGAATTCTGGCCCTGGTATTAGCAAAATTAAGGGTCCAGGGTATATCAGTAACGGCATACCTAGACGACCTGCTGCTTATAGATCAGTCGGTTACACGGCTAGACTGCAGTGTGTCCAGCACGGTCAAGTAATTGGAACACCTGGATTGGAATCTCAACCAAGAGAAGTCAGCCTTATGGCCAGTAAGAAAGCTAGAGTACTTGGGTCTGGTTATAGACACAGTCCAAGAAAGGGTCTTTTTGCCTCAGGCGATGGTCAGGGCTATAAGAGACCTGGTCCGTGTGGTCAAGGGAAAGAAGGATTCCTCCTTTCACCTTTTGCATGAGGTTGTTAGGGAAAATGGTGGTTTAGTTTGAAGCTATTACCTATGCCCAATTTCATTCAAGACTGTTGCAAAACAGTATTCTGTCTGCTTGGAACAAGAGGATCCAAGCCTTGGACTACCCAATGTATCTCTCCCCAAAGGTGCATCAGAGTCTCATTTGGTTAATGGCCAGAAATTTGAAGAAGGGGAAATCCTTCATGACAGCTCATATGCGGAAGACTGATGCTTTGTTTGTGCTACCAGAAGGGCCCAGAAAAGGCAGGCAGCTTCAACTTCATCGACTATTTCACAGTGGATTTGTCAGGTTATAATTCGGGCTAATGATTTGAAAAGAAGGGTTCTATCTTTTCAAATTAGAGCACGCTCTACCAGGGGAGTGAGTGCATCATGGGCAGTGCGTCATCAGGTCTCTATGGCTCAGGTTTGCAAGGCTGTGACTTGGTCATCAGTACATACATTTACTAAATTTGACCAGGTGGATGTAAGGCGGCAGAAGGATGCAGCTTTTGGGCACAGTCAGCAGCAGTGTAGGCAGCAGTATAGATCCTCATGTCTGATGGCAGCCTACTAATGTGTGTCTCCCTCCCCTGAGGGGAATTGCTTTGTGACCTCCCAGTAATTACTATTGCTGTTCTGTATCCTGTGATGTACGGTAAAAAAAATATGATTTTTAATACAGCTTACCTGTAAAATCCTTTTCTTGGAGTACATCACAGTACACAGAGGTCCATCCCCTCTTGCTGGGATATACATTGCTTTGCTACAAAACAGAGGTATTTCCTGTAGGGGAAGGGTTATTATAGAGGGGGACTTCCTGTCTTTGGGTGTGCCAGTGTCCATTCACCTATAGTTGGCTTATAACCCACATAGTAATTACTATGGCTGCTTTGTGTCTCGTGATGTACTCCAAGAAAAGGTAAGCTGTATTAAAAATCCTATTTTTGCCTTTACAACCCTTTTAAAGCTGACCATACACTAGTAGAATTTCCTACTATCAGACGAAAATTCCTATCAAACATTCATTCCTAGAACAATCTCTCTTGACATTGACAACTAATTTGTTCAAAAGCCCTTAAAATGTCATCCAGATCGGCTCTTTGGATGTAATCTCAGACGTATTGAACAGGTTTCATCACAATTTGTGTAATTTTTCGCTAAAGAAAACCACATTCAAAGTTTTGTTCTGTTGAGAAAATGTTTACATTCTTGCTCCTGTTTATTTTTTTCGGAACTACGGTTGAAACCGAATATCAATGTGAAAATCAAACATTCTGAAAACCATTGAGCAAAGGCTGATTGGACATATTCAAATATAATGATAATGAATGCAACTGATTGTGACATATGCACAAAAAAAGATTAGAAAAATACCCTGACAAATAAATCCACAAAGACATATACAAATACACTATGGCAATATCATGCAAAAACTTTATAACAGATGTACAGTGACAATCTTTGGGGAGCTGCATTTTAGTTAAAGTGATTGTAAAGGCAATTTTTTTTTACCTATAAAAATAACAAACATGTCATACTTACCTGCTCTCTTGCAGTGGATTTGCACAGAGTAGCCCAGATCCTCCTCTTCTCAGGTCCCAGTTTTGTGCTCCTGGCTCCTCCCTCCTGTTCAGTGCCCCTACAGCAAACGGCTTGCTTTGGGGGCACCCAAGCTGAATCATAGCTCCCTGTGTCCATTCAGACATGGACCCCCGACCCCGCCTCTCTCTCCCATGGTTTACAACCCCTTTAACCACTTGAGACCCGCGCTATAGCCGAATGACGGCTACAGCGCGGATCTCCTTTGCCGTGCCCCCCACGAGCGGCCTGCGCGCCCCCTGAGGGGTGCGCGCGGTGCGCTCTGTGATCGGCTAGTCTATGAGACTCGCCTGATCACCGATCAGAGCAAGGGGTCGATCCCGACCCCTTATCACGTGATCAGCTGTCAGCCAATGACAGCTGATCATGTGATATAACGGAGCCGGTAATCGGCTATTATTAATCCTCGCGCTGACAGCGCAAGGAGAAAAAAAAAGAGCCGATCACTGGCGGCCGTGATCGGGACATCAGTCCCGATCACGGCCAGCCCTGCCAGTGCCCACCTGCCCCCTGCCAGTGCCCACCTGCCCCCTCATCACTAAAGATGATTAAAAAATAAGTGCCCCCCGTCAGTGCCACCCAGCAGTGCCCATAGTGCCACCCAGCAGTGCCACCCAGCAGTGCCCACAATCTACCTCAACAAAGGTGCTTCACCCCAGTGCCACATATCCGTGCCCATCAGTGTCATCTACCAGTGCCCAGCAGTGCCGCCCATCAGTGCCCAGCAGTGCCACTTATCAGAGCCACCTATCAGTGCCCATCAGTCCCATCTATCAGTGGTACCTATCAGTGCCCCTTAGTGCCACCCATCCGTGCCATCTTATCTGTGTCCATCTTTGCCCATCATTGCCGCCTTATCTGTGCCCATCGGTGCCGCCTTATCTGTGCCTATTAGTGCCGCCTTAACTATGCCTATCAGTGCCCACCAATGCAGCCTATCAGTGCCCACCAATGCAGCCTATCAGTACCCACCAGTGCAGCCTATCAGTGCCGCCTCATCAGCGCACTTCAATGAAGGAGAAAAATTACCTGTTTGCAAAATTTTATAACAAACTATTAAACGTGATATTTTATTTTTTATTTTTTTTGCATTTTTTTTGTTTGTTTAGCAAAAAATAAAACTCCCAGCTGTAATTAAATACCACCAAAAGAAAGCTCTATTTGTGGGAAAAAAATGATAAAAATTTCATTTGGGTACAGTGTTGTATGCCCGCGCAATTGTCATTCAAAATGCATCAGCGCTGAAAGCTGAAAACTGGTCTGGGACTGAGGTGGGTTTAAGTGCCCAGTAAGCAAGTGGTTAAGTATATTTTGTTAGAAAAATACTCAGAATAGATACTTTGGTATTTTATCCTTTTAAGTGAACCTCTCGTATATCCTTTGATTGTACAATAATGCTAAGTGTGTGTGAAAGTTGATAGCTATTCTTGACTTTCCTGTGCTGCCACTCAAGCCTTTTCCTATGGTCCTGCTTTTCCTGTATTAGAAGCTATAACGCCACACAGGCAGTGGAACCCTTTCTTTGTTAAACTGATCACTTTATGGTAGTTGGATTTTGAAGCTACCCTTAAAGTGGTAGTAAAGTTATTTTTCTAAGTTGTGCCTACAGGTAAGCCTATAATAAGGCTTACCCGTAGATACAGTAAATATCTCCTACACTTGAGGTGTTTAGAAGATATTCACACTGCATGCAGCTGGTGACGTCGCATGCGCTCTGAAGGTCCGGCATACCGTGCCAGATCTTCAGAGCTCCATTCCGAAGCCAAGGGCTCCTGTGTGCGTGCGTGGAAGTGCCATCATTGCGACCCCAGCCACTCATACAGTTGGAACATACGAAGCCGGAAGGAACACGGGGGGAAGATGGAAGCCCTGTCAGGGGATTTTTTTTTTAATGCTGCGGTTTACTTTTGCTTTAACAGTAGATGAGAAGGATATGGTTTATGCACTTATATTAAAGAAACCGCTGCACACCTGGGCCGATCCTAATAAGGATTTGAAAGCCTCCGTCAATGCCTCTCCTCAGACCATGCCTTCCAACGTGTTTCGCCTCACCCACCGGGGCTTAATCACAGAGGGGTGAGAGCGGGCCAACATAATTTCTACATCTGCTGTGAGGACTGAATCGGTGAAACGTGCATGTGATTTCAGTAAAAGGTGTGAAAGAATGAAAAAAAATACAGAAATGATTGTATTATTTTTATTATATTATTTCTGCATATTAATTTATTTCTGTATTTTTTTTTTATATTAATTTTTTTCATATTTATTCTCATTTGTTTATTTTCATTTTTCAGTTATTTTAATTTTCACATTTTCTTTGTTTAACTCTCTTCTTTTTTTCCTCATTTATCCAGGAGGCAGTTTTACTTTATATTCATATTCTTTCATCACGCGTTTTACTGTAATCACATGCATGTTTCACCGATTTAGTCCTCACAACCGACGATGTAGAAATTTTGTTGTCCTGCTCTCACCCATCACCTCTATAATTAAGCCCCAGTGGATGGGGAAAACGTGTCGGAAGGCGTGGTCTGAGGAGTGCCATTGACTGAGGCATTTACATATACACATCCTTACTAGGATTGGCTCAGGTGTGCCTTGATTTTTTGCTTTAATGTTCACCATTGATTGGATGAGTTACTTTTCACGCCGGCATCCCTGTAATCCTGTGCATTAAGGATGAGCTTAGGCATCTTTGCAACCCGCACGTGCATAGCCTGCCAGCAAGTCTGCACTGCACAGCGCTGATCACAGGCAGTGAGACATTTTCCCGATCCGCGACTGCAGAGATTGAGAATGTCTCACCGCCTGTGATTAGCGCTGTGCAATGCCGACTTCCTGGCAGCTCTCCACGTGCGGGTTGCGAACATGCCTGAACTCATCCCTACTGTGCATCAGCAGGGCTTCACACCTCAGAGCCAGAGCGGCACCAATAAGCATACATGGATGTATAATGCATTAATACCAGTGACATATATTGGTGACTATAAGGGTAGAGCAACAGGATTTATTTAAATGTCCAACCTAACTCAAATGTTTGCATGGGGTCAGGTAAATTATTATTTATTTATTTTTTGAACGGAAGTTCAATATTAATGGTTTCTGTTTCTTTTTTAGGGTGCTACTGCCACAGCTTCCTTGCCAGAAAGTGGTGCATCCCTTGCCTTGAGAGCTTTAGGTTGGGGATCGCTGTATGCCTGGTGTGGAGTGGGACTTCTCAGTTTGACTGTGTGGAAAGTACTTGGAGTACACAGTGTGAGTATTTAACAAGGGTTAACTATGGTATCCTTCAATATTGAATGTTCACAGGTAGCTTTCTTTTGTTGTTAATGCTTTAAAATAATTACATTTTATCTAAACGTAGAAGAAAAGTAAAATATTTGAAGCTTAACTATCCTTTGATGTGGTGGTTGCATTAGTTTTATTTCTTTAGGGTTTTTTTTTAACCTTTATTTTTACCTGGTGTTTCTGCCATTAACATCCTTCCTGTCCTAGGATGACAACACTCTATTAGTACCCTATATCAGGACTACTGAAACAGAACTTCGGAATCCTCCCAGTTTCCTCTTCTTTGTAAGGTAGAAAGGCAAGCTTTTATAGTCCTCAGAGAGAGCTGGAAACAGTGAGCAGAAATCATGGAAACTCAGCTGATTTCTAGCATGATCAACAGGGTTTTTTTTTTTTCATTTATTAAATAAATATAACAAAATGCGTTCAATAGTTTACCCCTCCCTGCCTGCCCTGCTGCCCTTATAAACAGTTCTGAACACCCAGGGGGCAGGAAGCATGGTAACACAGTGGTCGCATGATCAGTAACCGGTCCTGCCAGTTACTGATAGTTAGTTTGGGCCAAGAGCCATCTGTGAGAGCTCAGTCTTTGTGCTAGGAGCACACAATGAGCGCGCTCTCAGAAGGTAAGCATCAACTACCCAGCAATGCATATGTATGGGGATTAAAGCCCATCCATATGTTGACTGGTCATAAAGGGGTGAATGAACCAAATAAGTTCATTGTTTAAGTCTTGGTATGGAAGAGGACCTCTATTTCAAATATCAAGTTTGGCTGTTGAACAAATAATTATTAGCATAGTTTTCCCAATGTGTAGTCTTCAAAAAGAACCCTTAAATCAAGACTTTAATGGTACCATATTCAACACATGGATAATGCCATTTTTTTTCACTGTAAAAATCATGTTTGTTAGTACACAACTATAAAAATTCATAAAAACATAATGTATTTAATTTATTTATACAATACAAGCCCTTTGAAGGGTATGACCAATTACCACCTCACTGGTCCCATGCAGTGTATGCCCCTTCTTTCCTCCTTTCCATCTTCATCCTCTTTCCTTATACTTGTTTATTTCTCCTTATTTCCATTGTGTACTAGCGTGTATGAAAAAATTGCATTCCATCAGGAGAATTCAAAAGGAATGTGGTAAACAACCTTTAGAATTTTGTCGGGGCATAGTACCAAAAATATCAGTGCTTTCACTTCATTCATGTCTCTGTCAGAGATAGGTACATGAATCTATCAGTGCCATACTGGAAACTCGTTTCTCATTGCTTTGCCTCCCTCGTCAGCCACTACGCCCATCACAGTGATAGGAGCATGGCTAAGGAGTTTTGTACTATCCCTCCCCAGCCACTACTGCCGTCACACCAATAGGTGCATGGCTAAGGAGTTTTGTATTCTTCCTCCCCAGCCACTATGCCCGTCGCACTGCTAGGTGCATGGTTAAAGCGGGAGTCCGCCGTTTTTTTTTGTTTAAAAGCCAGCAGCTACAAACACTGCAGCTGCTGACTTTTAAAATAATGACACTTACCCGCCCAGCGCTCCCGCGATGTCGGCACCCGAAGCCGATCTCTCGATCGTCTCTCGGGTGCTGCCGCCGCCATCTTGGGTATGGGAATCAGGAAGTGGAGCCTTGCGGCTTCATTTCCCGGTTCCCTACTGCGCATGCGCGAGTCACGCTGCGCAATAAGGATGGTCCCCTCTGTCTCTGGGATCCTTGTGTTTCCCAGCAGACAGCGGGGGACTTTCGGAAAGGGGCGTAGATTCTGCGGAAAGGGGCGTACTTTCTGCAGATATCTATGCCGGAAGTGGGTGCAGATACCTGTACTGTACAGGTATCTGCACCCCCCTCCCCCCTGAAAGGTGCCAATTGTGGCGCCGGAGGGGGGCAGGGTTCCAATGAGCGGAAGCGCCACTTTAGGGTGGACCTCCGCTTTAAGGATTTTTTGTATGCTTCCTCTCCAGACACTACGCCCGTCACACTTATAGATGCATGACTAAGTAGTTTTGTACTGGGGTAAACTGAGTCTTTTGGGGAACTGGTGTCTGGTGTAAAAAAAGGTTCACAGTTTCTGCTTGAACCTCTTTGCTGTCTTTAGTCACAGGGCAATATTCATCCTAGGGCTGATTCTCTAGAATCTCGCCAAGATATTTGTTCTAGGTAAGGTCCTGGCCTGCCCTTTGGCATCGGCTGTGCCTGCTTAGAGCACAGGCGCCCCTCCATCACTGATAAAAATGGCGTCACTCCTCTGACAGAGGAAATCATTGCATATAGGGGTGACCTTGCTGTAGCCAGGGGTTTCTGGAATCGGTGAAAATAAAGGATTCTGCCTGTTTGTCACAGTTTTGTTTCCTTCTCACTAAAAATTCAGGCGATTTGCAGTATAGGAATGGAATTCCAGTGCAGGGCCCTGTCATTCATCTTATCCACAGTCCAAGTATCCTTGAGGGTCTTGGTCTGATTTCCATGCCTTTGGAGATCCAAGAAAGGAACTATTGTAGGTTACCTGGACAATTTGTTCAGCGTCAGAGGGACAGCCTGTCTCTCATAGTACACTCTTTGCAGAGGTGTGGCTGGATTTTTATCTCCAGAAATCAGTATTGATGTCAGCTCAGAAAATGGGCTATCTCATGCCTGATTAAAAGTGGTCCTGCATGGCTCCAAAACCCCCCTGTTGTTTTGCTGTGATGTGATGGTCAAATAAAGCATTGGACCCTTTTTTGTGTGCTGGTGACATATCCTTTGCCTTTGCCTCCAGCCGGTGGTCGCTGGAGCCCCCTCTTACCTAACAGCCTTTTCCAGGTATGTGTGCGTTGGGAGTATTTCTCTGAACTTGACTATAGACGCTGTCCTTGCAAGGGTACTTCTTCCTAGATGTGCCTTGCATTATGAAATCAAGTTGTTTCAATCAGAACCCTATGTGATAGTTTGCTTGTTTGAGGTGTTTCTTTTTAGTTTACAGCAGTATGTTCTGTTGGCACGAGATGGGAGGAAGCAGTCATGGGATTCTGCAATCTCCCTACACCAAATCCATAAACAGGTGGATTTCTCACCTAAGGTTGGAGATAGAAAACTTTTTCTTCAGCTTTTATGGAGAATGTTCATGACAGTAGCCAGCTTAAAGTGGTTGTAAAGGCATTCAATGCATGAAGGTAAAACATTTCTGTGTGCAGCAGCCCCCCTAATACTTACCTGAGCCCCCTCTCAATCCAACCATTGGCGCATGCTGATATTAATCCCAGCCAGTGAGCCAATCAGGAGATAGAGGGGGCAGGGCCAGACCACGGCTTCGTGTGAATGGACACACAGAGCCGTGGCTCGGGAGCACATCTGCTTGGGTGCTCCCACAGCAATCTGCTTGCTGTGGGGGCATCCGGCAGGAGGGAGGGGCCAGGAGTGCCAAGAAGGGACCCCAGAAAAGGAGGATCTTAGCTGCTTTGTGCAAAACCATTGCACATAGCAGGTAAGTATTATTATTATTATTATTTTTTAAAAAAAAACAGACTTTAATATCGCTTTAAGGGTCCATGCACACTGGCTTAAAAAATATTCTGCTCCTAGAGGCGTTTATCTTTTTCTAAAAAAAAAAAAATTATGCCTCTAGAAGCAGCTAATGTTTATGCTTTGTATCTATGCACATTAGGTCATCTAAAGGCGTTTTTTAAGCTCAGCATTTAGAAGTTAGCAAAAAGAAAAACCCCTTTGGTTTGCATTTTTGAGATAATTTTTCTGGCAGAAAAAAACACTACATGCTCCTAAATGCTGATGTCCAGCTCTTTGTTTTTTTCTTCTTAATGTTTTGTTGTAAAAATGCTTAAAAATGCTAACACTCCTAAACGCTGCTAGAAGCTGTGTTTTCTGGCAAGGTAACTGACGTTTTTTCTTTAAAGCCAGTTTGCATGGACCCTAAAAGGTTGTGGAGGAGTTCTGGATCACTTTTTCTGCTGCAAGTCTTTCCATTGAAGCTTGAATTGGACAAAGTCTCAGCTGTGGCATACATCAGTCATTAGACAGGCACCAAAAGCTGGGCAGACTAAGAACAGTGGACGTCATTCTGTCTTGGGTGGAGCTCTGTCTCCTGTACATGTTGCCGGGTTAGGGTTGGCTGAGTTGTCCACCAGAACAGGGGTCTTAAACTGGCGGTCCCCCAGCTGTTGCGAAACTACAAGTCCCATGAGTCATAGCAAGATTGACAGTTGCAAGCATGACTCCCACAGGCAGAGGCATGATGGAACTTTTAGTTTCGCAACAGCTGGAGGATTGCCAGTCTAAGACCCCTGCTTTAGAAGCTCAGGTCTGTAAGGCTGCAACCTGGCCTTTTTTAGTCACACCTTTGCTTATTTTACCAGGTGGATGTAAGAGCCACTAAGGACGCTGCTTTTGGTAGCAGTGTTTTCTGCAGGCTGCTGTAGAGTTTCTTTTTTTTTTTTTTTTTTGGCCTGTTGGTGGTGGCTGTCTCCCTCCCTTCGTGAGCATTGTTTCAGGACATGAGTAATGCGTACACACGACTGGACTTTCCAGCAGACTAGGTCCGATGGGATGAGTCCGTTGGACAATCCGATCGTATGTGGACTAATCCGATCGTGTGTGGACTAATCCGATCGTTCTTTGTTATAAAAATCCGATGGACCTATAAATAGAACATGTTTCAAATCTGTCCGACGGACTCAATTCCTATCAGGAAAACAGTTCATCTGTATGCTGGTCCGACGGACCAAATACGACGCAAAGGAAGCTATTGGCTACTAGCTATTGAACTTCCTTTTTTAGTCCCGTCATACCTCATCACGTTCAAAACGAACGGACTATCAAACGGACTTAATCCGTTCATGTGTGGCCAAGTCCATTCGTTCGGAAGTCCGTTGGAACTCTGCTGGGAAGACCGTCGGACCTAGTCGGATTTTCCGGTCGTGTGTACGTGGCATTAGGAATAAGATTGTGGCTCTATGTCCTGTGATGTACGATAACGAAAACTGGATTTTTTGTACTTACCTGTAAAATTTCTTGGAGTACATGATGGGACACAGGGGTATTAGGATTTTTTTTTTTTTTTACCAAAGACATATAGGAGAATATATTATGGCTTAAATTTATGAAGAAATTCGATTTTTAAAAAAAAAACTTTTTATTTGATATATTTTATAGCAGAAATGTAAATTTTTTTTTGTTTTTTTTTTCAAAATTTTCAGTTGTTTTCGACTTTTCGTTAATCTAATAAAACCCAGTAGTGATCAAATGCCACTGAAAGCAAGCTCTAATTGTGTGAAAAAAATTATATAAATTTAGTTTGGGTGCAGCGTTGCATGACCACACAATTACCATTTAAAGTAGTGCAGTGCCATGTAAAAAAACGGCCTGGTCATGAGGGAGGTAACTACCCTTGAATTCCCCTGAATGTGTTTTGCCTGATTACGTGTTTTTAGAAGGTTTGTCCCTCTCTTGCTGTAATCTTTATTTTTTATTTTTGAGTTACAGTCCTGGGAATTATTTCTGTCTGGTATGACATTTTGTTATCACTACCAAGTACTACTTTCTGTTATGTGATGCAGTTTGTGATCCTTGCCAAAACCTCTAAGTGAACCTTGGAACAAAAACGAATATAGAGAGGGTGTGTTTTCCTTTTTTATTCAGGAACTTGTACATGCTGGGAGATTTTCCAGCATCAGATTACTAGCAGCAGAGTAAACATACTTTGCTAAGAAATGTACTGTTCACACTGCCAATGATGCCTAGTTGATGTCAACATCATGCAAACATCTTGTAAAGTTTCTACTGGGGATTCTCTAAAGAACTAAGCAGGTGTAAATCGTGACTAGGTATGTGTTCCCTGTGTTAATTTAGAAGTTAAATGTTCTTATGTGTAGGTGATTGGTTCTCAAACCCAGAGCCAGTCACCTCTGAACAGTCTGTGCCCCAAAACTCCAGGCTGGTACCTGCACCTGCAGATCCTCACTGGTCAGTCTCTTCATGTGGTCGGCCAATCAGGGCCTTCTTAATAGCATCATGGGCGCCTGGACAAAGTAATGCTCTGGGGCCCCTACAATGGAGACAGCGCAGGTAAACAGACATCAAGTCGGTAGGAGACAGACAAGCAGAGCTTCCCCTTTTAGGTGGAGCACCGCATTAACTATATGAACAATCATTCTGTACAGCAAAGAAACAGTGGGAAAATACTACATACATAAAGTAACAAAGCTGTCCTTTGCACATAATATATCTGCTAGATTGATGCCTCCCCAGCACTCTGGCCCCTCTACATCCCAGATATCCCCCCCCCCCCAGCACTCTGGCCCCTCTACATCCCAGATATCCCCCCAGCAGTCTGACCCCTCTACATCCCAGATATCCCCCCAGCAGTCTGACCCCTCTACATCCCAGATATCCCCCCAGCAGTCTGACCCCTCTACATCCCAGATACAGTGGTGTGAAAAAGTGTTTGCCCCCTTCCTCATTTCCTGTTCCTTTGCATGTTTGTCACACTTAAGTGTTTCGGAACATCAAACCAATTTAAACAATAGTCAAGGACAACACAAGTAAACACAAAATGCAATTTGTAAATGAAGGTGTTTATTATTAAAGGTGAAAAAAAATCCAAACCATCATGGCCCTGTGTGAAAAAGTGATTGCCCCCCTTGTTAAAACATACTATAACTGTGGTTGTCCACACCTGAGTTCAATTTCTCTAGCCACACCCAGGCCTGATTATTGCCACACCTGTTCACAATCAAGGCATCACTTAAATAGGAGCTGCTTGACACAGTAAGGTCCACCAGAAGATCCTTAAAAGCTACACATCATGCCGAGACCCAAAGAAATTCAGGAACAATTGAGAAAGAAAGTCATTGAGATCTATCAGTCTGGAAAGGGTTATAAAGCCATTTCCAAAGCTTTGTTAATCCAGCGAACCACAGTGAGAGCCATTATCCACAAATGGCGAAGACATGGAACAGTGGTGAACCTTCCCAGGAGTGGCCGGCCGCCCAAAATTACCCCAAGAGCGCAGCGACGTCTCATCCAAGAGGTCACAAAAGACCCCACAACAACGTCCAAGGAACTGCAGGCCTCACTTGCCTCAGTTAAGGTCAGCGTTCATGCCTCCACCATCAGGAAAAGACTGTGCAAAAATGGCCTGCATGGCAGAGTTCCAAGGAGAAAACCACTGCTGAGCAAAAAGAACATCAAAGCTCGTCTCAGTTTCTCCACAACACATCTTGATGATCCCCAAGACTTTTGGGACAACATTCTGTGGACTGATGAGACAAAAGTGGAACTCTTTGGAAGGAGTGTGTCCAAATATATCTGGCTTAGAAGGAACACTGCATTTCATAAAAAGAACATTATACCAACAGTAAAATATGGTGGTGGTAGTGTGATGGTCTGGGGCTGTTTTGCTGCTTCAGGACCTGGAAGACTTGCCGTGATAAAAGGAACTATGAATTCTGCTGTCTACCAAGAGATCCTGAAGGAGAATGTCCGACCATCTGTTCGTGTACTCAAGCTGAAACGAACTTGGGTTCTGCAGCAGGACAATGATCCTAAACACACCAGCAAGTCCACCACCGAATGGCTGAAGAAAAACAAAATGAAGACTTTGGAGTGGCCTAGCCAAAGTCCTGACCTGAATCCTATTGAGATGTTGTGGTATAACCTTAAAAAGGCCGTTCATGCTCGAACACCCTCTAATGTAACTGAATTAGGACAATTCTGCAAAGATGAGTGGGCCAAAATTCCTCCAGGACGCTGTAAAAGCCTCATTGCACGTTATCGCAAACGCTTGGTTGCAGTTGTTGCTGCTAAGGGTGGCCCAACCAGTTATTAGGTTTAGGGGGCAATCACTTTTTCACACAGGGCCATGATGGTTTGGATTTTTTTTCACCTTTAATAATAAACACCTTCATTTACAAATTGCATTTTGTGTTTACTTGTGTTGTCCTTGACTATTGTTTAAATTGGTTTGATGTTCCGAAACACTTAAGTGTGACAAACATGCAAAGGAACAGGAAATGAGGAAGGGGGCAAACACTTTTTCACACCACTGTATCCCCCCCAGCACTCTGATCCCTCTACATCCCAGATATCCCCCCAGCACTCTGACCCCTCTACATCCCAGATATCCCCCCAGCACTCTGACCCCTCTACATCCCAGATATCCCCCCAGCACTCTGACCCCTCTACATCCCCGATATCCCCCCAGCACTCTGACCCCTCTACATCCCAGATATCCCCCCCAGCACTCTGACCCCTCTACATCCCAGATATCCCCCCCCAGCACTCTGACCCCTCTACATCCCAGATATCCCCCCCCCCAGCACTCTGGCCCCTCTACATCCCAGATATCCCCCCCCCCAGCACTCTGGCCCCTCTACATCCCAGATATCCCCCCAGCAGTCTGACCCCTCTACATCCCAGATATCCCACCCCCCAGCACTCTGACCCCTCTACATCCCAGATATCCTCCCCCAGCACTCTGACCCCTCGACATCCCAGATATCCCCCCCCAGCACTCTGACCCCTCTACATCTCAGATATCCCCCCAGCACTCTGACCCCTCTACATCCCAGATATCCCCCCCCAGCACTCTGACCCCTCTACATCCAAGATATCCCCCCCCCCAGCACTCTGACCCCTCTACATCCAAGATATCCCCCCCCCCAGCACTCTGACCCCTCTACATCCCAGATATCCCCCCCCAGCACTCTGACCCCTCTACATCCCAGATATCCCCCCCCCCCCAGCACTCTGACCCCTCTACATCCCAGATATCCCCCCCAGCACTCTGACCCCTCTACATCCCAGATATCCCCCCAACACTCTGACCCCTCTACATCCCAGATATCCCCCCAGCACTCTGACCCCTCTACATCTCAGATATCCCCCCAGCACTCTGACCCCTCTACATCTCAGATATCCCCCCAGCACTCTGACCTCTCTACATCTCAGATATCCCCCCAGCACTCTGACCCCTCTACATGCTAGATATGCCCTCCCAGAACTTTGACCCCTCTACACCCCAGATATCCCTTCCCAGCACTCTGACCCCTCTAGGTCCCAGATATCCCCCAGCACTCTGACCCCTCTGCATCCCAAATATCCCCTCCCAGCACTCTGACCCCTCTACATCCCAGATATCCCCCCAGCACTCTGACCCCTCTGCATCCCAGATATCCCCTCCTAGCACTCTGACCCCTCTACATCCCAGATATCCCCCCACCACTCTGACCCCTCTGCATCCCAGATATCCCCCCACCACTCTGACCCCTCTACATCCCAGATTTCCCCCCAGCACTCTGACCCCTCTTCATCCCAGATATCCCCCCAGCACTCTGACCCCTCTACATGCCAGATATCCCCTCCCAGATATCCCCCCCAGCACTCTGACCCCTCTACATCCCAGATATCCCCCCAGCACTCTGACCCCTCTACACGCCAGATATTACCTCCCAGAATTTTGACCCCTCTACATTCCAGATATCCCCCCAGCACTCTGACCCCTCTACATCCCAAATATCCCCCCAGCACTCTGACCCCTCAACATCCCAAATATCCCCCCAGCACTCTGACCCCCCTGCACCCCAGATATCCCCTCCCAGCACTCTGACCCTTCTATGTCCCAGATATCCTCCAGCACTCTGAACCCTCTGCCTCCCAGATATCCCCCCACCACTCTGACCCCTCTATATCCCAGATTTCCCCCCCAGCACTCTGATACCTCTACACCCCAGATATGCACCAGCACTCTAACCCCTCTACGTCCCAGATATCCCCCAGCACTCTAACCCTTCTCCACCCAGATATCCCCCAGCACTCTGACCCCTCTTCACCCCAGATATCCAGGCAACACTCTTATCCCTCTACACCCCAGATATTCCCCCAGCACACTGACCCCTCTACATCCCAGATATCCCCCCCCGCACTGTTACCATATAGCATAAGATACCCCTTGTATTGTGACCCCACTACATCCCTGATACCCCCTACACTGTGGCCTCTCTACATCCCTGATACCTCTAGCACTATAGCCAGCCAAGCTAAAACAAGCATTGCTTCCCCTATACACCCCAAGACCCCCCTCAGCATTGTTTTCCCCAATACACCCTTGATATCCCCCAGCACCATTATTCCATCCATGTAGTACCCCCTTTTCCAGTGGAGATACAGTTCATGTAAATTTGTTCATGCCCACCTCCAGCACTGGACTTGCCTATACCAATCAAGCAGGCAAAAGGAGGGGCGGAAGAGGGAGCATGTCTCTGGGTATTCCAAGCCCTCTGGTGCAAACAGTGCTGGACATCTGGGCTCACCATGACACCATCCACAATGCTACTTCCGCAGGTAGGCTCTCAGTGCTGCCAACTCAGCAGTTCCCATTCTAGCTCCTACCTCTGAGTCCCGAGCATTCAAGCTGCATGGGGCGGGGTCAGAGCATCACTGGCTCTCGCTGTGAAATAATCGGTATCGTTTTGCACAGCACGGCTGACCGCTGCCAACCTACCTCCCCTGTGTATCCATCACTCTCAGTGCCATCATGGGGCCCCCAATTTTGGGACAGCATGGGCTCAAGGACCAGCTGCTTTGGGGGAAGTGCAAGGGCCCCCCATGCAGCTGGGGCCCTGGGCAGTGCCCAGGTGTGCCCACTTATTAAGACAGCCCTGCGGCCAATAGCTGTGCCAAGTTGGAGGAGTCTGAAATTATATGTTTGGCTGGCAGTGTCAAAAGCAACCAGGTAGAGCAGACCTGCTCCCCTTCATCACTTCCACCACCACTCGCTAAGCATCAGACCATCGGAAGGGGATGGTGGCCAAGGGTGAGGTCATACTTGATTAACTGGACCGACACTGGAGTAAAAAAAAGATCTGCAATCTAATTATCTCAGTGCAATTAGAAGCTGCACAGGACCCCTTTGTCAGGTGCAAACCAAATATGGTGTGCAGTGGGAATTTATTGACTGAGTGGGTAGTGGGTGCCCATGACAGAGCCAGGGATGCTGAGGAACAACTGTGAACAACCAGCCCTCAGGTGGCACTGCTGATCTGCGGAGGTGAAGGGAAATCATTGACCAAAACTGACTGACAAGAACACTGATGCCTCCTGGTGCACAGCCAGTACCAAACGGGACAGACCAAAAGGTTGCACAGGGGCCTGGCTGAGGAGACACAGTTGCTGTCATACCCTTCACACTCCTCTCCTACACATATTGTCTATCATCATCTTCTGCATTCTATTTCTGCACATACTGCCTGCCGTCGTACCCTCTGCATTTCTAACCTGCACATACTGTATTGCTGGCCAATATAAGCTCTGCACTTCGCCTTCAAATCTTTTCCAGAACACCTTTATTGCTCATATTTCCTGCCTTAAAGTGGAGTTTTGCTTAAAAAAAAAAGTTGCCAGCTACAAATACTGCAGCTGCTGACTTTTAATAATCGGACACTTACCTGTTTCGGGGTCCTGCGATGCAGGGAGCGAAGCCCTGCTCATCTCCCCCTGCTCTCTGCGGCACCCACATTGTAACTGTGGGCGCCCAGCTGTGGCTCCACAGCCGGGCACCCACTGCACATGCACGAGCGGCGCAGCATGCTGTGACTGGCCAGGCAATCATCTGGGACCTGTGACATGTCCCAGATGATTGCCAAGAGGGAGGGGGAGAGAGGTGATCTTCCTTCCGGTGCCGCAGTTCCCTGGGAGGAAGTGGGAGCTGGAACCATCTATAAAGAGGGTATCCGCTCCCCCCACAAAAAAATGACATGTCATATGTGGCATGTCAGGGGGTCACCTTCCCTTAAAGCGGAAGTTCCTTTTTTGGGTGGAACTCCGCTTTAATGTCTTTTATTATTCCTTTATGTAATTCTTGCTTTCATACCCTCCACATTCATCTCCTGTACATAATGGCAACTGTCATACCCTCCTCTCCTGTACATACAACCTGCTGTCATACCCTCCTCTCCTGTACATACAGCCTGCTGGCATATCTTCCACCCTCCTCTTCTGTACATACAACCTGCTGTCATACCCTCCTCTCCGGTACATACAGCCTGCTGGCATATCTTCCACACTCCTCTCGTGTACATACAGCCAATTGTCATACCTTCCACACACCTCTCCTGTACATACTGCCAACTGTCATACCTTCCACACTCCTCTCCTGTACATACTGACTGCTGTCATACCTTCTGCACATCTCTGCCTTTACATACAGTTGCTGTCATACCTTCCACACTCCTCTCCTGTACATACTGCCAGCTGTCATACCTTCCACACTCCTCTCCTGTACATACTGCCAACTGTCATACCTTCCACACTCCTCTCCTGTACGTACTGCCATCTGTAATACTTTCCATACTCCTCTCCTGTACATACTGCCATCTTTAATACCTTCCACACTCCTCTCCTGTACATACTGCCTGCTGTCATACCTTCCAGACTCCTCTCCTATACATACTGCCATCTGTAATACCTTACACACTCCTCTCCTGTACATACTACCTGCTGTCATACCTTCTGCACATCTCTGCCTCTACATACGGTTGCTGTCATACCTTCCACACTCCTCTCCTGTACATATTGCCAACTGTCATACCTTCCACACTCCTCTCCTGTACATACTGCCAGCTGTCATACTTTCTGCACTCCTCTCCTGCACATATTGCCAACTGCCATACCTTCCACACTCCTCTTCTGTACATACTGCCAGCTGTCATACCTTCCGCACTCCTCTCCTGTACATACTGCCAGCTGTCATACTTTCTGCACTCCTCTCCTGTACATATTACCAACTGTCATACCTTCTGCACTCCCCTCCTGGTCATACTGCCAGCTGTTATACCTTCCACACTCCTCTCCTGCACATATTACCTGCTGTTGTGCGCTCTGCTCTCCTCTCCTGTACATATTGCCCACTGTCTACAGCGCTCATATTCTGTACATACTGCCTGTTATACCTTCCACACTCCTCTCCTGTACATACTGCCAGCTCTCATGCCTTCCACACGCCTCTCCTGTACATACTGCCAGCTGTCATACCTTCCACACTCCTCTCCTGTACGTACGGTTTGCTGTCATACCTTCCACGCTCCCCTCCTGGCCAAACTGCCTGCTGTTGTGTGCTCTGCTCTCATCTCCTGTACACATTACCCACTGTCTTCAGCACTCATATTCTGTACATACTGCCTGCTGTCATAACCTTCATGCTCTTCTCCTGCACAGATTGTCTTCTGTCATGCCCTTTCACTCCTCATTCATATACAGCTTGCTGTCATATAATTTGCACTGTTCTGCACATGCTGCCTGCTGTCATATCCCCAACACTCCTTTCCTGTACATACTACCAGCTTGCATACTTTTTACACTCCTCGCTTCGATATACTGAAAGCTAAATCTTTTTTTTTAGCATTGTTTGCAATATTCCCAACCTTGCCTATCGTGGAATAAGCGCACTTTTGCTCGTTACTATAAAATGGAAAGCTAGCTGAACTGTTTTCTACTTTTAGGGTAAAATGAAGAGATGTTAGGACCTCTGTTAGCTATTATTGTTTTCTGTGTACATGGTGGGATTTTATATAGAAATAATGCTCATGCCCTATCCATGTTAAAAAAGTTTTGCTTTAATTTATATGGACAGGTCAAGAGAGCATGATTTCTGCATAGACAGAATGGAAAGCATTGGCCTAACAGTCGTCTTTATTTGTTCCACTTCTCAGCAGCATCTCTTAATATACTTGTATATCATATAAAACAGACCACACATGTTTTCCTCAGTGGTAAAATAAAGCTTTCGGTCTAAAGAGTTGTGTTTAGAATGTCATAAGGTGAGTCATCTAGCCTTCACAGACATAAATTACCTAGAAATACTTTGAAAAGCCTGGAAGATATATTTTCATACTGGCTACATCTGGAGGCCAGGAAACATTTTTATTATGCTGCAGCAGAGAGCTTTCTCCAGGACTAACATTAAGGCCGTCTCCTCCCTTTGTCCTATTTAGCCTGGGTGTATGATATTGCAG
The DNA here is from genome assembly GCF_037356315.1 of Lithobates pipiens. NCBI lineage: Eukaryota > Metazoa > Chordata > Amphibia > Anura > Ranidae > Lithobates > Lithobates pipiens. The sequence continues at coordinate 150,277,966 of NW_027507758.1, read as the reverse complement.
CTGAAAATATCTCATTACAGAGTACTTGAGGCATGAAAACAAATGTCCCAAGAGAACCGCGTATATGAAAGGTTCCAGGCAGAAGTGTTTATCTTGATGTCATGGTTACTTCTAGGAACAAAATGGGAATAAATAACTTTGTAAAGCTATTTACCCAGCGTATATACGAAAAAAGGGAATTGCTTTATATACAGTATATATATATATATATATATATATATATATGTGTGTGTATATATATATATATATATATATATATATATATATATATATATATATACGTTGTGGTCAGGGCAAAACATTTAGAAAAAAGTTAGAAAAATATTGCTTATGAATATATTGTATTCTCAGTTTCAGCCAACCAATGACGCTTTAGATTTTGTTTATATGTTTACCTGTCTAACCTTACCTGCTTTTTTAGAGTGGAGCTCCAGTTGTTTTTTTGGTTTATTAAAAGTCAACAGCTACAAAAACTGTACATGCTGACTTTTAATAAACACACACCTTTCTCATGATTCAGCGATGTGATCACCCTTCCCACCCCTTCCCATGGGCTCCTCTCCCCGGTGCTGGAATTTCAACTGTGGGTACCCGGCTGTGACACATTGCAGCTTCAAAGCCGAGGGCCCACTGTGCATACACGAGTCGGCCTATGCAATGTGAATGGTCCTGCATTCTTCTGGGACCTACAAAGTTCCAGAAGACTGCATGGAGACAGTAGAACTTCCAATCAGATTGCCTAGTGGGCACAGGTACCTGTCAGAACCAGGTACCTGTCCCCCCCCCCCCCCCCCCAAAAAAAAGTGCCATTTGTAGAAAAGTAGGGGGGGGTGGAGGCCTTAAAGTGATACTTCTCCTATTAACCACTTGCCAACCCGCTCACAGGGGATATACTACAAGTAGGTTTCATAGCAAGGCTCCACGGCATACTCCTGGTTTCTAACCCGTGCTGTGATTGGACACAACATGAGTTTCTCAGCAGATTTCAGCCAATAATTTGGGCTGAAACTTGCTGATTGGCTGTGGCCAACCACAGCACAACGTTCTGTGTTTACAACAGAACTCTGTGTGCATACAGATGATCTGTCTGTTTCTTCTCTCTCAAATCTACTCTGATTTCAGGGAGAAAAAGCAGACAGATCTGTTAGTAAAAGCGGCACACAGTTAACCCCTTGATTTCATTTGAAGTTAACCCCTTTCCAGTAAGTGCCATAAGTATAATATTAGTACAGTATTATCACTGTATTAGTGTCACTCAGTTAGCATCCCCCCTAGCCAATGTCAGTTAGTATTAGATTGCCCGCCACTATCAGAACTATACTAGTGTCCCCAATAGCATAGTGTCCGCAAAAGCGCAGTTTATTGTTTTCATTTTTTTTACCAAAGACATGTAGCAGAATAGATTTTTGCCTAAATTTATGAAGAAATTTGATTTTATTGGATATGTTTTATGCTATATTAATATTTTACAAATATTCTGTATTTTTTCCTGTTATATAATAAAAAATAAACCCAGTGGCGATCAATTACCGCCAAAAGAAAGCTCTATTTGTGTGAAATAAAATTATATAAATGTAATTTGCGTACAGGGTTGCATGTCTGCGCAATTGTCAGTTAAAATAGCACAGTGCCGAATAGCGAAAAAACCTTTCAGAGGTCAATTGGTTAGATTTAAAAAGTCCGGTTTCAGAGCTCATCCATTTAAAGCGGAATCGAACTACTCCTAAATGACCTCCCCTGAGCAGTTCCAGGTTGCCATTTAAAAAAGATGTTCCGCTTGTTTCTTCCAGCGTTTGGGAACTGGCAGAGACTGCCGCATATGTGCATGCATGGCGGAGTTCTGCACACGTGCGCACAAATGCCTCCAGCTCCTGGTGGATGGGCACTGTAGTGCCCAGTGCCCCCTGGGATAGCTGTGCCTGGAGGCAGCAGGGGCCGGCCTAGGCCAAAAACCTAGAAGTGCTGCCTTGCAGCACAAAATGGTAATGGGTAGAAAACAGAAGAAATTATTCATTCCTATCTCAACCCCCTCTTTTCCTCCATGTTCAGATAGCTTCATTCAATGTTTCATTTAGCGAGAGAAAGTCTGATGGCAAACAGCTTCTTCTATGCTCTCACTTTATGAATCATTTGTCAATGTTGTACCCTGTTTTTTGTAAAACAAAGATGGATGAACTTGTGTTCATTGATCTCAGGCTAAATGTACCTGAAAGTGCCAATCCACAAGGCAGTGGCTGTGTAAGCAGCATATCTGCAAGTTTGGTCCCCAATCTGCATGGGCTAAGTAAGGATATAGGTGGCATTAGGGCTCAGAGACCATTAGTATCTCAATAAAGATAACTTTCAACTGCCTCTGTTTCTGTCTCTTAGGAAAATAGAGAATCATTTTAGGGCTATAATTTATGTTTAATGCTAAAGTGATGAGCAGTGAAGATTTGTAAAGTGGACCTTGACCCTCCAGTTAAAAAAAATACATGGTGAATGCATCTTTTTATGTACATCCCAAAACACTATTTAGGTATTTTCAACCTAAAAATGTTTTTGGTTAAACGTGCTTTATTTGGCACTTCATGGTCCGCTGCAGCACTGGTGTTGTGGCAGAAGGTCACGTCAGCAGCGTCTTCCAGGAAGATCTTTAACATGCGCTGTATTAGATCTATCTCAATTTGCATTCAATAGCAAACTGACTTATATTTGTGATGCATGCACGGTTTAGGTTTTTTGTACAAAGCATGCACCATACTATATTCAGTGATCTTCTACTGCACATTTGCCAGCACTGTACAAGATCTTGCTTGGTTTGCTATTCAACATAGACTGAGACATGGCACATGTGGGAGATCAGGCAAGACGTCATGGTTGGACCAGCGCCGAATCGGGAAGTAAAAGCTGGCTGCTGATGATGTGTTTTCAAAAGATTGTGCCACAGGTTTTCTATCCACAGTGGTAAACACACTAAAGAAACTGCAATTAAAATAAAAAAGGCAAGTAACCAATACAAAATTGAATGGATTTTGTAATCAGATTGTAATACTCTTGTCAGGTTAAGTTGGGGGGAGGGGGGTGCCTCTTTAATGCATTACCCATCATTTTGGATGATATAGTTATTCACTGCTTTGCAAGTGCATGCATTTTTATTTATTTTTTGACTTGATATTTTTTTTAAATTCTTTAACTGGACTGTCTTGTCTTTTATTTTTAATGAGTGATGTATAGAGGGAATAATAAATAAATAATATATACAGTGCCTTGCAAAAGTATTCACCCCCCTTGGCATTTTTCGTGTTTTGTTGCCCCACAACGTGGAATTAACATGGATTGTTTGAGGATTTGCATCATTTAATTTACAGAACATGCCCACAACTTTTAAAATGTATTTTTTTTATTTTTTATTGTGAAGTAAACAACTTTAGATAAGTCTCTATAAGCTTGCCACATATTACCACTGGGATTTTTTCCCATTCCTCCTGCTCCTTCAAGTTGGATGGTTTGCGCTTGTGAACAGAAATCTTTAAGTCTGACCACAGATTTTCTATTGGATTGAGGTCTGAGCTTTGATTAGGCCATTCCAACAAATTCACGTTTCCCCTTAAACCACTCAAGTGTTACTTTAGCAGTGCGTTTGGGGTCATTGTCCTGCTGGAAGGGGAACCTCCTTCCTAGCCTCAAATCGCACACAGAGTGGTACAGGTTTTTCTCAAGAATATCCCTGTATTTAGCACCATCCATCTTTCCCTCAATTCTAACCAGTTTCTCAGTCCCAACTTCTGAAAAACATCCCCACAGCATGATGCTACCACCACCATGTTTCACTGGTGGTGTTCTTAGGTTGATGTGATGCGTTGGGTTTAGCCAGACATAGCGTTTTCTTTGATGGCCAAAAAGTAAAATTTTAGTCTCATCAGACCAGAGCACCCTCCTCCATACATTTGGGGAGTCTCCCACATACCTTTTCGCAAACTCAAAACGTGCCATTTAGTTTTTTGCTGAAAGTAATGGCTTTCTTCTGGCCACTCTGCCATAAAGCCCAACTCTATGGAGCATACAGCTTATTGTTGTAGTTTAGACATTAATGGCTGTGTGTTGAGTTATTTTGAGGGGACAGCAAATTTACACTGTTAAACAAGCTGTACACTCTTTACATTGTAGCAAAGTGCAATTTCTTCAGTGTTGTCACATGAAAAGATATAAAATATTTACAAAAATGTGAAGGGTGTACTCACTTTTGGCAGATAGTGTGTGTGTGTGTGTGTGTGTGTGTGTGTGCATGCATGTATGTATGTATGTGTGTGTATATATATATATATATATATATATATATATATATATATATATATATATATATATATATATATATATATATATATATATATATATATATATATATATTTATTTTGTATGTGTGTGTATTTATATATATATATATATGTGTGTGTGAATATATAGACAGTGTACATATTATGCATTTCATAACTTTCTGCTCAAGGCTTTTAACCTCTTTCTGTCAGCGCTATAGCCAAAAGATGGCTACAGCACAGGCTTTCAGCTCTGGGAGGGTGTCCATGGAAATCCCCCCAGAACCCCATCTCCCACACACCCCTCTGGGTGCTCTGTGACCGCTGTGTCCTATCACAGCTTGTAACATGTAAACAGACTTGCCGGTTACCGGCAGTCTATACCAACCATGCTGTGTCTGTATGACCAAAGGAGAGCCGTTATCTGGCGAGGCTGTCAGTACGTTGTTTACCTGTCAAGTTTATTGACCACCCTGCTATTCTTTTCCTTCACCCAGTTGAAAAAAATCCAAGGGAGAACAGTGCATACACCCGCATTAGAAATGATGACATTTGCTCCTAAAATGTACAGTATGTATGTGTATGTACTGTATATTTAAATATTTAATTTATACATATAAATAATATATACTGTATATAAGACAAAGCTGGTATTAGTGGTAAAATGCAAGGGATTTCCTATCACTTCTAGTTTTATTATGGAACAGGAAGTGAAGGGAAATCTCCAGAAGTGTGGCAAAAAATTGACAGGGGTCATACCTCTCTTTACGCTATCCAAAATGAAAAAAAAAAAAATGTTGGCTTTAGTTCTAAATTAAAATTATTAATTGGAATTTTTTTTACTTTTTTCAGATGTGGAAGTAGTTCTACAGGGTGTAAGATGTTTCACTCTATTTAAACCCAAGTCTTATTTTGAAAAGCTGTTTTTCTAATTAAAAAAACTATAAAAATACCGTAACCCAAAAGGAGCAGAGCAGCCAGATTTTTCTTTAGCAAATCTATTGGGAAATGTTGGTGTTGATCTTTAAATATATAATGAGATGTGAAAAATTATGCAGGAAATAATAACTTAAATAGAAGAAGGATTTATATTTTAAAGAATTACAAATTCTCCCCCTGGATCAGAACCATTGTACATTCAGTGTACCATGCTAAACGTTATCATATGCCACACGTGCCTTGGAGAGGACGGCTCATATCAAGTGTACATGTGCTGCAACATTGGGATAATCGCTTTACAAACAAGCCAAAGGAAACGGTGTGTATTTGTTTCCTGAGCTATTTTTGTCCCAGCAAGCCCTAAGAGATGCAGAAGAAAAACAGGAACATGCCTGTTTCTGATCGCCTCGTTCCACAGCTAATCCGTGTAATTCATTACCAGCGAGTCAGCATCCTATTCCCTGCAGTCATACATGAAAGACATGGCCAAGTTAGAGACGAATCCCCATTGGCCCTCATGACGCTGATGCCACTCAGTGTTCTACTTCAAAGACATAATCACTAGTTCCCACATGAACAGCGTGAAAGCATTTCCACCAGTTACAAGACAAAAATAGCAAGCTAATGGAATGTTGGGCTGAATTTTTTTCTTTTCTGCAAAAAAAAATATATATATATTTATAAAGCAATCTAACATTTCAAAAAAAATGCTTGTATTTCCTCAAGTGTCAATAGTTTCTATTACGCAAACAGGAGTTAGAAGATCATTTTTTTATTTTACGTATTTAGTATGATTACCTTTTTTTTTTTTCTTCTATTGGTAGTCGTTGGTATGCATTTTTAAATCTGGACTAGGTTATCAGGTTTGTTCTAAACATTTATTTGTAGTGGGCAGGGGTCCTTCCTTTCTTGATATGGCTATAAAAATTGTTCAGCTTTTTAGTCAAGGTTGCGTTTTGGCAACTAAATTGAATCCACTCTTAAAAGAACCTATTGGAAGACTAGAAAAGAAGTCAGGGCTGAATTGCTTTAGCTGGCCATACAGTAGAAGAATTTCTTTTTAAAACTTTCATGCTATAAATGTTTGGTTTTTGAATTGTTAGTGCAGTCAAATCTATCTTTGCTTTCTACCCCAGTGATGAGATTCGAAGGCTCAGAATGGAAAATTTTGAAGAGGAATGGAGTGGTTTTCAGTCAGGAAATAATACGTATTCCAAAATAGAATACGTTCGGAAAATTAAGAGAGAAGGATCAAATCATTAAAAATACCACGTCCCAGTAATTATCAGAAAATGAAGAAAAGGGGGGCCAAAGAAGGGGCTGGGGGGTAACCAACCCCGGGACTTTTAAGGTATCAAATCAAAAAAACATTAATTAAATTAAATGTTTTTTTGATTTGATACCTTAAAAGTCCCGCGGTTGGTTACCCCCCAGCCCCTTCTCTGGCCCCCCTTTTCTTCATTCCAAAATAGAATATTGAAAGCAAATTTAATTTTTAATGTACTGAGGAATTCTTATGTGAACGTTCATTTAATATCTACTAGTTCAGGGATGGCAAACCTTGGCACCCCCAGATGTTTTGGATCTACATTACCCATGATGCTCATGCACTCTGCAGTGTAGTTAAGCATTGTGGGAATTATAGTTCCAAAACCTCTGGCTTGCCAAGGTTCGCCATCACTGTACTAGTGTATGGCCTGCTTTAGTCTGCTCTCGGTTCCAATACTCCACTAGGATCAGCAGAATAAATATGATTTGAATATTTTACATATAGACATTGCCAAAACCCTGGTTTTATATGCTGTGTTCAGTTCAACCCAGCATCACTGGCATATACATTTTGTCCACTGGGCTTCCTAAGGTATGTTTTAGGGCTCTTTCAAATGGGTGGACTCCGCCATCAGATCTATCCGCCGATCGCCGATGAGTAGGTGGATGACATGTCCGCTTATGCAGAGTGGACACAGCCAGCTTTCCTCTATGGGGGCAGTCAGATATAAATGGACCACCTTACATCCAACTGCCATCTGATCTGATCCACCAGAATGATGGGGAATGGATCCCCCATCCGTCTTGTTTTTGGCGGATAGGATCTGATTAGATCTTGGCAGGTGGAAACATGTCTGTTTTACATCCACTGCTCCATAGAGGGCAATGGATTGTCCAATCGGGTCCCCCTAAAAAATTGATAGACGGACTCGCCCATGTGAAAGGGCCCTTATATGCAGAAACATTCCAGGAACGTCAAGCAAATTTCAGTTTATAAATATGAAATTTTACAATATTTGTGGTAGGCTGAATGGGAACTTTTGACATGGGAGGCAAATCATTTGGCTGCTTTCAGAGTACGTATAAGTGAAAGTGTTGAAAAGCTTGGTATGGTCTCAGAGGGTGATAATAAAGTACTTAAAGTACTTTATGAGCTAGACGGACACCTACACAGAGCAGAGGGAAGTACACCTTTAAAGTAAAAAAAATTAAAGCTGAAGTTTACCTTAACATAAAAAACCCTACAGCTTTTAGTCACACTAGCAACTGGTAATGACATTCTTCCCACATTCTGCAGATAGCTAGATCATGAACAAATCTCCAATGCCTGTCCTATTCCTGTCTCTGAAGTTCCTGACACTGCAGTGGTTAACAGTTCCTCCTCTTCTATCCAAAAAAGTTCTTTCATTGATTACACTGCTTGTAACACAATCTGTGAATGGGGGAGAGTCTAATCACCTGTTGGCTGGAAATTAAAATACTGAATATTATAATGAATTATTATTATTTTTATTTTTTTTACCAGACTACAAAAATTAAAGCATACTTTGCTGTCTATAATAAATACAAATACAGATGAAACAACAACAGTAATGCTGCATATCTGTAGTCATTTTCTTTCTAAGTCATATTGTTTCTTTTTGTTACGTAATTCATTTGGCATCCTAGAATTAGTCATAAATTATCTGTTATTAATATCAGTGAGAAATCCATCTTGTCATATGATCGTGGTCATTTGATGTTGCCCAGCAATGTGAAAAACAAGCATTCCTCCTTCCTATTGCTTTTCAACGTTTCTGCCCTCTGTGTAAAGTAAACTCAGTAAACAGATTTACAGAAACGAGATAAAAAATGCTAATTTTATTCGGTAATCTGTCATGTTTATAATGAAACAAACATTACATTTCTGATGCAAAGCCTTGCAAAGTTATTCACAAATGAAATACAGTTTATTTGTAATTTAAATATTTTTAATGCCATGCTACAAAACAAACAAAAATTTACATAAACACAGTAAATAATAAAAGAAATTAATAGCTATCAGGAGAAAGAGAGGAATATGTTTAGGCTGAATAAAGTTAACGAAGGGTTAATAAATGTTAAAGATATCAATATTTATTAAAACATATCCTGTTCAAGATTTATAAAACTGCTGTTCTCTGTACATGAATGTACTAATCAAAATACAATGTAACATTATTGTTGCAATGTTTGTTTGTTTTTTGAAAAGCCAGTGGTGTGTGAAACACACCCAAAAACTCCATCCGGGGCCAAAAAAAAAGTGCACACACACACATAAAGAGTGACACAAAACGTGCAATGGGTGTACTATGGTCCTCCCAAGGAAGGACCTTACCCTGATCCCCCGTGGGCATTAGGCTCCAGACAGGGACAGACTGAGGTACTCACAATGGCCCCCCTGGCTGTAACCAGTCGGACCCCGTTCTCTGAAGGGCAAGTAATTGGTGGGCTTCCCCCAAAAGGAGACCCCATGAGAGAGGACGAACCAAGCCAGAAGGCCATGTCCACCCCCTCCCAAGACTTTCAGGGTAGGCCCGAGGACCCACACCCTACCAGTCACACAGTAACAGTGTACACATCAAACAAAAAAAAATACAATAAAGTGATAAACACGGTGGTAAATATAAAAAATAAAGTGGGCAGAAGGAAGTGGGAAGAGAAAGTGAAAGTGGTCATTGTGCAATACAAACGCCGGACCTTACAATGTATTAAAGTAGAACCATAGGCAAAACTTTGGATAGAGTAAAAGAGGGTTATAACCCAGTCATATTTTTTTGCCATCTGTGTCCCTTTGAGGAGATTTCCCATCACTTCCTGTCCCATAGCCAAAACAGGAAGTCTCTGCAAATTAAAGGAATCTCTTGGGGCTCCCCAGGACTCCAGAACTGGTCTCAATAACACAATTTCCCCTCTATTACTGTTCTGGGGACAACCCAAAATTTGTGATTTTCTTTTACTTTCACTTTCAGTGATGATTGTAAACAGGAAAAATAGGAGGAGATTTACTAAAACTAGGGCACCCAGAATCCGGTGCAGCTGTGCATGGTAGCCAATTAGCTTCTAACTTCAGCTTGTTCAGTTTAGCTTTGACAATAAAGCCTGGAAGCTGAGTGGTTTCTGTGCACAGTTGCACCAGATATTGCACACTTTAGTTTTAGTAAATCTCCCCGAAAGTTGCATAGTTTGTCACGTTGAAAAAAAGACACAAGTCCATCTAGTTCAACCAATAAAAAAAAAAAATAAAAAAAATCACACAATCCTATAGAAACAATCCAATACCCACACATGATCGAGAGGAAGGTGAAAACCCTCAGCAAAGTGTAATCCAATTTGCTACAGCATGGGGAAAAAATTCCTTCTTGATCCCCTGAGAGGCAATCAGATATTCCCTGGATCGATTTTACCTACAAATGTTAGTACCCAGTTATATTATGTACATTTAGGAAAGAATCCAGGCCTTTTTTAAAGCAATCTACTGAGCTGGCCAGAACCACCTCTGGAGGGAGTCTATTCCACATTTTCACAGCTTTTACTGTGAAGAAACCTTTCCGTATTTGGAGATAAAATCTCTTTTCCTCTAGTTGTTAAAAGTACCCCCTTGTCCTCTGTGATGACCTTAAAGTGAATAACGCAACACCAACTTCACTATATGGGCACCTTATGTATTTGTACATATTGATCATATCCCCCTTAATCTCCTCTTCTCAAGAGAGAATAAGTTCAGTTCCTTTCAGAATCTTTCCTTATATCTGAGTTCCTCCATGCCTCTTATCAGTTTGGTTGCCCTTCTCTGCACTTTCTCCAGCCCCTCGATATCCTTTTTGAGAACTGGTGCCCAAAACTGAACTGCATATTCCAGGTGAGGTCTTACTAATGATTTTTACAGGGGCAATATGATATCTCTCTCTCTGCAGTCCATACCTCTCTTAATACATAGTTACATAGTAGGCGAGGTTGAAAAAAGTCCACCAAGTCCAACCTATGTGTGTGATTATATGTCAGTATTACATTGTATATCCCTGTAGGTTGCGGTTGTTCAGGTGCTTATCTAATAGTTTTTTAAAACTATTGATGCCCCTTGCTGAAACCACTGCCTGTGGTGCTAGTCAGGTCACATGATATTGGCATCACACATGTGTATGTGTATACAGGCTGCATTAGAAATCTCCACCTTTCTGAACTCTCAGCACTGGAGAAACTATGCAGTTTATCACTGACCATGGTACACAGATCAGCCAAAATGGTATTTAGTGGCAATATTTTAATGTAAAAAAAAGATTTATAAGAAGTGGGCACTGTGGGGGGGCAGATGAACTATTTTCATATTACTGGGTTTAGTAACACTTTAAGATAATGATTCACCAGAACCCCCAGATCCTTCTCCACTATGAATTCCCCCAGTTGTACCCCCCCCCCCCCCCCAGTATGTATGATGCATGCATATTCTTAGCCCCCAAGTGCATAACTTTACATTTATCAACATTAAACCTCACTTTCCACATAGTTGCCCAATTAAACAGAGCATTGAGGTTGGTTTGTAAGTTGGAGACATGTTATTCCACTGCATATTTAAATCCCAGGCCCTATATAATTTATAAAGATATTAAAAAGTAAGTGTCCCAACATTGAACCTTGGGGTACACCACTGATAACCTTAGACCATTCAGAGTAAGAATCATTAACCACTACTCTCTGAATTCTGTCTTTTAGCCAGTCTTCTGTTCATTTACAAACTGATGTTTCCAAGCCTGTAGACTTTACCTTACACATTACCCGTGTGTGGGGAACTGTGTCAAATGCTTTTGCAAAATCCAAGTATACTGTACATCCACAGCCACCCCTCTATCCAAGGTTTTACTTACCTCCTCGTAAAAAGAAATCAGATTTGTCTGACAACTTCTGTCTTTCATGAATCCATGCTGTCTATTGCTTAAAATATTTTTTTGCAGCAAGAACTCATCTATGTGGTCTTTTATTAAACTCTCCAGTATCTTCCCGACTATAAAAGTTAAACTAACAGGGCTATAGTTACTTGGTAAAGACTTTGATCCCTTTTTAAATCTAGGCATCTCATTGGCCCTATGCCAATCCAGTGGTTCTATTATAGTTATTAACGATTCCCTAAAAATTTGAAACAATGGCTTTTGAAATGACAGAACTCAATTCTTTTAGGATCCGTGGGTGGATACCTAAGTGGTTAATCATCTGCATTGTGTAAAAAGTCTGTTTGATCGTGCATGCGCAGATTCTCCCCTTCTTCCACTGACTCCAGAAAAGGTCTGGATAGTACAGAGCCTTTCGAGTCAGGCTACACATGCTCGGTTTGGTGTGTATTGCTAGAGAGTTTTTTTTTTTTTGGAGAACGTGTATGTGATCAGCACAGGGCCAATCAGCACTGTCCAGACAGAGGGTCAGGGGTCCTGGATCCTGATAGGTCAGCTTAGTGCAGAATGAAAACTCTTACAAGCTATAACCAGGAACTGATAGAAACCACAAGACTCCTATATACTGCTGATTTTTTATATTTTTTCTGTATGTGTTTGTTGCTTACATCTAACATTAAATGTAAATCATGTTATGGTCACTGCTACCCAGATGTTCTATTTACATGAATATTGGTAATAAGCTCTGCATGGTTTGAGATTACCAGGTCCAGCAGCACATCTTTCCTAGTCGGGGCCTCAATAAACGGGACCATACAATTGTCTTGTAATAGCTTTATAAATTGAGGGTGAAAGGGTGAATCACCTTAAAGGGGGCACAGACCTCAACCCCCCCTCCCCCCCCCAAAAAAACTTTCAGGTATTTTTATCCCTCTTCAATCGAAAATCCAAATAAAGTTATGCCTTTATTTTGTTATACTTTATTGAATAAAGTGTTCAAGCAGTGCTCCTGAAACACAGATCATCTTGCAGTTTCTCCCTAAAGAACTTCTTCCAGTGATCTCTGGAGTGCAAGCAGAAAGTGGCTGTAAAGAGGCTGTAAGTATCCGCAAAACTAAGTTGCAACTAACCTACAAAAGTGAAAAGTTTATTTAACCCCATTTCTGCTGCCCAGTTGCATGTATGTCTCAGCACAGAGGTAGGCTTTATTCCTTGCTGTCACACATACATGTCACTGTTTTGTGTTGAAAATGCACTCAATTGTGGGTCCCCAGCTATGTGACAGAAGCTCCTTGTCACATAGTGACAGTTGGAAGGTGGTAGGATAGACCCCTGGGAGACACTCCATGGGCACTTCTAGACTGAATAGACCTACTGTCTCAGGGCCCAGTCTACTATCCCAATTCATGGTCGCTGACTTTAATGGCTTGGCTGTTGAAACCCAAGTCCTGGGAGCAGGGCAGGCATCAGAAATTTTGTTGCCCCTTACACAGCTTTAGGCCTCCCCCGGGGCCTCCCCCCCCAACATGTGTGATCTCCTCATGTTTTCTCCTCCTCTCTTCAACTGACAGCTGATAGGCACGGGGGGGGGGGGGGGGTGTCAACGGCTGGGCCCCTGGGGACATGCGGGCCCCTTACATCTGTAATGCCTGTAATGCGGCCCTGCCTGGGAGGGCATTGTCTATTTGACTCTGTTATTCATATGCTGCCTTAAGCTAGGAAATTGACCTCTCACAGGATCTGTCTTTGCACTTGGAAGGTTTATGTGGCATGCTGCGAGGCACAGAAGTTGGGCCTTAGATGATACTCCTGGGATGTATAGTATACTGTTCTTTCTGCAGTCTGAGCTAGAGCAACATTTTGACCTTGTGAACCCTAAAGTCTTAGTCCCTTTCTCGCTCAGAGATTGCTAGCCTCTCTGGATAAAGGCCTTTGTTTAGGGTGGATCTGACATAGCTCCCCCCCGTTCGTACACCTGTCTCCCCTTGGAATCTCAACTTCTCTTGGCCGACTTTACTTGTAAGGTAGTTTTCCTCATGGCTATCATGTATCCTAAAAGGAACCGTTCCCCGTTTGTCAATAATCCTCGGGACTCCGTTCTTCCTTCAGTGGTTTCCTCCTTCCACCTTATTCAGGTATGGGGACTTCCCTTCCTGTTCCTGGAACAAGATCACAGAAAGTTTTGTAGTTTATGAATAAATACAAGGCTTCATCTGATTGTCAGATGACTTCACCATCTCCACCTGAGCCAATCTGGTAGCCTTTTATTGATGAAGTACAAAGCTTCCTCTGAATTGCTGAGCAGTGCTCAGCCCGACTCGATTTTGGTTATGGAATGGAATAGAAAGTCCCCGTACCGCTGGCAGAACACAGCACTGTATAATGCAGGCTGAGCAAACCAATAGCTGTGATCAGTGTCTGACAAGCCACTGATTAGTACTATTCACTTAAAAGTTGACCCGTGTCTCCACTACTTTTTGCTGCTCCACAACCCGTAACCGCTTTGCTGTGCTCTAATGGTACTCTTCCGCTCTTTTGCATGGATCTCCCACAGCACTGCCTCCCTCCCCCCACAGCACTGATCCCCTGTGATTCTCTTGCAGCTGCCAGCTTCTCCTCTTCCCTCCTGCCGGCTTTGGGTGCTGCAGGAGAGCCACAGAGGAATAACTGATCCCCCAGGGAACCCTCCCTGCAGCACTGCTGGCCAGCTTCCCCTCCTCCCTTCCTTGCTGGCTGCAGCTGCTACTGGGGTGGTGGGAGATCAGGGTCAGAAAGGACAGTGGGGGGGGGGGCGGTCTAAGTGCCTCGTAAACTTCTCATGTTTACCAGCCCCTTCCTGAATGAGCACAATGAGCGATTGGTACTGATCGCTCCTGTGTTCATTCATCATTGAAGCCTAGCAAACTTAGTAAACAGGAAGGCTTTGTACAGAGGCATTTATCCATTCATCTGCAGCTGAGACTTTGTCTGAGCAAATGCCCTCAGTTCCTTTTTCCAAAAAGAGACAACAGTTTTGCAAAAGCCCCCCCCCCCCACCAAAAAAAAATGTAAAAAGGAGATTGTAACAAAAGAAAATTAAATGAAAAAACAAAAAACAAACAAACCTATAAGGCTTGTTCACATGGGGCATAATATGTGCATCCCCGTGCAGGCAGTCCCGTTTATGTCAATTGGGATGCGGCAGCTGCATCAACACAGCCGTTGCTCTTAACTTGATATTCATATGAGTGCGGGTGCATGTCCCTGAACTCCCAGTGTCTGCGTTCAGTGGTGTGCACCCAGATCCGAATGGATGTCAGATTGGAAGCAGCGGCTGTGTCCGTGCAGCTGCTGTGTCCCAGTTAACACGAATGGGACTGCATGGGGATACATGCAACACCTTATCACCCCTGTGTGTGTAAACACAGCCCTCACAGGGGAGTACACTTTAGTATGCCCCGTGTGAATGAGGTCTTAGCAGGAATTTAGCAGGAACTGTGTAATGCTGGGAAAACACAGATAGAAAGTCATTTGAAAAAGCATTCGGTAAGCCCAAACGTTTGACTTTAGAAATGTTAGTGGGCACATTTTCATTCTCAAAATGCAAGTTTTATGCCAAAAGAAAGATCCGTCATATCGGGATTTTTTTGTGTAATCAAAAGATTTTCTAAACATTAGTGGGGAAATCAATCGTAAATAGTTGGAAAAAATTTGCAGTGCATGTGCATTGATCATAAATCGACAAAAAGTATACTTATGTCGTTAACGATTCATAGTATGTGTAAAATAATTTGATACAATGATGGTGTTAACGCACAATCGTTGGACAGATCTTTATTAAAAACGAGGGTTTGCTTGTGCTGATAATAGTTTTAGTGTATTGTTTGTGAAAATAATGATTTGCTAAACAGTTGCACAACTATTGCGGGGCCTAAAAAATTTGTAGCACATTTTTATATTCTTTAGGTAACGTGGTTTCAGAAAATGTGTGGTTTATGGGATCTTTTACAAACTCTTAAGACCCCTTTCACACCACACCGCCCATAGCGTGGGTGGTAAAACGCCGCTATTTTTAGCGAAGTTTTACCGCCGCATTTCGGCCGCTAGCATGACGCTTTTACCCCCCGCTAGCGGCCGAGAAAGGGTTAAAACCGCCGGCAATATGCCGCAATAGCGGCGTTTTGCCAGCGGTATTAGGGAGGAGCGGTAAACACACTGCTCCTTCACTGATCCAAAGAAGCTGCTGGCAGGACTTTTCCCTGACGTCCTGCCAGCGCACCGCTGTAGTGTGAAAGCCCTCGGGCTATCACACTACAGACAATGGTGCAGCTTTTTTAGGGCAGATTGCAGGCGCTATTTCTAACGCTATAGCACCTGCAAAACGCCCTGGTGTGAAAGGGGTCTAAAAGCTGGAAACTAAAAAATTATAACCTCCAGATTTTTTGACTAAATTGCTTATTTGATGACAATAATGCTATACAATTGGGCTTGACAATTATAAAATGCAAATAAATGAGCATAGATATGACCACCCAATGTACTGGTGAACACCAAAATTTGTGCAATGTCCAAAGAATAAATGTATAGATAATGTCCAAAAATTCATCAATTGAATTAAAATAGTACTAACTAATCTAACTATTAAGTTATAATTAATTATAATCTATGCAATGTTTAATTATATTGTTTAAGGTGCTCTAAATCAAATTCAATCAAATTGATAGAATGCCATATGCCAATGCTTCCACTAGGTGTCATATACTATGTATATGGAATAGTAAAGTAATAATTTATAAATTAAATTTTTTAGTATATTAATTTAGTTTAGTACTAATTAGTTGAGAATTGGGTCTAATAGTATATTGCTCATTTGAGCTTAAGCAAATTGTTCACAAATTGTGAGGATTGAATTGAATTGGATTGGAGCTCCTTTATTGGGTGGCAGTATATAATCATTGGAGGTGATGTGTCTGGTCATGTTACCCCTGATGACATCAGACGCACTGACAAAATGCATAGGGTGTGGTCGTGCGTGACATGTCACTTCAGCGCATAGTGGAACATGTCCATTTGTTCTTTTATACTTTGTACACAAATGGTTTTAGCGCTTAATTTTAATAAAACTCCTACGTACGTCACCATGGGAGACTTTTTCACTTTTTGATCCTGACATCCGAAGATTTGGCAGGTATCCTCTCTGATCATCGTTTGGAGGCTCCATTGCCTGGTATTGTGACGAATCATGGGAACATCTTGCATCCTAATGCTGTATATGACTTCTGTAATGGGGTCATGTATATCTGGTGAGTAGGCTGAGTGACCGGTGTTGGTCGTGGAAGATTAACAGTCACTTGTTTTTTTGGCACTACTATTGAAAATCAATTGATGAATTTTTGGACTTTATTTATACATTTATTCTTTGGGCATTGCACAATTTTTGGTATCCCCCGAAACATTGGGTGGTCATTTCTATGCTCATTTATTTACACTTTTTAATTGTCTCGCACAATTGCATAGCATTACTGACATTGTCACCCACTGGGGACACCCAGTGGTTGTTCACCATATTGCACTTTATTGTATTATATATCCTAAGGGTGCATGGTTCATCACCAATTTTTCACTTTATAGGCATCAACCTTACAACGAGCAGCCCCTAACTATATAACTCTTTATTTATTCATTTTTTCACACACCTTTTGCGCAGGTCGGGAATAACACAGTTACTCCCCCAGTCACAAATTGCTTATTTACAGTTTTTTAAACTGATTATTTATAGCGTGTCTTTGATTTTCACAGTTTTGCAAAAAGGCACAATTTAAAATGTACAAGTATTTGTTATTTATCCAATACAATTTTAGCTTTTATATTTATTCCGAATTTAGCAGGAATTTTGTAAGTTTTGCTGTGTTTGTATCCACTAATAATGGTTTTAGTGTATTTTTAGAAAAAAATATTGTTTTGGTAAACATTTGCTTGAATATCACAGGTCCCTAAAAAAAAAAAAAATCCAAAAAAAAAATCATTAATACCGTATATACTCGAGTATAGGCCGACCCGAATATAAGCCGAGGCCCCCAATTTACCCCCAAAAAACTGGAAAACTTATTGACTCGTGTATAAGCCGAGGGTGAGACATGGCTGTCCATCCCTGTGTGTGTGTCCGTCCATCCCTGTGTGTCCATCCATCCCTGTGTGTGTGTCCGTCCATCCATCCCTGTGTGTGTATCCATCCATCCATCCATCCATCCCTGTGTGTGTGTGTGTGTGTGTATTCATCCATCCATCCATCCCTGTGTGTGTGTGTGTGTGTGTGTGTGTATCCATCCATCCATCCATCCCTGTGTGTGTGTGTGTGTATCCATCCATCCATCCATCCCTGTGTGTGTGTGTGTGTGTGTGTGTGTGTGTGTCCGTGCAGCCTTGTGTGTGTGTGTGTGTGTGTGTCCGTGCAGCCTTGTGTGTGTGTGTGTGTGTGTCCGTGCAGCCTTGTGTGTGTGTCCAGCCTACCTGTGTCCCAAGCCTCCGTCCCGAGCCGCCGTCGTCCCGAGCCTCCTCCGACCCGTGCCGTGCCTCCTCCGTCCCGTGCCTCCTCCGTCCCGTGCCGTGCCGTGCCTCCTCCTTCCCGTGCCTCCTCCGTCCCGTGCCGTGCCTCCTCCGTCCCGTGCCTCCTCCGTCCCGTGCCGTGCCGATGGATCGCCGCTCTTCTCGGCGGCCATTCTACAATTCAAAATTCCGCCTCCGCCTGTGATAGGCGGAACACTCAATTTCCCAGCAGCCTGTGTTCCGCCTATCACGGACATCCTCTCATACTCGTCCGTAGTATGAGAATGAGCGGATGTCCGTGATAGGTGGAACACTGACTGCTGGGAAATTCAGTGTTCCGCCTATCACAGGCGGAGGCGGAGAAGGAGGCGCGGCTTTTAAATTTTAATGTCCGCCGTCTGTCTGCTCGATACGCTGATCGAGCAGTCAGACAGCGGTGACTCGAGTATAAGCCGAGGGGGCACTTTCAGCCTCAAAAAAGAGGCTGAAAATCTTGGCTTATACTCGAGTATATACGGTACTTTTTTTTTCTACTGGTCATATGCTTTCAGAAAATGTATGGCTTGGGGGGTCTTTAACCACTTAAAGACCAGCCTCATTTTGAGATTTTGGTGTTTACATGTTTTTTGCTAGAAAATTACTTAGAACCCCCAAAAATTATATATTATTTTTTTTCTAACACCCTACAGAATAAAATGGCAGACATTGCAATACTTTTTCTCACACCCTATTTGCGCAGCGGTCTTACAAGTGCACTTTTTTGAATAAAAAAATAAGACAACAGTAAAATTAGCCCAATTTTCTTTTATATTGTGAAAGACAATGTCGAGTAAATTGATACCCAACATGTCACACTTCAAAACTGCGCCCGCTCGTGGAATGGCGTCAAACTTTTACCCTCATAAATCTCCATAGGCGACGTTTAAAAAATTCTACAGGATGCATGTTTTGAATTAGAGAGGGTCTAGGGCTAGAATTATTTCTCTTGCACTAACGATCGCGGCAATTCCTCACATGTGTGCTTTGACCACCGTTTTCATATGGGGGCGTTACTCACGTATGCGTTAACTTCTGTGCGCAAGCTCGCTGGGATTTTATTTATTTTTACACAGTTTTTTTTTTAAAAATGTGGGTCACTTTTATTCCTATTACAAGGAATGTAAACGTCCCTTGTAATAGCAAAAAGCATGACAGGTCCTCTTAAATATGAGATCTGGGGTCAAAAAGTCCTCAGATCTCATATTTGGACTTAAATGCAATCAAAAAATAAAAATAAATTGTCATTTGAAAAAATGACATTGAAAAAAATGTGCCTTTAAGAGGTATGGGCGTAAGTGACGTTTTGACTTTGCTTCCGCCCTGCTATGGTATGGAGACGGGTGGGGGCCATCTTGCCCTCACTTGTATCCATACCAAGCAGGAGACAGGACCCGATTGCCTCCGCCGATACCGATGTCTCTGGTAAGCGTCGGAGAGCGCGGGAGAGCGGTAGGAGGGGGGTGGCATCTCGCCCTCTGCCGATAACGGTGATCTTGTGGTGAATCCACTGCAGAGACCACCATTATTGTAAACATGACTGGCGCCTGAAGAGATGGATACCTTGGTTGTGGCAGCAGCTGCTGCCGTTACCAACATATCCCTCTTCAAAAAAGGGACGTACATTGTAGTGCGCTGTTCGTGAAGTGGTCAACAAACTCTAAAGACTGTCAGTGAAAAAAAAAAAGCCAATGGAAACATTTTTAAAAATGGTCTGGCCACCTGA
Organism: Lithobates pipiens; assembly: GCF_037356315.1. Taxonomy (NCBI): domain Eukaryota; kingdom Metazoa; phylum Chordata; class Amphibia; order Anura; family Ranidae; genus Lithobates; species Lithobates pipiens. Next base: position 150,258,272 of record NW_027507758.1, on the reverse strand, counting down.
GTTTAAACGTGGAGCACAGGGCCTGGCAGCAAAAGGGTTAAAACAAAAAGCGGTAAATGTTCTAGCATTTGTTTCACTTGTAAAGCAGTTACAGTCTCAGAAGAAAAGCCTGTCTCATGCCAGCAGGTAGTGGGAACTATGGGGAAGCAGTGGTCTTATTACAGAGGTCTGCTATGCTCCCTACTAAGGACAAGCTCCACGTTGATTGGAAAGCTTCTTCCTTTGACTCAGCAGGGGTCATGTCAGACCTTTGCAAAGAGATTACTGCTTCTGCACAGAGAGTGCAAGAGCCCTACTCTTCAGCATGCTGGCAAGGGGCAGGTTTTTCTACATGGCTGTGGCTGCTTTATAAAGAAAACTGAAGGGATACTAAACATACAATGTTTAATTGTCATTATCCCTTTTATTTATGTGTAAAGATCATGCCACTGTATTTAATTTAATATAAACAAAATCATCTAGTACTTTATTAAATCAACTTTGTTTATCAGTCACATGACGTTTCCCAGGTCTGTCCCATCTACAGGAAAAGATCTAAGGGAAGAGTTTCTAGTACTTTGCTGATGTATGTTCTGAAGCAGCAGAGCTTGTCTGGAGTATGAATCTGTGTTTGCACAGCGTTTATTGGTGCAGTGCTGGTCACATGATGAAAAAAAGCTTTCATCATGTGGCTGCTCTAGGCAAAAAAATGTTAATTACAGATGACACAAAAAGCAGCTAGCACTGGAGTCCAATACAAAAACTCTAATGTACTAAAGTGCAAAAGAGTGCAGTGCTAATAAATATTACCAGAGAGAATTAATATACTTATTTAAATAATAAAAAACAACTTAAACCAAATGTCTCACCAAAGTGACGTGAAATGTATAAATCAATGATGTTGAATAGTATATAAAAATTATATAAATAATTAAAATATATAATCAAATATAAAGTAGTGGTGAAAAAATGCTCATAAGTGTATGCAGGAAACGGGAAGCCTTTGGAGACGCCGCGATCTCCGTTTATGATTTTATATGCGCAAATCTGATGTCCCATTTGTAAGTGCATCTTTTTATTATTTAATAAATAAGTGTTTGAACGATTACACTATGGGGGCAATTTTTGTTTTTGTTTTCTGAGCGGCATGCCTGCCATATCAATCAAGCGAGCTGCCTGACAAGCTGTTGTAGGTACTGGGGATACCTGAGAATTTTCCCCTGTGCTTGGAGAGACCATTGCAGTGTGGTCATTTGGAGTCGGTAAGGGTTACCATTACTCACTTGTGGATGAGCTCAGGCGTGTTCACATGGAACACGCGCTGAGTCTGCCAGGAAGTCGGCGCAGCGCTGCGCTAATCACAGCCAGTGAGAAATTTCCCGATCTCTGCAGCTGCACATCGGGGTAATGTCTGACTGCCTGTGATTAGCGCAGCGCTGCGCCGACTTCCTGGCGGGCTCTGCACGTGTTCCATGCGAACACGCCTGAGTACATCCTTAGTCACTGGTTTGGATTCAGTCACTGGTTTGGATAAAGGAATCTGTCTTCACTCACCTGGGATTGGATTGTGTTTTTTTGTACTTTATGCAGACTTTTGTGTCTTTTTCCTTTTGTGCACTTTAACATCCCTCATGGAATTGGACTTTTTTTCATTTATCAATTATTATATATAATTTTTATTAATTTTATGCATATTATTTATATGGGTCAGGTAGTGTTTTTTGGCATTTAGTCTTTTTTAACACTTACCAGGATGTTTATGAATTTTGTATGGTGTCTGCTTTTAAGTTTTACACTTATGAGCATTTTTTTCACCACTACTTTATATTTGATTATATATTTAAATTATTTATATAATTTTTATATACTATTCAACATCACTGATTTATATATTTCACGTCACTTTGGTGAGATATTTAGTTTAGGTTGTTTTTTTATTATTTAAATAAGTATATTAATTCTCTCTGGTAATATTTATTAGCGCTGCACTTTAAAAAGAAATAATAGCAACAAGGTGTTTTAAAGCGTATTACCAATTTATATTTCAAATCAAATGTTTACTAATTTTATACGATAACGTGGTGTAGGCGGCATTTACGTTGACTGACAATAGCGTTCTCTTTTTACATAGTAAAGGTATCTGAAGGAGGACGTTCTTCCAATCACAGGGTTGTCATGCCCCACTAGCCTGTGTCTATAGTGTATACAGTGCATCCGGAAAGTATTCACAGAGCTTCACTTTTCCACATTTTGTTATGTTACAGCTTTATTCCAAAATTGATTAAATTCATTCTTTTCCTCAAAATTCTATAAACAATACCCCATAATGGCAGCGTGAAAGAAGTTTGTTTTAAATCTTTTCAAATTTATTAAAAATAAAAAACAAATCACATGTACATATACCGTGTTTCTCCAAAAATAAGTGCTACCCCGAAAATAAGACCTAGCGTTATTTTCCAGAATGGCTGGACTATAAGCCCTACCCTGAAAATAAGCCCTAGTTTAAAATGCTTGTAAAATCCTATAATCGACTCTATTACAGTCGAATATAATATAATTGTGGGGAAGAGAGCTCCGACAGGTCACAGAAGCACAAAGCAGCGCTATAATGAAGGTATTTGACACAATTATATTACAGAAACACACACATTGTACATTATATACTACTGTGATAGAGTGGATTATAGGATTTTACAAGCATTTTAACCTTGTTCACACTGGGGATTCCTGCCAGGCAGGGAGAGAGAAGGGGAGTGAAGACAGCACATTACATGGTAATACCTACCCCGAAAATAAGCCTTTGTCTTTTACTGACAAAATTAATATAAGACCCAGGCTTATTTTCGGGGAAACACGGTAAGTATTCACAGCTTTTGCAATGACATTCAAAATTGAGCTGAGGTGCATCCTGTTACCACTGATAATTGCTGAGATGTTTCTACAACTTGATTGGAGTCCACCTGTGGTAAATTCAGTTGATTGGACATGATTTGGAAAGGCACATGCCTGTCCATATAAGGTCCCACAGTTAACAATGCATGTCAGAGCACAAACCAAGCCATGAAGTCCAAGGAATTGTCTGTAGACCTCCAAGACAGGATTGTATCGAGGCACAGATCTGGGGAAGGGTACAGAATTTTTTTTGTAGCATTAAAGATCCCAATGAGCTCAGTGGCCTCCATCCGTAAATGGAAGAAGTTTGGAACCACCAGGACTCTTTCTAGAATGGGCCGCCCCGGTCAAACTGAGCGATCAGGGGAGAAGGGCCTTGGTCAGGGAGGTGACCAAGAACCCGATGGTCATTCTGACAAAGCCCCATTGTTTCTCTGTGGAGAGAAGAAAACCTTCCAGAAGAACAGCCATCTCGGTAGCACTTCACCAATCAGGCCTGTATGGTAGAGTGGCCAAACGGAAGCCACTCCTCAGTAAAAGGCACATGGCAGCCTACCTGGAGTTTGCCAAAAGGCACCTGAAAGACTGTAAGACTATGAGAAACAAATTTCTCTGGTCCGAGGAAACAAAGATTGAACTCTTTGGCCGAAATGGGAAGCATCATGTCAGACTTCACGTACCTGACTGATGAGCCCGAGATAGCAGGGGAAGGCCTCCCTTACGCGTCTGGTTCTCGGCCCCTGGTAGTATGGACAGGAGGCACGGGAGCACAGATTGGTATGAGAGCCTGGTGGGTTGTTGCAGGAGAAGAGGCCCAAGGGCTTGATGCAGATGGGTCGGTGGTCTCCAGGCAGCTGGACGCTAGCAGCGGATGCAGAGCAAGAGCTGGTGAGGCAAGTCCAGTCACAGGCACGGTCAGCAACAGACAGGCGGAGCAGTACAAGGGATCAGGCAAGTTCAAAGTCCGGGTCACAGGCAGGGTTGGCAACAGGCAGGCAGCGCGGTACAGTGGAGCAGGCAGGTTCAAGGTCAAAGACAGGCCGAGGTCAAGGGCAGGCAGCAAACAGGACAAGCCAAAGGTCAAGCCGGGTAGTCAGGGGATCAGGAGCTTCAAAGCAAGGTAACGGGTGCTAGGGCACAGGGAGCTGCAGATCGGACAGCACCGAGTACACTGCGGGGAACACCTAAATAGGTCGATTGGCGCCATGCGTGCGCCAAAGCGCACCAGTGCACGCACACGGGCACCCACGCGCACAAGCACGCGCCCGCTTATTAGCGCACACAGGCAAGTGCCAGCGAGCACCCCAGAGCGCCAAGTCGCACGTCCGTTCTGGGCATTTCCCTGACACATCATGTCTGGAGGAAACCAGACACCGCTCATCACCTGGCCAATACCATCCCATGTTTTTCAGTGGCAGGAACTGGGAGACTAGTCAGGATCGAGGGAAAGATGAATGCAGCAATGTACAGAGACATCCTTGATGAAAACCTGCTCCAGAGCGCTCTGGATCTCAGACTGGGGCAAAGGTTCATCTTTTAACTGGACAACAACCTTAAGCACACAGCCAAGATAACAAACGAGTGGCTATGGGACAACTCTGTGAATGCCCTTGAGTGGCCCAGACTTGAACCCGAATGAACATGGCTGTGCACGAATGCTCCCCATCCAACCTGATGAAGCTTGAGAGTTCATGCAAAAAAGAATGTGAGAAACTGGCCAAAAATAGGTGTGTCAAGCTTGTGGCATCATACTCAAAAGGACTTGAGGCTGTAATTGGTGCCAAAAGTGCTTCAACAAAGTATTGAGCAAAGGCTGTGAATATTTGTGTACGAGGGATTTTTTTTTTTTTTTTATTACATTTGCAAAGATTTCAAACAAACGTCTTTCACTTTGTCATTATGGGGTATTGTTTGTAGAATTTTGAGGAAAAATTTAATTTAATCCATTTTGTAAAAGCCGTAAAAACATAACAAAATGTGGAAAAAAAGAAGTGCTATGAATACATTCCGGATGCACTGTATGTGCTGGGACTACCAGGGAGGTGAAGCCTCCATCAATCAACATCTATACCATCCGCATAAGATGTAGCAATAGGAGGACATGGTGTAGGAGGGAGGGAGGAGACTGTCATTTACTACTCCATATACGCCCACATTTCTTAACTCTTTAGTCATGAGGGGACTGGCCAGATAAGAAATAAAAAGGAAATTAACAGATTAAAAGGGAACTGAAACTGGAGCATGCTCAGTAGGCATAGCAATGACTGGTCTACACAATCTCAGGTTGCAGTGGGGGAAACAGACAAGGAGGGTGGAACAGTACACAGCAGAATCACCCAGGATTTCCTTTTACTAATAGTCACTGCAGTACTTCTGCCTCTTCTGAATTACACACTTTTATTCACTGGAAGTTCATAAAAATATTTTCCAAAATATGCACAAAACAGAAACAAACATGAACAAAGTCAAGGAGAAATATATTATTTATTTATTTATAATAAAAAAAAGTGATGCCGTTTTAATAACAGTGCCTACAAACCCTAAGTATTATTTTCTTAGAATTTAGTTTAACTTCAATGAACAGAGGCAAAGCTATTACCACCGTCAAGGTGAATAACCTTGCTTTTATCAGCATTTCATTGTACTTGCCATTTAACTGCCCATGTTGCTATTTGTTCAGATTGTTCTGTAATATGCCACTATCCTGCTGAAATGTAATCCTTTGCTTAATTTTGTGTCTTCAGCAGAATATGGCAGCATTACTTGTCCTTCCATCTATTAAGCTATTATTAAAACAATGAAAAATTGCTGTACCCAGCACTGGTAATTGGTGTATATCCCTAACCATTTATCTTCTGTCTTTTTGTAAACATTTTATTTCTGTAAGAGCATGTAAAGTGACTGACTGCATAATATAGGTAATTCAAAAATACATGTTCTTCCGTAATATTTGTAAGCTCTTTTTTAATACTGTATTTATTGGCTTATAACACTCATTTTTTCCCTTATTTAAAATTATTTTTTTTTCCTGAAACTTCCCTCTTAAAATTAATGTGGATGTTATACGCCGATAAATAGGGTACTAGGATATTATGAGGGGCAGAAACAAAGACCTATGTAAATCTTTTTTACATCAGTGGTATTCTTTTAGCATTCAGTTTTTTTGCAGGGATTTCCTCTCACTTCCTGTGTGGATATGGGACAGGAAGTGAAATTACATTTCTGAAAAAAAAAATATCTGATTGGGGTTATAACAAAAAAAAAAGTTTTGCCTATAGTTCTACTTTAACTCACGGCCCTCTTTATAGAGAGGAGATGTGAAAAAATTTCATCAGGGATTTTATTTCTATGTGTGGTCCCATTGGAAAGATTTTTGCTCACTTCCTGTGCTTGTGATGTCTATATAAGAAAAAGTGAAGCAGTGGTACAGGAAGGCACAGCTGGTTTACTGCATAGTGGTTCATTGACCTGATAAAAGAATGTGCATTAGCACTAACCCTGGTATGTACTAAGTATGGGAGCTGGAGAGTCGCCATTACAGCCACAAAACGTACATTATCAGAGGAGAATCGGGAGCCGCTGCAGAGTTAGTTCTCTTCTGACCTTTTTTTTAACCTTTTTATAGCAAAAAAAAAATCCTAGTACTACAATAAAAGATAACTAAAAAACAACACATTATAAGCTGAACCCAAGAGTCATTGTATTCTCTTCAGCATATTCTATTTTTATTACTACTGAAACTCTTGTCACCTTTTCTTTTTTTTTTTTTCTTTTTTTACACAATGTATTAAACATAATGAAGAAAATGAAATGCTGTTCCAAGAGCACAGTTTTATTAAATGTAAGGACTAACAATGAACTTCTCTCATTTGTTCGTTCCATTTTGGTCTGTTAACCACCTCAGGGCTGGGCACTTTTACCTCCTTCCAGCCCAGGCCAGCTTTCAGCGCTGTCACACTTTGAAAGACAATTGCACGGTCATACAACACTGTACTCAAATTAAATGTTGATCATTTTTTTGAGACAGTTAGAGGTTCTTTTGGTAGGATTTAATCACGACTGGGTTTTCAATTTTTTTTTTTGCAAAATAAATGGAAAATAAAACAAAAATTTTGAAGAAAAAAAAACCCTTTTCTTAGTTTCTTTTATAACATTTTGCAAATAATTAATTTTTATTTTTTTTCTCGTGCGCTGATGAGCACTTATGAGGCTGCACCGATGATGGGCACACAATGATAGGGACTGATGAGCTGCGCTGATGGGGCTGCACTGATAAACAGAGCACTGATGATCAGTGCCCTGATTATCAGTGTAAATTTTGCACTCATTGTGCCCTGTCAGATCAGCTTTCATTTCCTCACACAGAGACATGCTGTCTCTCTGTGAGGAAAGGAGAGACAATAACTGGCAAGCCCAGGGGAGGACTTCCAGGAACATCCTGCTTGAAAAGTGCAAAAGAGAAAAAAAATGTTCTGCCAGAAATTTTGCACTTCCTGTTCTCTCTGCCTGTGCTGCATTCTTATTAGCATTTGAAAAGAGGTGGTGTTCTGTAGTCCTGTCCTAGGGTGACAAGGCTGCTCCTACCTAAACACAGGACCATGTGTGAGCTTTGACTCCCTAAGACAGGGAGTGTGTTATTAGCAGGATTCCAAAGGGCTGCGGTATACAGTGCCTTGCTAAAGTATTCGGCCCCCTTGAACTTTTCAACCTTTTGCCACATTTCAGGCTTCAAACATAAAGATATAAAATTTAAATTTTTTGTGAAGAATCACTAACAAGTGGGACACAATTGTGAAGTGGAACGAAATCTATTGGATATTTTAAACTTTTTTAGCAAATAAAAAACTGAAAAGTGGTGCGTGCAAAATTATTCGGCCCCTTTACTTTCAGTGCAGCGAACTCGCTCCAGAAGTTCAGCGAGGATCTCTGAATGATCCAATGTTGTCCTAAATGACTGATGGTGATAAATAGAATCCACCTGTGTGTAATCAAGTCTCTGTATAAATGCACCTGCTCTGTGATAGTCTCAGGGTTCTGTTGAAAGCGCAGAGAGCATCATGAAGACCAAGGAACACACCAGGCAGGTCCGTAATACTGTTGTGGAGAAGTTTAAAGCTGGATTTGGATACAAAAAGATTTCCCAAGCTTTAAACATCCCAAGGAGCACTGTGCAAGCGATCATTTTGAAATGGAAGGAGTATCAGACCACTGCATCTACCAAGACCTGGCCGTCCCTCTAAACTTTCAGCTCAGACAAGGAGAAGACTGATCAGAGATGCAGCCAAGAGGCCCATGATCACTCTGGATGAACTGCAGAGAACTACAGCTGAGGTGGGAGAGTCTGTCCATAGGACAACAATCAGTCATACACTGCACAAATCTGGCCTTTATGGAAGAGTGGCAAGAAGAAAGCCATTTCTCAAAGATATCCATAAAAAGTCTTGTCTAAAGTTTGCCACAAGCCACCTGGGAGACACACCAAACATGTGGAAGAAGGTGCTCTGGTCAGATGAAACCAAAATCGAATTTTTTTTCCCACAATGCAAAACGATATGTTTGGCGTAAAAGCAACACAGCTCATCACCCTCAACACACCATCCCCACTGTCAAACATGGTGGTGGCAGCATCTTGGTTTGGGCCTGCTTTTCTTCAGCAGGGACAGGGAAGATGGTTAAAATTGAGGGGAAGATGGATGCAGCCAAATACAGGACCATTCTGGATGAAAACCTGATTCTTCACAAAAAATAAAAATGTTATATCTTTATGCTTGAAGCCTGAAATGTGGCAAAAGGTTGAAAAGTTGAAGGGGGCCGAATACTTTCGCAAGGCACTGTATATAAAAAAAAAATGGGTTTAGCTATGTTTTGAGTCACTATTAATGCCCAAATCTAGCCAAAGCATTTTAGAGTCTTTGTTGACAGGCTTCTGTTTGTGTCAGATCTATTTTTCCCTGATACAAATCAAGGGCAAAGCAAAATCAACTTGATGCAGGTCAGATTCGCCTGGCAATGAGTTCTGAATAGGCTCAGACGTTTCCCATCAATGCTAGCCCAAAGCCTGTTGTTACAGGACCTAAGTGTACATATTTTTTTTTTCTTCACTAAAAGTTAAAGCATTAATAAAACCAGGACCCTGCATTCACTATATCTGATCTCCCACAGTACACAGAACATGGAAATGCAATTATTTTAGTAAATATAAACTTCTAGATACCTTTTCTCATCAGCAGTATATAGCAGGCTTGTGACTTCTATCAGTTCCTGGTGAAGAAGTTGGAGTTTTCATACTGCACAGTGCTGTCCTATGAGGCTGCAGGGCTTCTGACCCTCTGTCTGGACAGTGCTGACCACATGCATTCTCCCAAGAAAAAAAAAATCTCCCTAGCAATACATACCAAACTGAGCATGTGCAGCCTGACTCCAAAGGCTCTGTCTTATCCGGACACGGGGAATGGGCAGGGAGGGGAGGATTTGTGCATACAAGATCAAGCAGCCCTTTTACACAATGCAGAGGATTAATCCCTTAGGTTCCACTTAAGTGTGTATAACAAGCATGCTTTACTGCATATACAGACGGATTTTACTGTTGTGGATTTAGTAACACTTTATTTTTTCAGTCCAGTTCTGAGGTCTACCCCCTTCTTGGTGCAAGCAGTGCAGATACGATAATAATGATAAAGACAAAAAACATAGAATAATGAGCATCACATGATTTATATTTATGTAATCTCTTCTACTTTCTGCAGCTTAAAGAATTCCGGGAGAAAATGCAGTCTATATTTCCAGCTGTGCCTAGAACCCAAGAGCAGCCTTCCACTTCTGAGCCATTCAGCCTGGAAAGCCTCCTTAAATCGAAATGATGTTTCGGCACGTGCCTGATGGTATCAACTTTATAGTCTGGTTAGCCAAGCAGCTTTTGAAGTTACTTGGCTACACGCTATATTGCATGAAGTTCATTTATGAATGATGAGTGTGCATTTAATATATGCAAAAGGACTTCTGGACCCTTACGGATATTCTTCTACGCATATTTGTTTCCAAATGGAAATGTACTACTACTTCTTTAAGAAGGCTGTTATAAAAGGATTATTTAACAACTGTAATAGTGTAAACAGTGGGTTACCTTAGTGACTTCTGAGTGCTTAAAATGAATTTCCAAAGCCAGGCATCATCAAATAACTGACTTCATGAACAAAAGAAATGATTGAACTCTACAGCTATGAGTTTAGAAAAAAGAAGAAATTAACAGCTCAGACTTCCCTCTCAATTTATTGCTTTTACCTGCTAGGCCCTCTCGTCCTTGGCGGATAAAGGAGAAGCAGTTTAGGGTCAGCAATGAAAGCTACTTGTCTACCTTTTAGGAAGTATGGATAATTGTAGGAGCCACAGTACCAGACGCTGTTCTGCTTCTCCCAAGGAAAACCCTGGTAATTGCAATTACTGAAAACCAGGAACCAAATTTCCTACATTCAACCTCCTATAAACACAGTGAGAGGGATTTATTAAAGTTAGATCTAAACTTGATTACTAAAATTTCATACAAGCTGCAACACTGTAATGTTGTTTTAAAAGTTTTTCATTCTCTTTTAAAATCTGCAGCTTTCATTTAAAAAAAAACCTGGTGATCCTGTTATGAAGGACACTTTGTTTGACAACTGTCTCATAAATGTGTTCCCGTGTTGCCACCTTGTAATATGCACCACTGGTTGAGACTACAAGTGGCCATGTTAAGATAGCACTGCATAGGCATGGCTCACCATTGTTACTACCAGGACATCAGAACAGAGCAATGCTATCCATATTGACTGTACAGTGCCACAACACTGTGTGATTCACTTCCAGTTTAAAGTCCTGTAGTTGAGCTACAAGTTTTGGGTTCCCTGAAGAAGTCCTGAATTGCAAAATGTGTAGGGTAAAATCAGTTTCATAATTTCGGCTGGAATTGAGACACGCAGTGCAGCAGCAGTGTACACCTCAAATGGCCATTTATATTTGAACGTTATGTTGATAGTGCTAAATACATTATGAAAATGTAAAGTTACATATTTTTTTCTGATTTCATAATAAAAGTAATATTATCCTATGAATGCTTCTGTTTTTTTCTGTATCTCAACTGAGAATTACTAAATTATTAAACCAAGTTTAACTGGGGCTACCCTTTGGTGGATTATGTGAATTACAATTGCACATTTAAGGGGTCTTTATTTAAAACATGCATTGCATAAATGTCAGAAATATTCATGATGCAACCTGAATGAAATGTCACAAATTTTTTTAAGAGAATAATGCTCGTATCATGGGCTCCATATAGTGGCCAAAATGTGGTATCGTTTTTTGTAATACCTCAGTAAGAAAACTTTACAATATTTCCCTCCAGGGCAGTAGAGCAACCAAACTGGCCCAGAAGAACCTGGTGACAGACATAATCAGGCTACTAGAAGATGACCCCTGACATCTCTCCCGTAGACCAGACCCGTTTTTATTAAATCCATCCAATAAAAGGAAACAATACCTGTATTTACACTTGTAATAATTACAGGTATTGGTTCCTTTTATTGGATGGATTTAATAAGATCATATATGTTTTATTTTTGAGACATCGTGGTGCCAGATTATTTTTCTCTTTGGATGCCTCAGTACTGGGGCCATCCGAGCACGTGTCTCTATCTCATCCTGTTGATCATTAAGGGCTATTTTGGGGTTGCAACACTATTTCAATAAATTGCTCTTCATTGCCTGGACATAGTCATAACTGTTATTGTCTACCTGAAAGGAACGGTTTTTATCAGGACGATGGACTTCATATTTATCCTACCCTCAAGACCTAGCAAGGGACAGCCTGCTTCCAAGTCCACCATTACTCAATGGATAAGACAACACGTTGCTTAAGCTTACAAGCTAAAGGACAAAACTCCCACTGCGCTTTTGCGCACCCAGTCTTTCCTGGGAATTCTGGCACCAAGTCTCTGTAGCCCAGCTTTGTAGGACTTCCACTCTGCTCCTCTGTTCATACCTTTTTAGAATTTTACCAGGTATACGTCCAATTTTCTGCAGATGCAGTTTTTGGCTGCAAGGTTCTTGGGTGGTTGTCGAGCCTGTTAGCACAGTTGTTAACCTGGTTGTTACCCACCCTTCTCATTCATTGCTTGGTTATGTCCCAGGGTCTGTGAATACTTTGCCTGTGTTCTGTACTGTACAATAAGATGAATTTTGGTTTACCTATATAACTATATATTTACTTATATATTGCATATTTTAGACTACAGTATGAGACACAGGACATTCCTTCAATTTCTGGGGTTACTTTGCATTGCCTGTTACAAAACTGAGGGCTTGCAGAGTTGTTTAGGATCATAGTGGAGGTACCCAGGGGGCATATCTTCAAAAGCTTTTTCCAGTATACAATCACTTGAAGGTACCTATAAGTCAGGGTCTATGAATATTCAGTCTGTGTCATGTACTGTACTCTACAGTGCCTTGAAAAAGTATTCATAACCATTGAAATTTTCCAAATTGTCATATCCCAACTAAAAACAAAAATTTATTTTATTGGGATTTTATGTGATAGACCAACTCAAAGTGGCACATAATTGTGAAGTGGAAGGAAAATTATAAATGCTTTTCAACATTTTTTATAAATAAATATCTGAAAAGTGTGGCGTTCATTTGTATTCGCCCCCCCCCCCCCCCCCCGAGTCAATACTTTTTAGAACCACCTTTTGCTGCAATTACAGCTGCGAGTCTTTTTGGGGATGTCTCTACCAGCTTTGAACATCTAGAGAGTGACATTTTTGTCCATTCTTTGCAAAGCTCAAGCTCTGTTGGATTGGATAGAGAATGTCTGTGAACAGCAATTTTCAAGTCTTTGCCACGGATTTTCATTGGATTTAGGTCTGGACTTTGACTGGGCTATTCTAACACATGAATATGCTTTGATCTAAACCATTCTATTGTAGCTCTGGCTGTATGTTTAGGGTCATTGTCCTGGTGGAATGTGAACATCTGCCCCAGTCTCAAGTCTTCCGCAGACTCTAAAAGGTTTTCTTCTAAGATTGCCCTGTATTTGGCTCCATCCATCTTCCCATCAACTCAGACCAGCTTCCTTCTCCCAGCTGAAGAAAAGCATCCCCACAACATGATGCTGCCACCACGTTTCACGATGGGAATGGTGTGTTCAGTGTGATGTGCAGTGTTAGTTTTCCATCACACATAGCGTTTTGCTTTTAGGCCAAAAAGTAACATTTTGGTCTCATCTGACCAGAGCACTTTTCTTTTTGCCGTGTCCCCACATGGCTTCTTGCAAACTGCAAACAGGACTTCTTAGCCCTTATACACACGGTCGGAGATTCCGACAACCAAATTCGTCTGAGTAATTCCGACGGATTAATTTCCGGAAGAGGTCCGGAAGTGATGTTGCATACACAGGGTCGGAGTAAGTTGTCGGAAAATCTGATTGTACATAACGTGATGGTGTTATTCCGCTACAATGGGACTACGTTCAGGCTAGTAGCCAATAGCTTTGGTCTAGGAATTTGATCTGAGCATGCGTGGCACTTTGTCTGTCGGAGTAGGCTACACATGATCGGAGTATGTCTGATCGGAGCATTTTGTCGGAAAAATTTATTGGCAAGTTGGAAAAGTTGGTCTGTCGGATATTCAGACAGAAACAGTCCGATGCAGACCACACACAGTTGGAATATCCGACCAAAACGGTCCGATAGAACATATTCCATCGGAATCTCCGACCGTGTGTACAAGGGCTTATGGCTTTCTTTCAACATTGGCTTTCTTCTAGCCACTCTTCCATAAAGGCGAAATTTATGGAGTGCACGACTAATAGTCCTGTGGACAGATACTTCCACCTGAGCTGTGGATCTCTGCAGCTCCTCCAGAGTTACCATGGGCCTCTTGGCTGCTTTTCTGCTGAATGCTCTCCTTGCCTGGCCTAGTTTAGTTCAGTTTAGGTGGATGGCCATGTCTTGGTGGGTTTGCAATTGTGCCATATGCTTTCTATTTTTGCATGATGGATTGAACAGTGCTCCATGAGATGTTCAAAGCTTGGGATTTTTTTTTTTTTTTGCATAAACATTTTATTGAAAACATTTAAATATGGCATATACATAGATGACTCTATGAGCCCAGAATAATAACACATGTATAATACAGCCGAACAGAAATATAATGTAACATGTCTAAACATCTCTAAGCAGTAAGCTTATTTTTGGATGGGGTAACAATGTTTAGGTGAACATACCCCAGTAGAGAGAGAGAGACAAGAAAGAAAATAAAGAGAGAAAAAAAAGGAGGGGGAGGAAGAGGGCAAAGGCGAGTTGAGAGGGGGTGAGGTAGTCACCAACTACCCTCTTCAGCTATTAGTGGTCAGAACATTAAAGTGTGTCACATCATTAGCATGAGTCCGGTTCTGTCTTTAAGGATCACCCCAGTTGGGAGTCAGTTTGTACTATTTGATATAGTTGAGATCTTTTGAAGGTTGTCCAGGCTTCCGAAGTAGCAGTGAATTTGGAAATATTATCCAAGGCAGGTTAGATCAGCGCCTCCATCTCAGCGACACGATTTATTCGATTAAACCATTCAGTCATGGAAGGCGGGGATGCAGACCTCCAATGGATTGGTATATAGATCCTAGCAGCATTAATCATGTGCATGGCAACCGACTTATAATATAGTTTTTTTTAGGAATTTTAGCTAGATGTAAGGGATACTGTGCTGGGCAAAACTCCAGCGTGACTTGTCAAGTAGTGTACTCTGTGCCAGAAGGGTTGGTGTGCTGGGCAGTCCCACCAAATATGGAGAAATGTACCTGACTCTGCCACAACGCCAGCAGTGATCAGAGAGGGGGAGAATTTATGAATCGGGTCCAGGGTTCTATACCAGCGGGTTTTCAATTTGTACCCGTTTTCCTGAACAGATACATTCAAGGACCCTTTGTAAATGTACAAATGAATGCGGTCCCAGGTCTCCTCGTCTATCTCCAAGCCCAAGGCAGATTCCCAATAGGTACGTTCTGAGCGTAGAAGTGTGGAGGAGTCCAAAAAAATAAGGTAGTAGGCGTATAGGTAGTGTTTGCAGTTTGTATAGTAGCCAGGGGAGGATCGTAATTTTAAGGATGGATGCTCGACCAAACCAGGAGATGGTGGGTTTTTCCCATTTTTGGGGATCTTGGCGTATATTTTGTAATAACATCTGGAAGTTTCTGCTGTAGAGCTCTGCTAAGTCAGCAGGGAGTTGGATACCCAGGTAGGTTATGGCTCCCGTTTTCCATTGAAAGGGGAAATTAAGTTGACATTGCTCAGCCAGTTCTGTGGGTAGGGACACGTTCAACGCAAATGCTTTGGAATAGTTAATTTTTAGGTTGGATAGGAGTTTAAAGTGCACCAGAATTTGCAGAAGATTGGGTAAGGACGTTAGCGGCGAAGAGAGAAAAAGTAGAACATCATCCACAAAAGCCGCAATCTTGAATTCTCATTCCCGTATACATATACCTTTGACATCTGGATTGGCTCGGATGCAACGGAGGAGGGGTTCTAGTATATAGTGCCTTGCGAAAGTATTCAGCCCCCTTGAACTTTTCAACCTTTTGCCACATTTCAAGCTTCAAACATAAAGATATAACATTTTTATTTTTTGTGAAGAATCACCAACAAGTGGGACACAATTGTGAAGTGGAACGAAATCTATTGGATTTTTGAAACTTTTTTAACTAATAAAAAAATGAAAAGTGGGGCGTGCAAAATTATTCGGCCCCCTTGCGTTAATACTTTGTAGAGCCACCTTTTGCTGCGATTACAGCTGCAAGTTGCTTGGGGTATGTCTCTATCAGTTTTTCACATCGAGAGACTGAAATTCTTGCCCATTCTTCCTTGCAAAACAGCTCCAGCTCAGTGAGGTTGGATGGAGAGTGTTTGTGAACAGCAGTTTTCAGCTCTTTCCACAGATTGATTGGATTCAGGTCTGGACTTTGACTTGGCCATTCTAACACCTGGATATTTTATTTGTGAACCATTCCTTTGTAGATTTTGCTGTATGTTTGGAATCATTGTCTTGTTGGAAGATAAATCTCCGTCCCAGTTTCAGGTCTTTTGCAGACTCCAACAGGTTTTCATCCAGAATGGTCCTGTATTTGGCTGCATCCATCTTCCCCTCAATTTTAACCATCTTCCCTGTCCCTGCTGAAGAAAAGCAGGCCCAAACCATGATGCTGCCACCACCATGTTTGACAGTGGGGATGGTGTGTTGAGGGTGATGAGCTGTGTTGCTTTTACGCCAAACATATCGTTTTGCATTGTGGGCAAAAAGTTCGATTTTGGTTTCATCTGACCAGAGCACCTTCTTCCACATGTTTAGTGTGTCTCCCAGGTGGCTTGTGGCAAAATTTAGACGATACTTTTTATGGATATCTTTGAGAAATGGCTTTCTTCTTGCCACTCTTCCATAAAGGCCAGATTTGTGCAGTGTACGACTGATTGTTGTCCTATGGACAGACTCTCCCACCTCAGCTGTAGTTCTCTGCAGTTCATCCAGAGTGATCATGGGCCTCTTGGCTGCATCTCTGATCAGTCTTCTCCTTGTCTGAGCTGAAAGTTTAGAGGGACGGCCAGGTCTTGGTAGATTTGCAGTGGTCTGATACTCCTTCCATTTCAAAATGATCACTTGTACAGTGCTCCTTGGGATGTTTAAAGCTTGGGAAATCTTTTTGTATCCAAATCCGGCTTTAAACTTCTCCACAACAGTATTACGGACCTGCCTGGTGTGTCCCTTTGTTCTTCATGATGCTCTCTGCACTTTCAACAGAACCCTGAGACTATCACAGAGCAGGTGCATTTATACAGAGACTTGATTACACACAGGTGGATTCTATTTATCACCATCAGTCATTTAGGACAACATTGGATCATTCAGAGATCCTCACTGAACTTCTGGAGTGAGTTTGCTGCACTGAAAGTAAAGGGGCCGAATAATTTTGCACGCACCACTTTTCAGTTTTTTATTTTCTAAAAAAGTTTCAAATATCCAATAGATTTCGTTCCACTTCACAATTGTTTCCCACTTGTTGGTGATTCTTCACAAAAAATAAAAATTTTATATCTTTATGTTTGAAGCCTGAAATGTGTCAAAAGGTTGAAAAGTTCAAGGGGGCCGAATACTTTCGCAAGGCACTGTAAGTATATAAAGCAAGGGGGAAAGGGGGCACCCCTGTCTGGTTCTATTATGGATGGAGAAGGCCAACAGATGGCCATTGACCTTAACCCTAGCTCTGAAGTTAGCACATAATGATAGGATAAAGGCCCGTATATGGGATCTGAGCCCCAGCAAAGTCAAAACTGCATCTGTATAGTCCCAAGCCACTCTGTCAAACGCCTTCTCTTCGTCCATTGCCAGGAAGAAGCCCTCCTGTTGGGAGGAAGTAAGCCAGGTATGTAGTTTCAGGGCCTTAATGGTGTTGTTCCTGGCTTCTCTTCCAGGGACAAATCCTACCTAGTCCAGTCACACCCAAGTCGGTATGTGGTAAAACAATTGATGTGCCAGAACTTTGGCAAAAAGCTTGATGTCCACGTTAAGGAGGGAGATTGGACAATAGCTAGCGACATTAGTAGGGTCCTTCCCTTCCTTGGGAATAACAGATATATAAGCTTCGAGCAGTCTCTTCGATCTACAAGAATCAGTGGAAAGCAAATTAAATGCTTTAAGAAAGCTTGGCACCAGAATGTCTGAGAAGGTCTTATAGTATAGGGCCGTAAAACCGCCCAGGCCTGGACTTCTACCTGGTTTTGTGGTTTTAAGTGCCTCTAGGAATTCCTCCGATGTCAAGGGAGTTTCTAAAGCCAGGGAATCATCTGTCGACAAAGTAGAGGGACTGTATTGACTCAGGAAGTCTTTAATCAGTTCCTGACATTTCAATAGGATCTGTGTCTCCTGAACACAGGTTGTATAGATTGCTGTAGAAGGAATGGAACTGATGTGTACGCGTTTCCACCAATTCCTGCGATATTTTAAGTGCTAGTGTGCATTTGTGCTGGGCCTCTAGGATATGTATTTTATCGGACAGTGCTAAGACCAGAACTTGACGTTCCTTTTTTTCGCTCTGGGGCTGAGAGCAACTGGCCTCTAATGACACATTTGTGAGCCTCCCATTGTGTCATGGGAGAGATTTCTGGTGTGTCATTGTGGATAGGCATGGTCGAACGCTTCGCCCGGCGGTCGTTTTGCGGCGAATTTCGGCTGTTTGCGGTCCGCCCGATCGGCGGACTATTGCCACTGTTCGCCCGGCGGACTTCTGTGTTTACTGTGTAAAAGAACTTTGACCTATGATGACACATCCATCATGTGGTACAGGACAGCCAATTGAGACATTACAGTACTTGGACATTCCCCCTAACTTATAAATAGACCCGATCCGGCAGCCATTTTACATTCTTTCGTATGTCACTATAGGGAGAGGTTGCTGCGTGGAGCAGGGAGAGACTGCAGTGACCCAAATCGCTAGCTATTAGGTCCACAAAAGTTCTTTTAAGGACTGGTATGGTATAGGTGTTAGGTGTAGTTCAGGATATAGGTTTGAGGCACTGCTATTCAAGTCATTGTTGCAGCAGCCTGTCTTTTGTCAGTGTAGAGAGAGGGACAGGATGCTGTGTGCAGCAGGGACAGTCAGTTTAATCATTAGCTGTTACTATTAGGTCCACAAAAGTCATTTTCAGGACTGGTATGGTAAAGTAGTACAGGATATAGTTTTGAGTGCTATTCAAGTTATTGTTACTGCAGCCTGTGTTTTGTCAGTTTAAATAGGGACAGGCAGGAAGCTGTGTGTGGCAGTGAGGGACAGTCAGTTTAATCAGTAGCTGTTACTATTAGGTCCACAAAAGTTCTGTTCAGGACTGGTATGGTAATAGGCTTGTACACATATAATATTCTTTCTTCCAAATGTAGAAAGAATATTATACTTGACTCCTGCCCTTCTGCTGCAGTAGTCCTTTATGAGTATAGGGACTGAGGTACAGTCTGCTAATCACAACCTACTAGTTCCACAAAGGTCCTTATAAGGACTGGTAAGGTATAGCGTACTACAGTACATAGGGTTGAGTGAGGTACAGTCTGCTATTCCTTAAGGACTGGTATAGGTCCACAATATATAGGGTTGAGGTGCACTACTGCTGACTGCTGCCCTATACTGCAGCAGTCCTTTATCAGTATAGGGACTGAGGTACAGTCTGCTAATCACAACCTACTAGTTCCACAAAGGTCCTTATAAGGACTGGTAAGGTATAGTGTACTACAGTACATAGGGTTGAGTGAGGTACAGTCTGCTATTCCTTAAGGACTGGTATAGGTCCACAATATATAGGGTTGAGGTGCACTACTGCTGACTGCTGCCCTATTCTGCAGTAGTCCTTTATCAGTATAGGGACTGAGAGTTTTGTCACAGGGTCATTTAAAAAATGACAGGCAGAGGAAGAGGCAGGCCCTTCCGCAGGGGTGGTAGGGGTAGGGCAGGAGCAACAGGCTTGAGCCAAAGTGGGAAGTTGCAGAGTTCAATTACTTTAAAGGACGCACCAGACTTGGTTGAGTGGCTCACTCAGCCTTACTCTTCTGCACCCTCCTCATCCTCTCGATCTGCACCCTCTTCTTCACTCTCTGCTATGTGCACCCCCAAAGACACTACCACCAACAACACCACCACCACATACCTTCCGCTTGAATCACAGGAATTATTTTTCGATCCATATCAAGACATTTCTGATGCACAGCCACTCTTGGCATTGGATCAGGAAGAGGCGGTAGCAACAACCGCCACTCAGCAGTCTGACGACAGTACCCAGATCAGCCCAAGGAGGAGGTTGGTCCTCGGTGTTGCTGCCTACTCCGAGATCTCTACTTATAGCGGTGGGGAAGGTGACGTCGATGCTGACGTGTCTAGTGATGTCACGTGGGTGCCCACAAGAGAGGAAGAGGAGGGGAGTTCAGAGGGAGATATGGACCATCAGATAGGGAGGAGAAGCAGGAATAACTTACATTGCACAGGAGGGACAAAGCAGACTGCTAATGTATCAGGAGCGAGTCATCGACCATGTACGGTCACATCTGGCGCTCCCAGGACGCCAACACATGGCTCCGCAGTGTGGACTTTTTTTTAACGTGTCCGCTGCTGACAATAGTGTTGCCATCTGCAATCTTTGCAGTCAACGCATTAGTCGCGGTAAGCCCAACACTCACCTAGGGACGACCGCCTTAAGAAGGCACATGAGCTGCCATCACCGAGCCCAGTGGGAGCAACGGAACACACAAAGCCACACTCCAGGCTCTCACCGTCCAGCCTCATCTTCTACTTCTCCTTCTCCTCTCTCCTCACAATTGTCCTCCACTCCACCTTCCATCACCCCAAGCTCACATTTTTCTGCAAAAAGGCAGGCTTCCGTGGGCCTAATGTTCGAGCGTAAAAAAATGATGACGCCGGATAACCCTCTTGCCCAACGGTTGACGGCTGGCTTGTCAGAACTGATAGCCCGCCAACTACTGCCATATAAACTGGTGGACTCGGAGGCCTTTCGAAAATTAGTGGCCATTGGAACACCACAATGGAAGGTCCCAGGAAGGAAGTATTTCTCACAGAAGGGCATCCCAGAGCTATATGCCCATGTTCAGCGGCAAGTGAATGTATCTCTGGCACACAGTGTCGGTGCCAAGATATATCTGACCACAGACACGTGGTCTAGCAAACACGGGCAGGGAAGGTATATCGCTTTTACTGCCCACTTGGTGAACCTTCTGACGGCCGTCAAGCATGTAACCCGTGGCACCCGTGTAGATTTGGTTTTACCGCCACGGATTGCATGCAGGCCTGGCTCTTCTTCTCCTCCTCCTCCTACTCCATCCTCCTTCCTCTCCTCCTCGGCTGACTCCTCCTTTTCCGCTGCTAGCGTCTCTTCCGCTGCGCCACCCAAGCTCCCCAGAACCTATTCGACATGCCAGATGAGACGTTGCCATGCCGTGCTGCGTCTGTTGTGCCTGGAAGCCAAGAGCCACACTGGCCCGGCACTCCTTTCAGCTTTGCGTTCATAGGCAGATCAGTGGCTAACACCGCCCAATTTGACAGTTGGTAAAGTGGTGTGTGACAACGGTGCCAATCTGCTTAGCGCATTGAAACAGGGCAAAATTACACACGTGCCATGCATGGCACACGTTTTAAACTTGGTCGTGCAGCGATTCGTTGTCAAATACCCTGGGGTCCAGGACATCTTGCGGCAGGCAAGGAAAATCTCAGCCCATTTCAGAAGATCTTACATGGCCATGGCTCGCCTTGCTGACATTCAGCGGCGACACAATCTGCCGGTCAGACGTCTTATTTGCGATTGCCGACGCGATGGAACTCAACCTTCTATATGCTTGATAGGCTGCTCCAGCAGAAACGTGCAGTTAACGTCTACCTGTATGAACTCTGCGGCAGAACAGGTTCTGGGGAGCTGTTTTTTTTTTCACCGCGCCAGTGGCTGCTCAAGCGCGACGCATGCAGACTTCTGCGGCCATTTGAGGAGATCACCAAACTGGTCATTAGCAGCCATGGCGCCATCAGTGACATGGTACCTTATGCCTTCTTTATGGAGCGTGCATTGCGTTGTGTCATTGATCAAGCTGTGGAGGAGCAGGAGCGGGAAGATGAGGAAGTCGAAATGCTGGATGAATTCCCAGGGGGGGCTACTCTATCTGAGACAAGTGAACAACAGGAGTCTGAAGAGGAGTCAGAGGAGGATGGTGCCGGGGCGGATGAAGAGGAGCAAGAAGAGCATGCTTTAAACCTTTCTGGGATCCCTGTTGTGCGTGGATGGGGAGAGGAGAATGAAGAGGACGACATTATCCTGGATGATGAGCAGGAGCCAGGCCACCACACCGCTTCCAGTTTAGTGCAAATGGGAGCCTTCATGCTCCAGTGTTTTAATAGGGACCCCCAGTATAAAAAGCATAAGGGTCAAGGACCAGTACTGGGTGGCAACGTACTTAGACCCCCGGTACAAACACAAAATGGCGGAAATGTTACCGCCGTCACAGAGGGCTGTCAGAATGGAGCACTTCCAGGCCTTGCTTGGAGAAATGCTGCATTCTGCTTTTGCATGCGCTGGCAGAGGAGCAATTCCCACTCCCAGAGAAGGAGTTGCGGGTACCAATCCAACAGCGCCTGCAAGAAGAGGGCGGTTTGAAGATGTGTTGGTGACTTCTGATATGAGGTCATTCTTTCAGCCGACCCATCGACAAGTGTCATCCGGATCCAGCATCAGGGAACGCCTAGACCGGCAGGTGTCCGACTACATCGAGTTAACGGCCGATGTGGACGCTCTGAGGAGTGATGAACCCCTGGACTACTGGGTGGGCAGGCTTGACCTCTGGCCAGAGCTTGCCCAATTTGCAATCGAACTGTTGGCTTGCCCCTCGTCCAGTGTCCTGTCCGAAATGACGTTCAGCGCAGCAGGGGGGATCGTGACCGATGAGCGTACTCGCCTAGCTCACGACAGTGTTAACTACCTCATGGATCTCGGAGGAATTTAACACATGTGACCAGTAGACCATGTATATGTCTATAAACAATTTTTTTAATCGAGCACAGACCTTCTTTCTTCATTTGGCTCACTTCCTTGTCCAAAAAAAGCACACCGAACTATGTGCCCGTACCCTCCTGTTTGAAGAGGTTGAGCGGTGTCATATTTCTACTGGGGCTGCTTATTATGAGGAGCTCCCACCATCCCTGTGCTGTGCTGACTTCCTCCTGGGGCTGCTTATTATGAGGGGCTCCCACCATCCCTGTGCTGTGCTGACTTCCTCCTGGGGCTGTACCTCTACCGTGCATATTATGAGGGGCTCTCACCATCCCTGTGCTATGCTCATTATGAGGGGCCCCCACCATCCCTGTGCTGTGCTGACTTCCTCCTGGGGCTGCTTATTATGAGGGGCTCCCACCATCCCTGTGCTATGCTGACATCCTCCTGGGGCTGCTTATTATGAGGGGCTCCCACCATCCCTGTGCTGTGCTGACTTCCTCCTGGGGCTGTACCTCTACCGTGCATATTATGAGGGGCTCTCACCATCCCTGTGCTATGCTCATTATGAGGGGCCCCCACCATCCCTGTGCTGTGCTGACTTCCTCCTGGGGCTGCTTATTATGAGGGGCTCCCACCATCCCTGTGCTATGCTGACATCCTCCTGGGGCTGCTTATTATGAGGGGCTCCCACCATCCCTGTGCTGTGCTGACTTCCTCCTGGGGCTGTACAGTACCTCTGCTGTGCATATTATGAGGGGCTCCCACCATCCCTGTGCTATGCTCATTATGAGGGGCTCCCACCATCCCTGTGCTGTGCTGACTTCCTCCTGGGGCTGCTTATTATGATAGGCTCCCACCATCCCTGTCTTATGCTGACATCCTCCTGGGGCTGCTTATTATGAGGGGCTCTCACCATCCCTGTGCTGTGCTGAATTCCTCCTGGGGCTGTACCTCTGCTGTGCATATTATGAGGGGCTCCCACCATCCCTGTGCTATGCTCATTATGAGGGGCTCCCACCATCCCTGTGCTATGCTGACTTCCTCCTGGGGCTGTTTATGGTGCAGGTGTCAGTGCTGTATATCACGGTGCTGGTGTCAGTCCTGTATATCACGGTGCCGGTGTCAGTGCTTTATGTCACACTGCTGATGTCAGTGCTCTCTATCACGGTGCTGGTGTCAGATCACTCTATCACGGTGCAGGTGTCATTGCTGTATGTCACGCTGCTGATGTCAGTGCTCTCTATCACGGTGCTGGTGTCAGTGCTTTATGTCACACTGCTGATGTCAGTGCTCTCTATCACGGTGCTCGTGTCAGTGCTTTATGTCACGCTGCTGATGTCAGTGCTCTCTATCACGGTGCTGGTGTCAGATCACTCTATCACGGTGCAGATGTCATTGCTGTATGTCATGCTGCTGATGTCAGTGCTCTCTATCACGGTGCTGGTGTCATTGCTGTATGTCTAGCTGCTGATGTCAGTGCTTTCTATCACGGTGCTGGTGTCAGATCACTCTATCACGGTGCAGGTGTCATTGCTGTATGTCACGCTGCTGGTGATCATCTCCTGCACCCTCTTCTTTGTCTACCCTGACCATCCCTCTCCTCCATTGCCTTCATGCGCTCCACAGTCCTGAATTGTCACAATTTCACATATAAAAAAGAATGCTTGTAGTTGTCGATCCCAGATTCACCTCATACATGTGTTATGTCATTGGCCATGTGGTGGGACTATGTTTGCACAGCTAGTAATTAGTTTGTGGCTGCAAATTTGACCTGTAGGTTTGCAAACTTCGCCTCCCATTGAAGTCAATGGGGCCTGCCGCGAACGTTAGGGTTGGCGAACTATCGGCCGCGTTCGCGAAACGTCCCGTCGGAAGTTCATCCATCACTAATTGTGGAGAAAGAAGGCCCCTATCTCTTCTTTAAAATTTCCTAGGTCCCCAGGGTCAACGAGAAGGGATGCATTTAGTTTCCATAGTTTGGTAGCGGTGACCACCTCATGAAATAGCAAGGTAATTGTGATAGGATGATGATCAGACAATGTCAGGCTCTCGATAGAAGCACTATGGAGATAAGATAGGTAATCCAGTCTTATGTACCGATTATGTGTCTGGATCTAATAGTTGGTCCTTAATGTCAAAAGATAACGCTTTAGAGAACAGTATAGAAACTTGCTTAGTCTTAGAGTCAGGGCAGGTGCCATGATAAGCCGCGGGAAAGCGGTCATTATGGAAGCGTGGTGTTGCGTCAGATTTAAAATGCGTTTGTTCGATAAAAAGGATTTGTGCCCTAAGTCAGTGTGCTTCTGCAAGGACACGGCTGCGCTTTTCAGGGATGTTCAATCCTTTAGCATTAAGAGAATAAACTTTGAGGGAGAGAGAGGGGAGCTGAAAGCGCTGAATTAAGCAACATGGTCTACGTTATATAGTAGGTAGACTGGGATGGGCCTCTAATCAGACAACCGAAGCCACATGAGGCTGGAGAGAGTAGTGGAGGAGGGGAGAGGAAAGGGAAGGAGTGGATAAGGAGGACAGGGGAAAAAAAGGAGGGGAAGGGGGGAAAGAATTGAAGAGAACGAGGTGAGAAAATCACAGATTGACTTTTGGACGTGGAGACAGGCCTGCTATTCCACCTAGCCGAATAGGATAGGGGTAATATTGGGATAATGGAGGGGTAAGCCAGAAACTTTCAAAGGGGAGCCTGCCACTCTGAGGTGGGATAGGAGTCGGTAACACCGGAATAGTAAGTAGTATCAACAAACTAGGGCTAACAATAAGAAATAGTTACGTACAAAACAGCTTTAGCAAGTAGAAGTGAGGAGGGTCAGAAAGGTGATCTCTAGTAAGTACAGGTTCTGTTTCTAGGCCTCCCATCTTGCTTGGGATATTTTTTTTTACTTCTTCACAACTTTATCCCTGACCTGTCTGGTGTGTTCCTTGGCCTTCAGGATGCTGTTTGTTAACTAAGGTCCTCTAACAAACCTCTGAGGGCTTTGCAGAACAACTGTATTTATACTGAGATTAAATTATTTAGGTAACTTCTGAAGGCAATTGGTTCCACTAGATTTTAGTTAGGGGTATCAGAGTAAAGGGGGCTGAATACAAATGCACGCCACACTTTTCACATATTTATTTGTAATAGAATTTGAAAACCATTTATAATTTTCCTTCCACTTCACAATTCTGTGCCACTTTGTGTTGGTGTATCACATAAAATCCCAATAAAATACATTTACATTGTTGCTTGTAACGTGACAAAATGTAGAAAATTTCAAAGGGTATGAATTCTTTTTCAAGGCACTGCAGAATATGGACTTTACAGCTAAGTCAAAATTTCTCTTTTTATATGCCTCAAAAACACATGAATTTGATATCAATATAATCAGCAAAGCCTAATATTTTATAACAATATATCTTTAGGTTCCCCACTTCAAAATGCCCGATAGAGGAGTAGTCAGTAAACTTATATGCATGCAGGTTTATCAGTACTTGTACGAAAGAATTTGTAAACCCAACATTTCATATTTCTGATATATGCTTGCTGTACCATGTGATTGTATAAAAAAAGTATCCTGTTCTCTTTGTATTGCTTCCATTTGTGTGTTCCTGTCAGTCCCATTGCTTTTTTTTAATCAAAAACTTACCACACTAGACATGAGAGCACAGCATGGTAAGTTTTCTGGCTGTGCTGAGAACTCAGTGGAAGATCAGTGTGCTGCTGATTTTCCTCCTCTAGCTCTCTGAGCTCCATATGCAGCTGAGAACAGAGGACATGTAATCACTGTTAAAAAAGGGGAAGGGGTGTGGTCAATATAAGGAAAAGTAATAACAAAACACTGCGCTAATCTTAAAAAATAAAATAAAACAAATACAAAAAAAGAGCTGCTAACACAACACCGGGGTATCAAGTGTAAAGTAAACAATATTATAAAAAAGTGTAGCGCTTCTCATAACATCAATCTATAAAACTCATAAATCTTTCATGTAAATGTAAGATTACACAGTAAGATAGTGCTCAAAATATGTAAATTTTTGACATAAATTGTATGTGACACAAAAAATGTCCAAAATAAGTGAAAGGAAAAAATTGACCAAATGAAAAGGGCAAAATCCCAAAAACACAAAGTCTTTAGTATGTGATATCTTGGTGTGATCCAAAAACGTGAAGTAAATTGCACCTCCTTTCTAAGATTCATATACAGTTCCCATCACCAAACGAATTGGAGGCTTACCAGAGATGTTGGATCCTCACAAATATACATTTGGGGGATCATACAAGCCTTTGCAACTATGTGCAAGTCCTCACAGCAGCCGTTGACCAAGGGGACCCCAAGTCTGGATGATCTTATCACGGGTTACAAGATGTTTTAACTCCAACCAGATATATCCCAAAAAACGGTTTAGGAACATAAGAAAAAGAAGCAGGGACCAAACATAGCGTAATTCCGTTTTTATAGAAATAGATAAAAAATAAAAGTACAAAACTCACATGTATAAAGTAGTTTGTGCGCTTAACAAGATAAAACAAGGTTGCAGCAGAGTCCCGACGCGTTTCGTCGTATAAGACGTCTTATACGACGAAACGCGTCGGGACTCAGCTGCAACCTTGTTTTATCTTGTTAAGCGCACAAACTACTTTATACATGTGAGTTTTGTACTTTTATTTTTTATCTATTTCTATAAAAACGGAATTACGCTATGTTTGGTCCCTGCTTCTTTTTCTTATGTTCCTAAACCGTTTTTTGGGATATATCTGGTTGGTCAATATAAGGAGCCTTTAAAGAGCAGCTCTGGTGGCACTGTCCTTTCTGGCGATCCTGCGGACACAGCAAGTCAGAAATCTGGCACCCCGTCTGCCTTCCCAACCTGCTGACAGCATCCTGCTTCTCCAGCGATGGTGAAAATCGGGCACAGAGTGCCAAAGCCAACAGGGGATCTCTTCTCTGTCTCTCTCTGGTGGCTAAAAAGATGGCGGTGGTCCGGCGGCTCCATGTACTCTCCCACAGAGGGAGAGCACAAGAAAACTGGGGTATGTGACGCAGCCCCTTCTATGCCCAAAAAGGTAGCCAGCCTGAAACTCAAAGCTCCCTCTAACATCAGGGAGCATTTTTCTGAACACTTTCCCTCCTCCCCTTTGGAAAGTCCTACAATGGGAGCTGCTTTACAGTCAAGTCAGCAGGGGATGGAATGGGGAGAGGAGGGGGGCAACCGTTATGACACCTGCATGCCTGCTCCAGTGCCTCCCACAGACTCTCTTGATCCTTCTACTTCACCACAGGAGGAATTAACCCTTAAACATATGAATGGAAGCCATTCATACATGTCAGTCTACCCTTACTGCTCAAATTGATTCAGTCAAATTGGACCTTTCTTTTTTTTTTTAAACATGATATGCAGAAACTCAGTGGTTGAGTGACTAATGCAGAACAACGAATTAGGGATGTGTCTTTCTGGAATGGTTTGAAGGTAAGATTTCAGAGGGCTTTACTTAAAACCACCATGCCGTCGGACACACCATCCTCTCTTTTTGGCATTGATCATGCCCATAGGTAACCATTGCGCCCATTGCCCTCTGGTACCCCCCTCTGCCAATGCTTAGGCTTCCACATTTCAAGATAGAGATCAGATCCTCCATGCGTCCCGTACCCTGGAAGAGATGACCTTTAACGGGAACCACATATCCATCTTTCCGGATTCCTGCACTGCAGTGAAAAGAAGGTTGCATGCTAGGAATATCCCTTATAGTATGCTCTATCCGGCCAAGCTCCAGGTTGTCAGCGATGGAAAAGCACACTTCTTCACTAATATCGAGGATGTCTGCGCTTGGCTTGATGGCCTGGTGTGAAATTCCTGTTTATCTCTACTGCATGGTGAAACATGTTCCTGTCCCTTTGATGGCGTTAATCATTTATTATGTCTACGGTTTGGCTTGCTGTGTCTCAAATATTCCCTTTTAGGTACTATTTGTGATGTAATTTTCTTTCATTACTTGTTGATGTTTCTCAAGTTCGCCTCTTCATTAGGAGTACATTTTCTACTACGCTTTTTAATTTACGGTACTTATACTAGGATTTCCTTTGGGAGGTCAAGGGGCACGCACCCTACTAGTTATGAAGGTTTTGGGAAAAGGCCTGCTGTATTTCTTTCCTTTGGGGCAGGAGGAGGGGTTGGGGGTTCTTGTTTTTGTACTGTGTATTATACAGATACTACACTATTTATGTCACCTGGGTGATTGTAAATCAATTATAATCTTAGCTAGGTTGTTGTATGGCCATTCACCCAATCTGGTTATTTTCAGTGGTAAAGTATTATGCAATTAACTGTGGTGTTTTGGAAAGTTTGGGGGTCTGAATTCCAATATGAAAAGATTGCTTGTTTTTTCCCAACTAAGACAACTGGGGCTTATTTTCCTTCAAGAGACCCCCTTAATGGGCTGGCTCTGAAATGACTGAATGTAGCACATGCCTTTCACACCACATACTCCTCTTACTCCAGAGTAGTTTCTATCCTAATTATGAACACCTTGACGGTTTGGGTAGAGGAAGTTTGTACTGACCCACAGGGCTGTTTCCTAATATTAGTAGTCTGCTATCAGGATACCTATTATAATTTAGTTAAAGAGGTTATATTGCCCGCTTGTTGATTAATGAGGCTTATCTGTAGATAAAATTATTATCTCCTAAACCTGCACAGTTTAGGAGATATTCACCCTGCATGCAGCTGCTGATGCTGGGAAATAGTGGGAATCAAGCATTTGGTGGTGGAGGGTCATCTGCGGATGTTCCCTGAGCTACTTTCCATTTACCCAACTGGATGTTCTTTTGATACTTGCAGCTCAGGCACCCCTTTAGCAGACAGTTCCCCCCAGTATCATACTGTAGTCTGATCCTATTTAGAGACTGCTGATCTCTGGGGTGCTAGATAAACCTCTTTTCTCCCTTTACCTGCGCCTGTCTATGGCTTATGCTGCTAAAGTGGACAGGCTATATTGTAGATGTTATGCAGATATCCCTAATTTGGAGGAGGACGAATAGGAGGATGCATAGGCTCCTATTTTAACATAATGATCTCAGCTAGGGATAGATTTGGCCAACTTAAGTTTCTCCATAGGGTGTATGGCACCCCTCGGCACTTAGCCGTCATTTGCTCATCTGTCTCCTCAGAATGTCTAAGATGCCAAACTTCGGAGGCCTCTTTTTTTTACATAAGGTGTGGTCCTGTGCATTTCTGAAGTCGTTTTATTTGCAGGTAGTTTCTGATGTCGTGATTTGACTCTTGGATTGGACCCAAAAATCTTGTTACTGAATGTTTTTGATGACTCTCATTTGAATAGCTATGCTAAGTTGTTTATTTGCTATACTTCATTCTATGTACGAAAAAGAGATACTCTATGCTGGAAATCCTCTCGGCCTCTTCAGTCACTTACTGGCGGTCAGCTGTGAACTAGGTGCTACCTTTATACAAACTGAACCAGAAGTCCCCAAAGAAGTTTGATAAAGTTTGGTCTGCCTGGATAGACTATTGGGGTACTGGGGCGGTTTGATGATACCAGCTTGTTACTATTGTTAATGTTGTGCATTACCCATTCATTAATATTTGGTGATTTTGCCTGCTGATCACTGGTATGGTGGTCCTATGTGTGCCCTTTCCCACAGAGCTGGTGGATGTTAGAGACCTTGCGCTCCTCCACCTTCCATTTCAGGATGCCCAACAGATGGTCAATAGGGTTTAGGTCTGGAGATATGCTTAGCCAGTCCATCGCCTTTGCCCTCAGCTTCTTTAGCTAGGCAGTGGTTGTCTTGGAGGTGTGTTTGGGGTCATTATCATGTTGGAATACTGGCCTGTGGCCCAGTGTCTGAAGGGAGGGGATCAGTATGTCACAGTACATGTTGGTATTCATGAAATGTAGCTCCTCAATGTCAGCAGCACTCATGCAGCCCCAGACCATGACACTCCCAACCACCATGCTTGATTGTAGGTAAGACACTTGTCTTTGTACCACTCACCTGGTTGCCGCCACACACGCTTGACACCATCTGAACCAAATACGTTTATCTTGGTCTCATCAGACCACAGGACATGGTTCCAGTAATGCATGTCCTTAGTTTGCTTGTCTTCAGCAAACTGTTTGCGGGCTTTCCTGTGCATCATCTTTAAAAGAGGCTTCCTTCTGGGACAACAGCCATGCAGACCAATTTGATGGAGTGTGTGGCATACGGTCTAAGAGCACTGACAGGCTGACCTCCCAATCCTTCAACATCTGCAGCAATGCTGGCAGCACTCATTTCTATTTCCCAAAGACAACCTATGGATATCACGCTGAGCACGTGCACTCAACTTCTTTGGTCGACTATGGCAAGGAGTGGAACCTGTCCTGTTAAACCACTGTATGGTCTTGGCCACCATGCTTCAGCTCAGTTTCAGGGTCTTGGAAATCTTATAGCTTAGGCCATCTTTATGTAGAGCAACAATTCTTTTTTTCAGATCCGCAGAGAGTTCTTTGCCATGAGGTGCCATGTTGAACTTCCAGTGACCAGTATGAGAGAGTGAGAGCGACAACAAGAAAATTTTAAACACCTGCTCCCCATTTGCAGTGGTGTGAAAAAGTGTTTGCCCCTTTCCTCATTTCCTGTTCCTTTGCATGTTTGTCACACTTTAGTGTTTCGGAACATCAAACCAATTTAAACAATAGTCAAGGACAACACAAGTAAAATCAAAATGCAATTTGTAAATGAAGGTGTTTATTATTAAAGGTGAAAAAAAATCCAAACCATCATGGCCCTGTGTGAAAAAGTGATTGCCCCCCTTGTTAAAACATACTATAACCGTGGTTGTCCACACCTGAGTTCAATTTCTCTAGCCACACCCAGGCCTGATTATTGCCACACCTGTTCACAATCAAGGCATCACTTAAATAGGAGCTGCTTGACACAGTAAGGTCCACCAGAAGATCCTTAAAAGCTACACATCATGCCGAGACCCAAAGAAATTCAGGAACAATTGAGAAAGAAAGTAATTGAGATCTATCAGTCTGGAAAGGGTTATAAAGCCATTTCCAAAGCTTTGGGAATCCAGCGAACCACAGTGAGAGCCATTATCCACAAATGGCGAAGACATGGAACAGTGGTGAACCTTCCCAGGAGTGGCCGGCCGCCCAAAATTACCCCAAGAGCGCAGCGACGACTCATCCAAGAGGTCACAAAAGACCCCACAACAACGTCCAAGGAACTGCAGGCCTCACTTGCCTCAGTTAAGGTCAGCGTTCATGCCTCCACCATCAGGAAAAGACTGGGCAAAAATGGCCTGCATGGCAGAGTTCCAAGGAGAAAACCACTGCTGAGCAAAAAGAACATCAAAGCTCGTCTCAATTTCTCCACAACACATCTTGATGATCCCCAAGACTTTTGGGACAACATTCTGTGGACCGATGAGACAAAAGTGGAACTCTTTGGAAGGTGTGTGTCCAAGTATATCTGGCGTAGAAGGAACACTGCATTTCATAAAAAGAACATTATACCAACAGTAAAATATGGTGGTGGTAGTGTGATGGTCTGGGGCTGTTTTGCTGCTTCAGGACCTGGAAGACTTGCCGTGATAAAAGGAACTATGAATTCTGCTGTCTACCAAGAGATCCTGAAGGAGAATGTCCGACCATCTGTTCGTGTACTCAAGCTGAAACGAACTTGGGTTCTGCAGCAGGACAATGATCCTAAACACACCAGCAAGTCCACCACCGAATGGCTGAAGAAAAACAAAATGAAGACTTTGGAGTGGCCTAGCCAAAGTCCTGACCTGAATCCTATTGAGATGTTGTGGTATGACCTTAAAAAGGCCGTTCATGCTCGAAAACCCTCTAATGTAACTGAATTAGGACAATTCTGAAAAGATGAGTGGGCCAAAATTCCTCCAGGACGCTGTAAAAGCCTCATTGCACGTTATCGCAAACGCTTGGTTGCAGTTGTTGCTGCTAAGGGTGGCCCAACCAGTTATTAGGTTTAGGGGGCAATCACTTTTTCACACAGGGCCATGATGGTTTGGATTTTTTTTCACCTTTAATAATAAACACCTTCATTTACAAATTGCATTTTGTGTTTACTTGTGTTGTCCTTGACTATTGTTTAAATTGGTTTGATGTTCCGAAACACTTAAGTGTGACAAACATGCAAAGGAACAGGAAATGAGGAAGGGGGCAAACACTTTTTCACACCACTGTACACCTGAGACCTTGTAACACTAATGACACCAGGGAGGGAAAATGGCTAATTGGGCCCAATTTGGACATTTGCACTTAGGGGTGTACTCACTTTTATTACCAGTGGTTTAGACATGAATGGCTGTGTGTAGGGCTGAAACAATTAATCGATGATACTCGATAATGAAAATCATTGTCAACGATTTTCATTATCGATTCGTTAGTCTGCACCTTACTCCTGTCTGTCCATGAAAAAAATCCTTCCCTCCTGTGTAATCCTGTGTCACTGTCTGTGACCAGGCACGTCCGTGCTGCTGCACGTTCGCGGCATGCCTCTCCTCCTCGCTCATTCCCACAGATCTTCTCAGCCCCGCCCGCTGCTGCCTTGATGGAACAGAGAGGCGAGGGCGAGAAGCTTTGAGGAGAGCCGAGCTGCACATTGTGGTAAGGGCTATATACAGTACAATACACTACACAGAAAAAAGATGCATACATACACAGTACAACATTCACTGACCAGTGTCCCAACTAAGTATTCCTGGGGAGGGGGGAGTGCCCCATCATTGGTTTTGCTGGGAGGGAGGGGGAATAGTCATAGTGCCCCATTGCTGTTTCTGGGAAGGGGAAGGGGGAATAGTTGCCCCATTGGTGTTTCTGTGGGAAATAGTGCCCCATCATTGCTGTGCCCGGGAGCAATAGCGCCCCGTCATTGGTGTCCCCGGGAGGAATAACGCCCCGTCATTGGTGTCCCCAGGAGGAATAACACCCTGGCATTGGTGTCCCCGGGAGGAATAACACCCCGGTATTGGTATCCCCGGGAGGAATAACGGCCCGTCATTGGTGTCCCCGGGAGCAATAGCGCCCCTTCATTGGTGTCCCTGGGAGCAATAGCGCCCCGTCATTGGTGTCCCCAGGAGCAATAGCGCCCTGTCATTGGTGTCCCTGGGAGGAATAGCACCCCGTCATTGGTGTTCCCGGGAGGAATAGTGCCCCGTCATTGGTGTCCCCAGGAGAAATAATGTCCAGTCATTAGTGTCCCCTGGAGCAATAGCGCCCCGTCATTGGTGTTCCCAGGAGGAATAGCGCCCCATCATTGGTGTCCTCGGGAGGAATAACGCCCCGGCATTGGTGTCCCGGGGAGAATAGCACCCCGGTATTGGTATCCCCGGGAGGAATAACGCCCCGTCATTGGTATCCCGGGAGGAATAACGCCCCGTCATTGGTGTCCCCGGGAGCAACAGCGCCCCGTCATTGGTGACCCCAGGAGCAATAGCCCCCTGTCATTGGTGTCCCCGGGAGCAATTGCGCCCTGTCATTGGTGTCCCTGGGAGCAATAGCGCCCTGTCATTGGTGTCCCCGGGAGGAATAGAGCCCCGTCATTGGTGTTCCCGGGAGGAATAGTGCCCCGTCATTGGTGTCCCCAGGAGAAATAATGCCCCGTCATTGGTGTCCCCGGGAGCAATAGCGCCCCGTCATTGGTGTCCCTGGGAGGAATAACGCCCCGGCATTGGTGTCCTCAGGAGGAATAATGCCCCGTCATTGGTGTTCCCAGGAGGAATGGCACCCCATCATTGGTGTCCCCGGGAGGAATAACGCCCCGGCATTGGTGTCCCCGGGAAGAATAGCGCCCCGTCACTGGTGTCCCCGGGAGCAATAGCGCCTCGTCATTGGTGTCCCTGGGAGCAATAGCGCCCCGTCATTGGTGTCCCCGGGAGCAATAGCCCCCTGTCATTGGTGTCCCCGGGAGCAATAGCGCCCTGTCATTGGTGTCCCCGGGAGCAATAGCGCCCTGTCATTGGTGTCCCCGGGAGGAATAGAGCCCCGTCATTGGTGTTCCCGGGAGGAATAGTGCCCCGTCATTGGTGTCCCCAGGAGAAATAATGCCCCGTCATTGGTGTCCCAGGGAGCAATAGCGCCCCGTCATTGGTGTCCCTGGGAGCAAAAACGCTCCGTCACTGGTGTCCACTGGAGCAATAGCGCCCCCTCATTGGTGTTCCCAGGAGGAATAGCGCCCCATCATTGGTGTCCTCGGGAGGAATAACGCCCCGGCATTGGTGTCCCGGGGGGAATAGCACCCCGGTATTGGTATCCCCGGGAGGAATAACGCCCCGTCATTGGTATCCCGGGAGGAATAACGCCCCGTCATTGGTGTCCCCGGGAGCAATAGCGCCCCGTCATTGGTGACCCCGGGAGCAATAGCCCCCTGTCATTGGTGTCCCCGGGAGCAATTGCGCCCTGTCATTGGTGTCCCTGGGAGCAATAGCGCCCTGTCATTGGTGTCCCCGGGAGGAATAGAGCCCCGTCATTGGTGTTCCCGGGAGGAATAGTGCCCCGTCATTGGTGTCCCCAGGAGAAATAATGCCCCGTCATTGGTGTCCCCGGGAGCAATAGCGCCCCGTCATTGGTGTCCCTGGGAGGAATAACGCCCCGGCATTGGTGTCCTCAGGAGGAATAATGCCCCGTCATTGGTGTTCCCAGGAGGAATGGCACCCCATCATTGGTGTCCCCGGGAGGAATAACGCCCCGGCATTGGTGTCCCCGGGAAGAATAGCGCCCCATCACTGGTGTCCCCGGGAGCAATAGCGCCCCATCACTGGTGTCCCCAGGAGCAATAGCGCCCCATCATTGGTGTCCCCAGGAGCAATAGCGCCCCGTCATTGGTGTCCCCAGGAGCAATAGCGCCCCGTCATTGGTGTCCCTGGGAGCAATAGCGCCCCCGTCATTGGTATCCCCGGGAGCAATAGCGCCCCGTCATTGGTGTCCCCGGGAGCAATAGCGCCCCGTCATTGGTGTCCCAGGGAGCAATAGCGCCCCGTCATTGGTGTCCCTGGGAGCAAAAACGCTCCGTCACTGGTGTCCACGGGAGCAATAGCGCCTCGTCATTGGTGTCCCCAGGAGGAATAGCTCCCCGTCATTGGTGTTCCCGGGAGGAATAGCGCCCAGTCATTTGTGTTTCCGGGAGGAATACGCCCCGGCATTGGTGTCCCCGGGAGGAATAGCGCCCCTTTATTGGTGTTCACGGGAGGAATAGTGCCCCATTTTTTTAATGATAGCAATTGGGGTAGCTTCAGGTGTACACTGTGACACAATACACCGACTGTAACTGCTGCAGCTGCCTCTGGTATAGGACCAGAACAACACCAGCAATTGGGGTAGCTTTAGGTGCACAATACACCGACTGTAACTGCTGCAGCTGCCTGTGGTATAGGACCAGAAGAACACCAGCAATTAGGGTAGCTTTAGGTGCACACTGTGCAGATGGCACAATACACCGACTGTAACTGCTGCAGCTGCCTGTGGTATAGAACCAGAACAACACCAGCAATTGGGGTAGCTTCAGGTGTACACTGTGCAGGTGGCACAATACACCAACTGTAATTGCTGCAGCTGCCTGTGGTATAGGACCAGAACAACACCAGCAATTGGGGTAGCTTCAGGTGTACACTGTGCAGGTGGCACAATACACCGACTGTAATTGCTGCAGCTGCCTGTGGTATAGGACCAGAACAACACCAGCAAATGGGGTAGCTTTAGGTGCACACTGTACAGGTGGCAAAATACAATGGCTGTAACTACTGCAGCTGCCTGTGGTATAGGACCAGAACAACATGAGCAATTGGGGTAGCTTCAGGTGAACACTGTACAAGTGGCACAAAGACTGTAACTGCTGCAGCTGCCTGTGGTATAGGACCAGAACAACACCAGCAATTGGGGTAGCTTCAGGTGTACACTGTGCAGGGGGCACAATACACCGACTGTAACTGCTGTAGCTGCCTGTGGTATAGGATCTGAACAGCACCAGCAATTGGAGTAGCTTCAGGTACACACTGTGCAGGTGGCACAATACACCGACTGTAACTGCTGCAGCTGCCTGTGGTATAGGATCTGAACAACACCAGCAATTGGGGTAGCTTCAGGTGTACACTTTGCCGGTAGCACAATACACAGACTGTAACTGCTGCAGCATCCTGTGGTATAGGACCAGAACAACACCAGCAATTGCAGTAGCTTCAGGTGTACACTGGGCAGGTGGCACAATACACCAACTGTAATTGCTGCAGCTGCCTGTGGTATAGGACCAGATCAACACCAGCAATTGGGGTAGCTTCAGGTGTACACTGTGCAGGTGGCACAATACATCGATTGTAACTGCTGCAGCTGCCAGTGGTATAGGACCAGACCAACACCAGCAATTGGGGTAGCTTCAGGTGTACACTGTGCAAGTGACACAATACACTGACTGTAACTGCTACAACTGCCTGTGGTATAGGACAAGAACAACACCATCAATTGGGGTAGCTTCAGGTGTACACTGTGCAGGTGGCACAATACACCGACTGTAATTGCTGCAGCTGCCTGTGGTATAGAACCAGAACAACACCAGCAATTGGGGTAGATTCAGGTGTACACTGTGCAGGGGGCACAATACACCGACTGTAACTGCTGCAGCTGCCTGTGGTATAGGATCAGAACAACACCAGCAATTGGGGTAGCTTCAGGTGTACACTGCACGGGGCACAATACACAGACTGTAACTGCTGCAGCTGCCTGTGGTATAGGACCAGAACAACACCAGCAATTGGGGTAGCTTCAGGTGTACACTGTGCAGGTGGCACAATACACCGACTGTAATTGCTGCAGCTGCCAGTGGTATAGGACCAGAACAACACCAGCAATTGGGGTAGCTTCAGGTGTACACTGTGCAGGTGGCACAATACATCGACTGTAACTGCTGCAGCTGCCTGTGGTATAGGACCAGAACAACACCAGCAATTGAGGTAGCTTCAGGTGTACACCATGCAGGTGGCACAATACACCGATTGTAACTGCTGCAGCTGCCTATGGTATAGGACCAGACCAACACCAGCAATTTGGGTAGCTTCAGGTGTACACTGTGCAAGTGACACAATACACCGACTGTAACTGCTACAGCTGCCGGTGGTATAGGACAAGAACAACACCAGCAATTGAGGTAGCTTCAGGTGTACACCATGCAGGTGGCACAATACACCGATTGTAACTGCTGCAGCTGCCTATGGTATAGGACCAGACCAACATCAGCAATTTGGGTAGCTTCAGGTGTACACTGTGCAGG
The DNA here is from genome assembly GCF_037356315.1 of Lithobates pipiens. Lineage (NCBI taxonomy): Eukaryota > Metazoa > Chordata > Amphibia > Anura > Ranidae > Lithobates > Lithobates pipiens. The sequence continues at coordinate 150,220,573 of NW_027507758.1, read as the reverse complement.
TGGCACAATACATCGATTGTAACTGCTGCAGCTGCCAGTGGTATAGGACCAGACCAACACCAGCAATTGGGGTAGCTTCAGGTGTACACTGTGCAAGTGACACAATACACTGACTGTAACTGCTACAACTGCCTGTGGTATAGGACAAGAACAACACCATCAATTGGGGTAGCTTCAGGTGTACACTGTGCAGGTGGCACAATACACCGACTGTAATTGCTGCAGCTGCCTGTGGTATAGAACCAGAACAACACCAGCAATTGGGGTAGATTCAGGTGTACACTGTGCAGGGGGCACAATACACCGACTGTAACTGCTGCAGCTGCCTGTGGTATAGGATCAGAACAACACCAGCAATTGGGGTAGCTTCAGGTGTACACTGCACGGGGCACAATACACCGACTGTAACTGCTGCAGCTGCCTGTGGTATAGGACCAGAACAACACCAGCAATTGGGGTAGCTTCAGGTGTACACTGTGCAGGTGGCACAATACACCGACTGTAATTGCTGCAGCTGCCAGTGGTATAGGACCAGAACAACACCAGCAATTGGGGTAGCTTCAGGTGTACACTGTGCAGGTGGCACAATACATCGACTGTAACTGCTGCAGCTGCCTGTGGTATAGGACCAGAACAACACCAGCAATTGAGGTAGCTTCAGGTGTACACCATGCAGGTGGCACAATACACCGATTGTAACTGCTGCAGCTGCCTATGGTATAGGACCAGACCAACACCAGCAATTTGGGTAGCTTCAGGTGTACACTGTGCAAGTGACACAATACACCGACTGTAACTGCTACAGCTGCCGGTGGTATAGGACAAGAACAACACCATCAATTGGGGTAGCTTCAGGTGTACACTGTGCAGGTGGCACAATACACCGACTGTAATTGCTGCAGCTGCCTGTGGTATAGGACCAGAACAACACCAGCAATTGGGGTAGCTTCAGGTGTACACTGTGCAGGTGGCACAATACATCGATTGTAACTGCTGCAGCTGCCAGTGGTATAGGACCAGACCAACACCAGCAATTGGGGTAGCTTCAGGTGTACACTGTGCAACTGACACAATACACTGACTGTAACTGCTACAGCTGCCTGTGGTATAGGACAAGAACAACACCATCAATTGGGGTAGCTTCAGGTGTACACTGTGCAGATGGCACAATACACCCACTCTAATTGCTGCAGCTTCCTGTGGTATAGGACCAGAACAACACCAGCAATTGGGGTAGATTCAGGTGTATACTGTGCAGGGGGCACAATACACCGACTGTAACTGCTGCAGCTGCCTGTGGTATAGGACCAGAACAACACCAGCAATTGGGGTAGCTTCAGGTGTACACTGTGCAGGTGGCACAATACACCGACTGTAATTGCTGCAGCTGCCTGTGGTATAGGACCAGAACAACACCAGCAATTGGGGTAGCTTCAGGTGTACACTGTGCAGGTGGCACAATACATCGACTGTAACTGCTGCAGCTGCCTGTGGTATAGGACCAGAACAACACCAGCAATTGAGGTAGCTTCAGGTGTACACCATGCAGGTGGCACAATACACCGATTGTAACTGCTGCAGCTGCCTATGGTATAGGACCAGACCAACACCAGCAATTTGGGTGGCTTCAGGTGTACACTGTGCAAGTGACACAATACACCGACTGTAACTGCTACAGCTGCCGGTGGTATAGGACAAGAACAACACCATCAATTGAGGTAGCTTCAGGTGTACACTGTGCAGGTGGCACAATACACCGACTGTAATAGCTGCAGCTGCCTGTGGTATAGGACCAGAACAACACCAGCAATTGGGGTAGCTTCAGGTGTACACTGTGCAGGTGGCACAATACATCGATTGTAACTGCTGCAGCTGCCAGTGGTATAGGACCAGACCAACACCAGCAATTGGGGTAGCTTCAGGTGTACACTGTGAAACTGACAGAATACACTGACTGTAACTGCTACAGCTGCCTCTGGTATAGGACAAGAACAACACCATCAATTGGGGTAGCTTCAGGTGTACACTGTGCAGATGGCACAATACACCCACTCTAATTGCTGCAGCTTCCTGTGGTCTAGGACCAGAACAACACCAGCAATTGGGGTAGATTCAGGTGTACACTGTGCAGGGGGCACAATACACTGACTGTAACTGCTGCAGCTGCCTGTGGTATAGGACCAGAACAACACCAGAAATTGTGGTAGCTTTAGGTGCACACTGTGCAGATGACACAATACAACAACTGTAATTACTGGAGCTGCCTGCGGTATAGGATCAGCAGAACACAAGCAATTGGGGTAGCTTTAGGTGCATACTGTTCAGATGACACAATACACCAACTGTAATTACTGGAGCTGCCTGCGGTATAGTATCAGCAGAACACCAGCAGTTGGGGTAGCTTTAGGTGCACCCTGTGTTGATGACACAATACACCCTTTGTAATTACTGGAGCTGCCTGCGGTATAGGATCAGCAGAACACCAGTAATTGGGGTAGCTTTAGGTGCACACTGAGCACATGACACAGTACACCGACTGTAATTACTGCAGCTGCCTGCCTATGGTATAGGATCTGAAGAACACCAGCAATTGGGGTAGCTTTAGGTGCACACTGTGCAGATGACACAGTACACCGACTGTAATTACTGCAGCTATCTGCCTGTGGTATAGGATCTGAAGAACACCAGCAATTGGGGTATCTTTAGGTGTACACTGTGCACGGGGCACAATACACCGACTGTAACTGCTGCAGCTGCCTGTGGTATAGGACCAGAACAACACCAGCAATTGGGGTAGCTTCAGGTGTACACTGTGCAGGTGGCACAATACACCGATTGTAACTGCTGCAGCTGCCTATGGTATAGGACCAGACCAACATCAGCAATTTGGGTAGCTTCAGGTGTACACTGTGCAGGTGGCACAATACATCGATTGTAACTGCTGCAGCTGCCAGTGGTATAGGACCAGACCAACACCAGCAATTGGGGTAGCTTCAGGTGTACACTGTGCAAGTGACACAATACACTGACTGTAACTGCTACAACTGCCTGTGGTATAGGACAAGAACAACACCATCAATTGGGGTAGCTTCAGGTGTACACTGTGCAGGTGGCACAATACACCGACTGTAATTGCTGCAGCTGCCTGTGGTATAGAACCAGAACAACACCAGCAATTGGGGTAGATTCAGGTGTACACTGTGCAGGGGGCACAAAACACTGACTGTAACTGCTGCAGCTGCCTGTGGTATAGGACCAGAACAACACCAGCAATTGGGGTAGCTTCAGGTGTACACTGTGCAGGTGGCACAATACACCGACTGTAATTGCTGCAGCTGCCAGTGGTATAGGACCAGAACAACACCAGCAATTGGGGTAGCTTCAGGTGTACACTGTGCAGGTGGCACAATACATCGACTGTAACTGCTGCAGCTGCCTGTGGTATAGGACCAGAACAACACCAGCAATTGAGGTAGCTTCAGGTGTACACCATGCAGGTGGCACAATACACCGATTGTAACTGCTGCAGCTGCCTATGGTATAGGACCAGACCAACACCAGCAATTTGGGTAGCTTCAGGTGTACACTGTGCAAGTGACACAATACACCGACTGTAACTGCTACAGCTGCCGGTGGTATAGGACAAGAACAACACCATCAATTGGGGTAGCTTCAGGTGTACACTGTGCAGGTGGCACAATACACCGACTGTAATTGCTGCAGCTGCCTGTGGTATAGGACCAGAACAACACCAGCAATTGGGGTAGCTTCAGGTGTACACTGTGCAGGTGGCACAATACATCGATTGTAACTGCTGCAGCTGCCAGTGGTATAGGACCAGACCAACACCAGCAATTGGGGTAGCTTCAGGTGTACACTGTGCAACTGACACAATACACTGACTGTAACTGCTACAGCTGCCTGTGGTATAGGACAAGAACAACACCATCAATTGGGGTAGCTTCAGGTGTACACTGTGCAGATGGCACAATACACCCACTCTAATTGCTGCAGCTTCCTGTGGTATAGGACCAGAACAACACCAGCAATTGGGGTAGATTCAGGTGTATACTGTGCAGGGGGCACAATACACCGACTGTAACTGCTGCAGCTGCCTGTGGTATAGGACTAGAACAACACCAGCAATTGGGGTAGCTTCAGGTGTACACTGTGCAGGTGGCACAATACACCGACTGTAATTGCTGCAGCTGCCTGTGGTATAGGACCAGAACAACACCAGCAATTGGGGTAGCTTCAGGTGTACACTGTGCAGGTGGCACAATACATCGACTGTAACTGCTGCAGCTGCCTGTGGTATAGGACCAGAACAACACCAGCAATTGAGGTAGCTTCAGGTGTACACCATGCAGGTGGCACAATACACCGATTGTAACTGCTGCAGCTGCCTATGGTATAGGACCAGACCAACACCAGCAATTTGGGTGGCTTCAGGTGTACGCTGTGCAAGTGACACAATACACCGACTGTAACTGCTACAGCTGCCGGTGGTATAGGACAAGAACAACACCATCAATTGAGGTAGCTTCAGGTGTACACTGTGCAGGTGGCACAATACACCGACTGTAATAGCTGCAGCTGCCTGTGGTATAGGACCAGAACAACACCAGCAATTGGGGTAGCTTCAGGTGTACACTGTGCAGGTGGCACAATACATCGATTGTAACTGCTGCAGCTGCCAGTGGTATAGGACCAGACCAACATCAGCAATTGGGGTAGCTTCAGGTGTACACTGTGAAACTGACACAATACACTGACTGTAACTGCTACAGCTGCCTCTGGTATAGGACAAGAACAACACCATCAATTGGGGTAGCTTCAGGTGTACACTGTGCAGATGGCACAATACACCCACTCTAATTGCTGCAGCTTCCTGTGGTCTAGGACCAGAACAACACCAGCAATTGGGGTAGATTCAGGTGTACACTGTGCAGGGGGCACAATACACCGACTGTAACTGCTGCAGCTGCCTGTGGTATAGGACCAGAACAACACCAGAAATTGTGGTAGCTTTAGGTGCACACTGTGCAGATGACACAATACAACAACTGTAATTACTGGAGCTGCCTGCGGTATAGGATCAGCAGAACACAAGAAATTGGGGTAGCTTTAGGTGCATACTGTTCAGATGACACAATACACCAACTGTAATTACTGGAGCTGCCTGCGGTATAGTATCAGCAGAACACCAGCAGTTGGGGTAGCTTTAGGTGCACCCTGTGTTGATGACACAATACACCCTTTGTAATTACTGGAGCTGCCTGCGGTATAGGATCAGCAGAACACCAGTAATTGGGGTAGCTTTAGGTGCACACTGAGCACATGACACAGTACACCGACTGTAATTACTGCAGCTGCCTGCCTATGGTATAGGATCTGAAGAACACCAGCAATTGGGGTAGCTTTAGGTGCACACTGTGCAGATGACACAGTACACCGACTGTAATTACTGCAGCTATCTGCCTGTGGTATAGGATCTGAAGAACACCAGCAATTGGGGTATCTTTAGGTGTACACTGTGCACGGGGCACAATACACCGACTGTAACTGCTGCAGCTGCCTGTGGTATAGGACCAGAACAACACCAGCAATTGGGGTAGCTTCAGGTGTACACTGTGCAGGTGGGACAATACATCGACTGTAACTGCGGCAGCTGCCTGTGGTATAGGACCAGAACAACACCAGCAATTGAGGTAGCTTCAGGTGTACACCATGCAGGTGGCACAATACACCGATTGTAACTGCTGCAGCTGCCTATGGTATAGGACCAGACCAACACCAGCAATTTGGGTAGCTTCAGGTGTACACTGTGCAAGTGACACAATACACCGACTGTAACTGCTACAGCTGCCGGTGGTATAGGACAAGAACAACACCATCAATTGGGGTAGCTTCAGGTGTACACTGTGCAGGTGGCACAATACACCGACTGTAATAGCTGCAGCTGCCTGTGGTATAGGACCAGAACAACACCAGCAATTGGGGTAGCTTCAGGTGTACACTGTGCAGGTGGCACAATACACCGACTGTAACTGCTGCAGCTGCCTGTGATCTAGGACCAGAACAACACCAGCAATTGGGGTAGATTCAGGTGCACACTGTGCAGATGACACAATACAACAACTGTAATTACTGGAGCTGCCTGCGGTATAGGATCAGCAGAACACAAGCAATTGGGGTAGCTTTAGGTGCATACTGTTCAGATGACACAATACACCAACTGTAATTACTGGAGCTGCCTGCGGTATAGTATCAGCAGAACACCAGCAATTGGGGTAGCTTTAGGTGCACCCTGTGTTGATGACACAATACACCCACTGTAATTACTGGAGCTGCCTGCGGTATAGGATCAGCAGAACACCAGCAATTGGGGTAGCTTTAGGTGCACACTGAGCACATGACACAGTACACCGACTGTAATTACTGCAGCTGCCTGCCTATGGTATAGGATCTGAAGAACACCAGCAATTGGGGTAGCTTTAGGTGTATACTGTTCAGATGACACAATACACCAACTGTAATTACTGGAGCTGCCTGCGGTATAGTATCAGCAGAACACCAGCAATTGGGGTAGCTTTAGGTGCACCCTGTGTTGATGACACAATACACCCACTGTAATTACTGGAGCTGCCTGCGGTATAGGATCAGCAGAACACCAGCAATTGGGGTAGCTTTAGGTGCACACTGAGCACATGACACAGTACACCGACTGTAATTACTGCAGCTGCCTGCCTATGGTATAGGATCTGAAGAACACCAGCAATTGGGGTAGCTTTAGGTGCACACTGTGCAGATGACACAGTACACCGACTGTAATTACTGCAGCTATCTGCCTGTGGTATAGGATCTGAAGAACACCAGCAATTGGGGTATCTTTAGGTGTACACTGTGCACGGGGCACAATACACCGACTGTAACTGCTGCAGCTGCCTGTGGTATAGGACCAGAACAACACCAGCAATTGGGGTAGCTTCAGGTGTACACTGTGCAGGTGGGACAATACATCGACTGTAACTGCGGCAGCTGCCTGTGGTATAGGACCAGAACAACACCAGCAATTGAGGTAGCTTCAGGTGTACACTGTGCAGGGGGCACAATACACCGATTGTAACTGCTGCAGCTGCCTATGGTATAGGACCAGACCAACACCAGCAATTTGGGTAGCTTCAGGTGTACACTGTGCAAGTGACACAATACACCGACTGTAACTGCTACAGCTGCCGGTGGTATAGGACAAGAACAACACCATCAATTGGGGTAGCTTCAGGTGTACACTGTGCAGGTGGCACAATACACCGACTGTAATTGCTGCAGCTGCCTGTGGTATAGGACCAGAACAACACCAGCAATTGGGGTAGCTTCAGGTGTACACTGTGCAACTGACACAATACACTGACTGTAACTGCTACAGCTGCCTGTGGTATAGGACAAGAACAACACCATCAATTGGGGTAGCTTCAGGTGTACACTGTGCAGATGGCACAATACACCCACTCTAATTGCTGCAGCTTCCTGTGGTATAGGACCAGAACAACACCAGCAATTGGGGTAGATTCAGGTGTACACTGTGCAGGGGGCACAATACACTGACTGTAACTGCTGCAGCTGCCTGTGGTATAGGACCAGAACAACACCAGCAATTGGGGTTGCTTCAGGTGTACACTGTGCAGGTGGCACAATACACCGACTGTAATTGCTGCAGCTGCCTGTGGTATAGGACCAGAACAACACCAGCAATTGGGGTAGCTTCAGGTGTACACTGTGCAGGTGGCACAATACATCGACTGTAACTGCTGCAGCTGCCTGTGGTATAGGACCAGAACAACACCAGCAATTGGGGTAGCTTCAGGTGTACACTGTGCAGGTGGCACAATACATCGATTGTAACTGCTGCAGCTGCCTATGGTATAGGACCAGACCAACACCAGCAATTTGGGTAGCTTCAGGTGTACACTGTGCAAGTGACACAATACACCGACTGTAACTGCTACAGCTGCCGGTGGTATAGGACAAGAACAACACCATCAATTGGGGTAGCTTCAGGTGTACACTGTGCAGGTGGCACAATACACCGACTGTAATAGCTGCAGCTGCCTGTGGTATAGGACCAGAACAACACCAGCAATTGGGGTAGCTTCAGGTGTACACTGTGCAGGTGGCACAATACATCGATTGTAACTGCTGCAGCTGCCAGTGGTATAGGACCAGGCCAACACCAGCAATTGGGGTAGCTTCAGGTGTACACTGTGCAGATGACACAATACAACAACTGTAATTACTGGAGCTGCCTGCGGTATAGGATCAGCAGAACACAAGCAATTGGGGTAGCTTTAGGTGCATACTGTTCAGATGACACAATACACCAACTGTAATTACTGGAGCTGCCTGCGGTATAGTATCAGCAGAACACCAGCAATTGGGGTAGCTTTAGGTGCACCCTGTGTTGATGACACAATACACCCACTGTAATTACTGGAGCTGCCTGCGGTATAGGATCAGCAGAACACCAGCAATTGGGATAGCTTTAGGTGCACACTGAGCACATGACACAGTACACCGACTGTAATTACTGCAGCTGCCTGCCTATGGTATAGGATCTGAAGAACACCAGCAATTGGGGTAGCTTTAGGTGCACACTGTGCAGATGACACAGTTCACCGACTGTAATTACTGCAGCTATCTGCCTGTGGTATAGGATCTGAAGAACACCAGCAATTGGGGTATCTTTAGGTGTACACTGTGCACGGGGCACAATACACCGACTGTAACTGCTGCAGCTGCCTGTGGTATAGGACCAGAACAACACCAGCAATTGGGGTAGCTTCAGGTGTACACTGTGCACGGGGCACAATACACCGACTGTAACTGCTGCAGCTGCCTGTGGTATAGGACCAGAACAACACCAGCAATTGGGGTAGCTTCAGGTGTACACTGTGCAGGTGGCACAATATACCGACTGTAATTGCTGCAGCTGCCTGTGGTATAGGACCACAACAACACCAGCAATTGGGGTAGCTTCAGGTGTACACTGTGCAGGTGGCACAATACATCGACTGTAACTGCTGCAGCTGCCTGTGGTATAGGACCAGAACAACACCAGCAATTGAGGTAGCTTCAGGTGTACACTGTGCAGGTGGCACAATACATCGATTGTAACTGCTGCAGCTGCCAGTGGTTTTAAGGCCAGAACAACTCCAGCAATTGAGGTAGCTTCAGGTGTACACCATGCAGGTGGCACAATACACCGATTGTAACTGCTGCAGCTGCCTGTGGTATAGGACCAGACCAACACCAGCAATTGGGGTAGCTTCAGGTGTACACTGTGCAAGTGACACAATACACCGACTGTAATTGCTGCAGCTGCCTGTGGTATAGGACCAGAACAACACCAGCAATTGGGGTAGCTTCAGGTGTACACCATGCAGGTGGCACAATACACCGATTGTAACTGCTGCAGCTGCCTGTGGTATACGACCAGACCAACACCAGCAATTGGGGTAGCTTCAGGTGTACACTGTGCAAGTGACACAATACACCGACTAATTGCTGCAGCTGCCTGTGGTATAGGACCAGAACAACACCAGCAATTGGGGTAGCTTCAGGTGTACACTGTGCAGGTGGCACAATACATCGATTGTAACTGCTGCAGCTGCCAGTGGTTTTAAGGCCAGAACAACACCAGCAATTGAGGTAGCTTCAGGTGTACACCATGCAGGTGGCACAATACACCGATTGTAACTGCTACAGCTGCCGGTGGTATAGGACAAGAACAACACCATCAATTGGGGTAGCTTCAGGTGTACACTGTGCAGGTGGCACAATAAACCGACTGTAATTGCTGCAGCTGCCTGTGGTATAGGATCAGAACAACACCAGCAATTGGGGTAGCTTCAGGTGTACACTGTGCAGGTGGCACAATACATCGATTGTAACTGCTGCAGCTGCCAGTGGTATAGGACCAGACCAACACCAGCAATTGGGGTAGCTTCAGGTGTACACTGTGCAAGTGACACAATACACTGACTGTAACTGCTACAGCTGCCTGTGGTATAGGACAAGAACACCGTGAATTGGGGTAGCTTCAGGTGTACACTGTGCAGGTGGCACAATACACCGACTCTAATTGCTGCAGCTTCCTGTGGTATAGGAAAAGAACAACACCAGCAATTGGGGTAGATTCAGGTGTACACTGTGCAGGGGGCACAATACACCGACTGTAACTGCTGCAGCTGCCTGTGGTATAGGACCAGAACAACACCAGAAATTGTGGTAGCTTTAGGTGCACACTGTGCAGATGACACAAAACAACAACTGTAATTACTGGAGCTGCCTGCGGTATAGGATCAGCAGAACACAAGCAATTGGGGTAGCTTTAGGTGCACACTGTGCAGATGACACAATACACCAACTGTAATTACTGGAGCTGCCTGCGGTATAGTATCAGCAGAACACCAGCAATTGGGGTAGCTTTAGGTGCACCCTGTGTTGATGACACAATACACCCACTGTAATTACTGGAGCTGCCTGCGGTATAGGATCAGCAGAACACCAGCAATTGGGGTAGCTTTAGGTGCACACTGAGCACATGACACAGTACACCGACTGTAATTACTGCAGCTGCCTGCCTATGGTATAGGATCTGAAGAACACCAGCAATTGGGGTAGCTTTAGGTGCACACTGTGCAGATGACACAGTACACCGACTGTAATTACTGCAGCTATCTGCCTGTGGTATAGGATCTGAAGAACACCAGCAATTGGGGTATCTTTAGGTGTACACTGTGCACGGGGCACAATACACCGACTGTAACTGCTGCAGCTGCCTGTGGTATAGGACCAGAACAACACCAGCAATTGGGGTAGCTTCAGGTGTACACTGTGCAGGTGGGACAATACATCGACTGTAACTGCGGCAGCTGCCTGTGGTATAGGACCAGAACAACACCAGCAATTGAGGTAGCTTCAGGTGTACACCATGCAGGTGGCACAATACACCGATTGTAACTGCTGCAGCTGCCTATGGTATAGGACCAGACCAACACCAGCAATTTGGGTAGCTTCAGGTGTACACTGTGCAAGTGACACAATACACCGACTGTAACTGCTACAGCTGCCGGTGGTATAGGACAAGAACAACACCATCAATTGGGGTAGCTTCAGGTGTACACTGTGCAGGTGGCACAATACACCGACTGTAATTGCTGCAGCTGCCTGTGGTATAGGACCAGAACAACACCAGCAATTGGGGTAGCTTCAGGTGTACACTGTGCAACTGACACAATACACTGACTGTAACTGCTACAGCTGCCTGTGGTATAGGACAAGAACAACACCATCAATTGGGGTAGCTTCAGGTGTACACTGTGCAGATGGCACAATACACCCACTCTAATTGCTGCAGCTTCCTGTGGTATAGGACCAGAACAACACCAGCAATTGGGGTAGATTCAGGTGTACACTGTGCAGGGGGCACAATACACTGACTGTAACTGCTGCAGCTGCCTGTGGTATAGGACCAGAACAACACCAGCAATTGGGGTTGCTTCAGGTGTACACTGTGCAGGTGGCACAATACACTGACTGTAATTGCTGCAGCTGCCTGTGGTATAGGACCAGAACAACACCAGCAATTGGGGTAGCTTCAGGTGTACACTGTGCAGGTGGCACAATACATCGACTGTAACTGCTGCAGCTGCCTGTGGTATAGGACCAGAACAACACCAGCAATTGAGGTAGCTTCAGGTGTACACCATGCAGGTGGCACAATACACTGATTGTAACTGCTGCAGCTGCCTATGGTATAGGACCAGACCAACACCAGCAATTTGGGTAGCTTCAGGTGTACACTGTGCAAGTGACACAATACACCGACTGTAACTGCTACAGCTGCCGGTGGTATAGGACAAGAACAACACCATCAATTGGGGTAGCTTCAGGTGTACACTGTGCAGGTGGCACAATACACCGACTGTAATAGCTGCAGCTGCCTGTGGTATAGGACCAGAAAAACACCAGCAATTGGGGTAGCTTCAGGTGTACACTGTGCAGGTGGCACAATACATCGATTGTAACTGCTGCAGCTGCCAGTGGTATAGGACCAGGCCAACACCAGCAATTGGGGTAGCTTCAGGTGTACACTGTGCAACTGACACAATACACTGACTGTAACTGCTACAGCTGCCTGTGGAATAGGACAAGAACAACACCATCAATTGGGGTAGCTTCAGGTGTACACTGTGCAGATGGCACAATACACCCACTCTAATTGCTGCAGCTTCCTGTGGTATAGGACCAGAACAACACCAGCAATTGGGGTACATTCAGGTGTACACTGTGCAGGGGGCACAATACACCGACTGTAACTGCTGCAGCTGCCTGTGGTATAGGACCAGAACAACACCAGCAATTGGGGTAGATTCAGGTGCACACTGTGCAGATGACACAATACAACAACTGTAATTACTGGAGCTGCCTGCGGTATAGGATCAGCAGAACACAAGCAATTGGGGTAGCTTTAGGTGCATACTGTTCAGATGACACAATACACCAACTGTAATTACTGGAGCTGCCTGCGGTATAGTATCAGCAGAACACCAGCAATTGCGGTAGCTTTAGGTGCACCCTGTGTTGATGACACAATACACCCACTGTAATTACTGGAGCTGCCTGCGGTATAGGATCAGCAGAACACCAGCAATTGGGGTAGCTTTAGGTGCACACTGAGCACATGACACAGTACACCGACTGTAATTACTGCAGCTGCCTGCCTATGGTATAGGATCTGAAGAACACCAGCAATTGGGGTAGCTTTAGGTGCACACTGTGCAGATGACACAGTACACCGACTGTAATTACTGCAGCTATCTGCCTGTGGTATAGGATCTGAAGAACACCAGCAATTGGGGTATCTTTAGGTGTACACTGTGCACGGGGCACAATACACCGACTGTAACTGCTGCAGCTGCCTGTGGTATAGGACCAGAACAACACCAGCAATTGGGGTAGCTTCAGGTGTACACTGTGCACGGGGCACAATACACCGACTGTAACTGCTGCAGCTGCCTGTGGTATAGGACCAGAACAACACCAGCAATTGGGGTAGCTTCAGGTGTACACTGTGCAGGTGGCACAATATACCGACTGTAATTGCTGCAGCTGACTGTGGTATAGGACCACAACAACACCAGCAATTGGGGTAGCTTCAGGTGTACACTGTGCAGGGGGCACAATACATCGACTGTAACTGCTGCAGCTGCCTGTGGTATAGGACCAGAACAACACCAGCAATTGAGGTAGCTTCAGGTGTACACTGTGCAGGTGGCACAATACATTGATTGTAACTGCTGCAGCTGCCAGTGGTTTTAAGGCCAGAACAACACCAGCAATTGAGGTAGCTTCAGGTGTACACCATGCAGGTGGCACAATACACCAATTGTAACTGCTGCAGCTGCCTGTGGTATAGGACCAGACCAACACCAGCAATTGGGGTAGCTTCAGGTGTACACTGTGCAAGTGACACAATATACCGACTGTAACTGCTACAGCTGCCGGTGGTATAGGACAAGAACAACACCATCAATTGGGGTAGCTTCAGGTGTACACTGTGCAGGTGGCACAATACACCGACTGTAATTGCTGCAGCTGCCTGTGGTATAGGACCAGAACAACACCAGCAATTGGGGTAGCTTCAGGTGTACACTGTGCAGGTGGCACAATACATCGATTGTAACTGCTGCAGCTGCCTATGGTATAGGACCAGACCAACACCAGCAATTTGGGTAGCTTCAGGTGTACACTGTGCAAGTGACACAATACACCGACTGTAACTGCTACAGCTGCCGGTGGTATAGGACAAGAACAACACCATCAATTGGGGTAGCTTCAGGTGTACACTGTGCAGGTGGCACAATACACCGACTGTAATAGCTGCAGCTGCCTGTGGTATAGGACCAGAACAACACCAGCAATTGGGGTAGCTTCAGGTGTACACTGTGCAGGTGGCACAATACATCGATTGTAACTGCTGCAGCTGCCAGTGGTATAGGACCAGGCCAACACCAGCAATTGGGGTAGCTTCAGGTGTACACTGTGCAACTTACACAATACACTGACTGTAACTGCTACAGCTGCCTGTGGTATAGGACAAGAACAACACCATCAATTGGGGTAGCTTCAGGTGTACACTGTGCAGATGGCACAATACACCCACTCTAATTGCTGCAGCTTCCTGTGGTATAGGACCAGAACAACACCAGCAATTGGGGTAGATTCAGGTGTACACTGTGCAGGGGGCACAATACACCGACTGTAACTGCTGCAGCTGCCTGTGGTATAGGACCAGAACAACACCAGCAATTGGGGTAGATTCAGGTGCACACTGTGCAGATGACACAATACAACAACTGTAATTACTGGAGCTGCCTGCGGTATAGGATCAGCAGAACACAAGCAATTGGGGTAGCTTTAGGTGCATACTGTTCAGATGACACAATACACCAACTGTAATTACTGGAGCTGCCTGCGGTATAGTATCAGCAGAACACCAGCAATTGGGGTAGCTTTAGGTGCACCCTGTGTTGATGACACAATACACCCACTGTAATTACTGGAGCTGCCTGCGGTATAGGATCAGCAGAACACCAGCAATTGGGATAGCTTTAGGTGCACACTGAGCACATGACACAGTACACCGACTGTAATTACTGCAGCTGCCTGCCTATGGTATAGGATCTGAAGAACACCAGCAATTGGGGTAGCTTTAGGTGCACACTGTGCAGATGACACAGTACACCGACTGTAATTACTGCAGCTATCTGCCTGTGGTATAGGATCTGAAGAACACCAGCAATTGGGGTATCTTTAGGTGTACACTGTGCACGGGGCACAATACACCGACTGTAACTGCTGCAGCTGCCTGTGGTATAGGACCAGAACAACACCAGCAATTGGGGTAGCTTCAGGTGTACACTGTGCACGGGGCACAATACACCGACTGTAACTGCTGCAGCTGCCTGTGGTATAGGACCAGAACAACACCAGCAATTGGGGTAGCTTCAGGTGTACACTGTGCAGGTGGCACAATATACCGACTGTAATTGCTGCAGCTGCCTGTGGTATAGGACCACAACAACACCAGCAATTGGGGTAGCTTCAGGTGTACACTGTGCAGGTGGCACAATACATCGACTGTAACTGCTGCAGCTGCCTGTGGTATAGGACCAGAACAACACCAGCAATTGAGGTAGCTTCAGGTGTACACTGTGCAGGTGGCACAATACATCGATTGTAACTGCTGCAGCTGCCAGTGGTTTTAAGGCCAGAACAACTCCAGCAATTGAGGTAGCTTCAGGTGTACACCATGCAGGTGGCACAATACACCGATTGTAACTGCTGCAGCTGCCTGTGGTATAGGACCAGACCAACACCAGCAATTGGGGTAGCTTCAGGTGTACACTGTGCAAGTGACACAATACACCGACTGTAATTGCTGCAGCTGCCTGTGGTATAGGACCAGAACAACACCAGCAATTGGGGTAGCTTCAGGTGTACACCATGCAGGTGGCACAATACACCGATTGTAACTGCTGCAGCTGCCTGTGGTATACGACCAGACCAACACCAGCAATTGGGGTAGCTTCAGGTGTACACTGTGCAAGTGACACAATACACCGACTAATTGCTGCAGCTGCCTGTGGTATAGGACCAGAACAACACCAGCAATTGGGGTAGCTTCAGGTGTACACTGTGCAGGTGGCACAATACATCGATTGTAACTGCTGCAGCTGCCAGTGGTTTTAAGGCCAGAACAACACCAGCAATTGAGGTAGCTTCAGGTGTACACCATGCAGGTGGCACAATACACCGATTGTAACTGCTACAGCTGCCGGTGGTATAGGACAAGAACAACACCATCAATTGGGGTAGCTTCAGGTGTACACTGTGCAGGTGGCACAATACACCGACTGTAATTGCTGCAGCTGCCTGTGGTATAGGATCAGAACAACACCAGCAATTGGGGTAGCTTCAGGTGTACACTGTGCAGGTGGCACAATACATCGATTGTAACTGCTGCAGCTGCCAGTGGTATAGGACCAGACCAACACCAGCAATTGGGGTAGCTTCAGGTGTACACTGTGCAAGTGACACAATACACTGACTGTAACTGCTACAGCTGCCTGTGGTATAGGACAAGAACACCGTGAATTGGGGTAGCTTCAGGTGTACACTGTGCAGGTGGCACAATACACCGACTCTAATTGCTGCAGCTTCCTGTGGTATAGGAAAAGAACAACACCAGCAATTGGGGTAGATTCAGGTGTACACTGTGCAGGGGGCACAATACACCGACTGTAACTGCTGCAGCTGCCTGTGGTATAGGACCAGAACAACACCAGAAATTGTGGTAGCTTTAGGTGCACACTGTGCAGATGACACAAAACAACAACTGTAATTACTGGAGCTGCCTGCGGTATAGGATCAGCAGAACACAAGCAATTGGGGTAGCTTTAGGTGCACACTGTGCAGATGACACAATACACCAACTGTAATTACTGGAGCTGCCTGCGGTATAGGATCAGCAGAACACCAGCAATTAAGGTAGCTTTAGGTGCACACTGTGTTGATGACACAATACACCCACTGTAATTACTGGAGCTGCCTGCGGTATAGGATCAGCAGAACACCAGCAATTGGGGTAGCTTTAGGTGCACACTGAGCACATGACACAGTACACCGACTGTAATTACTGCAGCTATCTGCCTGTGGTATAGGCTCTGAAGAACACCAGCAATTGGGGTATCTTTAGGTGCACACTGTGCAGATGACACAATACAACAACTGTAATTACTGGAGCTGCCTGCGGTATAGGATCAGCAGAACACCAGCAATTACGGTAGCTTTAGGTGCACACTGTGCAGCTGACACAATACACCAACTGTAATTATTGGAGCTGCCTGCGTTATAGGATCAGCAGAACACCAGCAATTGGGGTAGCTTTAGGTGCACACTGAGCACATGACACAGTACACCGACTGTAATTACTGCAGCTGCCTGCCTGTGGTATAGGATCTGAAGAACACCAGCAATTGGGGTAGCTTTAGGTGCACACTGTGCAGATGACACAGTACACTGACTGTAATTACTGCAGCTGTCTGCCTGTGGTATAGGATCTGAAGAACACCAGCAATTGGGGTATCTTTAGGTGAACACTGTGCAGATGACACAATACAACAACTGTAATTACTGGAGCTTCCTGCGGTATAGGATCAGCAGAACACAAGCAATTAGGGTAGCTTTAGGTGCACACTGTGCAGATGACACAATACACCAACTGTAATTACTGGAGCTGCCTGCGGTATAGGATCAGCAGAACACCAGCAATTGGGGTAGCTTTAGGTGCACACTGTGTTGATGACACAATACACCCACTGTAATTACTGGAGCTGCCTGCGGTATAGGATCAGCAGAACACCAGCAATTGGGGTAGCTTTAGGTGCACACTGAGCACATGACACAGTACACCGACTGTAATTACTGCAGCTGCCTGCCTGTGTTATAGGATCTGAAGAACACCAGCAATTGGGGTATCTTTAGGTGAACACTGTGCAGATGACACAATACAACAACTGTAATTACTGGAGCTGCCTGCGGTATAGGATCAGCAGAACACCAGCAATTACGGTAGCTTTAGGTGCACACTGTGCAGCTCACACAATACACCAACTGTAATTATTGGAGCTGCCTGCATTATAGGGTCAGCAGAACACCAGCAATTGAGGTAGCTTTAGGTGCACACTGAGCACATGACACAGTACACCGACTGTAATTACTGCAGCTGTCTGCCTGTGGTATAGGATCTGAAGAACACCAGCAATTGGGGTATCTTTAGGTGAACACTGTGCAGATGACACAATACAACAACTGTAATTACTGGAGCTGCCTGCGGTATAGGATCAGCAGAACAAAAGCAATTGGGGTAGCTTTAGGTGCACACTGTGCAGATGACACAATACACCAACTGTAATTACTGGCGCTGCCTGGGGTATAGGATCAGCAGAACACCAGCAATTGGGGTAGCTTTAGGTGCACACTGTGTTGATGACACAATACTCCCACTGCAATTACTGGAGCTGCCTGCGGTATAGGATCAGCAGAACACCAGCAATTGGGGTAGCTTTAGTTGCACACTGTGCAGATGACACAGTACACCGACTGTAATTACTGCAGCTGTCTGCCTGTGGTATAGGATCTGAAGAACACCAGCAATTGGGGTATATTTAGGTGCACACTGTGCAGATGACACAATACAACATCTGTAATTACTGGCGCTGCCTGCGGTATAGGATCAGCAGAACACAAGCAATTGGAATAGCTTTAGGTGCACACTGTGCCGATGACACAATGCACCAACTGTAATTCCTGGTGTTCTGCTGATCCTATACCGCAGGCAGCTCCAGTAATTGGGGTAGCTTTAGGTGCACACTGTGCTGATGACACAATACACCCACTGTAATTACTGGAGCTGCCTGCGGTATAGGATCAGCAGAACACCCGCAATTGGGGTAGCTTTAGGTGCACACTGAGCACATGACACAGTACACCGACTGTAATTACTGCAGCTGCCTGCCTGTGGTATAGGATCTGAAGAACACCAGCAATTGGAGTAGCTTTAGGTGCACACTGTACAGATGACACAGTACACCGACTGTAATTACTGCAGCTGTCTGCCTGTGGTATAGGATCTGAAGAACACCAGCAATTTGGGTATCTTTAGGTGCACACTGTGCAGATGACACAATACACCCACTGTTATTACTGTAGCTGCCTGCGGTATAGGATCAGCAGAACACCAGCAATTGGGGTAGCTTTAGTTGCACACTGTGCAGATGACAGAGTACACCGACTGTAATTACTGCAGCTATCTGCCTGTGGTATAGGCTCTGAAGAACACCAGCAATTGGGGTATCTTTAGGTGCACACTGTGCAGATGACACAATACAACAACTGTAATTACTGGAGCTGCCTGCGGTATAGGATCAGCAGAACACCAGCAATTACGGTAGCTTTAGGTGCACACTGTGCAGCTGACACAATACACCAACTGTAATTATTGGAGCTGCCTGCGTTATAGGATCAGCAGAACACCAGCAATTGGGGTAGCTTTAGGTGCACACTGAGCACATGACACAGTACACCGACTGTAATTACTGCAGCTGCCTGCCTGTGGTATAGGATCTGAAGAACACCAGCAATTGGGATAGCTTTAGGTGCACACTGGGCAGATCACACAGTACACCGACTGTAATTACTGCAGCTGTCTGCCTATGGTATAGGATCTGAAGAACACCAGAAATTATGGTAGCTTTAGGTGCACACTGTTCAGATGACACAATACAACAACTGTAATTACTGGAGCTGCCTGCGGTATAGGATCAGCAGAACACAAGCAATTGGGGTAGCTTTAGGTGCACACTGTGCAGCTGACACAATACACCAACTGTAATTACTGGAGCTGCCTGCGGTATAGGATCAGCAGAACACCAGCAATTGGGGTAGCTTTAGGTGCACACTGTGCTGATGACACAATACGCCCACTGTAATTACTGGAGCTGCCTGCCTGTGGTATAGGATCTGAAGAACACCAGCAATTGGGGTAGCTTTAGGTGCACACTGTGCAGATCACACAGTACACCGACTGTAATTACTGCAGCTGTCTGCCTATGGTATAGGATCTGAAGAACACCAGAAATTATGGTAGCTTTAGGTGCACACTCTGCAGATGACACAATACAACAACTGTAATTACTGGAGCTGCCTGCGGTATAGGATCAGCAGAACACAAGCAATTGGGGTAGCTTTAGGTGCACACTGTGCAGATAACACAATACACCAACTGTAATTACTGGAGCTGCCTGCGGTATCTGATCAGCAGAACACCAGCAATTGGGGTAGCTTTAGGTGCACACTGTGCTGATGACACAATACACCCACTGTAATTACTGCAGCTGCCTGCCTGTGGTATAGGATCTGAAGAACACCAGCAATTGGAGTAGCTTTAGGTGCACACTGTAAAGATGACACAGTACACCGACTGTAATTACTGCAGCTGTCTGCCTGTGGTATAGGATCTGAAGAACACCAGCAATTTGGGTATCTTTAGGTGCACACTGTGCAGATGACACAATACAACATCTGTAATTACTGGTGCTGCCTGCGGTATAGATTCAGCAGAACACCAGCAATTGGGGTAGCTTTAGGTGCACACTGTGCAGATGACACAATACAACAACTGAAATTACTGGCGCTGCCTGCGATATAGGATCAGCAGAACACCAGCAATTGGGGTAGCTTTAGGTGCACGCTGTGCAGCTGACACAATACACCAACTGTAATTACTGGAGCTGCCTGCGTTATAGGATCAGCAGAACACCAGCAATTGGGGTAGCTTTAGGTGCACACTGTGCTGATGACACAATACGCCCATTGTAATTACTGGAGCGGCCGGCCTGTGGTATAGGATCTGAAGAACACCAGCAATTGGGATAGCTTTAGGTGCACACTGTGCAGATCACACAGTACACCGACTGTAATTACTGCAGCTGTCTGCCTATGGTATAGGATCTGAAGAACACCAGAAATTATGGTAGCTTTAGGTGCACACTGTGCAGATGACACAATACAACAACTGTAATTACTGGAGCTGCCTGCGGTATAGGATCAGCAGAACACAAGCAATTGGGGTAGCTTTAGGTGCACACTGTGCAGCTGACACAATACACCAACTGTAATTACTGGAGCTGCCTGCGGTATAGGATCAGCAGAACACCAGCAATTGGGGTAGCTTTAGGTGCACACTGTGCTGATGACACAATACGCCCACTGTAATTACTGGAGCTGCCTGCCTGTGGTATAGGATCTGAAGAACACCAGCAATTGGGGTAGCTTTAGGTGCACACTGTGCAGATCACACAGTACACCGACTGTAATTACTGCAGCTGTCTGCCTATGGTATAGGATCTGAAGAACACCAGAAATTATGGTAGCTTTAGGTGCACACTCTGCAGATGACACAATACAACAACTGTAATTACTGGAGCTGCCTGCGGTATAGGATCAGCAGAACACAAGCAATTGGGGTAGCTTTAGGTGCACACTGTGCAGATAACACAATACACCAACTGTAATTACTGGAGCTGCCTGCGGTATCTGATCAGCAGAACACCAGCAATTGGGGTAGCTTTAGGTGCACACTGTGCTGATGACACAATACACCCACTGTAATTACTGGAGCTGCCTGCAGGATATGGGATCAGCAGAACACCAGCAATTGGGGTAGCTTTAGGTGCACACTGAGCACATGACACAGTACACCGACTATAATTACTGCAGCTGCCTGCCTGTGGTATAGGATCTGAAGAACACCAGCAATTGGGGTAGCTTTAGGTGCACACTGTGCAGATGACACAGTACACCGACTGTAATTACAGCAGCTGCCTGCCTGTGGTATAGGATCTGAAGAACATCAGCAATTGGGGTAGCTTTAGGTGCACACTGTGCAGATGACACAGTACACCGACTGTAATTACTGCAGCTGTCTGCCTGTGGTATAGGATCTGAAGAACACCAGCAATTGGGGTAGATTTAGGTGCACACTGTGCAGATGACACAATACAACAACTGTAATTACTGGCGCTGCCTGCGGTATAGGATCAGCAGAACACCAGCAATTGGGGTATCTTTAGGTGCACACTGTGCAGCTGACACAATACACCAACTGTAATTACTGGAGCTGCCTGCGTTATAGGATCAGCAGAACACCAGCAATTGGGGTAGCTTTAGGTGCGCACTGTGCTGATGATACAATACACCCACTGTAATTACTGGAGCTTCCTGCCTGTGGTATAGGATCTGAAGAACACCAGCAATTGGGGTAGCTTTAGGTGCACACTGTGCAGATCACACAGCACACCGACTAATTACTGCAGCTGTCTGCCTATGGTATAGGATATGAAGAACACCAGAAATTATGGTAGCTTTAGGTGCACACTGTGCAGATGACACAATACAACAACTGTAATTACTGGAGCTGCCTGCGGTATAGGATTAGCAGAACACAAGCAATTGGGGTAGCTTTAGATGCACACTGTGCAGATGACACAATAAACCCACTGTAATTACTAGAGCGGCCTGCAGTATAGGATCAGCAGAACACCAGCAATTGGGGTAGCTTTAGGTGCACACTGTGCTGATGACACAATACACCAACTGTAATTACTGGAGCTGCCTGTGGTATAGGATCAGCAGAACACCAGCAACTGGGGTAGCTTTAGGTGCCCACTGTGCAGATAACACAGTACACTGACTGTAATTGCTGCAGCTGCCTGCCTGTGGTATAGGACCAGAACAACACCAGCAATTGGGGTAGCTTTAGGTGCACAATACACCGACTGTAACTGCTGCAGCTGCCTGTGGTATAGGACCAGAACAACACCAGCAATTAGGGTAGCTTTAGGTGCCCACTGTGCAGATGGCACAATACAACGACTGTAACTGCTGCAGCTGCCTGTGGTATAGGACCAGAACAACACCAGCAATTAGGGTAGCTTTAGGTGCACACTGTGCAGATGGCACAATACAACGGCTGTAACTGCTGCAGCTGCCTGTGGCATAGGACCAGAACAACACTAGCAATTGGGGTAGCTTTAGGTGGACACTGTGCAGGTGGCACAATACAACGGCTGTAACTGCTGCAGCTGCCTATGGTATAGGACCAGAACAACATGAGCAATTGGGGTAGCTTCAGGTGTACACTGTGCAAGTGGCACAATACACAGAGTATAACTGCTGCAGCTGCCTGTGGTATAGGATCAGAACAACACCAGCAATTGGGGTAGCTTCAGGTGTACACTGTGCAGGTGGCACAATACATTGACTGTAACTGCTGCAGCTTGCCTGTGGTATAGGACCAGAACAACACCAGCAATTGGGGTATTTTTAGGTGCACACTGTGCAGGTGGCACAATACACCGACTGTAACTGCTGTAGCTGCCTGTGGTATAGGACCAGGACAACACGAGAAATTGGGGTAGCTTCAGGTATACACTGTGCAGGTGGCACAATACACTGACTGTAACTGCTGCAGCTGCCTGTGGTATAGGATCTGAAGAACACCAGCAATTAGGGTAGCTTCAGGTGTACACTGTGCAGGTGGCACAATACACCAACTGTAACTGCTGCAGCTGCCTGTGGTATAGGACCAGAACAACACCAGCAATTGGAGTACCTTTAAGTGTACACTGTGCAGGTGGCACAATATACCGACTGTAACTGTTGCAGCTGCCTGTGATATAGGACCAGACCAACACCAGCAATTGGGGTAGCTTCAGGTGTACACTGTGCAGGTGGCACAATACACCAACTGTATCTGCTGCAGCTGCCTGTGGTATAGGATCTGAAGAACACCAGCAATTGGGGTAGCTTCAGGTGTACACTGTGCAGGTGGCACAATACACCGACTGTAACTGCTGCAGCTGCCTTTGGTATAGGACCAGAACAACACCAGCAATTGGGGTAGCTTCAGGTGTACACTGTGCAGGTGGCACAATACACCGACTGTAACTGCTGCATCTGCCTGTGGTATAGGACCAGAACAACACCAGCAATTGGAGTACCTTCAGGTGTACACTGTGCAGGTGGCACAATACACCGACTGTAACTGCTGCAGCTGCCTGTGGAATAGGACTATAACAACACCAGCAATTGGGGTAGCTTCAGGTGTACACTGTGCAGGTGGCACAATACACCAACTGTAACTGCTGCAGCTGCCTGTGGTATAGGACCAGAACAACACCAGCAATTGGGGTAGCTTCAGGTGTACACTGTGCAGGGGGCACAATACACCGACTGTAACTGCTGCAGCTGCCTGTGGTATAGGACCAGAACAACACCAGCAATTGGGGTAGCTTCAGGTGTACACTGTGCAGGGGGCACAATACACCGACTGTAACTGCTGCAGCTGCCTTTGATATAGTACCAGAACAACACCAGCAATTGGGGTAGCTTCAGGTGTACACTGTGCAGGGGGCACAATACACAGACTGTAACTGCTGCAGCTGCCTGTGGTATAGGACCAGAACAACACCAGCAATTGGGGTAGCTTCAGGTGTACACCGTGCAGGGGGCTCAATACACCGACTGTAACTGCTGCAGCTGCCTGTGGTATAGGACCAGAACAACACCAGCAATTGGGGTAGCTTTAGGTGCACACTGTGCAGGTGGCACAATACACCAACTGTAACTGCTGTAGCTGCCTGTGGTATAGGACCAGGACAACACGAGCAATTGGGGTAGCTTCAGGTATACACTGTGCAGGTGGCACAATACACTGACTGTAACTGCTGCAGCTGCCTGTGGTATAGGACCAGAACAACACCAGCAATTGGAGTACCTTTAAGTGTACACTGTGCAGGTGGCACAATATACCGACTGTAACTGTTGCAGCTGCCTGTGATATAGGACCAGACCAACACCAGCAATTGGGGTAGCTTCAGGTGTACACTGTGCAGGTGGCACAATACACCAACTGTATCTGCTGCAGCTGCCTGTGGTATAGGATCTGAAGAACACCAGCAATTGGGGTAGCTTCAGGTGTACACTGTGCAGGTGGCACAATACACCGACTGTAACTGCTGCAGCTGCCTGTGGTATAGGACCAGAACAACACCAGCAATTGGAGTAGCTTCAGGTGTACACTGTGAAGGGGGCACAATACACCGACTGTAATTGCAATAGCTTCAGAGGAAATAAACACACTGTCTCTCCGTCTATCTCTCTCTATGAGTGGCAACACACTACGCAAGGCCGCTGCACAGGCGGCCTTATATAGTGTGGGGCGTGTACTAAACCCCCCGAGCCCTAATTGGCCACAGGCATCCTGCCTGTGGCCAATTGTTGCTCTCTTCGCTGACAGCACGGTGATTGGCCAAGCATGCGGGTCATAGTGCATGCTTGGCCAATCATCAGCCAGCAATGCACTGCGATGCCGCAGTGCATTATGGGCCGTGAACGCGACTCTTTTTTGACGCGAATGGCCCATAATTTTCTGGTTTTGCCGAATGGGCGAACAGCTGGGTTCGACTCGAACACTCAGCTCATCCCTACTCATAGTTAAAAAGCTCCTAGGCTGTCAGCAACTTTATCAAAGCACTACCAAAAAATCTTTTAGTGATCGCAGGGATCAGGCCTGACTCTGCGAACGCTGCAGTTATGTGTTTAGTGTTTTGTAAGTGACAGTGATTGATCGATCGATACTGCACTTGGGTGGGCTGGGCTGGGCAGAGGGGCAAACCGCAGGTGCTAGCAGGTATCTGGGCTGATCTCGCTAACACTGCGTTTTTTGGGAACCCTAAACTGCTGGGGACGCTAGTATAGATCTGATCAGATCAGATATTGATCCGTTCAGTTACTATAGCACTAAGGGCGGTGTATGCAGCGTGCTTGGGTGTTAGCGGTACTGGCACTAACCTGACGCTGCCTGGGGTGACGCAGACCCTATCTGACACTAAAACCTAACTGATATCACCCACCAGGCGATCAGGGGGTTAATCCTTTATTGGGTAATAAACGGGTATAAAAAACAAACTAACCAGCATCACCCGTAAAACACTTATAGAATGATCACTGGTGAAAGGGTTAACTAGGGGGCAATCAAGGGGTTAAAACCTTTATTAGGTAGTATATGGGGGTACCTGAGGCTATAAAAATCTGATGGTGAACCAAAATACTTACCTGGCTAACTGCATCACCTGTGACACTAATACGGCGATCAGAAAAAAGATTGCTTAGTGACAATGGCGACGGGGTGATCTAGGGGTTAAATTGGGGGGGTTGGGGGGTACCCTAGACCTAAAGGGGCCTACCACTAACTGCCCTAACACTTCTAACAGTCATAAATGACACCAATGCAGTAATCAATAAAAAAAAAACTTCTATTGGTGTCACTGTGACAGGGGGTGCAGGGGGAGTGATTGGGGGGTAATTTGTGTGACTGCGTGTTCTACTGTTCATGTAGTGTTGGTGCAGGCTTACTTGGATGTCTTCTCTCCTCGGGCGCTGGAAAAAAAAAGCTGCATGAGGCGAGGTGACATCACTTTCTCTGCTTCTTTTTACATTACAGAAGCAGAGGAAGCTCCCACCCGCTGAGAGGCAGGGACGTACAGGTACGCCCATATGCCTGCCCATGCTATTCTGCTGACGTATATCGGTGTGTATGGCAGTCGGCAACTGTTTAAGTTACAAAAATAAATATGAACAATAACTTTATTAGTGCCCATCAGTGCAGCCTCACCAGTGCCCATCATTGCAGTGTCACCAGTGCCCACCAATGCAGCCTCACCTGTGCCCATCATTGCAGCGTGACAAGTGCCCACCAATGCAGCATCACCTGTGCAGATCATTGCAGTTTGACTAGTACCCATCAATGCAGTCTCACTTGTGCCCATCAATGCAGCCTCACATGTGTCCATCTATGCAGCATCACCTATGCCCATCTATGCAGCATCACCTGTGCCCATCTATGCAGCATCACCTGTGCCCATCTATGCAGCTTGACCAGTGCCCACCAATGCAGCCTCATCTGTGCACATCAATGCAGTGTGACCAGTGCCCACCAATGCAGCCTGATGTGTGCCCATCATTGCAGTGTGATCAGTGCCCACCAGTGCAGCCTCACCTGTGCCCATCATTGCAGCGTGACCAGTGCCCATCAATACAGCCTCATCTGTACCCATCTATGCAGCCTCACCTGTGCCCATCTGTGCAGCGTGACCAGTGTCTCCCAAGCAGCCTCACCTGAACCCAGCAATACAGCCTGACCAGTACCCATCAATGCAGCGTGACAAGGGCCCACCAATGCAGCCTCACTTGTGGACATCATTGCAGTGTGACCAGTGCCCATCAATACAGCCTCACCTGTGCCCACCAATGCAGCCTCACCTGTGCCCATCAATGCAGCATGAACAGTGCCCATCATTGCAGCGTGACCAGTTTCCACCAATGTAGCCTCACCTGTGCCCATCTTCACAGTGTGACCAGTGTCCACCAATGCAGCCTCACCTATGCCCATCATTGGAGCGTGACCAGTGCCCATCAATGCAGCCTCATCTGTGCCCATCAATGCAGTCTCATTGGTGCCCATCAATGCAGCCTCACCTGTGCTCGTCTATGGAGCCATGACCAATTCAGCCTCACCTGTGCCCATCAATGCAGCGTGACCAGTGCCCATCAATGCAGCCTGATTTGTGCCCATCATTGCAGCGTGACCAGTGCCCACCAGTGCAGCCTCACCTGTGCCCATCATTGCAGCGTGACCAGTGCCCATCAATGCAGCCTCATCTGTACCCATCTATGCAGCCTCACCTGTGCCCATCTGTGCAGCGTGACCAGTGTCTCCCAAGCAGCCTCACCTGAACCCAACAATACAGCCTGACCAGTTCCCATCAATGCAGCGTGACAAGGGCCCACCAATGCAGCCTCACTTGTGGACATCATTGCAGTGTGACCAGTGCCCATCAATACAGCCTCACCTGTGCCCACCAATGCAGCCTCACCTGTGCCCATCAGTGCAGCATGAACAGTGCCCATCATTGCAGCGTGACCAGTTTCCACCAATGTAGCCTCACCTGTGCCCATCTTCACAGTGTGACCAGTGTCCACCAATGCAGCCTCACCTATGCCCATCATTGGAGCGTGACCAGTGCCCATCAATGCAGCCTCATCTGTGCCCATCAATGCAGTCTCATTGGTGCCCATCAATGCAGCCTCACCTGTGCTCGTCTATGGAGCCATGACCAATTCAGCCTCACCTGTGCCCATCAATGCAGCGTGACCAGTGCCCATCAATGCAGCCTGATTTGTGCCCATCATTGCAGCGTGACCAGTGCCCATCAATACAGCCTCACCTGTGCCCATCTATGCAGCGTGACCAGTGCCCATCAATGCAGCCTGATTTGTGCCCATCATTGCAGCGTGACCAGTGCCCACCAATGCAGCCTCACCTGTGCCCATCATTGCAGCCTCACTTGTGCCCATCATTGCAGTGTGACCAGTGCCCACCAATGTAGCCTCATCTGTGCCCATCATTGCAGCCTAACCAGTGCCCATCAATGCAGCCTTGCCTGTGCCCATCTATGCAGCCTCACCTATGCCCATTAATGCAGCATGAACAGTGCCTATCAATGCAGTCTCGCCTGTGCCCATCTTTGCAGTGTGACCAGTGCCCACCAATGCAGCCTCACCTGTGCCCATCAATGCAGTGTGATCAGTACCCATCAATGCAGCCTCACCGGTGCCCACCAATGCAGCATGACCAGCGCCCACCAATGCAGCCTCGCCTGTGCCCATCATTGCAGTGGGACCTGTGCCCATCATTGCAGCATGACCTGTGCAGAGAAAGAGAGAGGGCGGTCGGATCATCACAGAGCATGGATTGCCTGCTGTACTAGCTTTCATTTAAATTGCCGTACGCTCGCCGTCAAACACAGTCCCGCCTCCTTACCCGATGCCTGTGACAAACAGAACACCAGTCCAATGCTGGGACGTGTTCTGTCTGCAATCCCTACTCTGATGATCCGGGCCAGCTCTCCTCTTCCTCCACTCTCTTCCCCTGGGCAATCACTGGGAGAATGGCTCCCATTCAACCCATCTGCTGGCGGCGCTTGCCCTCCCGCTCCGAGGTAGCCCACGCTCGCCAGAAATAATTTTCCACTCACAAGCCCAAGCCCTGGAAAACAGCCCCACACCATAATCCCCCCTCCATCTAATGATTTGGACCAGTGCACAAAACAAGGTCCATAAAGACATGGATGAGCAAGTTTGGGGTGGAGGAACTTGACTGGCCTGCCTACTTTTGGGATGGGCAGAGACTGAGAGCCAGGCCTTCTCATCCAATATCAGTGCTTGACCTCACAAATGCGCTTCTGGAAGAATGGTTAAACATTCCCATAGGCAAAAACCTAAACCTTGTCAACAGCCTTCCCAGATAGGTTGAAGCTGTTATAGCTGCAAAAGGTGGCCAACTCAATATTGAACAACCAGCAAAATACAGCGCACCAAAGAAACTTTTGATATAATAACACATAAAAGTAATTTATTCAATGGTGGATAAAAAAAGTCGGCATGGCAACCCCCCTTAACACGGAGTCTTCTACATAACGATCAGCCGCTCTGGCAGGCGGCGTCACACGTCGGGACTGTGCGCTGCATTCCAAGCCTCTCTCCACGCCGGGCAAACGTCACCTGATGTCCCACCATTGGACTTCACTACCCAGCGTGCACCACACAGCTCCTTCAGAGCCCTAACCATCATATGGGCAGGCATCTAGGAGCAGGACATCCCCCTACAGGCGAAGAGCAGCGGCGTTCCAGTCTTTTCCTTCATCCACCAACATTGAGTGATCTTAGGAACACAGTTCCCCTTACCTGCACCTTGCAAGTATTTCTCAATTAAGCACCATCACCTTCCTCCTCTTGGTGAGGATTTTATGTGACTACTAACCCCCTGTGCCCTAGTTGGTGGCGGCAGTGCAGTTGTGCTGCCTTACAATCACACACAGACTATAGGTGAGGTTTATCACTAAAAATCGTAAGTCTATGTTACAATTGATTGATTTTTTGCTTTTAAAATCCCAGGAGGATTGGATGTCTTTGGCATTGTTTTTTTATCCACCATTGAATAAATTACTTTTATGTGTTATTATATCAAAAGTTTCTTTGGTGCGCTGTATTTTGCTGGTTGTCTTTACATTTTATCTCACTAAGTCCAAAGTGGTCAAACAGCGGCACATTGATACAGACTATAGGACATCAATCCAAACAGCTAGTAGTTTGTCATATGGACAACTACCTTTTATAAAAGGAATGTTCATTTGTGCGCCAATGACTCTTTTGGTTTACGTAACTCAATATTGAACCCTACGGACTAATGCCGCGTACACACGGCCGTTTTTTCCATCAGAATAAACTCTGACGGTTTTTCTGACAGAGTTCTGCTGAAATGGACTTACGTACACACGATCGCACCAAAGTCTGATAGTTTAGAATGCAATGACGTACAATGGGACTAGAAAAAGAAAGTTAAATAGCCAGTAGCCAATAGCTGCCCTTGCGTAGTTTTTGGTCTGTCGGAATAGCATACAGACAAACGGTTTTCCCAATAGGAATTGATTCTGTCGGAAAGATTTAAAACAACTTTTTCTAGGTCCGTCAGAATTTCGAACGAAAAAGTCCAATGAAGCCCCCACACAATCGGAATATCCGAGGAAATTATTCCGTCTGACCTTTTCTGCCGGAAAGTCCGGCTGCGTGCGGTCATGTGTACGCGGCATAAGACTGGGATGCCATTCATGTGCGTGTAAAGGCAGGTGTCCCAAGACTTTCGGTAACAATCCATACATACAAAGAAACAAAAACAAATGAGTTCAGAAATTAAGTTATGTGTAATAAAATGAAATGACACAGGGAAAAAGTATTGAACTTGAAAATTGAAATTAATTTAATACTTTGTACAAAATCCTTTGTTGGTAATTACAACTTCAAGACGCCTCCTGTATGGAGAAACTAGTCGCTTGCATTGCTCAGGTGTGATTTTGGCCCTTTCTTCCATTCAGTCTTCAAATCTTGAAGGTTCAATGGGCCTCTTCTATGAACTGTGATCTTTAGCTCTTTCCATAGATTTTCTATTGGTTTAGAATCAGGTGATTGGCTGGGCCATGTTTTCTTCAGATTTTTTATCAAGAATGTCTTGGTACAATTTTCCATTCATCCTTCCTTCAATGATATGAAATTTGCCAGTACCGTATGCTGAAAAAGAGCCCATTTGGCCCATTCTTCCACACACACAGTCTTTAAATCTTGAAGGTTCCGTGGGCCTCTTCTATGAACTCTGATCTTTTGTTCTTTCCATAGATTTTCTATTGGATTCTGTCATTTGATTGGCTGTCCCATTCTTAGCCCTTGTACACACGGTCGGAGATTCTGACGGAATGTTTCCTATTGGACCGTTTTGTCGTTTCCGACTGTGTGTGGTCTGCATCGGGCTGTTTCTGTCGGAATATCCGACGGACCAAGTTTTCCAACTTGCCGGTAAAATTTTCCGACAAAATGCTCCTATCGGACATACTCCGATCATGTGTAGCCTACTCCGACGGACAAAGTGCCACGCATGCTCAGATCAAATTCCTAGACCAAAGCTATTGGCTACTAGCCTGAACGTAATCCCGTTGTAACGAAATAACGTCATCACGTTATGTACAATCGGATTTTCCGACAACTTAGTCCTACCGTGTGTGTATGCAACATCACTTTTTCCATTCATCCTTCCTTTAATAATACAAAGTTTGCCAGTACCGTATGCTCAAAAACAGCCCCACAGCATGATGTTCCCACCTCCAAACTTCACTGTTGATATGGTGTTTTTGGGTGATGTGCAGTGTCATTTGATCTCCAAGCATGGTGTTTATTATGGCCTCCAAGGAGTTACATTTTGCTCTCATCCAACCAGATTATATTCTCCAAATATTTCACAGACTTGTCTAAATGTTAACTAAAGCCCAACACTAAGTAACACTTTTTAAGCAGTTAAGGCAACAGTTGTTTTTTCATTTGAATAAAAACGGGCCTTTGTAAGCACCTCTACCGATGGTAAATGTCTTGTTCCAACCCCTGTAACTGTCACTTTTTCTAGACAGTTTGGGCTGTTACAGCAAGTGTACTAGTAATGGTTCTATTGGCATGATCAACAGGATATAAAACTGTAATGTTGATCACAGACTCCATCATATATGCCTTTTTAAATTTGACCTCTATTTCTTTTTTACACATGTATTGGCATCTAGCAAAAAATGTACTGTAGCAGGAAAATAAAAGCTTAGTAATGTATTTTCCATTTTTTCTTTAAAAAAGGAATAAAGGCATGTAGCTCACGTCTACATATCACTAAACAAACATAACACTGCTCAGTATCTTCACAATGTATCCTTTGGAAACCTGAACAATGTTGTTACCCCTCTCTGCCCTACATATTTTGTCATTGAAGACTTTGTCAGCATCTAGGCTAGTTCAGACAGGTAACAACATTGTTATTTAGTGAACCCATGTATTCTTATGTGAGTACATCTTTTTATGAGTTTTCTGTTAAAGGCTGTTGTTTTCTTTAAACTATTAATTGTATTTCATTATAAATTTTCATTAATACATCTACTGAGTGAAGCTTTAATTATGTTTTGTATCTTTACTGAAGTGAAACTATTCCCTTTCCTAGAATTCCCTGCATACTTATTTGTTACAGTCTGGGTTAAAAATAAAAATTTTTTTTTTTTCATAGTCGGGTAAGTATTGCATGTTGTTCGCATAAGGCTTCAGGTACACTGGCAGCTCCTAAACTTAAAGTGGAGTGACAGCCCCCCCAACAAAAAAAATAAATGTCAGCAGCTACAAATACTGTAGCTGCTGACTTGTAATATTAGGACATTTATGCAGGGATCTGGCGACGTCAGCACCCGAGCCGATTTTTCAATCGGCTCATGATTGCTGCTGCCTCCATTCCTCATAAAGAAAACCAGCAGTGAAGCCTTGTGGCTTCACAGCCAGTTCCCTACTGAGCATGCACGAGGCACGCAGTGCTTTCTGAATGACCCAGCGCCAGTGGAAAGAGGAGGGGAGCCGAACTTCTGGGGGACCTTGCCGTGGCAAGGCCTTCTGGAATTAGGGACAAATACCTGTCAAATACAAGTACCCTTGGGTGGAGCTCTGCTTTAATTTTAGGAGCTTTTGGCATATTTAGGTGAACCTTTAAGTGCTGTCACTTAGTGAGTTGTGTCTAATCTTAGGAAAATACAGAATCCCAGAAAGTTGGTATTGTGTGGACTACTTTCCAGCACCGGCGGACTGAAAGCGATCATTACTGGGGCAGGTTAACTGAGCAGTTAAAGGAGTTGTAAAGTCTCAAGGTTTTTTAACTTAGTGCATTCTATGTATTAAAGGGGTTCTAAAGATTTAGGGTTTTAAGAAACCAAAAACAAACATGTCATACTTACCTACACTGGTTTTGCACAGAGTGTGCCCAATACTCCTCTTCTGGGGTCCCTCAGCGGTGCTCCTGGATCCTCCTCCCTCTTCTTGAGTGCCGCCGGGGGACCCCAGAAAAGGAGAATTGAGGCCGCTCTGTGCAAAACCCTTGCACAGAGGAGGTAAGTATAACATGTTTGTTATTTAAAAAAAAAAAACAACCTTTACAATTACTTTAAGGGCCGGTTCACACTGCGGGCGATGCGAGGCGACACCGACTTGCCTCGCCGCGACCTGCCGCGACCTCAGCGGCGACTTGCAAATGACTTCTGTATAGAAGTCAATGCAAGTCGCCACCGAGGTCGCCCAAAAGTAGTACAGGAACCTTTTTTCTGAGTCGGAGCGACTCGAGTCGCTCCTCTCAGAACGGTTCCATTGTACAGAATGGGGGCGACTTGTCAGATCGCGGCGAGGCAAGTCGTGTCGCCTCGCATCGCCCGCAGTGTGAACCGGCCCTAACCCTCTGCACACACACCATGTTTCAATGGAAACATACTCCATTACCAGCATCCTCTGTTGCAAGTGACTTTTACAAATGGCTGTACCATTCTCCACCATGTACAAAAAGGAATGTAATTGAACAAGCTACTATAGTAAAAATTCGAAGAGGCAAAGTTTAAGTTCTAGTTTGAGCATTTAGAGGTTAATGATTATATAGAGGTTTAGAGGTAATCATTTAGAGGTTAATGAGGTTTAGAGCTTAATGATTTTTTATGATTTTAAATACAGTTTTTCCCTTAAATATGTTTATATACCGTATATACTCGAGTATAGGCCGACCCGAATATAAGCCGAGGCCCCCAATTTACCCCCAAAAAAACTGGCAAACTTATTGACTCGTGTATAAGCCGAGGGTGAGACATGCCTGTCCATCCCTGTGTGTGTGTCCGTCCATCCCTGTGTGTCCGTCCATCCCTGTGTGTCCGTCCATCCCTGTGTGTCCGTCCATCCATCCCTGTGTGTGTGTGTGTCCATCCATCCATCCATCCCTGTGTGTGTGTGTCTCCATCCATCCATCCATCCATCCCTGTGTGTGTGTGTCTCCATCCATCCATCCATCCATCCCTGTGTGTGTGTGTCTCCATCCATCCATCCATCCGTGTGTGTGTGTCTCCATCCGTGTGTGTGTGTGTGTGTGTGTGTGTGTGTGTGTGTGTGTCCAGCCTACCTGTGTCCCGAGCCTTTGTCCCGAGCCTCCGTCCCCGTGTCGTGCCTTGCCTTCGTCCCGTCCCGTCCCGTCCCGTGCCGTGCCTTGCCTTGCCTCCGTCCCGTGCCCTCTTCGTCGGCGGCCATTGTAAAATTCAAAAGCCGCGCCTCCTCCTTCGCCTGTGATAGGCGGAACACTGAATTTCCCAGCAGCCTGTGTTCCGCCTATCACGGACGTCGTATCATCCTCGTCCGTAGTACGAGGATGAGACGATGCCCGTGATAGGCGGAACACAGGCTGCTGGGAAATTCAGTGTTCCGCCTATCACAGGCGAAGGCGGAGCCGGAGGCGCGGCTTTTGAATCATAGAATGGCCGCTGTCTGTCTGCTCGACACGCTGATCGAGCGGGCAGACAGCGATGACTCGAGTATAAGCCGAGGGGGGCACTTTCAGCCTCAAAAAAGAGGCTGAAAATCTCGGCTTATACTCGAGTATATACGGTAGTTCAAGCATCAGCGTGCAATAGAAGACAAATCATGAAGTCCACCGATAAATGAAATGACTAGAGAAAAGAGAAAAATCTAAATAAGGGGGGGGGGGGAATATAAAAGAAGAAAAGGGGGGTGCAGAGGAAGAGAACAACAACTGCATAAATTATTAAATAAAGAGCACCAGTGTAAATAGACTACAGGCTAATATCATAAGCCATTCTACAATGTGCATAAACATTCTAGGTAATAGACAAATGTGTATAAAGAAACTATCTAGGGGCTAATCCTGAAGGCCCTTACCACATGCCAAAAAAATACTTGGAAAAAGGAGGCTGCCCCAAGGGATAGTACAGGCAAGAGACCAAAACAGGATAAACAGAAAAGTAGTACAGGAAGCATAAAATGTGTATACATTTTAATAAATATATAACAATATGGACATCTAAGAACATTGAATGGAACAAAGATATCAATATAGAAATACAGCTGCTGAATGCTGTAGCACACAATGGATTTATAGACCTCAAGTCGAAAATTAAACTGTGGTTGCAGCAAAAAAACCCTACATGTTTCGGAAAACACAAAAAGATTTTTTCCTTTTTATTATGTGTGTACTTCCTTCTTCAGGGGTTGGGTGAGAGCATGCTGATATATTTCTATTGAGAGGGGTATATATATGTATAAGTAAACAAGCAATACATGAACAGTAATTTTGCATATAGCAATTGTTTTTAAAGAGGCAGATATATATAGTATTGATACAATTAGGTACTCACAAATCACATGTTCCTTTTAAAGAGAAATGGTGCACAGCATCATTGCAGATAGATGGTATCACTCATCCAAAAGTCCCCTGGGCTATATAACAACCATAGGGCAGGAGCAAGAAGATTGCTACCCCAATCAATGATGTCTTGCTACCCTTTTAAGTATATCATAGATCGGATGTAAAACAGATCTGTATTGGAGGCCGGGACAGATTCTGCCCTTGCAGGGCAGCAATTCAGGGCTCTCAGGAACCACCAAAAAAGGGGCATGCAATGTGCAGATCTGATGGGTAAAAAACAAAAGGTATATATACACACTATAAGTATGTGCATATGCATATTTAACAAAGTTACGGGATATGGGCTAAAAATAGTAATCTCCCAGCATAAGATCAAAAAGTTCCCAAGAAAGGTGGTCAGAAGATTACAGAGCTAGATAGCAAAAAGCAGGAGTTAAAACAAAATAGAGTAGAATGATGGATGAAGCATATATGGGAAATAGACAAACAAGATGTTTGTCTCTCACCTTTAGCAATGTTCCTCTCAGGTTCATGAAATCCAAATGACCACCTAGGCTGTACAGCAATCATGTGCTGCACATGTCAGTGTTAAATAGCTAGGGAGTAGGGGTGGAGAGAGAATAGCAACCAATCCCGGCGTGCTATAGGTAGAGGGCGTGTAAAATCCAGCAGGTGTAATCAAGTGATCCAGTGAATGCCCGGAAATCATGTCCGCATATTAATGTGGCACTAGCACCCTCCATGATTGCTGTACAGCCTAGGTGGTCATTTTGAATTTCATGAACCTGAGAGCAACATTGCTAAAGGTGAGAGACAAACATCTTGTTTGTCTACTTTCCATATATGCTTCATCCATCATTCTACTCTATTTTATTTTAACTCCTGCTTTTTGCTATCTAGCTCTGTAATCTTCTGACTAGTGATGGACGAACTTCCGACGGGACGTTTCGCGAACGCGAAACGCGAACGGACACAAACGTTCGCGAAAACGACCGTTCGCCGCGGGCTCCATTGACTTCAATGGGAGGCGAATTTCGCAAACCTTTAGGTCGAATTTGCGGCCACGGGGTAATTATTAGGGGGTAGCACGTAGTCCCACCACCTGGACAATAGCATAATACATGTATGAGGTGAATTTGGGATCGATAACTACAAGCATTTTTTTTTTATTTGGGAAATTGTTCTGACAATTCAGGACTATGGAGCTAATGAAGGCAATGGAGGAGAGGGAAGGTCAGGGACCAGGGTAGGCAAACAAGAGGGTGCAGGAGATACAGAGCACTGACAGCAGCACCGTAATACAGAGCACTGACATCAGCACCGTGACATACAGCGCTGACAGCAGCTCCGTGACATACAGCGCTGACAGCAGCTCCGTGACATACAGCGCTGACAGCAGCTCCGTGACATACAGCGCTGACAGCAGCTCCGTGACATACAGCGCTGACAGCAGCTCCGTGACATACAGCGCTGACAGCAGCACCGTGACATACAGCGCTGACAGCAGCTCCGTGACATACAGCGCTGACAGCAGCTCCGTGACATACAGCGCTGACAGCAGCTCCGTGACATACAGCACTGACAGCAGCTCCGTGACATACAGCGCTGACAGCAGCTCCGTGACATACAGCGCTGACAGCAGCACCGTGACATACAGCGCTGACAGCAGCTCCGTGACATACAGCGCTGACAGCAGCTCCGTGACATACAGCGCTGACAGCAGCTCCGTGACATACAGCGCTGACAGCAGCTCCGTGACATACAGCGCTGACAGCAGCTCCGTGACATACAGCGCTGACAGCAGCTCCGTGACATACAGCGCTGACAGCAGCTCCGTGACATACAGCGCTGACAGCAGCTCCGTGACATACAGCGCTGACAGCAGCTCCGTGACATACAGCGCTGACAGCAGCTCCGTGACATACAGCGCTGACAGCAGCTCCGTGACATACAGCGCTGACAGCAGCTCCGTGACATACAGCGCTGACAGCAGCACCGTGACATACAGCGCTGACAGCAGCTCCGTGACATACAGCGCTGACAGCAGCTCCGTGACATACAGCGCTGACAGCAGCTCCGTGACATACAGCACTGACAGCAGCTCCGTGACATACAGCGCTGACAGCAGCTCCGTGACATACAGCGCTGACAGCAGCACCGTGACATACAGCGCTGACAGCAGCTCCGTGACATACAGCGCTGACAGCAGCTCCGTGACATACAGCGCTGACAGCAGCTCCGTGACATACAGCGCTGACAGCAGCTCCGTGACATACAGCGCTGACAGCAGCTCCGTGACATACAGCGCTGACAGCAGCTCCGTGACATACAGCGCTGACAGCAGCTCCGTGACATACAGCGCTGACAGCAGCTCCGTGACATACAGCGCTGACAGCAGCTCCGTGACATACAGCGCTGACAGCAGCTCCGTGACATACAGCGCTGACAGCAGCACCGTAAGCAGCCCCAGGAGGAAGTCAGCACAGCACAGGGATGGTGTGATCCCCTCATAATAAGAACCCCCAGGAGGAAGTCAGCACAGCACAGGGATGGTGGGAGCCCCTCATAATAAGAACACCCAGGAGGAAGTCAGCACAGCACAGGGATGGTGGGAACCCCTCATAATAAGCAGCCCCAGTAGAAATATGACACCGCTCAACCTCTTCAAAGAGGAGGGTAGGGGCATATAGTACGGTGTGCTTTTTTGGGTCAGGGAAGTGAGCCAAATGAATTAAGAAGGTCTGTGTGCTTGATTCCAAAAATTGTTTATAGACATATACATGGTCTACTGATCACATGTGTTGAATTCCTCCGAGATCCATGCCTCATTCATTTTTAGAAATGTGAGGTAGTTAACACTGTGGTGAGCTAGGCGAGTACGCTTATCGGTCACAATCCCCCCTGCTGCGCTGAACGTCCTTTCGGACAGGACACTGGATGAGGGGCAAGCCAACAGTTCGATTGCAAATTGGGCAAGCTCTGGCCAGAGGTCAAGCCTGCCCACCCAGTAGTCTAGGGGTTCATCACTCCTCAGAGCGTCCACATCGGCCGTTAACCCAATGTAGTCGGACACCTGACGGTCTAGGCGTTCCCTGATGCTGGATCCGGATGACACCTGTCGATGGGTCGGCTGAAAGAATGACCTCATATCCGAAGTCACCAACACATCTTCAAACCGGCCTCTTCTTGCAGGCGCTGTTGGATTGGTACCCGCAAATCCTTCTCTGGGAGTGGGAATTGCTCCTCTGCCAGCGCACGCAAAAGCAGAATGCAGCATTTCTCGAAGCAAGGCCTGGAAGTGCTGCATTCTGACAGCCCTCTGCGACGGCGGTAACATTTCCGCCATTTTGTGTTTGTACCGGGGGTCTAAGTACGTTGCCACCCAGTACTGGTCCTTGACCCTCATGCTTTTTATACGGGGGTCCCTATTAAAACACTGGAGCATGAAGGCCCCCATTTGCACTAAAGTGGAAGCGGTGTGGTGGCCTGGCTCCTGCTCATCATCCAGGATAATGTCGTCCTCTTCATTCTCCTCTCCCCATCCTCGCACAACAGGGATCCCAGAAAGGTTTAAAGCATGCTCTTCTTGCTCCTGCTCATCCGCCCCGGCACCATCCTCCTCTGACTCCTCATCAGACTCCTGTTGTTGACTTGTCTCAGATAGAGTAGCCCCCCCTGGGAATTCATCCAGCATTGCGACTTCCTCATCTTCCCGCTCCTGCTCCTCCACAGCCTGATCAATGACACGACGCAATGCACGCTCCAGAAAGAAGGCATAAGGTACCATGTCACTGATGGCGCCATGGCTGCGACTGACCAGTTTGGTGATCTCCTCAAATGGCCGCAGAAGTCTGCATGTGTCGCGCATGAGCAGCCACTGGCGCGGTGAAAAAAAACCCAGCTCCCCAGAACCGTTTCTTTCGCAGAGTTCATACAGGTAGACGTTAACTGCACGTTTCTGCTGGAGCAGCCTATCAAGCATATAGAAGGTTGAGTTCCATCGCGTCGGGCAATCGCAAATAAGACGTCTGACCGGCAGATGGTGTCGCCGCTGAATGTCAGCAAGGCGAGCCATGGCCGTGTAAGATCTTCTGAAATGGGCCGAGATTTTCCTTGCCTGCCGCAAGATGTCCTGGACCCCAGGGTATTTGACAAGGAATCGCTGCACGACCAAGTTTAAGACGTGTGCCATGCACGGCACGTGCGTGATTTTGCCCTGTTTCAATGCGCTAAGCAGATTGGCACCGTTGTCACACACCACTTTACCAACTGTCAAATTGAGCGGTGTTAGCCACTCATCTGCCTGTGAACGCAAAGCTGAAAGGAGTGCCGGGCCAGTGTGGCTCTTTGCTTCCAGGCACAACAGACGCAGCACGGCATGGCAACGTCTCACCTGGCATGTGGAATAGGTTCTGGGGAGCTTGGGCGGTGCAGTGGAAGAGACGCTAGCAGCGGAAAAGGAGGAGGCAGCTGAGGAGGAGAGGGAGGAGGATGGAGTAGGAGGAGGAGAAGAAGAGTCAGGCCTGCATGCAATCCGTGGCGGTAAAACCAAATCTACACGGGTGCCACGGGTTACATGCTTGACGGCCGTCAGAAGGTTCACCCAGTGGGCAGTAAAACTGATATACCTTCCCTGCCCGTGTTTGCTAGACCACGTGTCTGTGGTCAGATGTATCTTGGCACCGACACTGTGTGCCAGAGATACATTCACTTGCCGCTGAACATGGCCATATAGCTCTGGGATGCCCTTCTCTGAGAAATACTTCCTTCCTGGGACCTTCCATTGTGGTGTTCCAATGGCCACAAATTTGCGAAAGGCCTCCGAGTCCACCAGTTTATATGGCAGTAGTTGGCGGGCTATGAGTTCTGACAAGCCAGCCGCCAACCGTTGGGCAAGAGGGTTATCCGGCGTCATCATTTTTTTACGCTCAAACATTAGGCCCACGGAAGCCTGCCTTTTTGCAGAAAAATGTGAGCTTGGCGTGATGGAAGGTGGAGTGGAGGACAATTGTGAGGAGAGAGGAGAAGGAGAAGTAGAAGACGAGGCTGGACGGTGAGAGCCTGCAGTGTGGCTTTGTGTGTTCCGTTGCTCCCACTGGGCTCGGTGATGGCTGCTCATGTGCCTTCTTAAGGCGGTCGTCCCTAGGTGAGTATTGGGCTTACCGCGACTAACGCGTTGACTGCAAAGATTGCAGATGGCAACGCTATTGTCAGCAGCGGACACGTTAAAAAAAGCCCACACTGCGGAGCCATGTGCCGGTGTCCTGGGAGCGCCAGATGTGACCGTACATGGTCGATGACTCGCTCCTGATACATTTGCAGTCTGCTTTGTCCCTGCTGTGCAATGTAAGTCATTGCTGCTTCTCCTCCCTATCTGCTGGTCCATATCTCCCTCTGAACTCCCCTCCTCTTCCTCTCTTGTGGGCACCCACGTGACATCACTAGACACGTC
The DNA here is from genome assembly GCF_037356315.1 of Lithobates pipiens. NCBI lineage: Eukaryota > Metazoa > Chordata > Amphibia > Anura > Ranidae > Lithobates > Lithobates pipiens. The sequence goes on along the minus strand of NW_027507758.1, from coordinate 150,179,558 downwards.
ATCATCAACGTCACCTTCCCCACCGCTATAAGTAGAGTAGGCAGCAACACCGGGGACCAACCTCCTCCTTGGGCTGATCTGGGTACTGGCGTCAGACTGCTGAGTAGCGCTTGTTGCTACCTCCTCTTCCTGATCCAATACCAAGAGTGGCTGCGCATCAGAAATGTCCTCTTGATATGGATCGGAAAATAATTCCAGTGACTCAAGCGGAAGGTATGTGGTGGTGGTGGTGGTGGTCGTGTTGTTGGTGGTAGTGTCTTTGGGGGTGCACATAGCAGAGAGTGAAGAAGAGGGTGCAGATCGAGAGGATGAGGAGGGTGCAGAAGAGTAAGGCTGAGCGAGCCACTCAACCAAGTCTGGTGCATCCTTTAAAGTAATTGAACGCACCTTCTGCAACTTCCCACTTTGGCTCAAGCCTGTTGCTCCTGCCCTACCCCTACCACCCCTGCGGAAGGGCCTGCCTCTTCCTCTGCATGTCATTTTTTAAATGACCCTGTGACAAAACTCTTAGTCCCTATACCGCTGAAGGACTGCTGCAGTATAGGTGAGCGGTCAGCAGTGGTGCACGTCAACCCTATCTATTGTGGACCTATAGCGGTCCTTACAGAACAGCAGACTGTACCGCACTCAAGCCTATGTACCGTAGCACCCTATACCAAGTTACCAGTCCTTATAAGAACTTTTGTGGACCAAGCAGGTTGTGTATTAGTGTTTAGCAGACTGTACGTCAGTCCCTATACCGCTGAAGGACTGCTGCAGTATAGGGCAGCGGTCAGCAGTGGTGCACGTCAACCCTATCTATTGTGGACCGATAGCGGTCCTTACAGAACAGCAGACTGTACCGCACTCAAGCCTATGTACCGTAGCACCCTATACCAAGTTACCAGTCCTTATAAGAACTTTTGTGGACCAAGCAGGTTGTGTATTAGTGTTTAGCAGACTGTACGTCAGTCCCTATACCGCTGAAGGACTGCTGCAGTATAGGGCAGCGGTCAGCAGTGGTGCACGTCAACCCTATCTATTGTGGACCGATAGCGGTCCTTACAGAACAGCAGACTGTACCGCACTCAAGCCTATGTACCGTAGCACCCTATACCAAGTTACCAGTCCTTATAAGAACTTTTGTGGAACAAGCAGGTTGTGTGTTAGTGATTAGCAGACTGTACGTCAGTCCCTATACCAATGAAGGACTGCTGCAGTATAGGGCAGCGGTCAGCAGTAGTGCACGGCAACCCTATGTATTGTGGACCGATAGCGGTCCTTACAGAACAGCAGACTGTACTGCACTCAGGCCTATGTACCGTAGCACCCTATACCAAGTTACCAGTCCTTATAAGAACTTTTGTGGACCAAGCAGGTTGTGTGTTAGTGTTTAGCAGACTGTGCGTCAGTCCCTATACCGCTGAAGGACTGCTGCAGTATAGGGCAGCGGTCAGCAGTAGTGCACGGCAACCCTATGTATTGTGGACCGATAGCGGTCCTTACAGAACAGCAGACTGTAACGCACTCAGGCCTATGTACCGTAGCACCCTATACCAAGTTACCAGTCCTTATAAGAACTTTTGTGGACCAAGCAGGTTGTGTGTTAGTGATTAGCAGACTGTACGTCAGTCCCTATACCAATGAAGGACTGCTGCAGTATAGGGCAGCGGTCAGCAGTAGTGCACGGCAACCCTATGTATTGTGGACCGATAGCGGTCCTTACAGAACAGCAGACTGTAACGCACTCAGGCCTATGTACCGTAGCACCCTATACCAAGTTACCAGTCCTTATAAAAACTTTTGTGGACCAAGCAGGTTGTGTGTTAGTGTTTAGCAGACTGTGCGTCAGTCCCTATACCGCTGAAGGACTGCTGCAGTATAGGGCAGCGGTCAGCAGTGGTGCACGTCAACCCTATCTATTGTGGACCGATAGCGGTCCTTACAGAACAGCAGACTGTACCGCACTCAAGCCTATGTACCGTAGCACCCTATACCAAGTTACCAGTCCTTATAAGAACTTTTGTGGACCAAGCAGGTTGTGTATTAGTGTTTAGCAGACTGTACGTCAGTCCCTATACCGCTGAAGGACTGCTGCAGTATAGGGCAGCGGTCAGCAGTGGTGCACGTCAACCCTATCTATTGTGGACCGATAGCGGTCCTTACAGAACAGCAGACTGTACCGCACTCAAGCCTATGTACCGTAGCACCCTATACCAAGTTACCAGTCCTTATAAGAACTTTTGTGGAACAAGCAGGTTGTGTGTTAGTGATTAGCAGACTGTACGTCAGTCCCTATACCAATGAAGGACTGCTGCAGTATAGGGCAGCGGTCAGCAGTAGTGCACGGCAACCCTATGTATTGTGGACCGATAGCGGTCCTTACAGAACAGCAGACTGTAACGCACTCAGGCCTATGTACCGTAGCACCCTATACCAAGTTACCAGTCCTTATAAGAACTTTTGTGGACCAAGCAGGTTGTGTGTTAGTGATTAGCAGACTGTACGTCAGTCCCTATACCAATGAAGGACTGCTGCAGTATAGGGCAGCGGTCAGCAGTAGTGCACGGCAACCCTATGTATTGTGGACCGATAGCGGTCCTTACAGAACAGCAGACTGTACTGCACTCAGGCCTATGTACCGTAGCACCCTATACCAAGTTACCAGTCCTTATAAAAACTTTTGTGGACCAAGCAGGTTGTGTGTTAGTGTTTAGCAGACTGTGCGTCAGTCCCTATACCGCTGAAGGACTGCTGCAGTATAGGGCAGCGGTCAGCAGTAGTGCACGGCAACCCTATGTATTGTGGACCGATAGCGGTCCTTACAGAACAGCAGACTGTAACGCACTCAGGCCTATGTACCGTAGCACCCTATACCAAGTTACCAGTCCTTATAAGAACTTTTGTGGACCAAGCAGGTTGTGTGTTAGTGATTAGCAGACTGTACGTCAGTCCCTATACCAATGAAGGACTGCTGCAGTATAGGGCAGCGGTCAGCAGTAGTGCACGGCAACCCTATGTATTGTGGACCGATAGCGGTCCTTACAGAACAGCAGACTGTACCGCACCCAAGCCTATGTACCGTAGCACCCTAGACAGACCAAGTTACCAGTCCTGATAAAGAGCTTTGTGGAACAAGTGAGTTGTGAATGATTAGCAGACTGCAGCAGAAGGGCAGCAGTCAAGTATAATATTCTTTCTATATTTGGAAGAAAGAATATTATACGTGTACAAGCCTATTACCGTACCACTGATACCAGTCCTGAAAAGAACCTTTGTGGAACTAATAGTAACAGCAAGTCTTTAAAATTATCCTCACTGCCTGACACACTGCTTCCTGCCTGTCCCTATACAAATTGGCAAAAAAGAGTAGGCTGGAACGATTAGCTGGAACAGCTCTTTTGTGGACCTGATAGTAACAGCTAATGATGATGATGATGATGATGATGAAGAAAGACTAATCTGGCTGAGCTGTCCCTAAAATAGCAGCATACAGCGCTCTGTCCCTTTATCTAAACTGACAAAAGAAACTCAGGCTGCTGACCTAACACCTATACCAGTCCTGAAAAGAACTTTTGTGTACCAAATAGCTAGCGTTTTCTCTGTCCCTACTCCACACAGGATCCTTTCCCTACAGTGACAGAAGAAAGAATGTAAAATGGCCACCGGATCGGGTGTATTTATAGGTTAGGGGGAATGTCCAAGTGTCCATGAGCTGTCATGTCTCAATTGGTTGTCCTGTAACACATGATAAACGTGTCACGAAAGGTTAAAGTTCTTGTATACATTAAACACGTAAGTCCGCCGGGGCGAACGACGGAAAAAGGCGTTCGAACCCGCGGACGGCGAAAGTCGGAAATTCGCCGCGAAACGACCGCCGGGCGAACCGTTCGGCCATCACTACTTCTGACCATCTTTCTTGAGAACTTTTTGATTTTATGCTGGGAGATGACTATTTTTAGCCCATATCCTGACACTTTGTTAGATATGCATATGCACATACTTATAGTGTGTACAGTCATGGCTGAAATTGTTGGCGCCCCAGAAATTTTTCCAGAAAATCAAGTATTTCTCACAGAAAAATATTGCAGTAACATATGTTTTGCTATACACATGTTTATTCCCTTTGTGCTATTGGAACAAAACAAAAAAGGGAGGGAAAAAAAGCAAATTGGATATAATGTCAAAAAAATTCCAAAAATGGGCTGGTCAAAATTCTTGGCACCCTTTCAAAACTGTGGATAAATAAGCATGTGATGCTCCTTTAAACTCACAGGGGGCAAGTAACAGGTGTGGGCAATATAAAAATCACACCTGTAAGCAGATAAAAAGGAGAGAAGTTCACTTAGTCTTTACATTGTGTGTGACACACTAAGCATGGACAACAGAAAGAAGAGAAGAGAACTGTCTGAGGACTTGAGAACCAAAATTGTGGAAAAATATCAACAATCTCAAGGTTACAGGTCCATCTCCAGAGATCCAAATTTGCCTTTGTCCACAGTGCACAACATTATCAAGAGGTTTGCAACCCATGGCACTGTAGCTGATCTCCCTGGGCGTAGATGGAAGAGAAAAATTGATGAAAGGTTGCAACGCAGTATAGTTCAGATGGTGGATAAGCAGCCCCAAACAAGTTCCAAAGAAATTCAAGCTGTCCTGCAGGCTCAGGGAGCATCAGTGTCAGCGAGAACTATCCGTCGACATTTAAATGAAATGAAACGCTATGGCAAGAGACCCAGGAGGACCCCACTGCTGACACAGAGACAGAAAAAAGCAAGACTACAGTTTGACAAAATGTACTTGAGTAAGCCAAAATCCTTCTGGGAAAATGTCTTGTGGACAGATGAGACACAAAATAGAGCTTTTCGGTAAAGCACATCATTCTACTGTTTACCAAAAACAGAATGAGGCCTGCAAAGAAAATAACACAGTACCTACAGAGAAATATGGTGGAGGTTCAATGATGTTTTTTTGTTTTTTTTGCTGCCTCTGGCACTGGGTGCCTTGAATGTGTGCAAGGGATCATGAAATCATGATTACCAAAGGATTTTGGGTCGCACTGTAGAGCCCAGTGTCAGAAAGCTGGGTTTGCATCCGAGATCTTGGGTCTTCCAGCAGGACAATGACCCCAAGCATATGTCAAAAAGCACCCAGAAATGGATAGCAGCAGAGCGCTGGAGAGGTCTAAAGTGGCCAGCAATGAGCCTGTGGAGAGATCTTAAAATTTCTGTTGGGAAAAGGCGCCCTTCCAATAAGAGAGACCTGAAGCAGTTTGCAAAGGAAGAGTGGTCCAAAATACCAGGGGAGAGGTGTAAGAAGTTTATTGATGGTTATAGGAAGCGACTGATTTCAGTTATTTTTTCCAAAGGGTGTGCAAGCAAATATTAAATCAAGGGTGCCAAGAATTATGACCAGCCCATTTTTGGAATTTTGTGTGACATTTTGTCCAATTTGCTTTTTTTATCCCTTTTTTTGTTTTGTTCCAATACATACGAATGGAATAAACATGTATAGCAAAACATGTGTTACTGCAATACTTTTCTGCGAGAAATACTTGATTTTCTGGAAAAAATTCTGGGGTGCCACCAATTTGGCCATGACTGTATATATACCTTTTGTTTTTTACCTACCAGATCGGCACCCTCCATGCCCCTTTTTTGGTGGTTCCTGTGAGCCCTGACTTGTCGCCCTGCTGCACTGATGGGCACTGATTAGGAGACACTGATGGGCACTGATGAGGTGGCACTGATGAGGTGGCACTAATATGCAGCACTGATGGACCCTGATAGGCGGCACTGATATGCAGCACTGATGAGAACTGATAGGCGTAACTGATGGATACTCATAGGTGGCACTGATAGGCAACACTCATGGGCACTGAAAGGCCACACTGATGGGTACTTATAGGTGGCACTGATAGGCGGCACTGATGAGCACTGATAGGTGGCACTGATAGACACTGCTGGGTGGCACTGATAGATGACACTGATCACTGATGAGGATGGCAGGCATTACTGATGGGCACTGATTGGCATAATTTATGGACACTAATTGGCATAATTTATGGACACTGATTGCCATCCCTGGTGATCATGGGTGGGCATCACACCGATACATGGCTTTTCCTGTTTACACTGTGATCAGTTGTGATTGGATACAGCTGAACATGTGGTAAAGAGCCTCCGTCAGAGCCTCTTTACATAAATCAGAGTTGCGGTGTGTCAGACTGACACACCACACCACCGATCACCACGCTGCACGCCCCTGCATGATGGCTTAAAATAATGTGAAAACTTATTACAAAGTAATTTTTTTGTTTGGTTCCTTGGCACAGTTAAAATCCCCCCAAAAACTTCCTGTGTATATAAAATACTACTCTCAATAGCTTTCCACATAGTTTGGGCTTTGCCAGACTTCACTATCGGGTATTTTCACAGGATTTTAGCAGTACCTAAGCCACTTTTGTTAGTGAAGCCAGCCATCACATTGACAGGCAAAGAATTAAAAAAAATATGTATATTTTTAGACTCCCAGAAAAAAAAATGTTTTAGTATAACACCATTTGGCTTTCATGGAGTCATTTGCATTCCCTGTTTATAAAGTGACAGGTGTAGGAGAATGTTATATCCTGATAATCTAAATCTGCTGTGAAAGATATACAACAAAAATAACAATGATAATATTCCTTACTAATAATGATCATTAATGTAGTTCTGTTAGGGCTCATTTACACTTGCTTCGGCTTCAACATACATTAAGGGCTCGTTTACACTTGCTTCAAAACAAGGCTTCGGACATGCTTTGTTAAAGCTCTCTGAACACTAGTCAAAGCTCCTGTCACTGTATAAAATGGTAAGCTTACAGTCCTGTTTACACCTTACCGGTACTTTTGCTTTGCTTTGCTTCAGCTTTGCTTTAGAAATTATACCCCATGTAGCTTTAATGGTGCTTCAAAGCGTCTTCAAAGCTTCCATAGAAGTCTATGTCAAAGCTTGCTTGAAGCCCCACCAAAGCCTCATTGAAGCCCCACCAAATCCCCACTGAAGCACCACCAAAACATCAAACAAAAGCAAGGAGTAAACAGGACTGTAAGCTAACCATTTTATTTTGTGATAGGAGCTTTGACTGGCGTTCAGAGAGCTTTAACAAAGCCTGTCCGAAGCCTAGTGTAAACTAGCCCTAAGTCATTTGATATGCAGACCGGCAAAGAAATTGCTAGTCAATTTACATGTTAGTTATCAGGCTGTTAGACTTAAGCAATATGGTCAATATTTTTTTTCTCTAATGATAGATTTAAAGCCCATCTCCAAGCTTGCCAGATTCTTATCCCTAACCAATCCCCCCTGTTAGAGAACTATTTTTCTTTATGCTGTCATGAGAATGGTGATGTTATTTTCAGGCCTCAGGATCTTCTTTTATAAAGAGTAAAAAGAGAAAAACTGTGTGATGCTATCATGTCGATGTGGACCAAAAGAGTAAAGAGTCTGCAGGGCTAAGTCACATAGATGCATCCAGCAGAAGTAAATTGGGGGGGGGGTAGGGGGGCAAACAAATAGCTGGCTGTAGTAACAGGTCTCCCTTAAAGGAAATACCTCCATGGCAGTTAAAATACATAGTTTCCTGACAAATAGGTGGTGAAGAAAGCTAGGGGGCAGATTATTTTAATTTTAAAATTAAACATTACATTTTATTTTAAATTAAAAAAATTATTACAATTTAATTAATATCTCTGGATAATCGTTTTAACAGGGTTGTCAGTTGTTTTATTGGAAGAACATTTCCCTGCGCTGCAACTGAGACAACTGCAAGTGACAAAGTAGAATGTAGCCTAGACTTAGTCCAGACTGCTGAAAGTTTTTCATTTTGCTGGGCACTATAACTAGCTTTAATGTTATAAATTACAGCTATAAGTTAAGTTAAGTTAAACTGTTAAAATTCTAGTAACAAACCATTACCATGTTCCCTGTTATTGGCTTTGATGTTAGATATATCTGAAATATACTTTGGACAAAATACATGAAAGAATTTATTTTATGTGCCATAATTCATTATAAGTTTGCACTGTGTGTAAAGCATATGCACATGTAATACATATCCCAAACAAATTATAATTCTGCATTTTTTCATACATTATGCTGTAAAGTAACTAACTATATATATATATAGTTCACACACATCAGCATTGCTGCTGTACCATTACAATACAATAAAACACCATTAGAGGGAGCCATTGAATTGTTTATAAGTCAGACTTTTTTTTATCAGATGTATTTTTAAAATACATAACTTGCAAGAAAATTATGATTAAATGGACTATATTACAGGAACACTTAACAATGAGTAAAGTGTCTTGAAATATAAAATGAGAGGGATGTAAAAACACTGTAGCAATTGAGAGTGAGTCAGCAAATGACAAAAAATTAGGTGAGGGTGAATTTATAAGAAATGTTAAATCGCACAGTTATCATTTATAAAAATTGCTGTACAATGTTATAGGACAAATGTATATTACTAAAGGCTTCATGAACAATGAAGATAAAAGGATAACTGTTTTTCAGAAAAAGAACCTCTTCCCCAGGTGCCTACTTACTGGAATTAGACCCCAAAGCCCAGCTGAAATCTTCTCCTGTCTAGAGCTGCATAATCATGCCCATATGGGGCAATATCCAAATACAGGAGACCATCTCATAGAAGTCTGTGGGGGTTGATTAAAACAGGTATGTCCAGGGAAAAGGAGATTTTGGCTGAGGAAGCAAAAAATTGCTGCGGGCCATGGTCTTCTGATTCAGGCAAGCATACATCAAGGGGTTTACTTTAGCTCATGGAAGAGGTAGGCCAAGAGGATAAGGGTATTTTTTCTGTCCATCCCATGGCTTGAAACCTAATAGCTTGTTTTTTTTCTAAGGTAGACCTGTCATAGCCTGGGGGTATGTTTTGGGTCATTATTTTGAGAAGGGTGAACCCCTGACCTACAAAGATCAGCCAGCATGGCATGGAACTGCAAAATGTTGTCTGTTTGGTTCAGGGTACCAGCCATGGATCTTGGATCCAGCAAAAGAGCCCCAGACTATGACATTATTCCCTCCATGTTTGACTGTTAGTGTCACACACTGTGGAACCATATTTTTGTCCACTTGGTGGTACATAAAAAGCCTTGCATGATGAAGCGTTCAAGTATTGCAGGTATACAGTGAGGAAAAAAAGTATTGAACACATCACCATTTTTCTAGGTAAATATATTTCTAAATGTGCTATTGACATGAAATTTTAATCACATGTCAGTAACAACCCGTACAATCCATATATACAAAGACACCAAAACAAATACGTTAAGAAATTAGGTTATGTATAATAAAATGGAATGACACAGGGAAAAAGAATTGAACACATTTACTGAAATATATTTAATACTTCGTACAAAATCCTTTGTTGGTAATGACAGCTTCAAGACACCTCCTGTATGGAGAAACTAGTCACATGCATTGCTTAGATGTGATTTTTGCCCATTCTTCCACACAAACAGTCTTCAAATCTTGAAGGTTCAATGGGCGTCTTCTATGAACTATGATCTTTAGCTCTTTCCATAGATTTTCCATTGGTTTAGAATAAGGTGATTGGCTGGGCCTTTCTAGCAGCTTTGTTTTCTTTCTTTGAAACCAATTGAGAGTGTCCTTGGCTTTGTGTTTGGGATCAATGTCTTGCTGAAATGCCCTCCCCTGGTTTCATTTTCATCATCCCGGTAGATGGCAGCATATTTTTATCAAGAATGTCTTGGTACAATTTTCCATTCATCCTTCCTTCAATGATATGAAATTTGCCAATTTTCTATGTGCTGAAAAAGAGCCCCACACCATGATGTTCCCACCTCCAAACTTCCCACCTCCAAACTTGGTATGGTGTTTTTTGGGTAATTCAATACTTATTTTAGACTATATATATATATATATATATATATATATATATATATATATATATATATATATATATATATATATATACACACACTCACCAGCCACTTTATTAGGTACAACAACAGTGTCAGAATTTGGCGCAAACAACATGAAAGCATGGATCCATCAATGGTTCAAACTGGTGGTTGTGGTGTAATGGTGTGGGGGATATTTTTTGGCACACTTTGGCCCCCTTAGTACCAGTTGAGCATTATTTAAACACCACTGCCTGCCTGAGTATTGTTGCTGACCATGTCCATCCCTTTATGACTACGGTATACCCATGTTCTGATGGCTACTTTCCGCAGGATAATGCACCATGGCACAAAGCTCAAATCATCTCACCACTGGTTTCTTGAACATGCCAATGAATTTACTGTACTCCAACGGCCTCCACAGTCACCAGATCTCAATCCAATAGAGCACCTTTGGGATCTGCAGCAACTGCGTGATGCTATCATGTCAATGTGGACCAAAATATACATTTTGAGCGTTAAGTATGTCAGTCTGGATTGAGGATTGAGATTGAAGTATTGTTTATTAAAGAGGAAATAAACCCTGATGGGTTTTACTTCCTCTTTTGCTCCCTGCAAAGCCTGCAAATGAAAAGCATAATGGGCTAACATCGCATACTAGCCCGTTATGTGACACTTACCTGAAAACAAATCCATTGCTGTCCCTTGTGCAGGCTGCATCCATCTTCACCCCTCTTCCTTTCAGGGGCTGCAAACTCCGGCTCTGTGACTGACCGCAGCTGCGTGACATCACTCCCACTCGCATGTGTGGGAACCGTCAGTAACGGCACACGCTGGGGCAAGAAACAGCACAGAGGTCTCTTCACAGCTCAAGCGCCAATTACATCATTGGCAAGTGAAATACCTCTTAAATGGTGCATGTTTAGGAGATATTTCCACTACCTGTAGGTAAGCCTTATTCTAGGCTTATCTATAGGTAAAACATACATAAAAGGGTTTACAACCCTTACTATTCAAAATAATTAAGCAAATGATAGTCCTAGTTAATAAAGCAGACGTCACCAGTAACTTGAGCATTGGAAACATAATGGTGTGATTTCTGCATTTACTTTAAAAAGTCGAAACCTGGGCTGTGTCCGGGATGTAAAAGTGAGCAGACCCACTCAGCAGTAGCTTCTGCCATCCGTGGTAATTATCCTGCTCTGTAGCACTTCTTACTGATCATCCTGATCCAGCAAGCTTCTCCCTCCTGGTTGGAGAGCTGACCCTGCTCTCCCCTATAAGAGCAGTTCAGACAAGAAGCAGGCCTCCTCTGGCTAGCAGAGTTCCTTTCCAGCTACACGGGTGGCAGCCATCTTGCTTGCAATCTCACCTCCGGCCTCTTCTGTGGCCATGCAAACAGAGCGGTGGATCAAGCTCATCATGCAGACTGATTCAGGGGGCTCCTTTCCCTCAGTGGCTGAGTACCCGCCAGAGGACCCTGCAACAACAACTATCCTGGTGGCCATTAAAGCCAGTAAGTCCTAATGTCTTAGGTCAACACCCTAGCCTTGGAATGCGGATTGATTCTGTGGCCATTTTACCATCGCTAAATGCCGCATCTCCGCTGTGTAGGACTCCAGCCCACCAAACACACAGACCTTGGCTGAGCTTCAGTGTGGTCAATCTGCTCATGGTTCACTCTGAGGATGTTGATTAATAGGGCCCACCGCAACAACATTAAGGTATTTGAACTGCCAAAGGGAGATGAAGATTCTAAACTGGCGATCTTTGTGGAGTCCTTCTTTAAGCGACTGGTGTCTCTCCACATACTCGGATTTTTACACCTATCCTGACCTTGTTTTGTGGACCAGGTTTGGAATCAAAGCGCTTCAACACATAGTCTGAAATGGGATTCTGTTGAACTTTGATGAGCTTAAATTCTTATATCACTTGCCAAATACTTAGCTGTTTAGATACTTGCAAATCTAGTATGCCTCTCAAACACACTTTTGGACAGACCACCTCATCCTTCTGTCAGGTGACCTGGAACAATTACTGAGATGACTCTCTGACCAAAACACTTTGCACCATTCATAAACAATTATTTCTGGACACAGCTATTCTGTTACAACGATGTAAATCAGCATGGGACACTGCTTTCCCTGGGTTGGATAGAGATGATTGAGATGGCATTTGTTAGGCCCCATTTACCAGACTGGTGTCAGCCAGAGATCATCAAATTCATTATACATTTCTACACAGAATATACTTCTCTCTAGCTAGGCTTGCAAGGACATATATAAATCTATCCTCTTCTTCCTGGCGTTGTTCTTCCACATATGCTAATTTTCTTCACATTTTTTAGGAATGAGCAGGCATCCAGTTATATTGAAAGGAGGTCCTGGTTTGTATCACTTTCAGTCTTATACCCATAATCCCTTCTATTGAGGTTTGCCTTTTGAGCTTAGTGGACTCTCTAGCTTCCACAAACACCATACACACTCTCCTTACCTTGTCATTATTTTATGCAAGTAAGCTGATTATCCTGTTTTGGAAAAAAGACCAAAGCACCAATGGTAACAGCCCAGAAATCGCTGGTGAACAAGGGTCTTCCCTTCTATAAGGCCGCATATTATTATACAGGATTTATATAGCGCCAACAGTTTATGCAGCGCTTTATAATATATTATTCAAGTAGGGGTGCGCCTCTCAAATTTGACAAGGTTTGGGGTGGATGGATCTCCTTCCATCAATCAACTCTGTTAAGTACCCGCTGTTTGTATTTTGGGCTTCCTGTTTTAACGCTCAGTAACCTAAAGACTGACCTTGAATTGGGTCCCTCTGTATACAATATCAGACACATGTAATTCTGGTATCTATTTTTCTTTGGATGGTCTTGAATGGGTCATTTACTTACATGTCTACCTTAATTGATAATCATAGGGTTGAGATATTAAGTGTGTGTGTGTATTATTACACATCTTGATATGATCTATTGGGTGGGGATCTTACTGTAATGGTCATTGAATTTTGAATGTTAGCCTGTCTTGTGGTGAACCTTTTCTTTGTTTTCCTTTTTATGCAATCCATTTAATTTTGTATGTACCTTGCAAAGCAACAATAAAAAGAAAAAAAAGTCTCAGGTTTTTCCATAACTCTAGGACTGGTACATATCACTGCTTGCACAGTTAAAATAAGTATCCTCTTCTTCAAAGTTAATTTTGGCCAAATAGTTTTTTTAATAGGTGCTTCCTAGTAACCTATTTGCAAACAAAAAAAAAATGCTAAAAATGTACCTTCGTTTTTTTGTGAGAAAATACTTTTGTTTGGAGTTAAATTTTGAATAAACTGCTGCATCCCAAATCCTTCACAGGAGTTTATTGACAAAGTTCAGGAGACTGTAACCTGAAGGTATGCAGATGAGCAGGATCAGAGGGCTTTGTACATAATGGTGAGGATCCCATTAATTTTATACCAATACACCTGTTTATACCACCTTGGCCTTGTTTTATTAATTTGCGAATCAATAGCCTGGAACAAGCATGCAGGATACAACATTTCTGACTTTCCTGGCCCCATGCTTGTTCCAAATCAGCAACTTAATGGCGGTGAAGTCAAAATCGGGTAGACAGCCTAGAGCATTTTGTTTTATAAAATAAGCCTAGAATAGCATCACATGTAAGTCCAAGTTAACGGGTTACCGTAGGTGGGATATGGTTTGTTCACCCTTGAAAAATTTCTACTACTAGCATAAGGCACTGTCATGGGGGACATGTACTATTAATACCATACAGTGGGAGAGGGTCTTTTTATATTGCATGAAGGAAAACACTGAAAATACACAAATTCCTGAACAAGCATTGGGGATGTCTTTTTTCAGAGACAATCTGGGCAACAGTATATACTGGCAACGCATATTATATAGATTTTTTTCTATTACAATTAGCTTGACCTACAGCAGCATCCAAGTCAGATTCATTTCAGTTTGAATGTAATAAAAAAGGAGAAAAATATGTCACAAGATTCCATTAAAATTCCACACAGACCCTTATCTAGGTATACAGTCTGGGTGGCCAGGAAAGTGAGGGATTGATTAGTGTTAACTAAGGCTTAAGAGAGCGTTGAATATGAATACATGTCACACCTTCAAACTATATATGAATCAACTAGTCAATATAGTGTATTTTATTATTCAGTAATACTTGCAAACTAATCTACATATGTCATTTTACACAGAAATGGCTGCATTTTACAAGCCACTCCTGCTATACAATACATAGTAATTCCCAACTGTCATTTTGACAGCTGGTAGTTGCCTATAATAGTATTATAGTTGCCTATAATAGTAGCATGGGGAGCAGGGGACAGATGTAAGTAATTTGTCCTAGAAACTTTGTTGAAGGTTTTTAGGGCATATCTCCTACGATTAAGGTCCTGAGATTTTTACGTTTCCTATAGGGTTATAGCAGCATAATGAATAATGAATAATCAGAGTTCCTATATTTATTATGTTGGATAATGCCATATGACAGCTATCTTAAATACTTTAATGTTTGGAATAATTTTATGCCATCATTATTAATATTCACAATGCAATACACTGATACAATTAATATACAATGTAGTATAACAAATTATCATCTTAGATAGAATAGTATCTCTGAATTTGGAGCAACATTTATAAACAGTGACAAATTCAATACAATAGGCTGTATCAAATTACAAGTACTGTATGTTAATATTTTTTTTTAGATATTACAAAGATTAACTGTAATATAATTTAGAGTGGAATAAAATAGTTTTATGAAGGTTTATTATTTTATCAAATCCATGCCTGTCATGCATCATGCATCATCATAACATTATGACAGATTCACGGATTGGGAACAAACTTACAAATGACATATAAATGAGTATTAGTGCATATGTATAGCATCTGGTGTATTAAATGTGTATTTATTGATAAGATCTTGCAGTGAGCTTCTGACTCATTTAGAACCATATTAGTACTCATAAACCTCTAACCCTGTAATGTGAGCATGCATCTGCATTCTGCGCATCATGTATATTAATGTGCAACACAGAAACAGTTATTCATTGCTTTGCAGAATAATGCAAAAAAATCTTTACACAAAAGAAAAAGGTGTCTTATAATGTTTACCAATATCCCTGCCTTGTTCTCACTTTTATGTTATCTTTTGGCCTTGGATACGAACTATGAAGGCTCTGAAATAATTAGTTTTTACAGAGCTAAATACATCTGTAATAGAGCCCTTACCTAACCTTAGCAACTGGCTTTTAAAGTTAAAAAAAATATACCCAACAAAATGTGTATTTATGAATAATGCTGCAGTAACTGCAAATAAATCAACCAATCTTATGATTTAATGATATGCTCTGTACTCATACACCTACTATATATCATCAATTGCAATAATACATAATGACATGTACCATGTGAATAAAAGAAATCAACAAATTGTGTATCACATTAATAGAAAAATCAACACACAATATAAAATCTCCAAACGGGAACATAGAAAATCAAAAACTTAAAGCCAATGTATTGCACACAATTGACAGTGTCCATAAATTACATCTTCTAATATCATTGTGCAATATGTGAAGTGATAAGTATACACTGGTGCCAAAATGATTGTGATCTTCATCTTCCATCCATAAATGAATCAACTAATATCCAGGGGTCAAGTCCTGGGGAAAAAAGTGTGGGAACTCCCACCCAAGATATACTCGCCAACAAAAAAAAATGATATGCTCATATGCACGAATGCTTCAAAAGTGGTATTTTTCATCCAATTTTCGTTTTGTGTGTATGAAGCTTAACTGTTAGTACATTAAAAAAAAAATCCTCAATAAACATAAATACGATAATTCTCTGAATAATCAGCATTCATTCAATTGTGCTCCCATGCAAATGTGAACATCATGTTCTGATCTTTATTGGGGAATTTAATTTTGTATATAGAGTGTTTATATGGTGAGTTTACACTTTTCATTGAACAGAGTTTGGATAACACAGGGTTAAACGGAAAGGTCATAAACTAGCTGCACATTATCTGGACAGAATGCTTAGGGAGATAGTGATGTGTTCCTGCTTAGGAGATGTATGTTAGCTTGGGGGGCTGCAAACTCTGCAGGGCTCCAACACACATTTGCTGCTATTCCAACCCTTCACATATTTCTACATAAACTTTCCTCCTGGCATTAAACTTTGCCAGGTATTGGACTCAGCTTACCACCCCAAACTGATGTTCCTCCCTCAGCTCACCTCTCTCCCTGCATGTCTTGTGAGCAGAATAACTATGCTCCTTCTCTGGGTTCTCTCATCATATGGCACTGAAGATAGAGGAGGGGGGATTCAGCGGGACACACAGAGCAAGTATGCAGGAGACTGGGATGAGGAGACAGAAAATCAGGAGGGGCCGGCAGGGAGGAGCGCATCACGAGAGGTCTGACTAAATACAATCTCTTAGCAGCAGGGACCTGATCTACCTGTCAGCTAGCTGTGATTGACAGGTAGATCAAAGCGGAAGCTGTCATGGGGCCCCCTACTGGCAATGCCTGAATGGTCAGGTGTGCAGCACTTACTATTGCGAGCTGTGTTGGCAGCTGCTGGTGTAGCACCTGCCACACAGCTCGCATACTTGAAAGTCTTGCAGGACACGGCTGCTAATGGGAACTGAGTTCCTGTTGTGGAAAAAGTACAGGAACTCCGTTCCCATGCGTTCCGGCAGGACTTGAGCCCTGCTAATATCCTTGTGCCATATGTGAAGTGATAAATATGTACTGGGGCCAATACGTGGGGCCAATATGGCCAAGACCTCAGCCTTCCTTACTGGGTGCACGTCACCTTCTTAGATAGACCTTTGTATCAACAGGTTATTCAGAGCATTTCCCTTTTAAAGCCAAGACAGGGCTAACTCCAAAGGCAAAGTAAGTGTGTAATCCATTAGATTTTAAAATTTTATGAGAAGTGCCCTCCTAACACTCTTGTATTGTATTGCAGTGTATTTGTACTGTCTCCTTTTTTATTGTAAAGGGCTGTGCAAACTGTTGGCGCTATATAAATACTGTATAATAATATATGTGTTCCTATGTGTGTATATGGTCAAAGGTGTATTTATATAGGGATATATGTATGCGCGCATGTGTATGTGTGTACATTTGCATATACAGTAGAGGTGTGTTTTTTCGTGTTTGTTGTAGTTATGGCTGTACAAATCCATATGCATAGATTTATTTAGGAGCGGGTGCAACAAGGTATGTGAGTATTAGTTTGAGAGTGAGGATTCATAAGAATGGTTATATATGTATGGTTATACAGCGGGAAAAAAAAAGTATTGAACATGCTAACTGAAATTTACTTAATACTTTGTACAAAATCCTTTGGGGTGATGTGCCATTTGTCCTCTAAACATGGTGTGTATTATGGCATCCAAAGAGTTTCACTTTGGTCTCATCTGACCAGACTATATTCTCCCAGTATTTCACAGGCTTGTCTAAATGTTGTGCAGCAAACTTTAAAGAGGCTTCAACATGTCTTTTTCTTTAGCAATGGAGTCCTGTGTGGTGAGCGTGCATACAGGCCTTGGCAGTTGAGTGCATTACTTATTGTTTTCTTTGAAACAATTGTACCTGCTAATTCCAGGTCTTCCTGAAGCTCTCCACAAATGGTCCTTGGCCAGTGGCGTAACTATAACCTTCAGGGCCCCGATGCAAGAAACCATGAAGGGCCCCCCTGAACCCCAGCCAGGGCCCTTCCCTCCGAGTCCGGCGGTGGAACTCCAGGGCGTGGTCACAGGTATGACCTTTGTGAACCCTGTAGTTCCACCACTGGTATCAGTAGTTTTTTTTATTTTTAGGTGCCCGATAGGGGGACTGTCCCTAGGCAGGATCGGGTCCCCGTCCCCAGAAGAGATGAGGTCCTTTTCTCCAGGGCAGATGAAATTACTGCCCCCAGGTGAGAAGGGGTCCCTGTCCCCAGGGGAGGTGGGGGTCCCTGTCCCCACGTGAGAAGGGGTCCCTGTCCCCAGGGGGAGATGGAGGGGGTATGTAATGGTGTGTGGGGGATGGGAGCTGTACTCATCCATGTTGGCCTGGGCTCCATCCAGTGTGCTGGACGGGCGATCAGCATATCTCCCAGAAAGACCTTTCATCATCTGTGTATGACGAGGGAGGAGGGGGGCTGGCAGACAAGCCTGCAGTGTCCTCCGGGGGGCTCTCATAGGGCTGCACTGCATCTGTGTGCTTAAAGTTTGTTTACCCGGGAGAAGTATGCAGTGCAGTGTGGGCCCGACTCAGGGGGGGAGGGGCGGGACTCTGGCTGGGGAGAACAGACATTGGACTGAGCGGCAATGCATGGAGCAGGAGAGGGGTACTCCGAGGAGCAGGCCGAGGACACAGGTCATGCGGGGAAAGCACAACTAAAGAGCAGCCAGTGCGATAGTCAAGCATGGAGCTCTGCTAGTCACCCTCCACCTCCAGCCACCCGTGTGCATGGTACACTGGTACCCCTAGCTGCCTATGCTGCTGCCGGCCATATGTAGAGGGGGCTGCATGGGCCCCCTGCATCACAGGGCCCGGTTGCGGTCGCGACTGCTGCACCCCCTATAGTTACGCCCCTGTCCTTGGCTCTTGGACAACTCTTCTAATAATTCTTTTCACTCCTCTCAGAAATCTGGTTAGGAGCACCTGGTTGTGTCCAGTTTATAGTGAAATTATGTTCTTTCACCTTCCGGGTTATGGCTCAAAGGTGCTCACTGGAACATTCAGACATTTAAAAATCTTTCTCTAATCAATGCCATCAGTATGTTTTACAACAATAAGGTTACAAAGGTCTTGAGAGAGCTCTTTTCTTTTGCCCATTATGAGATGTGTCTTGTGTGACACTTTGGTAATGAGACAGCTTTTTATAGACCATCAGTTGAGACTGAACCAGCTGAAATAAATTTGCACTGACAAGGGGCAAGATTGCTTTCTAATTACTGAGAAATTTCACCAGGTGTCTTGGCTTTCCATGCCTTTTTGCACCTCCCTTTCTTCATGTGTTCAATACCTTTTCCCTGTGTCATTACATTTTATTACACATACCTTCATTTTTGAACTTATTTGTTTTGGTTTCTTTGTATGTATGAATTGCATGGGTTGTTACCAACCTGTGGTGAAAATGTCATGTTAATAGCACTTTTAGAAATACAGTTACCTAGAAAAATTGTGACATGTTCAATGCTTATTTTATCCACTATATATGTATGTGTCTTTAGGTGGGTGTGCACTTTTTAAAATGATGGGCTTAAAGTGTGGTTGTATATGTGTAGATTGGTCACTATGTGGGCCGTGTGCACTCATGCATGAGGAGATCTAGGGATATTTGATTTGTAGTTTTATATGTTTTTGGGGTTAGCCCCTCTCTTGTTCGCTAAACCCCCATTACCTTGATTTTTAGAGTGTCCTTTTTGCTATTTGGCTTCCGCTATTTGCAGCAGTGATGGCCTCTGTGTGCACTCCAATGTTCTTTGCCAATTTTTGGGGGGCGCTGCCCTTGTCTGCGGTTGTAATGTGGTCACTGGGAGATGGCAGGCAGTGTCGAAAAGGTTTTATTAAGATTGTGGTAAGAGATCCATAATCTGTTTGGCACATCACCAGTGTACTGTTTGTATACAATATGGATTTGTATATTACAATTAGGGCTTGAATATGAATCCTTAGTCAGTGTATAGTGCATTATAGCAGTGGCGGCCTGTCTATACGGGGCGCAGGGGCACCACCCCCCTAACCCTTGCGTCTGGCCCCTAATCTACATGCATAGAGCATAGTAGCACAAGATTACAGCCTGAGGAGCAGAGCACAGCGACCCGAGCCCACATTTGTGTGACAATAGCGAAAGAATATTCGCTATTGTCTTCCTGATTCTCCTCCCAGCCAATCAAGAAGTGGGTCCCATCACCTGATAGTGGCCGAGAGGAGAAGCGATCCTATTAGCTGCTGAGGAGGAGGAGGAGGAGACACAGGGTGAAGCCGCCACCTGCCACCCGGAGGAAGCTGCCCCTGACCTAGATGGGTAGATGGGGTAAATGTGGGGCTTGTGACTGACCGGGGGGGTGGCAGGGGGTGGATTGTTTGCCACCGCCCCCAAAAAGTATACCACCAGCCACCACTGCATTATAGTTATCCTTGTACTGTTCTTCTGAGCAAGTGGTGATGTGGGTATGGGTCTAGTGTTTGACAAATACATGGTCCTCATCATTATCATGGCTTTTTAATAGAGGATCATGATACTGATTTTCATGAGCATACCAGAGCTTGTTTTATATGATGTTATGTTATTGTTATAATAATTTTGTGAGTTTCACATACGGTGCCCTAAAAGTCCATACAATTCCCTCTCTCCTTTTCCAATATGGTATAAGCAAAGGCATTTTTCACAGCAGACTAGGGACTGGCCAGAGAGTAATCACTATGACTCAGTTGGTGGGCTTGCAATATATATATAAACCAAGCATCCATGTATTTATGCAAAAGTTTACTACATGCATTTATGCCTCCTAATGCTGCGTACACACGACCAGACTTAGGTCCGACAGACTTTCGACGGAGTTCTGTCGGAGTTCTGACAGAGTTCTGATGGACTTTCCGAATGAACGGACTTGGCCACACACAATCACACCAAAGTCCGACGGATTCGAATGTGATGTCGTACGACCAGACTAGAATAAGTAAGTTCATAGCCAGTAGCCAATAGCTGCCCTCGCATCGTTTTTTGTCCGTCGGACTAGCACACACAACATCTCGGTAGGAATTGGGTCCGGCGGAGTTCTGGCGGAAAAATTTGAAACATGTTCCATTTCTAAAGTCTGTCAGACTTTTGCAAATCAAAAGTCTGCTGCAGCCCACACACGATCGAATAGTCTGCCGGAATCATTCCGTCAGACTTTTGATGTTGAAAAGTCTGGTCGTGTGTACGCGGCATAAGTGTAACTTAATTGGGGAACATTACCTACAGAACATTTACTATTTAAGATTAAGATGTCTACCATTATTTTCCTTATATTCTTTTAAGATGCCTTATCTTTGAAGTTCTAATAATGGGGCCAAAAGCTCATTCTGCTCTTTGCCAGCACATATGTCCAAATTAAAGAGATTTGTTATGTTTTTTAGTGCCAATGAAGCAATATCATAGTAGTGTATTGGAGAGTCACTCATTATTGAACACGCATGTCAACTTGCTGGTGAAGCCTTTATTAGTAGTAACTTTGGGTCCAAGATGTCTGTGCGATTAAAGAAATGTTTCAAAATGACAGAAGAATTATGATTTGTGAGATTTATGATATTTGGTAATTGGGTGTTTTCTTTCTCATGAATGTACATATAAAAGGTGCTGTCTTGCACAAGCCTCAGACTTTTGTCAGAACATTTGTCTCACTGTATGCTGGCTACAGACATTAGAGTTTGCTGACAATATGTATCTTTTCTCCCATTTAAACATATTTTCGACATTCAGTAACTTACCAAGTGGTAAAGGAAAGATTTGGATGACAGCTCTGCAGCTTGCAGGTTCAAAAATGAATCACAAATGGCAGCTCCCATATATTAAACTAGTAAACTGAAAGGTATTCAAGTTAGAGTCAAAGGAGACTGAGCACTGCTCCCCACTGCAATATAGTACTTCCTTAAAACTCAACTGAACTCACATAAATAGGTATGCAGACGGACAGACATTGTACGAGCAAGCAATCTCAATCTTCCTAGTCTTTCCTCTGCTTGGTTATTATAACAGTTCTTCAGGATGTCTATAATTGACTGAACATGAGATCAGAAATAGAACTAGTGCACACAGTACTCAGTAACGGAGCTGATCTGACATGCCGTTTTCTTCTTCTGCAATACAGGTCTGTATCAGGACACAAGCTATGGGGTGTGACTGTTACTCAGCTAGAACAGCACAGAGCCCTGCAACGTGAGTGCAGAAAACAGTACTGAGTGAAAAGGCTATTATCAGGCATTGCCAAACAAAAATGAGTTACAAATCATAACTTGGGGGTACAGGGCTAAAAAGAGGTAAAAAGGTTTAAGACCTTAGTTGGGGTTTAATATTTAACTTGAAAGGATGCTGAGCAAACTTGCTCGATCAGTCTCTGTTTGCTCATCTCTAAGCCTGGGTTCACACTGCTCATTCCTGTGCGAATTACATGTGGCATCTTTGAGCCATTCCTTTGTATAGCTCAAACTGGTGCAGGACCCTTTTTTTGTTCACACCCATGCGATCCGGTTCTGCAAATTGCAATGCGTTTTGCAAACCAATTGTGGGGTGTCATTAATATACACTCTGCAATCGGCTCACATGGACGGGATACGATTTAGATGCTGTGCTGAATCCGCGGTGAATTTGCTGTGAATTCACACCCCATCTAGTGTGAACCTAGGCTAACGGACAACAAGTGTTGTAGAGCTGCAAGATCAAGAGTGCATGGGTTTAAATTATAAAAAAAAAGGTGGCTATTGTAAGCACCCCTGTCAGTTTTAAATTGTCTGTCTTCACCTATGTAACTGAAATTGGGAAATAAAGGATGCACTGGCAGGATTTGCTGGTAATAAAACTGTTATGCCGCGTACACACGATCGGAATTCTCATCGGAAAAAGCTCTGATGGTTCTCCCGACGGAATTCCGACGGAATTCGGCTCAAGCTGCCTTGCCTACACACGGTCACATCAAATTCCGATCATTTATAACGCGGTGACATACAACCCATACGATGTGACTAGAAAAAGGAAGTTCAATAGCCAGTAGCTAATAGCTTCTGTCTCGTAGTTGAATCTGAGCATGCGTGATTTTTGGCGTGTCGGAATTGCATACACACGATCGGAATTACCGATATAAAGTTTTTCCGTCTGCAAAAATTGAGAACATGCTATCAATTTTTGGCTGGCGGAAATTCGGACAGCTAAATTCCGATGGAGCATACACACGGTCGCATTTTCAGATGAAAAGCTCTCATCGGTCTTTTTCTGGCCGGAATTCCGATCGTGTGTACACGGCATTACAAGGAGGAAACACACTGAATGGTAATAAAATACATTGTATATGTCATTTTTATTTTGCCCATAATTGAACTTTAAATTCAACTTTCAACTTTATACTTGTTATTAGGGATGAGCCGAACACCCCCTGGTTCAGTTCACACCAGAACACAGCGAACAGGTAAAAAAGTTGTGCGAACATACGAACACCGTTAAAGTCTATGGGACAAGAATGTGAAAAATCAAGTGTTCATTTTAAAGGCTTATATGCAAGTTATTGCTATAAACAGTGTATGGAGAACTGGGTACTGCCCCAGGGGACATGTATCAATGCAAAAAAAGTTTTTAAAACAGCCGTTTTTTCAGGAGCAGTGATTTTAATAATGCTTAAAGTGAAACAATAAAAATGTTATATTCCTTTAAATATTGTGCCTGGGGGGTCCCCTTAGTCTGTCTGTAAAGCCGCACATCTGTCTCGTGTTTTACTGTGCTGCAGCAAAATTACATTTCTAAAGGAAAAAATGTAATTTAAAATTTCTCGTGGCTGTTATGTATTACAGGTTCCTGGCAATATAGATAAAAATCAATGAATAAATCAGCGTGGGTCCCCCCCCCAGTCCATAACAGGCCCTTTTGGGTCTGGAATGGATATTAAGGGGAACTTCGTGCCAAAATAAAATAAAATTACAGTGTGGGGTCCCCACCAAAATCCATTCCAGGCTCAGATAAGGATCTGGTATGGATTTTGGGGGGACCCCACGCCAATTTTTTTTTACATTTTGGCGTTGAGTTCCCCTTAAAATCTATGCCAGATTCAAAGGGCCTGGTATGGATTGTGGGGGGACCCCATGCCAGTTTTTAACTCCTTCAGATCCGCGCTATAGCCAAATGAAGGCTACAGCGCAGTTCTGCTTTGCCGGGAGGGCGTCAATAGACGTCCTCCCCTTTGAAAGCTGCAGCACGTGCTGTGATCGCCTGAGTCAATGAGACTCGGGTGATCACAGATCGAAGTAAGGGGTCGATCCCGACCCCTTACCACGTGATCAGTTTTTAGCCATTGACAGCTGATCATGTGATGTAAACAGAGGAACGGTACCGACTCCTGTTGAAGGGACATTGGTCCTGAGCAGAGAGAGGCAAAGCCATCTCATATGTGCCCACAGTGCCCACTAATCAGTGCAAACAGTGCCCACCAATCAGTGCCCAACAGTACACCAGTGTCACCTATTAAAACCCATGATTGCCACCTATCAATGCCCACCAGTGCTGCCTATCAGTGTCACCTACCATTGCCAATCAGTGCCCATCACTGCCACCCATCAGTGCCAGCTATCAGTGCCAGCTATTAGTGCCCTTCAGTGCTACCTATCAATGCCCTTCAGTGCCGCCCATCAGTGCCACCCCTCACTGCCACCTCATCACTGCCCACCAGTGCCGCCTATTAGTGCCCATCAGTGTTCTCTTATCAGTGCTCATCAATGCAGCCTATCAGTGCCCATCAGTGCAGCCTATCAGTGCCCATCAGTGTAGCCACATCAGCGTAAATCAATGAAGTAGAAAAATTACCTGTTTGCAAAATGTATTAACAAAATATAAAACGGTTTTGTATTTTTTTTTTTTCTGGAAAAAAACAAGGGATGATTAATGAAAAAAACTAATTTGGGTACAGTGTTGTTTGACAGCACAATTGTCATTCAAAGAGTGACAGTGCTAAAAGCTGAAAATTGGTCTGGGCAGGAGGAGGTTTTAGGTGCCCAGTAAGCAAGAGGTTACTTTTAATTTCTGCATGGAGTTCCCCTTAAAATCTATACCAGACCCGAAGTGCCTGGCATAGAATGGGGGAGACCCATGCTGTTTTCTTTCTTAATTCTGTCATTGGGTTCCCCTTAACCACTTCAATACAGTGTATTCTATGCTGTACACTGACTGCACTGTGTATATATATATATATATATATATATATATATATATATATATATATACACACACACACACACTAGACTGCCTGCACTGTATATATACAGTATCTCACAAAAGTGAGTACACCTGTCAAATTTTTGTAAATAATTTATTATATCTTTTCATATGACAACACTGAAGAAATTACATTTTGCTACAATGTAGTGAGTGTACAGTTGTATAACAGTGTAAATGTGCTGTCCCCTCAAAAAAATTCAACACACAGCCATTAATGTCTAAACTGCTGGCAACAAAAGTGAGTACACCCTTGTGAAAATGTCCAAGCTGGGCCCAATTAGCTATTTTCCCTCCCCGGTGTTATGTGACTTGTTAGTGTTACAAGGTCTCAGGTGTGAATGGGGAGCAGGTGTGTTAAATTTGGTGTTATCACTCTCACTCTCTCATACTGGTCACTGGAAGTTCAACATGGCACCTCATGGCAAAGAACTCTCTGAGGATCTTAAATAAAGAATTATTGCTCTAAATAAAGATGACCTAGGCTATACGAGGATTGCCAAGACACTGAAACTGAGCTGTAGCGCGGTGGCCAAGACCATACAGTGCTTTAACTGGACACATTCCACTCAGAACAGGCCTCGTCATGGTTGACCAAAGAAGTTGAGTGCATGTGCTCACCGTCATATCCAGAGGGGTCAGCCTGTCAGTGCTCAGACCATACGCTGCACACTGCATCAAATTGGTCTGCATGGCGGTTGTCCCAGAAGGTAGCCTCTTCTAAAGATGATGCACAAGACTAAGGACATGCATTACTAAACTTATTTGGTTCAGATGGTGTCAAGCATGTATGATGGCAAAGACAAGTACAAAGACAAATGTGTCTTGCCTACAGTCGAGCATGGTGGTGGGAGTGTCAAGGTCTAGGGCTGTATGAATGCTGCTGGCACTGGGGAGCTACAGTTCATTGAGGGAACCATGAATACCATCATGTACTGTGACATACTGAAGCAGTATTCCAACATGATAACGGCCCCAAACATGCCTCAAAGGGGACCACTGCCTTGCTAAAGAAGCTGAGGGTAAAGGTTATGGACTGGCCAAGCATGTCTCTAGACCCAAATCCTATTGAGCATCTGTGAGGCATTCTCAAATGGAAAGTGGAGGAGCGCAAGGTCTCTATCATCCACCAGCTCCGTGATGTCGTCATAAAGGAGCGGAAGAGGACTTCAGTGACAACCTGTGTAGCTCTGGTGAACTCCATGCCCAAGAGGGTTGAGGAAGTGCTGGAAAATAATGGTGGCCACACAAAATATTGACACTTTGGGCCCAATTTGGACATTTTCACAAAATGTGAGGGGTGTACTTACTTTTGTGAGATACTGTATATATATATATATATATATATAAAACTAAACTGCCTGCAGGCCACTAACTAACCTGTGTAATATTGGGGGTTATTTAGCTTCAGTGTAGAGCTTACCAGTGAGCCGAGTCGCCAGATATGCAGTTTAAGGGCTTTTTTGGCCCATGTTTATTGAAATAAAAGAAAAAAACAGTTCATCCATGATTTCCACGCAGGGGTTTCAACTTCAAAGCAATAATGAAATAAATAGAACATACCGAACCACCTGGCTATCTGGTCTGCACCGTTGTTCAGGCGTTGACCTCTGTCCTCTTGACTCTGTAACTGTGTCCCTGTTTGTACCCACACTGTACCTCTGGTGACATTCTCTCTTAGTGTTTCTGGCTGCTTCAGCCCACCGGCTTGGGCCCTCCATCTGCTCTGCCAGAATATCCTGTGCCAACAGGCACACTTCTCCCTTGCACATCTGTACTCCTCAGGAGGGTGGAGCCCAGAACCCTGGTCCTGGCTCTGCTATAAGCCCAGGACCCACCTGTACAATCAACAAGCCAGACTCCTGTCTTTTCCCAAAACCCAGTCCCAGGATTGGAGATTTCATCCCACCCAGATCGCTGTAATCTCCAGGCTCCGGGTCCCCAACTGGATTTTACCAACCACAGAGGAAACTGCTAAAAAAGTTTCCTTCAAATTAAATAATCCTCCAGGAGCCTCATATCCTGCCTATTTGAGAATCCTGGGCGACAATCACTAGGACAGGGATCCATACGGTCACACCTGCCTCTAGCTAACTCTCATTCATAACACTATATATGGCCACTGTGTAAGCAGCCTTATATAGTTTGGGGCATGGACTTAGCCCCTTAGCCATGATTGGCTAAAGCCACACTGTCTTTTGCCAATCATGACTCTCACAGCAGAGCAGGCTGTGATTGGCCAAAACATGCAGGTTAGCTGCATGCTTTGGCCAATCATCAGACATCAGTGGACTGCGATCTCGAATTTCCAGCGAACGCCCCATAATGTTCGGTATTCGCCGAACGGGCGAACACCTGATGTTCGAGTCGAACTTACGTTCGACTCAAACATCGGGCTCATCCCTACTTGTTAATACAGTTAAATGTATTGAGCTGTTAGACATTCGCTTATTTATGTATTAATTCACCAAACTTTATATTGTACATTTATTTACCCATTTGTCCATTTTATTTATGCATTAAAAAATGAAGTTGCTAAGACCTTTACTGTGTTACATTACGGTTTGACTGCTGGATTGGGCCTACACACCTCCACCTACATTATATAGGTTTTAGAATATAGGTGGTAATTTTTAGGTACTTTTGGGGTACATTTATGTTTCAGACCCACATGTGGAGTTCAGGGGACTGCATGCTTTTTTAAACATATGTGTATGCACTGCTGTTTTTATAATGAATTTTAAATAAAGATCTTGTTTTTTTATTTATACAAGTGTGTTTGTCTCATGCGGGTGCCAATAAAGTCTAACATTGTGGCATTACATACGCCTGCAATATTTTTTGCTGTATGTATCAAATAATGAGTGTTATAGGTGAGGAAACCTGAGTTTGTGTGTGTTTATATCTTAAACCCTTGGGGCCGGCTCCTGTCGGTCCTTTAAGGGGTTTGGCATTCCAGGAGACTGGGCGGGGCTTGTGAACATGTAACCGCTGTGATGGCTGTCATGGCAGTCACATGATTGGAAAACTTCCAAACATAAGAAGCGATTGGGAGCTTTCCTTGAACCACCAGTCACTGTGCCGGGAGCGTGCATGCTCTTAGCACAGCTCTATCGGCACTAATACACACAAATATGTGGCCCCTTAAAAACTGTAAAGGTGACCTAACCCCATACCCCCCCCCTCCAATCCACGGTTTCTGCTGTACTTTCCTAACCTATGGTGATTCTCAGCTGTCAGGGCACCCGCAACTGCTCTGTCAGTCTGAGGATTTGAAACTCCCACTGCTCTCTTTCTTCTCCGTCCTGCACTGTCAGGACAGACCAAATGGATTCCTATTAGTCGATGTCATGCATGTGATGACGCTGACCAATCAGAATCCATTCAGTCTGTTCTGCCAGCGCTGAACAAAGAAGAGAGAGAACAGCGGGGATTTCATATTCCTGGATCAGCGTAGGTGCGCTGACATCTGAGGATCATCATAGGTAAGTACAACAGGGACTGCGGAGGTGGGTGAAAAGGTGTTCCAATGAAAGGGTTAATTTTTCTGTGAAGGTGATTTGACCATTTAAACATTTTCAGAATAATGTTTTTTAAAACAATGCCAGACAAAGTGGCATTGTTGCTGCAAAGTGACAATCGACCCACTTATGCGCTCTTTATAAGCACTCCCCTGCCAATTCTAGGTATGTGACCTCCTACAATATGACAGAGCTCAGGTCTAGCAGACAATCATTAGGCCCAAGCACTGTCACATGACTGGGGGAGTGACCTCACCCTCCCCAGGGTTGTCAGCATAAAGCTGGATAAACACTATACAACGTTTATTGTTCAATTTCCTTTAGATTTACCTTCAACTATGTAGCGCAAGGGTCTGCCTATATGCATATACATTGAAAGTGTTTAGATCTGACCTCATATTATATGGTTTTGATAAATCTAATGGAAAAAATCTAAAATTGTATAGTGTGTATCCAGCTTAACCACTTGCTGACTGGCTCATGCCGATATGCATTGGCAGAGTGGTACCACTGCGCAAATCATACCTGTATCGTACCTGTATGTCCTTCCGTTAAAGCAGGATAGCGGGCGCGCGCCCGCCGCGGGAGCGTGTCCGTTGGCAGAACTGGGAACTGCCTATGTAAACAAGGTATTTCCTCCTTCTGCCTAGTGACACGACAGGGATCTACTGTTCCCGGTGATCGGGAACAGTGATCTCTGTCATGTTTCAGTAAGCCCATCCCCCTATAGTTAGAACACGCTGAGGGAACACACTGAACCCCTTGATCGCCCCCTAGTGTTAACCCCTTCCCTGCTAGTGTAATTTTTACATTGATCAGTGCATTTTTATAGCACTGATCAATGTAATAATGTAACTGGTCACCAAAAAGTAATTTGGAGTCAGATTTGCAGCCGCAATGTCGCAGTCCTGCTAAAAATTGCAGATCACCGCCATTACCAGTAAAAAAATAAGAAAAATGAAAAGTCCCTAAATCTATCCCGTAGTTTGTAGACACAATAACTTTTGTGCAAACCAATCAATATACGCCTATCAGCCTAAACTGATGAATACATTTTTTTGTTGGATATGTATTATAGCAGAAAGTAAATTTATTTTATTTTTTTCAAACTTGTCTTTTTTTGTTTGTAGCATAAAAAATAAAAACCACAAAGGTGATCAAATACCACCAAAAGAAAGCTCTATTTGTGGGAAAAAGGACATCAATTTTGTTTGGGTACAACATCGCACGCCCACGCAATTGTCAGTTAAAGTGACACAGTGCTGTATTGCAAAAAAAAAAAAATCCGGTCATTAAGGGGGCAAATCCTTTCGGGGCATTTCATTTTATTTTATATTGGTACATTTCTTAGAAAATCAGAAACGATTTTTAGCTATTTCTGTATATATTTTTGCAGCAACTTTTGAATGATAAGGTTGTTACAGGTTTTAAACTTCCAGAGAAATTTTCATGTATACCTAAGGGGATGTTTTACCAATGTACTTTTCTACTAAGGGCAGAGATACAGAAACAATATATTCCAGTGTGCCCAGAACATAGGTCATCAAGGAACAGCTCATGTATTGGCAAAGTACTACGTAGCAGCAGCTGCTGTTTGGGATTGTTATATCTTAATTGAGTAAAGAAAAAAAAAAGTTTGTTTGGAATATTGTTACAATAATTCAATTTTGCTATTAAGTCTTCATATATCAGATTAGATGTTGCACCATGTGTGAGAATTCATTTTCCTTGGCTAATTGCCACATTTTGCTTTTACGCATTTGAGTCACTGATGAATATCTTATTAATGTTATTAAATTTGCTACAAAATGTCTAAATACTCAGACTTAGTTTCAGCTGGTCAGAAATATCTATTCGTGTTCATTAAGAATAATTTCCTTTATCTAACAGCTCTGAATATATTCAGAAAAATAACTCTGTATGCATTGTGTATATAATATACAAATTTTGTATGGCTTTAAATGATCAAGGCTTGACAAATTTCTCCTAAATCTAGGAGCCAAATTAAACAGTTAGAAGGCAGGTAATTGTGTATTGTGGTGCATAACAGCCTTTAGACCATCTATGTGGTACCACAGATTTATGGAGAAATCACACTCCATACCCTATGTCTAAAAACTCAGACTTAAGCCGCGTACACAAAATCGAAGTTTCCGACGGGAAATGTGTAATGATGGGCTGTTGGCGTAATATCCGACCGTGTTTACGCTCCATCGGACAATTGTCTGATTTTCCGTGGACAAATGTTGGGTGGCAGGTTTTAAAATTTTCCGCGGACAAATGTCTGTTGTCAGATTTTCCGAGCGTGTGTTCACAAGTCCGTTGGACTTAAGTTCAAAGGACAAACACGCATGCTCCGAAGCAAGGATGACCCAGAAGCGGTCGGTCTTGTAAAACTAGCGTTCGTAATGGAGAATTAACATTTGTGACGCAGCAAATCTCCAAATGCAGCGCACATTCTCTTCTTATTTATAATGGGATAATAATGAAGCTGCTTTGCTGGTGATACTGACGGAGTTCTGCCAAATGTATTTCTAAAGTCTTTTTTTTTTCTAGTGATATCAAGAAGACTTTTTGGGGGGTCAAGTTACTACAACACCATTATACCGTAGTTTAGAAGATCAAAGATATAACTATGTTGGTGTCCCTTGTTAATTTTACATTGTATTTTTTAAATGTACCTGCCTACTCCCAAACTATCATTTGATGTAAAACACATATTCACTTGAAGTTGCGCGATTTCTAAGTAGTAAGGTCCGCCTGATTTCAGATGTTACTTGATAAACATTTGTGTGGCTTCATGCCCAGATGTCTATTGAAGTTGCACCTGAAATCGGCAAAAGTAGTGCAGGAACTACTTTTGCAAATTGGTGCGGCGCCGCTAATTCTGTGTCGCAACGATTGGAACAGTGCCAGTGCCTCCAATATGCTGCAACTTGTCGTGCGATTTTATCTCTTAAATTGCATGACAAATCGCTCCAATGTGAACCTAGGCTTTAGTGTCCGAGGTCAGTATTTCTCCACTCCACTTCTCTAGGTGTGCCACCAGGTCCTGTTTTCTGCATTTTCCTTAGTAAAAAAAGCGACTGTGTAAATTACTAACCTTGAAAATTACATAATCATCTGTGACAAAACCAAAAAAAAAGAAAACATGACCTGAGAATGCATCTGGAGAAGGAGAGTTGGGAAACACTGCCCTAAGTAATGTTAAGTGTAATCTTTATGTGTTTTTAAGAATCGCAAAGCCAAAATTTGAAGCTGCCCACAAATGGTGCCAAAATATTCTTATTTCCCTCATAATCCCATGCCGAAAATGTGTGTCTTTCCCTACATCTAGTTTGCTAAAGCCACAAAACATACAGTGGGTCAACATGTGCTAGCTCCCATCATCGGGTATCAATGGGCACGTTTTGGGGGTGCAACCCCTTCCTCTTACCTACTTTAATTATGAGGAAGGGGTTGCACTCCAAAAATGCGGCCATTTATACCCTGTGATGGGAGATAGCACATGTTCACACACTGTGTATTTTGGGGCTTTAGAAACGAACCTGTTTGTACCTACACACATTTTAGGCAGGGGATCCTAAATAAGGGACATTTAACAGTTATGCCTCTATGTGGACATGGCTTATATTTTTGGATTTCAGAGGGGTGACATCACCCCATCTGAAGAAAGCAACATCAACACAGTCTTGGGATACTAATGTCTCGTATGGCCTTCAATTTAATAAACTCAAACTTTGTAAGTTCCTGAGTTGGGGATGTGTATCTTATGTTTTCAAACATGCCTGTTTTTTAGCCCCAAAAAAGGTAAAATAATTGCAAACATATTTGTTATACACCAAGATGTTGGTTTGTTCTAAAACCTTAAAACGCACATGTGAATGTGCTTTGAGTAAAATTCTTTTTACTAAACAATGTGTGGCTTATTATTTCAATGCTCAATATCAGTGTATTTGTCAAATTGATGCAGTTACAGTGACAATATGCTCTAAAATGTGCCCAACTCAGGCGATTTTATGGCCTCAAAGAAATTAAAAGAGTTGAAAAAGCATAATGTTTTCTAACTTTCTTTCTAAGTTTTCTTTATTTCTTCTTAAGTTTTCTTTCTTTCTAAGTTTTTTAACCACTTGCTTACAGCGCACTTAAACCCCCCTCCTATCCAGACCAATTTTCAGCGCTGTCACACTTTGAATGACAATTGCGCTGTCATACAACACTGTACTCAATTTAAATTGTTATATTTTTTTCCCCCAAATAGAGCTTTATCTTGGTGGTATTTGATCACCTGTGCGATTTAAAAATTTTTTTTTTTAAATTAAAAAGACTGAAAATGTTTTTGTTTTAAAATTTTATAACGGGTAATTTTTGTCTGTCATTGATGTACGCTGATGAGGCGGCACTGATGGGCACCGATAGGTGGCACTGATGGTTGGCAGTGATGGGCACTGATGGGTGGCAGTGATGGGCACTGATCGGTTACACTGATAGGCAGCACTTTTAGAGCTTTGATAGGTGGCACTTGTGGGCATCGATAGGTGGCACTTGTGGGCATCAATAGGTGGCACTTGTGGGCACTGTTGGTCGTATAAATGAAGCATAATTGCCTCTTTCTTTAAAGGACCGATGTCCCTTTAAGATAAGCCGGTGATTGGCTTTTTTTCTCTCCTCCACTGTCAGCGTGAGGAGTAAAAAAAACGATCATTGAGCTTTTGTTTACATCATATGATCAGCTGTCATTGGCTGACAGCTGATCACATGGTAAAGGGCTGGGACCGGCCCCTTACTCAGATCGGTGATCACCCGAGTCTCGATGACTCGGTGATCACAGCACGCTCCGCGCTCACCCAGTAGGGAGCGCGCACAGGGGAGGCCGTCATATGATGGCCTCCTGGGAATTCACATCTGTGCTGTGGCCGTCATTCGGCCATATCGCAGATGTCAGGTGGTTAATGCATTACATACATTAAGAACAAAAACATTGTGTGTGTGTGTGTAGCAAACCCACAGCACAACATAATAGTTAGCTGAAGAAGAGATTATCACTTCATGTAGAAAATAGTGTACTTTTGCAATATTGTCTAAAATGGACCTAAAAAGGCCATTTGACAACCTTGAAACAGATAAGAAACACAGACCCGAGCAACTGATTGGTGGAGAGGCGGTTCAGTGTTCATTTGCTTTTCTAACACAGCAGGTGACTATGACACTCACTGTGACACCTATTAGAGCCTATGGCTCTAATCAGGTGCTTCAAAAATACACCCCCCCGCTGCTGTAATTCAGGTGCCCGGCGCTTGATAAGGGGCCGGGCGTCTGAATAGGCGGTGGCACGGCAGCCATGGATTGATTCATGCAATGCATGAATCTATCAATTGGGGATAGAGGGGGTGGTTGGAGAGAGAGGGCGGCGCCTGTGTTCCCTTAGGGATGCACTACCACTGGAATGTATGGATGTAAGTTAGGAACCTTACATTGTAAGCTCCATGAGGGCAGGGACTGATGTGAATGTACAATATATATGTAAAATGCTGCATAAATTTACAGTGCTATATAAGTACCTGTTGTAAATAAATAAATAAATAAATAAAATGATTTACCCTGGCTCCAGCTCATTCAATTAGGTGCTGGTGAGATCACACAACCTTGCCACAATCTCCTTGTAAATCTGAGGATCCCAAATCTCATAAGAATGCTGGGGTGATAATGAGGTCTGACAAACCCCAAAGTATGTGAAGAGAAAGAAGTAATACTCAACACCTCTCTTATTTTCCAAAATACAAAGGTTGGCAACAAGATAAAAATCTTATGTCTGGTCTTAAGCAGCCATGGAAATGGGCACATTTAACAAGAAGCATAAATGAAAGGAAGGAAGGAAATGATAAGCATCACACACCTTAATTAGCTTAGGTTCTTCAAATGACTTTTGATGAAGCCCTGTCATAAAATATCACATTTTAAATAATCTGGTGTGCAGTTTTGGAATACACAACTTTTAGGATGGGACATTGACCTATAGCTGTGTGTTACATCTCTATATACATATATCTATATGGGATTTTTTCAGACTCGCATAAACACATGTGATGTGATCTTTCAGGAGTAGGCAACCATCAATTTTTGATGGTAACAATTATATTGATCTAATATGGCCATGATAGGTACATGATTACATGAACATCCCTAACCCCTTGTGTACGTTCAACTGCAGGGTAGGGAATGCACCCGATTGGCCTAGCACTGACAGCTTCATTTCAGGCTTGGAAAAATATGGGTATGGACCGAACCCAAAACCATCCCTAGTCTCTAACAATTTATAATTTAATTTGACAATTGATATGCTAGTTTATGGATTAAGAAATCTTGTTCTATGGAATTATTGTATATTTTATATACTATACAGTATATCCTACTCAGGATAACTAGCATTGATGCTGTTTCTACTGGATATTTTAAAACACCTTAGCACACCTGCAAACATACCCCTCAGACATTTTGATATCAGTTTGAATTGTCCTGCCCAGATAAAAAGAAATGGAGACTGCAGGGGCATCTCATGTTTTCCAACAGAGCTAATACTAAGATTCACTTTATGAGAGCTTGTGACTTGCAAAATGAGATGGGAGTTTATCTTTAAATGACATGAACTCTTTACTGTACCAGTGATCAAGTCATTTCTATTTAGGTACATCTTGCTTTTAAACATTTATACCTTATGCATTTTAAACTGTTTAAACTTTATGTATGTTTTGTACAGTAAATATTTTGTGCAGTATGCATAAATAAGTAGAGTTAAATATGATATGCCATAGAAGTTTAATCCACTTTCTATTCCACTATCCCTTATGGATATGCCATAAAAATGGCAGTTGTATTAAAGGGGACTGGACCCATGGAATCATGGGATATTCACACCATACAAAGTATGTTGTATATAAAATTATTTTATTAATTGATCCCTCATAACAAGTATATCATTGGCACATCTTTAAAAAACCCTGTCATGGGGTATATTTACATAGAATACATGAAATACATAAATGTTACATAAACTTTACCCAGTTATACAAACAAACACACAACATTATTGTACAGTGGGGGCTTGTGTCTCCCATATCAACATGTTTTGCGGTCTACCGCTTCCTCAGAATTGTGCTTTTTTATCACATACAAGTGTAACGATAATAAATTGTTTATTTCTATATCCATCCACAAAAAAAAAACAGTATTACATAGACCATATGGAGACTAGTATATAATCATATCTAATTGACCGCCTTTTTTTATTTTTTTATTGTTTATTTATAGGTTTTCAAGGCATATAAATATAAACAAATATTTCAAACATTAAGGATGATGCCAAAGTAGTTAAGCAAGGTTACAGTCATTATAAGGTGGGAAGTATTGGGTGTTTTCAGAAAGTTTAAATCAGAGAATAGAAAGAGTAAGACATAAAAAAATAAAATTAAACAACGTTAATACATCATGGTGCTAATGATATACTTAATATTGACAGACTTAGCATCTGATCAAGTGATGTCCGTTTCATGTAAATCCATAAGAACTATAGCAGTATGCAAATTATTATGGTGATATGGGTTGTGTCTCTATGTTATACTCAGATGAGTCCCATTTCCTCCAAATTTTGTCAAAACTGGGCAAGGATCATCTATAACAGCCGTAAGACGCTTCATCCTATGTATATCTGCAATGGCCGAAAGGAATTGTGCGAAGGAAGGAGGAGTGGTAATCAACCAGCATTGTGCTTAGCCACCATTAGGATAAATGCCATACATTTTCTAAGGGGTTTAGGAATTTTCAGAAGTGGTAAGCCCAGTAGGAGATGTGTGAGGTTAAAGGGGAATGGAAATTTCCAAGATTTTCCAAGATTTTCCCCAAAAGACCATGAACCTGTGACCAAAAAAGGATAATTACAGGGCATTCCCAGAATATGTAAAAATGGGTACCCAGAGAGGAACCACACCTCCAGAAATGACTATGGGGTGATAGTTTGAGCCACTAGGAATTCTGGAGTCCTGTACCAGAACATAAATATTTTATATGCAGTTTCTCTCTGAGCCACACATCTAGAAACTTTGGAAGTGGCATCCGAGATCCTCCCCCATTCACCTAAGGAGATAGGCCTATGTAATACTTGGGACTACTTCCTCATGTAAGAATCACTGTGTTCACTGATGGTAGACGCTGTATTTAAAATTTTATAAATAGTTGAGATCTGGTGGGGCTCTTCTAGTAGCGAAGAAGTGTTTAATTTGTAGGAAAGAGTAAAAGAGAGTCTTCTGGATCTTATGTTTAGATTGCAAATCAGTGAAGGAAAGTAGTTTGCATGTCACTGGGTGCACTAATTGTCTTAACTGGAATATGCCCACTTGGGGTCCGTGGCAACATAGAGTCATAAAATAGGCTGTCAGAAATTTCCAGGTTAAAAAGGATGTTTACTAAAGGTGAACACAGGGATGATAGGGAGTATTTACTGGAACACCGCCTCCAAATTAAGAGCGTAAATAACATTGGATTCAAACAGACCATACGCAACTGAGGAGTATATTTGTCAAGAGGAGGGCCATAACATGGGTGGGCAGGGACCACGATTCCCATCTCTATTTCTAACCATCTGTTCGGGGCTACCTGGACGTCTAGGAAGTAATAGCTCTCAGATGGGTGGCATGAAAGTATTTTATTAAATAAGGTGCCCCTAGGCATCCCCTCGATCAGGGGGGGGGGGGGGGGGAGGAGGACTGAGCTAGCTATCTTGGGGGAAGCGTTGTTCCACACAAAATTTAAGAAATTCCTATGAAGCATTTTCAGTTGGGCCGTTGGGATCAACACTGGAAGAGTCTCAAAGAGATACAGCAATTTGGGGATTATGGACATTTTAAGTACATTAATCCTCCCAATGAGAGACAGAGGGAGCTTCATCTATGATTTTAATAATCTATTCTTTTCTACAAATAGAGGGGGGAAATTTACCTCTGTCGGGATGTTTATAGGAAGGGCTTCAGTTTGGGTCGGTTTGATTTTAAAACCTGAAAGATTACCAAATGAGTTAAGAATTGTATGACGTGATGGAAGTGAAATATGCGGGTGTGTGATCATTAGCAGTATGTCATCCGCAAAAAAAGGACTCCTGATTTCTCAACGCCACTCTCCGTATATCTGGATGAGAAAGGATGGCTGTGGCTAAAGGTTCAACACTAAGGATAAAAAGCAAGGGATATAAAGGGCAACCCTGTCTGGTACCTTTGCTCAGGGGGAATGACGGAGAGACATGGGAGGCCATGGGTCGAATACAGTGCCTTTAAGGCTTGTATAAATGGGCCCGGAAATCTGTATTTAGACAGTGTGGCAAACATGAATGACCAGTTTAGTCAGTCAAATGCTTTCTGTGCATCTAAGCAATAGCGGGTCTCTCGGTTTTGGTCAGAAGGTCAATAAGGTCTGTGGTACATCTGGTATTATCCTCTGCATGTCTAGTGGGTACAAACCCTACTTGGTCTTTATGTATTAGGGAAGGGAGTAGCAAAGAGAGTCTATTTGCTAATATTTTAGTGAAGATTTTGTAATCAGAATTTAAAAGAGCTATGGGGTAATAATGATCGGGTAGTGGTTGGTCCTTATCCAGTTTCGGGATGACCATTATAAAAGCATGTAAGCATTGAGTGTGGGGGGTCTTCCCTTTCATCAGCGAAGCAAACAGAGCCACCATTTGAGGTATTAAAACTGAAAGGAACTTTTTATAGTAGAAGTCAGGGAATCCATCAGGGCCTGGGGATTTGTGGGACGGGATATGGTTAATGACCATAGTCATCTCTTTAGCAGTAATATATGCGTTAAGTCCAGAGCAATCGTCAGGGGAGAGCATGAGAAGGTTTAGAGAATTGACTATTTCATCAAATTTCTCTTGAGTGATTTGAGACTCTGGGTCTGTGGATAGGCAGTCATACAGTTTCTGATAAAAGTCTCCAAAGACCTTAGTCATAGCCCAAGGACAATAAGTAGGGTTTCCATCGGGTTGTGCCAAAAAGTCAGGTATAGAAGTGTGGGTTCATGGTTTCAATTTATTTACCAACATTCTATGTGGCTTGTTGGCAAACTCATAAAATTTCTGCTTAGACCAGAGCATGGATTTAGTGATCCCCCTCAGGTCTAAGATTTTGATGCAATTTCGCAGAGATGTTACAATGCAGAGGTGGTCCACTGTGGGGGATATGAGTAGGCCTCTTTCAGCTTCAGATAATTGAGCTAATAGGGATGAGCGCTGAATCCCGTTTAAGACACGATCCAGAGGCGATACACTCACCTCTGAAGAAGGCCTTGTGAGCCTCCCACAGAGTGGAGGTCTCAGACATCGACCCCTCATTGAGTTGAAAGAATTCAGCAAATTTTGTTGTAAAAGTAATTGGACTGTAGGTGTGTTGAGAAGAGACTCGTTAGGGCGTCAGTGACAGTTCCTAGGTGTCGGTGCAGATAGGAGAAGATCTATCGTTATGGGTGCGTGATCTGACCATGTAATCGTGTGTATGTTCGAATCATCTACATATTTCAATAGTGCAGAGACAAAGAAATAGTCCAATCTTGTGTATAATTTATGGGGTGGAGAAAAGAATGTGAATTGTTTGGCAGTTGGGTGTTTCGCCCTCCAAGTGTCCATGGGCTCCGGATCACTCTTCGGGGGAGAAGAGGAGAAGGGGTATTTTGAAACAGGGCAAATCTATCTGGTGGAGACAGGCATAGCTTATAGTCCCCCCGATAATCCTAAAGGGTTGGGAAAAGGGTTGGATTTTCTCAAAGAACTCCTCTAGGAACCCGATCTGTCCTGAGTTGGGTACATATACATTAGCAAGGGTAAAAGATGTATTCATGTGATCACAGTTCAGGAGAACATTCCCGCCATGGGGGTCTAGGTAGGAGGATTTTATACATATGGCAGAGGAGCGCTTGAAGAGAATGACCACTCCAGCTTTTCCAGAGGAGTCAGAGACTACAAAAGCAGTGGGCAAATATTTTGATGCAAATATAAAAGAGTTCTCCACCTTGAAATGTGTCTCGAGAACCATGCTCACGTCTGCATAGGAGGATCTGAACTCCTTCAACGCTAGCCAAAGTTTACAAATGGAGTTCAGGCCCTTAACGTTACATGAGAACAAACTAACAGCCATAACTAAACAATGTGGACATAACATGCATTATATTCATAAACCACAAATTGTGCATTGATTGTCCATGATGTAGAGAACTTGTGAACTGTAATTATATGTATAATTGGATAAAATTGAAATGAGATAATGGAAACACAGCTGTGTTTCTTGAGTGGATCAAAAAAGGATCCAAAAGACCAAAAAAAAGCAAAAGGATCCAGAATATAATGTGTATGAGAGTCAAAAGTGGAGACAGGATCAGAGGTAGGATCAAAAAGGATCTAAATTGAAAACAAAAAACTAAAAAAACTAAAACATAAACCATGTAGATGTAAGGCCTGAGGTGAGTGAGCTCCTCAGGGGACCATGGTCACATTTCGGGAGCATGTTGAGGGAACATGACAACACGCAAGATCAGACTCACCGGCCTCAATCCAATCTGAATAGCATGTGTAAGAGGGCAAACAGGGAACTTTCAACGAATAACTGTTCCAAGGATGGTGCCCGCAGAAGGCACAAGGGGACTGGAAATTGGACTCTGAGCCCAGAGTCCCTAGACACAGAAGTGGAGATCAGGACCTCTGTGTAAAAAATAAAGCATGGAGGCAGCTCAGAGTTCAGTCTCAGGTGGAGCCTTTAGATGTTGCAGCCCTTTGGGGGGTGAAAGAGGCTTTCCAGGACCTCTGGCGAACTGGGGTCCAGATCTTCCCAGGGGTAGAAAGTGGTCTGGGTGCTGGGGCGTGCACTCCCAGGAAGTCCCAGGTTTCTAATGAAAGAATCATATTCTTGGAAGTCTCTCATGGAGTGTTGCGATCCATCTTTGGTCACTGTTAAGCGGAATGGGAAGCCCCATCGATACCGGACCTGGTGGTGTTGTAGGTGAGCTGTAACAGGACGCAAGGTGTTTCGTTTAGCCAATGTGATGGATGGGAGACAAATCACTGAAGATTTGAATTTTTCCACCCTTGAATTCAACCCTCGATCTGTTGCGGCTGGCGATGGTTAAAGCTTCTTTTCTTTCATAGAAATGAAAGCGGACAATGATATCCCTATGATTGGCACCTTGAGGGGGCTTAGGAGCCAATGATCTGTGTGCTCTGTCAAGGTGCCAGTCTATGTCAGGGATGTTGGGTGCCAGGGTAATAAAAAGAGCAAGAAGGTAGGGTCGAATTTCTTAGCCTGTGATAGATTCAGGGACCCCACGGATCCGTAGGTTCTGACAGTGTTCCCTGTTCTCGAGGTATGCCTGCTGCACTTGCAGTTGTGGCACTGCATTTTTCATATTGGCATTTTTATCTTCCAAAATGTGAAAATATTGTACCATATCATCAAATTTAGATTCTAGGGTGTCAGTACATTCACCTAAGTGATGTATTTCCCCACTAAGTTTGTGTGCAAGCTTTCCCACCTCCTTGGCAATGTTGTGAGTGAGGCTTTGGAGCAAGGCCTGCAATCTTAGATCTAGTACTTCTACTGCCACCACAGCCACCATTGCGGGTTGATCTGGTGCCTGTGGCTTAGGTGGGAGCTTTTCTGTGAAGAGAGAAGGATCGAGTAGCGGGAGTGCGTCTGGTGGGTGCGTGGCATCCGCCGAAGTACCCGAGGCCAGGGATTGCGGCCTATGCAGGTATCGATCCATGAGGTGGGAGGGGTGGAGCGTGGCCTGCGATGTGTGTTTCTGATAAATCGATACTACCTTGTCCATGCCAGCCTTGGTGTCGTGATCTTTATACACAGCCTAGGAATGGTGGCTCTGTGTATATTATCATATCTACTAACATTAGTTATTACTAAGATGAATGTGAATTATTATACTGTTGGAAAGCCTGTTTATTTTTTTAATCTATTTATAATACTTACTAAAGCTCCTGAGGAAGCAATTTTTCACAAAACGTGTTGAGCTTTAACAAGCTACACTAACCTATACTAATCCCCTTTGGATTTTAGCAGCCTTCAAGCTTACCGGCTGGTGTTGTCGTACCTCTAGGAGATTGGTCTGGGTCATCTGACTATATTAGTAGCCTGATTAGATTAATCATTTTCATCTATGGTTTTATAGATGCTTTTCTATGGATTTATATCATCTAAATAAAATAATTATTTAATTATTTGGTGCTTAAAAAGTCAATGTTTCCTCACCGTACATACTTTCCCCTCACACTTATGCCGCGTACACATGATCGGACTTTCCGACAACAAAACCGTGGATTTTTTTCTGAAGCATGTTGGCTCAAACTTATCTCGCATACACATGGTCACACAAATGTTCTGAAAGCGAGAACACGGTGACGTACAAGTACGACGAGCCGAGAAAAAGGAAGTTCAATAGCCAGTGCAGCTCCTTCTGCTTGATTCTGAGCATGCGTGAACTTTTGTGTGACAGACTTTCCGACAACAAAGTAAAGTTGGCAGAAAATATGAGAACCTGCTCTCAAACATTTGTGGCTGGAAATTCCCACAGCAAATGTTCGATGGAGCATACATACGGACAACAAGCTCACATCGAACATTTCCCATTGGAAAGTCCGACCGTGTGTATACGGCATTAGAATTCTTTGCAAGCAAAACGTCACCCTGAAATAAATGTTTATTTATTAAAGAAATATTTGATACAAATGATTTTAAAAAATACTAAATTTACCAAAACCATTGTTACTTCTCTTAAAAACAGGTCCTTGCTTTCCCTTTTTTCGTGTTTGATTTATTTTTGGGGAGGGCACAGACACTTTGTCAGCCAGTATGAACAGTGTTGATGCTTTGGATGGACTATATTTTGAGTATGCATCAGTAATCAATAGTTGCGGTTTCTTCCATCAAGAAGATCTTTGTTATTATCTTTGAAGGCTTAATTTCCTGTTAGCCGTGTCTGTATATTTAGTTAAATAAGTACAACATACAACCATTTTATTGGTTGGAAAATAATTTGCTCTGCAGTTCTGAGAGTTTCACATTACATTTAGGTCATTGTGCTAGATAATTCAATATTTCACTTATTAGCTCCGTAGAGTCTGATGAGAATTGTATTTGGTTCCCTATTAGTGACAGCATTAGGATTCACCATCTAGCAGTTTTTTTTTTCAGTTATTTCTTAGTACTACTAAATGTAGAAGATAGAACATGCACCAGAATAAAAATAACTAAATAAAAGTTGAATAAATTCAGCATATAGTTGTTAAAAGTTTTAGCCCACCTACAACAGAAATATTTGGTAGACCCCGGGGAGTTAAACCACTCAACTATTTTGTATTCGATACATATAGATGCACTCTATTGGAAAGACCTTCTTGCTTGATTTTCTGGCCATTATGAGGGTTCCTACTTCCCCTGCAGGAATTTGTTCGTTTTATAATCTGCAGAATGGA
Organism: Lithobates pipiens; assembly: GCF_037356315.1. NCBI lineage: Eukaryota > Metazoa > Chordata > Amphibia > Anura > Ranidae > Lithobates > Lithobates pipiens. Next base: position 150,136,617 of record NW_027507758.1, on the reverse strand, counting down.
ATAGGAGATGCTGGAACTTCAGACAAGGAGATTTTGCTACTGGAATATAAAGACATAAATTAAGCTAGTTGCTGACTCAGCCTGACAAGCTACATATGTAATAAAAAAAAATCACTTTTGGGCGGACAGTCCCTTTGAAAAAGTAGTTTGAATGCTCCAGAGCAGAGCTGGGTAAGAAAGACAGAATGAGGCACACTCTATACCTCACCAATTATTTATGAAAGGATTGCAACAGAGATAATTTGTGTGGGAATTCCCACCTGCAATTGTACTTTGAAGACTGATGGTGTTCATTAGTGCTGAAAGCAGTAGCAGATTTCATTCTCAAAAAACATTGTAACAATGTATTTTAGTTACAGGCTGTATGAATGAAACAAATGAATCTCGAAAACATTGTTTGCGGATTTCATTCATAAATATATTATAACGATATTTTACAATGTACTACTCTACAATTTTTTAGTACACATATGCAAATCAAATTATAAGTCCTTGCAATTGTAATTATTTTAAATTAAATTAAGTAAATTAGATTCTATCTAATTCCTTATTTCCCCTTAGTTTCTTGTATTTTTTTCTCTTTGTGTGGCGCTGCTTTTAAAATAATTTAGCACAGTGGCTAAATGGTTACCACTTCAACCTGGCAGCACTAGGGTCATTGGTTCAAATCCCAACCTTGGCACCACCTGCCTGGAGTTTGCGTGTTCTCCCTATGCCTGCGTGGATTTTCTCCCACACTCCAAAGATATGCTGGTAGGTTAATTGACTCCTGTTTAAATTGACCCTAGTATATGTATGTATGAACGTGAGTTAGGGACCTTAATTCGCAAGCTCCTTGAGGGCAGGGACCGGTGTGAATGTAAAGCACTGCATATATTGTCACTACTATGTAAGTACCTTTAATAAATAATTGTAAAAAATTATAGTGCCTTTATAAATAAGGATATATTGCACAATACAATTGCAAGAGGAAACTGCAAGTTTTTAAGCTACCATAGTTCTTACATAAAATAAAAAATCATATTATTAATATTATGTTTCGCTATGCTCTTTATGACTATCTCTCACCCTGGTTGCCAGATGGCCTTGTCCCTACTCTGCAATGGAAGTGTTTTTTCCTGTATTTTATTTTTACGCAAAAGATAAGTATAGCTATTGACATTGAACAGAAGAGTACACTGAGTTTTTGTCATTGTCATTATAAACGTACACTAATTAATCACAGTCTACTAAAATCAATACTAATTTTAAATATCAAAGACTGTTGTGCATAGATTTTTACCTGCGTAAAATCATTACACCGAACGTGGGTCCCGCGGACTCAATCGCCGCGGGGATACCTGCGATCGTCTCATGGGGAGGAGGAACGGAGAGATGCCAATGTAAACAGCATCTCCCCGTTCTGCCTAGCAACAAGTGACACTGATCTCTGCTCCCTGTGACAGTGATCTGTAAAACACAGCCACGCTCCCCACAGTTAGCAACACGCTCCCTAGGGCACACTTAACCCCTACACTGCCACCTCCTGGTTAACCCCTTCCCTGCCAGTGTCATTTACACAGGAATCAGTGCATTTGTATAGCACTGATTGCTGTATAAATGACAGTGGTCCCAAAAATGTGTCAAAAATGTCAGATGCATCCGCCATAATGTCAGAGTCACAATAAAAATCGCTGATTGCCGCCATTACTAGTAAAAAAATAAATTATTAATAAAAATGCCATAAAACTATGCCCTATTTTGTAAATGCTATAACTTTTGTGCAAACCAATCAATAATCACTTATTGCAATTTTTTTTTACCAAAAATATGTAGAAGAATACGTATCGGCCTAAACTGAGGAAATTTTTTTTTTTTTTTTTTTAGATATTTTTGGGGGATATTTATTATAGCAAAAAGTAAAAAATAATGTGTTTTTTTCAAAATTGTCTCTTTGGTTGTTTATAGCGCAAAAAATAAAAACCGCAGGGGTGATCAAATACCACCAAAAGAAAGCTCTATTTGTGGGGAAAAAAAGGACATTAATTTTGTTTGGGTGCAATGTCGCATGACCGTGCAATTGTCAGTTAAATTGACGCAGTGCAGAATCACAAAAAGTGCTCTGGTCTTAAGCCAGCAAAATGGTCCAGTCTGAAAGTGGTTAAAGAATGCAGATTGCTTAGTTCTCTGCATTCTGTGATCAGAGCACCAGGGACCATCAGTCATCCGCTCTCTGCTGTCCCCCCGGTGCTCATTGGAGTGCTGAGCTGTGGAGGGGTGTGGTTGGCTCAGGCTCTCAGTGGCTTGCTGAGAGGCTGAGCCAGCTGCTGGTCCAGGGTTCTGGGTGGATCTGAACCATATGGTCAGGATCTTTTCAGAACCTAGACTGGCTCTGTGACATCTTCTGACATCGGGCTTAAGCCTTCTATAGGCTGAAAAGGGGTCACAAGAATGCAGAACTGCACTGTGATCCATAGGATACATATAGCCAAATTAGCTTTGGCTATACTTCTCTTTTAATGATCCCTCTCTCCAGCAGTGCTTGACTGGATAGTTTCAAACAAGTTAAGGCTGGCAACTTTAGGCAACAACCCCAACCACCACCTTTTCCCCCCAAACACAAACTAAGTTTAAAAACAAAATCCAAATCTATGAGCCCCATTTGTTTAAATACATTTCATACATCTGTGGTCACATAACACCATCATGAGTCTTCTACTTTCTTCACTGCAGAGGAGGAGAGTCCTTCTTCTTCTTCAGGTGCCTGGGAAGTGAACACTTCCTATTGCCATGCTAGTTGTGGGGACCCTAGTTGCAGGGTCCTCTTAGCCTCTAGAAGACTGCACTCTTTGTGACCATGTCACAATCTGTCACCAATTTTCTGGGTCTTCAGAAAGGACATAGGACATAGAAAATGATGTGACAGGAAAGGATTGTGTATGACTCTACCCACTGCCATTACAGCAAACAAGAAACGGTTACCAAATTATATCTCATCCCATTGCAGTGATTTTCCTTCACTTCCTGTCCCAGAGCCAAACAGGAAGTGAGAGAAAATCCTTTTAAATTAAGAGAAACCCTTGGGGTCTCCCCGGTAACCAAAACTAGTGTCCCTCTAATTTTTTCTGCGGACAACTCAAAATTGGGAATTTTCTTTTACTTTCACTTTCAATGATAATGGTAAACAGGACAAATAGAGAGGGTGAAACTTCTTAAAGCGGAGTTCCCCTAAAAGTGTAACTTCTGTTTATCTGATTCCTCTCCCCCTCCGGTGCCACATTTGGCACCTTTTCGGGGGGAGGGGGGTGGATACCTGTTTTTGAGAGTAACCTGTCCCGACTTCCGTCCGACTTCACTGCCGCGAGGTACGTCAGAAGTCTGGCCCCCTTCCTCCTCCTTCCTCTTCTGCTGGGCCAGTAAGAGAGCTCAGCGCGCTTCGTGCATATGCAGGAGAGACCCAGACCCATTCCCATACCAGCAATGGCGATAGCAGCACCCAACAGCTGATGAAAGCATCAGCTGGGGTGCCGCCATCGCTGGAATCCCGGACAGGTAAGTGTCCTAATATTAGAACTCAGCAGCTACAGTATGTGTAGCTGCTGACTTTAAATTTTTGCCTTTAATTATTTAGCCTTTAATTATACTTTAATTTAGGTAATATAAACTAGGAAACAAAAGCCAATGTTTATTTTTAATTTGTGACATTAGTGAGCACATGACAGTAATTTTTTTTTTTTTGTTGGAAGGCCTCTAGGCTCTTTTAACAACAGGAGCGCGAGTCTTTCATACCTCCCATTGTAAACTGGCTCTTTAATTTTTGACCAAATCTGTGCTCTACATCAGCAATTCTGATGTACAATCAATAAGCCACTGGCACATAAAATAAAATATTGCATGGCTTTGCTCACTGTCCATGAGTAAAGATCATCAGAACATCTTGATCTCTTCATACATGCTGACTTTGTTAGAATAGATGTAGCAAATTATTCTTCAGTGTTTCAGACAATCAGACAATAAAATGTTACTCGGTGGGGTGTAATGATGGACTTGGTTCATGTATAATATTTAAACTGTCAGTTACATGGACCATGCACTTTTAGTGCTTCAGGGAGTTGAACAGCTACAGTGGGGAGAACAAGTATTTGATACACTGCCGATTTTGCAGGTTTTCCTACTTACAAAGCAGGTAGGTCTGTCATTTTTATCATAGGTACTCTTCAACTGTGACAGACAGAATCTAAAACAAAAATCCAGAAAATCACATTGTATGATTTTTAAGTAATTTGCATTTTATTGCATGACATAAGTATTTGATACATCAGAAAAACAGAACTTAATATTTGGTACAGAAACCTTTGTTTGCAATTACAGAGATCATACGTTTCCTGTAGTTCTTGACCAGGTTTGCACACACTGCAGCAGGAATTTTGGCCCACTCCTCCATACAGACTTTCTCCAGATCCTTCAGGTTTCGGGGCTGTCGCTGGGCAATAAGGACTTTCAGCTCCCTCCGAAGATTTTCTATTGGATTCAGGTCTGGAGACTGGCTAGGCCATTCCAGGAACTTGAGATGTTTCTTACGGAGCCACTCCTTAGTTGCCCTGGCTGTGTGTTTCGGGTCCTAGTCATGCTGGAAGACCCAGCCACGACTAATCTTCAATGCTCTTACTGAGGGAAGAAGGTTGTTGGCCAAGATCTTGCGATAAATGGCCTCATCCGTCCTCCCCTCAATACGGTGCAGTTGTCCTGTCCCCTTTGCAGAAAAGAAGCCCCAAAGAATGATGTTTCCACCTCCATGCTTCATGGTTGGGATGGTGTTCTTGGGGTTGTACTCATCCTTCTTCTTCCTCCAAACACAGCGAGTGGAGTTTAGACCAAAATGCTCTATTTTTGTCTCATCAGACCACATGGCCTTCTCCCATTCCTCCTATGGTTATTGGCAAACTTCAGACTGGCCTGGACATGAGCTGGCTTGAGCAGGGGGACCTTGTGTGCGCTGAAGGATTTTAATCCATGACAGCAAAGTGTGTTACGGTTTCCTTTGGGACTGTCGTCCCAGCTCTCTTTAGGTCATTGACCAGGTCCTGTAGTTCTGGGCTCATTCCTTACCTTCCTCATGATCATTAATGCCCCATGAGGTGAGAGCTTGCATGGAGCCCCAAACTGAGGGAGATTGATCATCATCTTGAACTTCTTTCATTTTCTAATAATGGGCACCAACAGTTGTTGCCTACAACCTGTTGCCTACAGGTCTACAATTTTACACCTGATGTCTTTACACAGCTCTCTGGTCTTGGCCAATGTGGAGAGGTTGCAGTCTGTTTGACTGAGTGTGTGGACAGGTGTCTTTTATACCGGTAACGAATTCAAACAGGTGCAGTTAATACAGGTAATGAGTGGAGAACAGGAGGGCTTCTTAAAGAAAAAATAGCTGGAATTCTTCTGGTTGGTGGGTGATCAAATACGTATGTCATGCAATAAAATGCAAATTCCTTATTTGAAAATCATACAATGTGATTTTCTGGATTTTTGTTTTAGACTACCTATGATAGAAATTACAGACCTCCACATGCTTTTTAAGTAGGAAAACCTGCAAAATCAGCAGTGTATCAAATACTTGTTCTCCTTGCTGTATATTGGATGAGCTGCCGGTTCATATACTGCCTTATAGCTCTGGTCAGTGTCTAGTTCAAGATTAAATCCCTTGTTTTTTTGAATTTGTGATGGAAGCTAGGATAAATAATACCTTCTGTTTTTAGAAGGTAATAATTTACTTTATAGAATTTCAGGGGAGGATTTTCTGATTTCCTTTGTCCTCCTCACCATAACCTGACTGGTAATCATCTCCCATAGCTTAGCTGTAATTTTGCAAACAAATCCTCATATTTTAAAAAACAACTATAGCTAAGACAGCATCAATTCACAAACTTATTTCAACTCTGTTTATTATTTTATACACCATTTTTCTCTTTCCAACTAATAATATTGCATTAGGTGTATAGGTGTTATTTTTTCACATGCTTGTTGAAATAAAGCAGCCCATTTATAGTGAACGCGCCTCAACAGACCAGTTAACAGACACATTTTCTGAACGTTGTGTGTTTCTGAAAGCTGGGGTGTACTGCATTGTGCGCTGGCCTCTACTGTACAGTGCACTAGAGTGCTAATCTCAATTAAATATTGACTTGCATTGAAATGTGCTTTTTAACGCATGTTAGTGCAATGTATTGGTGTGAATCAGTCTTAAATCTGTTGCAGGCATTCAGACAATTTCTCATAAATCATTTTTATTTTCTCAAGAATCGGTAATTAACCTACAACTTTATCAAGTGTCTGTATTTTCTGCTGTTCTCATGGAACAATATGAGATCAGAAAGGAATTTTTTACCTGTTGGAACAAATTAGACAATGCTTTACAAGGGTTTTTTGCCTTCCTCTAAATCAGGGGTCTCCAAACTTTCTAAAGAAAGGGCTAGTTACTATCCATCAGACTTTGAGGGGGGTGGGAGGCAGACTGTGACTGGTGGAAGTTAGCAATGCCCCATCTTTGGTATTAGGGGAGAAATAGTTGGTGTCAGTGGAAGGAAAAGTGCCCCATCATTGATGTGATTGGAAGGAATAGTGCCACATTGTGTGTGTCAGTAGCAGGAATCATGCCCCATTGTTGGTGTCAGAGACAGGAATAATGCCTCAAGGGCCAGATAAAGGCACGCAAAATGGTCACATGCTGCTCCAGTTTGGAGACCACTTCTCTAGATCAACTTTGGGTTTAGGGTTTTGTGGATGCAGGTTTTCAGTTCATACAGGCATACCTCACTTTTAAGTACGCAATTGGGTTTATTTACTAAAGCTGGAAAGTGCAAAATCAGGCCCACTTCTGCATAGAGACCAATGAACTTCTAAGCCCAGCTTGTTCAATTAAGCTTTGGTAATAAAACCTGGAAGCTCATTGGTTTCTATGCAGAAATTAGCCTGATTTTGCACTTTTCAGCTTTAGTAAATAAACCCCATTGTGTACTTAAAAGTGGGGTATGCCTGTACTTTTATGTTGGTTCATTTTATTTTTCTGTTGGAGTCTTTGGAAATATCCGGTACTACTGGGGGTTTGGGAGCAAGTGACCTTCTCCACTTCATTCTAGGATGTAGTGCTGTGCTTGAGTAGCCAACTAGGAGGTGAGAAAGACATTTACACTATTTATGCTCCAACAATCAGGAGAACCAATTAAGAGAACCTGCTACTTTGCTCTGAAAATGCAAAGTGAAAAGATACATGTCTTTTTTCAACCTGACCAACTATGTAATTACATACAATGCCATTCAGAAATTAGCTAGCACTCAAAGGGGTTGATTTACTAAAACTGGAGAGTGCAAAATCTGGTGCAGCTCTGCATAGAAACCAATCAGCTTTCCTGATTTTTTTGTCAAAGCTTAAACAAACAAGCTGAAGTTAGCGGCTGATTGGCTACCATGCACGGTTGCATCAGATTTTGCATCTCTAGATTAATAAATTGACCCCAAAGTGACTTGGCCATAACTGAGCTTATGCGGAAATTTAAAAATTCGGTCTTTAATCATTATAATTGTACAATATTACTTTATTTTTATTATTAAATATACTTTATAATTTCCTCTTTATTTCGTTTTTCTTTCATTGGGCTTGATTTTTCACCTAGGAAGTGAAGGGATAGAGGACACCTTTCTAGAATTGCAAGATGTGTTCCAAATGGTAGCCACAGAGGCAATGCAAGATTTTTTTTAATTCTATGTAAAAAAAAATGAAGATAAGCGATGAGAGCCATTTTTCTTATTACAGTCCAAAGATATACCATAACCCCAGAGATTTGGAGTCTGTGAGAGATGTAAAGAGATGAACATTGAATCTAACTGCTGGCTTCTATCTAGGATTAAAATTAAATTTTTCCGATTTTCTTGTATTCATTTAGATACTGCACGTTAAAAGGACCTTTTCACTTTGCATTTACAGAGCCAAATAGCAGGTTCTCTTAATTGGTTCTCCTGATTGTTGGAGCATACACAGTGTAAATGTCTTTCTCACCTCCTCATGTGATAGTGCTTGGGTCTGACAATCAGCTACTCAGGCAGAGCACTGCATCCTTGAATGAAGTGGAGAAGGTCACTTGCTCTAAACCCCCAGTACCAAAGACTCTAACAGAAATATAAAATGGCAGGGGGCTATGATGAAGAATAGTATCATAGCATTGGGGGATGTGTGTTATTTGAAGAACCCTAAATGAGCAAAGTGACAGGTTTCTTTTCAAGTATGTAAATGCAGTGTTGAGCCAACACTCAGAAAATGAGCCAACCACTCAGAAAATGCATTGAAAGTTTATAGAAACATTGGATATAATTTAGGCTTTAAAGTCTTTATAGTTTAACGCCAGGCAAATACAGAAGTCCATAGGTTTTATGGTTTATTAAAGTGGTTGTAAACCCTTACAGACCACTTTGACCTCCAGGCAAGCCTAGATTAAGGCTTACCTGTAGGTGCAATAAATATCTCCTTAACCTACATGGTTAAGGAGATATTTGCAAGAAAGACGGCACCGATGTCTAGAGTGAATGCGCGCCATAGACAACGGCGCAGGCGCACTGAGCATGCCGTTTAATGAATGGGATTGTGCCGTCACTGATGGCTCCCAAGCGCATGTGCGGGAGTGACATTATCGCGGCTTCGGGCAGTCACAGCGGCGGAGCCGCGATACACGGAAGTCACTCCGGGTATCATGGCGGCGACGGAGGAGGTGACCGAGGACCACTGCGGGGGCTTCAATCTCAGGTAAGTAATTCATAATGAGCTAGTATGCTGTGCATACTAGCTCATTATGCTTTTGTCTTGCGGGGTGTTTTTTTTTTTAAAGGGTTTACTTCCTCTTTAATCTGACATAAGATTGAAATTTGTATTTCTTTCTGTCTGCTATCAAATGTTGTAATAGTGATTATTCCTTAGGGATCATATTTGTCCTTTATTTGTTTATTGTACTGATAAATAAAAAGTATCTTTTTAAAATATTTTACTTTTGTAGTCATGCAATATAAAAAAGTTATATGATATTATAAGTAATTTTTCTGCAGCACTAAGCTCATTTTCACATGTTTACATGTCTATTCTTAGCTGTTGTGTTGAAAAAAGTCTGTTGTATACATAGCTGAAAAGCTTCACACGCTGAATGAGTCAACAGAATATTTCAATCTTTTCCAAAAAGGAGAGGTTGCCCATGTCTGTCAGACAGCTAGTATTGTACATATTCACAAGAATGGTAGCAAGGTAGAAGCTGGCAATTACAGGCCATTGAGTTTAAAATCTGCTGTAGTCATGTAACAATAGTATTAAAACCAAAAGCAAACATTTATTTTAATGCAGGTTATCATTCTTAGATAGTATCGCTGCATTTGTTTCCCCATACAAGGCTTTCTTTCTTCTATTTTCATCTGGTGAGTAATTTCAGTAAGTCTGTTGTTTTCTCAAAAGAACAAGCTTTCTTCCAGGTGTATTGTCCTGCAGGTATAAAAAAAAAAATCATTCAACACTGGCAGGGATGCTTACCATGATCAGCTTTTATTTATACACGTTAAACCTCTATCCCAAAAGGAAAAAACAGTTTGATGTAACTAATTATAAAGTGTGGTCTAGAGTTTGGCTTCAATTTGATAGTGTATCTAAATCTGCTGGTACATCTAACACTCCCCTTCCCCAAAAGAATGCTACTGTCCAAAGGTGCTCCCTGTGCTCATTCATCCAGAGTGGGGGTACTCTGACAAGGGTAGTGTATTACTGGCCAAATCACCAGCTGAAAACAGACAAACAGAAAAAAAGCCTAAAAAAGAAAACGAATGCAGCTACTACATCTAATTGGCAATTTGCTATATGTTAAATTTTTAGTTTTGGGTTTAATACTACATTAATTGAAAAACTCCTAAGAAGAATGATTATTGATCACCGAAAACAAACAACTTGCTTGACCCAAAGCAGCATAGCTTTACCTAGGGCAGATCATGTCAAACTAATTTGACTGAATTTTGACTATATCACCAATGTTTTGAACCAGGATTGTGCTGTGGACATATCCTATCTTGATTTCAGCAAGGAATTTGATACAGTTCCACACAATAATCTAATACAAAAGTTGTATAAGGTAGGACCTAACCCTTGGGTGTTTGTAAATGGGAGTGTGGTTGTAAATGTTCATTCAGAACAGAGGCCCATCACTAGTGGTATATCACAAGGCCCTGTACTGGACCTTATTTGTAAGTGTAGTGCGGACATATTTTTGCCTATTAATGTGATGTTAATGTTTTACAATGCAAGCCTATGGACAATTCTATAGCTTAGTATTTGGCGCCATCTATCGGTCAAATACAGGAAGCGGACTGGGATAACTTTGGTTTTTCAAGCATTGAATACAATCCAGGAAGTGACTGATTATTTACATTTGAAGGTTGACCTTTCTACCCAGGATGCTTGGTGACCTACCCATGGGCACCCTCTCTTGCACTGCATGCTGGGTAGGACATAAAAGGACCCCGAGTGGCCATTTTAGGTCTCTTGGGATCGCATGGCCTGCCTGTGAGGATCTGTAAGGAGGCCTTCCATGAGAAGGGGCCTACAGCCATCGCAAGGCGCAACTTTAACAGTTTGTGTGAGTGACCTGAAGGTGCCAGAGACAAAGTGACCGGATTGGAGAGATCAAGAGACATTAGTTTGAGCATCAGAGGACCGGGTTCACCCAGCAGAGTGGAACGGAGCGACAAACCCAGCTGACGGAGAAGCAAACTGCAGTCACTGGACCAAAGCTACTACACGGAGCTCCGATGGTGAGCTGGTTACGGCCCACAGTTTGTTAACTTTCACACACAGTTAGACTCATACTCAGGCCTCTCTGGGATTTATAGTTCAATGGAGGAGGAGCAGAGCGACTGACACTGAGCAGACTTGAGGCCTATCTACTCTGACGTCTTACGCCTCATAATATAATTACTGAAGTTACATCAGGAGCACCCTTACCTCAACTTAACTTACTTTAACCTGTGGATTACAAATCACAAGGAGTTACTTTAGATAGCCCAAGACAAGAAGATCAAGGACTAAGTACTTTAAGTGAGATCTCACGCATAGCTTTAGGGGGGAGCTCCCGGGTATAAAAAAACATATACATATATATATATATATATATATATATATATATATATATATATATATATATATATATATATATATATATATATATATATATATTGTTTGCAATTGTTTATTTTGAAATCCATTGTACTGTCGTCCTATGTTGGGATGACAGCGGAATTACTGTAATCACCCTTTGAAACATATTCACAGTAAAATATATTTGGTTAAGTATCCAGTTGTGTGGAGTGCTGTTTTCTCCCAGCAGGTGGAGCCAGTGGATCCTGAGGTTACAATACAGGTATATTGTATTATATTATCTTGTACTTTATTGTATTGCACCACAGCTGTGTGAAGGGGACTGAGCCAATTCAGGGGGGTTCATTAGCAGAGTGCAGGTCCAAATAAAATTCCAGCAGCTCCTTCGGGGGTTAGTGCTACATGTGGGGGCTCGTCTGGGATAGCTGTCACTCTGCAGTCACCCCCCCTCTATAGGACACCCCTACAGCACCAGAATGGACTCAGTAACGGCTACCCAATGGAGCCAAGAATATGGAAGTAAATTGGAGAGGATCACAGTTCTGAGGTTGCCAGGAGATCAGTGGTTTGAGAAAGAAGTGCGGCAGTTGATAAGGAGGGAGGTGCCAGGCCAGGGGTCCTACCTTTTGGACCTGAAATAAGACATGCAGGAGGATTTCACTTATGTCCTCCTAGAATGGAAAGAGTACAGTCCAGTAGAGTTCAGAAAGGGAGTGGTGAGCTTAACAGAGGGTCTTGATGGTCAAGTGATTCCAGTACAAGAGTGAGTGGAGGAAGAAGAGAAATCACCGGGTACACCACCAGAGAGTCCTCTGGCAAGAAGCTTGATAGGGGAAAGTCTAAACAACATGTGTCAGGCCACTGGAGAAAGCCCTGTGACTGGGATGCCACTGGCATCATTCTACCTGGACATGAGCCGCCTAGTGGATAGTCTAGTATATAGCCACCAGACATCCATCAATGAGAGATATCGGAAGCTGCTGACCGTCTCAGGTCAGATACCAAGACCTGAAGGGGAGGAAGGATTTGAGAGTTGCATAGATCAGGCCATGCAAGCTCTAAAAGACTGGAAGGTGCCAAAGCTAATGGGAAGACAGCGAATTAGTGAAAGCCTGTTGATCCCAGCAGCCAATGTCATCAGAAACTTTAGAAGGGGAAAACCAGATTGTGAAGCCAAGGATTACATCGGAGCTCTTTATACCATTTATGGAAGAGTGGAAAGACTATCTGATCTGATTTATCAGTTTGAGCATACCCTTCAGATGAGAGGAGAGAAGCTATCGGCCTACATTGTTCGCATAGACCAGATCCTACACCAGATCATTTTGAAGAAGGGCATTGATCCCAGGGAGGTGTACAAAACCAGATTGGACCAGGCTCCACACGGAGCTAGACCAAATCACCCCATTGCTCTCCGATTACTGCTGAAAGGCACCGAAGAGGCCCCTTCTTACCCAGAATTGATCCAGCTGGTGAGAGAAGAAGAGGCTATCCTAGACGAGAAGGATAAAGATGCTCGGCTCGTCACAGGGACCGTTACGAAGGAAGAGAAGGTTGCGGCATAATTAGTACAGGTGGAAGAAAGTGATGAGGAATATCAGTGGGGGGAACACCCCGAGAGTCCTATTGTGCAGTCCACCCCAAGGGTTACCTTAGAACAAGCCATAATTCAACTGGCACAATCACAGGCTGATTTACAAAAAAAACTTCTGTGGGTTTCAGCAGAAAGTTGATAAGGTGATGAAAACCCAAGCTGATATACAAAAGTCACTCTCGGAAGTGAAACACTCTGTACCCACTTCTACGGTTGGAAGAAGTGATGTGACCCTGCCCACAGTTCCGAAGTGCTATCAATGTGGGGAAGTTGGACATTTTATCGCACAGTGCCCAAATAAGGGAAATTTAACAGATATAGCAATGGAAGTTGCCAAAGCATTGAAGAAAATACCTGCAAAGAAGCCGGCGGAAAAACTTCAGAGGGCCCCAGTGAAGGAGTCAACTGGGCGCCCTGTCACAACAGTCAACTCGAAACCCACCCGTATATGCCAGACCCCTGGAACAGCTAAGTTCAACCCGAAGGAAAGGAGTCCATGGAAGTCAAGTGTGAAGGTGCAAGCCACCAAGCAGACAAAAGGTACCACCCCATGGGCCTCCTCCTAAGCTAGTGGGGCCCTCCCCAATTGTCCCTATCCAGGTAGAAGGTATATACACAAGAACCCTGCTGGACACCAGAGCTCAAGTTACATTGCTCTACAGGGACTTCTACGACAAACATCTCAAGCATGTGCCATTACAGAAATTGGAGGAACTAGAGATATGGGGATTAGGTACTCAGAACTGACGTGTGATCCAAGGAGGTCCCAAAGGCTAGATCTATTGTAAGATAGATCTTATATTGTAAGCATGGACCAATGCAGTGATATGCTTGCTCCAATGGGGTTTCTGCTCAGCAGTTAATGTCCCCAACATGTTCAGAAGAGTCCTGTTGAACCTCTCCGGTTGAGGGTCCCCTTGTGGGTGGTAGGGAGTAGTCCTGGACTTTTGAATGCCTAGTAGATCCAATAGTCTTTTTATTAGCCTGCTCTCAAAGTCTCTTCCTTGGTCCGAATGTATCAGTTGAGGTAAGCCATAATGGATGAAGAACTTTTCTACGAGAGTCTTTGCTACTGTGGCTGCTTGCTGGTCTCTAGTAGGGAACGCCTGGGCATAGCGGGTGAAATGATCTGTAACCACTAAAATGTCCCCTTGCCCACTCAGGTCGGGTTCCAGGCACAAAAAATCTATGCAGACTAGATCCATCGGCCCTTGGCTCTCTAGGTGGCCCATTGAAGCAGCCCTCTGAGGCAGTCTTCCGTTGTATGCACCTGAGGCAGGAATGACAATAGCTCTCCACTTTGGTCCTCATGTGGGGCCAGTAGAATCTGTCCCTTATGAGTTGAAGAGTCCTCTTGGCTCCTAGATGACCATGATGGTCGTTCAGGGCCATCAGCACCCTCTCTCTGTGCTTTTTTGGCAAAAGCAGTTGCCACTTCTTTTCGTGATCTTCAGAGGGGTCCCTTCGGTAGACCACCGCTTGTTGTAACTGCAACCAATCCCAATCTTTCAATAGTAGCCACGCTTCTTTCCAGGGGCTCTTTCACAGCAGATCGGGCTGTTTGTTCTCCATTGCATTCAGCACTAATCCACAGAGCGAATCTTCCTCCTGATCTGTAGCACTGACCCCCGAAGGAGCAGCTGGTTTTCTTGGGTTTACCATTTACCTCCTCCACCTTGTAACTTGTCGTTCTTGTCTAGGGGTTACCAAGGTTGATAACCCAATAACTGCAGAGACCGACACTTGAATTCCTTTAGGAATTTTTATTTGCTTAAAACGTTGAACAGAAACACAGTTGGGAATAGAGGGAATAGGTATGGAAGCTCAGGCACTTTGGAAACTGCTGACACTTAATAAATGTCTCTCTCTAGGTAATCCAGGGAATAGCCACTAGCAACTGGATATTTCAACTGTTGGATAAATCCTGGTTTATGGATTTAGCAGCCGACACACGACTCAAACTTAGCAAAGTCTCTGCCACAGACTTGGTTGCAAACTTTAGATGAACGCAGAAAGTCTCTCACAGGAACTTAGTTGTAACTGAAGGATGAAAATAGGAACTTTCTTACAGTACCAGTATCTTGCAGCCGAGACTCGGAAACGGATGGATCCGCACTCCAGGCCATGAGTTCCCCTGGGGGCTGGTCAGGAGCACCAGGACCAAGGAGTCAGAACATACTTCTGGACCGGAACCCAGAACCATGTGACTTCAGCACCTTAAATACCCTCTCCTGGAATACACAGCGAGACAACGCACCCACTGATTGGCTCCAAGAGAGAGATTGGTACCCAATTCGTCCAACCAGACTGCGTTCCAATGCCTGTCAAGGTGCTACCTACACTATGACCAGCAGAACATTAGTACAGCCCAGCCAAACTGATGCCAAAACCACAATTTAGAGCAATTAACCCCAAGACCCAACTATAGTCTTGGGCAAAAACTAAATTTACAGACATAGCATGTACTCTTCATGAGTACACGCTACATAAGTGATATAAATAAAGGTTTGGTGGGTTTTTACTGATGATACAAAGTATGCAATAAGGTTGATACCCTTGGGGGTATTATGGAACATGATTTGGTATTGCTGGAAAATTGGTCAAAGCAATGGAAACAGTTCAGTGTTTCTAAATGTAAAATAACAGGGAAAAATAATCCATTGAAGTACAATATTGGGGGTACAGTGTTGACTGGCTGGCACTACAGAGGAAAAAGATTTTGGAATACTTATTTCAGATGATTGCAAAATGAGCAGCATGTCCATGCAGTGGGAAAAGCAAATAGGATTTCAGGATGTATCACTAGAGGGATCACCAGCAGGAGGAAGGAGGTCCTGATTCCTCACATAGATCTTTAGTTATCACTAGAGGGGTCACCAGCAGGAAAGAGGTCCTGATTCCCCTATATAGATCTTTAGTTATCACTAGAGGGATCTCCAGCAGGAGGAAGGAGGTCCTGATTCCCCTATATAGATCTTTAGTTATCACTAGAGGGATCACCAGCAGGAGGAAGGAGGTTCTGATTCCTCTATTTAGATATTTATCACTAGAGGGATCACCAGCAGGAGGAAGGAGGTTCTGTTTCCCCTAAAAAGAGCTTTAATTACCACTAGAGGGATCTCCAGCAGGAGGAAGGAGGATCTGTTTCCCCTATATAGATCTTTAATTATCACTAGAGTGATCAACAGAAGTAGGAAGGAGGTCCTGATTCGCCTATATAGATCTTTAGTTAGACCTTATTTAGAATACAGTGTAGAATACTGAATTCTGGAGAACTTCCTTACAAAAAGATATTGATAAATTAGAACAAGTTAAGAGAGAGAGACAACAAAAATGATTAAAGGTCTGGGGGATAATACATATCAGAAGAGACTGCAGTAACTTAAAATGTATAAACTGGAGGAAAGAAGAGAAAGGGGAGACATTATTATTATTATACAGGATTTATATAGTGCCAACAGTTTACACAGTGCTTTACAATATAAAAGGAGACAATACAGTTACAATACAATAAAATACAAGAGGATTAAGAGAGCTTACAATCTAATAGGGACACGATTGAAACATTTAAATACATTATGGGTGTAAATTAGGTTCAGGAGGGCAGTATTTTCAATATGAAGCCAAGACCAAGAACACAGGGACATGACCTCAAACTAATAGGAGAAAAGCTCAAAACTAATCTTAGAAAGCATTATTTTATTGAAAGGGTAGTTGATACTTGGAACAGACTTTTAGTAACGTTAACCAGCCAGTTAACAGTAGGTGGATTCAGACATGCTTGCAACAAACATAGATCTATACTCAAAAAAGAAATTGAGCAGACTCGATGGACCACTTGGTCTTTTTCCTGCAGACACTCTTCTATGCTTCTAAAGCAACCCATGCATGGGGAGGGGTTAGGGGAAGCTGTTTTCACTGCATTGGGAGAAGACTGTGATTTTTGATACAAGCTATATCAGCCACTAGTGATAATCGCATCCAAAATCTGGCAGGCTGCTTGCACTTGATACATTCAGCCTGCCCATACATAGTTCAAATCTTGGCCGTCTCCTGCTGAACTGGCCGAGGTTCGAACCATCTATGGCCGGCCTTACACAACAGCCTTTCTACCCTGCCCTACCTGCTCTATTCAGAAGGGGGATGGGGAGGCATATAATCCAAAGGCAAATAGCTTATATAAATTATTAGTTTATAAATATATTAACTGAAAAAATACAATTGATCCCAACCATTTTAGTATAATTAAAATTGGAGCTATTAGAACAAACTGAATAGAGAAATTGTATGCACATTTGAAAGGAAAGTTGTTGTGTATATTTATTCTTTTTGCATCTACCCTTTCTGCAAATCGCATGAAATACCCGTTGATCCTGTCAGACCAGTATCCCCAATGTCTCATCCTATTATAGGGTGACAATGCTCGTCTGCATTTTCAGAAATCATGGCAGCATTGTAACCTCCACATCATTTATGTTTGCCCTGACTATGGTATGACATAGTATTGGCACCCCAGATAAACAAGCTATTAGCTATGGTCATGCATGGTCTTGCCCACCATTCCTGGCACTGCCCTTCCCCTCCCAAATGCACCTCCTTGTAGAAATTAGTGCTCAGTAAGTTCTAAGAATGCTGGGAAATTTAGCTCCAGGGGGTGATATTTTGGCACACAATTATGCCTCCCTCAGACTTAGTGCAGAACATGGAAAAGGGATGGAAGGTCACCTGGCTATTTCTAAAAAGGGTTGGAATTTTTAAAAATAAAATTTACAGTGGAATATCTTGGCAAAGCTCATATTGCACAGTGTTGTCTTAGTCTCAATATTGCCTTTGTTGTCATTGCCTATATTGTTACTGTTCAATGGTGAGTTATACTGTTAAATTATTTCTGTTAAAATATAAAAAAAAAATTCTATCACCACAAAATTAGGAGAATTTTTCTTATATACTCACTAAAGCTGAAAAAGGCTTTGTAGACAGGAATCTCACACATTACCTCCAAAACGTTTCCAAAGAAATAATTATATTGACAAAATCCACTCACGCAGTTAAAACTTGAAAATCCATATGAATTATTTCTGCAGTTCATGAGCTTTCTAACAATAACTGCGTATAGGTGGTTGATATTTGTAGAAGGTAGGCCAGGCAAGACGTCAGCTATCTTGCCAGAGATACCCACATGTCCCAATCTGTAGCTCTCAGGATACCACGTTGTCAGTTATATATATAAAATGGGATCATTTACATTTAGTTTTATGAGGCAATAAATGTATTCTCTATAGATAGAAACCAAGGTGTTTATTCAGCACAATTGTTCTAGGATTGCACTTGTTCTATTTATGTCCAAGAACATTATTTAAATATGATGTATAATTTTGGAATCCTCTAGCACTGTGTGCTTATTTAGATTTGTGGTATTCCTGACTGACAGCAATATGCAGTTTATATGGTAGGTGTCATATAACAGATGCAATTAGAAGGAATTTATAGGAATAAAAAAAAGAAAAAGAGTTTAAGAAAACTGTTGTATGAGAGAGAGGGAGGCCACCATTTCTGAACTCTCCTACTGAAAATTCTAGTAATTGACAGTTTTGGCCATTTTTTTGTTCAAATTTACATTTCCCAAAATAATACACAGAATTGGATTACTTAACCACTTGACCACTGGGCACTTAAACACCCTTAATAACCAGACCAATTTTCAGCTTTCGGTGCTCTCACATTTTGAATGACAATTACTCAGTCATGCAACACTGGACCTATATGAAATTTTTGTCCTTTTTTTCACACAAATGGAGCTTTCTTTTGGTGGTATTTAATCACCGCTGGGTTTTTTATTTTTTGTGCTATAAAAGAAAAAATACAGAAAATTCTGTAAAAAAATGAATTTTTCTTCATTTCTGTTATAAAATTTAGCAGATTAGTAATTTTTTCTTCATAAATTTTGGCCAAAATTTATACCACTACATATCTTTGGTAAAAATAAGTACAAATTGGTGGATATTATTTGGTCTTTGTGAAAGTTATAGAGTCCACAAGCTGTGGTGCCAATATCTGAAAATTGATCACACCTGAAGTACTGACGGCCTATTTCAATTCTTGAGACCCTAACATGCCAGAAAAGTACAAATACCCCCCAGATGACCCCTTTTTGGAAAGAAGACATTCCAAGGTATTTAGTAAGAGGCATGATGAGTTTTTTGAAGTTGTCATTTTTTCCCACAATTCTTTGCAAAATCAAGATTTTTTTTACTTTTTTTTTTTTTTTTTTCACAAAATTGTCATATTATCAGTTTATTTCTCACACAGCATATGCATACCACAAATTACACCCCAAAACACATTCTGCTATTACTCCCGTGTACGGCGATACCACATGTGTGAGACTTTTACACAGTGCGGCCACATACAGAGGCCCAACATGCAGGGAGCGCCATCAGGCGTTCTGGAGCACCCAGGACAATTCTGACATTTCTCTCCTACATGTAAAAATCATCATTTATTTGCTAGAAAATTACATCGAATCCCAAAACATTATATATGTTTTTTTAGCAAACACCCTGGAGAATACAATGGTGGTCGTTGCAACTTTTTATCTCGCACGGTATTTGCGCAGCAATTTTTCGAATGCTTTTTTTTGGAAAAAAAACAGTTTTGTGCTTAAAAAAAAAAACACAGTAAAGTTAGCCCAATTTTTGCATAATGTGAAAGATGAAGTTACACCGAGTAAATTGATACCTAACATGTCACTCTTCAAAATTGCACAGGCTCGTGGAATGGCGCCAAACGTCGCTACTTAAAAATCCCCATAGGCGACGATTTAATTTTTTTTTTACTGGTTATTGGGTTTGAGTTACAGAGGAGGTCTAGGGCTAGAATTATTGCTCTCGCTCCAACGTACGCAGCGATACCTCACATGTGTGGTTTGAACACCGTTTTCATATGTGGGCGGGACTTACGTATGCGTTCGCTTCTGCATGCGAGCACATGGGGACAGGGGCGCTTTAAAAAAAAAAAAAAAAAAATGTTATTGTTCATTTTACTTTATTTATTTTAGTTTGACATTTTTTTCCCCAAAAATAAATTTTTTGATCACTTTTATTCCTATTACAAGGAATGTAAACATCCCTTGTAATAGGAATATGGCATGACAGGTCCTCTTTACAGTGAGATGTGGGGTCAATAAGACCCCGCATCTCACCTCTAAGCTGGGAAGCCTGAAAAAAAAAAAAAAAAAAAAAAAAAGGTTCTGGATTTGATAGTATTGGCGAGTCGGTAGAAGCACCGGAGGGCGGCGGGAGGGGGGGGGGGTGTCTATGGCTGGGTATTGCAGGGTATCACCGACTATGGCTGGGTATATCAGAGTATGGCTGGGTATCTCAGAGTATGGCGTTGCAGAGTATTGCGTTGCAGAGCATTGCAGGATATTGGAGGGTGTTGCAGAGCATTGCAGAGTGTTGCACGGTATTGGCGGGTGTTGCAGAGCATTGCAGAGTGTTGCAGGGTATTGGTGGGTGTTGCAGAGCATTGCAGAGTGTTGCAGAGCATTGCAGAGTGTTGCAGGGTATTGGAGGGTGTTGCAGAGCGTTGCAGGGTATTGCAGAGTATTGCAGGGTAATGCAGAGTATTGCAGAGTATTGCAGGGTATTGCAGAGTATTGCAGGGTATTGCAGAGTATTGCAGGGTATTGCAGGGTATTGCAGAGTATTGCAGGGTATTGCAGGGTATTGCAGGGTATTGCAGAGTAATGCAGGGTAATGCAGAGTAATGCAGAGTAATGCAGAGTAATGGCAGGGTATTGCAGAGTAATGGCAGGGTAATGCAGAGTATTGCAGTGTAATGCAGAGTATTGCAGGGTATTGCAGGGTATTGCAGAGTAATGCAGAGTAATGCAGAGTAATGCAGAGTATTGCAGGGTATTGCAGGGTATTGCAGAGTAATGGCAGGGTATTGCAGAGTATTTGCAGGGAATTGAGGGGTTAATTTTCAGTGAGCAGCGATGTGGGCACTGCAGATGCAGCCCACATCGCTGCTGACACCGATCTCTTCCCCCTCCGCTGTTCCAATCGGTACAGAGAGGGGGAGGGAGGAACCGGCGTCATAACATGACGCCGGTTTGTTTACAAGTGATCACTCCGTCATTTGACGGAGCGATCACATGGTAAACGGCCGCGCTGAGCGGCCGTTTACCGTGATGCGCCGGGTCCTGTGGACCCGGCGGTCACGGATGCTCTCGAGTGCGCGCCCCAGGGGGCGCGCGAGAGCGGAATTCTGGGAGGACGTCATATGACGGCCTCCCACAGTTAAGAAACCGCCCTGAAGCCGTCATTCGGCTATAGGGCGGTTATTAAGTGGTTAAAGATAGGCTTTAACCACGCAAATGACACTGTCTCTAGAATTGCCCTAGCAGTGATTCCTCGCCACTCCTTCCTTTTCTATAGTCTGAATTCAGTTTAGTGTTTAGACATGTGCAGCTCTTTCCGTTCCAAATTGAAATTCGGACACATTTTTAGTAAAGTAACATGCAAATGGAGCATGGTTACATACCTCCAACCGAACCTGGATGCAGCCAGTGCATCAAGGGTCAGTGTTTCTGCAATTACTAGGCCAGCTTATGTGCAGCCCTAGGACAAAGTTCAGAAAGCTATGTGCCTCTGGCCATCTGTGTGAATGAAGACTAATGTGATTTTTTACTGATTCACTCTATTCTGTATGAAAATTAACATTCAACCTGAACTACTACTGCCAGAGGTAGCAGTGCCACTTACTAGCAACAGAAGGACAGACACAGTAATCAGGGCCCAAGAGACATCCAAAGAAGCTGAACTCTTAAAGAGGAAGTAAACTCTCCCACGCTAATGCTTCTTTTCATTTAGTCCATTATAATAAGTAATTATCAAACTATAGCCAGTGTAATCAAGCCCAAATTGCATATTAAATATATATTATTGTTTTCTGAGTCCACAGTGAAGTGTATTTCCACCCTTACATTGAGCACTTCCTGTACTGTTAACCAAGCCTCCTTCTCAATCCAACATTTCTATGGCAACCCTGCTTCCCTGTTCATAGTTGACTTGTTTTTTTTCATAGTATTTACTTGTGCCTATTGTCTAATGTTTGCCTTTGTCAGTCTTATCAGCTTCAGCTGATAAGACTGTAGTAATGGCCAGGTTTACACTGCATGTGATGTCACATGGTCACATGGTGTGTAGGAGGAAGCTCTGAGTGATTATGCAGCCTCCTGGGAGTTCAGCGTTGTGCCGTAGGAAGTATTGATAACAGAAAGATAAGCACATAAGCACATTTATTATCAAGAGGACTTGGTTTTTGCCCCAATAGACACTTTGATTTGTTTGGAACTATTTTAGATGTTAATAGGTTTTCACGAGCTTTAACACTCAAGAAACATTTCTTGGACATTTCTCCCACAGACATTGAAGCTGAGGTTTCCTTTGACACCTGCGAGCGGGGTGAGTCTCCTGATCTTCCTTCACCTGTCAAGTTTTGTGATACTTGTGCATTATTAGATTTACAGGATCTTGCTATGGAATCGGATTCCTTCCCCCTTGACCCTATCGATGTTTCCCTAAAAATGTCATTTAAGACTAGATCCAATTTTTACCCTATCGAGTCAAGGGGCAAGGATCTGGATTTATTCCAAAAAATGGTGGAGAGAGACTTGACCCGCCTTGCTCGCACTTGTCATAAAAAAACATTTCTTGACAATTTAACAAATGCTGAAAAAAACGCTTTCAAATCATTGTCAACAGATATAAACATAGTTATCAAGAATGCGGATAAGTGAGGCAGTGTGGTGGTCCTGAATTCATGTGATTATACCCCAATTTAATGTTACCTTTTATGATATACTAGTGTTCCAGTTCTGTTTCTTATTTTCCATCAGCTTTTTCAGCCATCCCAAAATCTAACGTTATAATAGTCATAGGTTTATTCACAATAACACCTTCTACAAGCTTGTCACATGGGATCAAAATGATAACATCCATGTGAATGTCTAAAATTATACATGTGTGCGCTAGTCAGACACACCAAGTGGGTGGTAATTGACATTTCTTCCCCATATTTACTAAGATTATAGAGGGGGGTTTGTCTAGTTTGTGAATGTCACCCATATATAGATATTTTCAGATACAGTATATATTACATGGGTATAGTCTCATAGACATGGGACACACTCACTATTTTACATGTATGTGGTTTACTGATATAACCCAGATATTGGGGATTTTGTATATACCGCATTACACACTTTGCGGTTTATGCAATTTATTGATGCGGTTTATATACAGCACATTTCACATTTAACCATTGTACAGATCTGGAAATATTCTTTTTCCGCGACTATAGTCTTTTAACAAGTAAATCTTTATATATTTTTTCACTTTACATAATCTAGAGAGGTGTCATTTACATTAGGTTAATAAATAAATAATAATAAAAATAAGGAATAGAAATCAAGAGATCTCACAGCATTGTAGCGTGATCCCTTCTGCATATATATAGTCCACAAACCGTGTTCACATGAGTTTATACATATTGTGGTTATATATATCATCATTTTATCTTATGCGGAATTGATCATGTTCAATCACCCGTTATAGCCATTGCATCCTTGCCTCTATTCCATCATAGACTCTCTTATACTATTCACTCAGGTCATTGGTCTTCAAAGAAAAGGAGATGTTTCACAGCATTATAGTGAGATATTTCCTTTTCATATTACACAACCTATATAAAAATGTCTAAGTGACTTTATATACACTGCGATTACACACTATATATCACTATTCTATGTAGAACAGTTGGTGTCTGTACACTAGTTGCATTTATTGTATTACAGACATTTCTGCACGTCGCTGTATTGGTGTTTTTATATGGGCGACCCGTGTGAATAACATGAGTCAATTATAGTTTAGGAAGGAAGGGGTTAAAATGTTTGTTCCTTTTCTTGCCCATTAATCGTAATATCTATGGAATATTCAAGTAGATGGTTGATTGCCTAAAGCATACGCCTGATTTGGGTGCATTTACTGTTTTAGGCACTTGATTGAGGCGTCTAGGCTTATTCTAGTGTCCGTGAGGGTTCTAAAAGGTTTTTTGTTTTTCTTTTTTGTTTCTGTTTTTATTCAACTATTTTACATGTTATATTTGTATATTTGTGTCTTTTTATAGTGGTAGTTGCAGGTACATACTTTATTTTATGCATTGATTGGTGTATTTACATTAATTTACACATCGATAAAAACACGAGATTGGTTGGTGTATGTACAACTTTAGAAATATTTGGCAATTGTGATCTGCTTCTGAATCTTGGATTTTCCATGCATGCATACTACTTGTCATCGAAATAAGTCCATCAATTGTATGGTTTCATATTGGTTCTTTCATTATTATTCTTTTCTTTTTTCACCAACAGTTCACATAAATATGGCCATCGATCTGATGTGATTTTATTTAGTGCAGGTTCATCCCTGTCACTGTTATAACACAGTTCATTCTCTAAATATTTGAGTTTATTTACATACATATAAACATTCAATACTGTTTTACTTTGAATCTTATGACATTTATTCATATTCTTTATCTATGCATTAAAAGGCTACTCTGCACTAGTGCACAATTATATGTATTATTATCACCTTTACACCAATATATTTATATACACACATTTATACACGCCTATATACATATATACATTTTTCTTTTTATTTTCACACTTTGTTATTTTCACCTCTATATGTATATATATATATTTTTTACATATTTATACTTTTCATCTAATCACGTTTCAACACACAGACATGTTCACCTTTCTTTCCCCTTTTTTCCTTTCCCAGTTATTTTCACCAACCAACAACTGGGTGTGGAATGCATGTGTGGAGAATCTATGATGATAGCCTTATCAGCTGTCATGGTTTTACCTCTGATTTCACTGTGGTGTGCTTATACATGAACAGTATATATTTGTTTGTTATTCAGAACATAAGCTAGCTATGAGTAAGCGCTGTTTGTAGCGTGAAACGCGTTAGCTATTTTATTCAAAAATCCTTTTTTGTTCCCTTTTTGCTGTGACGTTTTGTTCAATGAAGTTTTGCACTTGCATTTTGAAGAAATAAAGGCATCTAATTTTTACACAATCCGGAGTGCGGCTATCCAGAGTTTTGTTCTGTTTCTACACATAGAGAGTGTGCCGTAAATCAGGGGAGATCTGGGCATGCTCAGTGACGTCATTCTAAAGAACAAAAATGATTACAATAATATTAAGCAAGTAAGGAGATATCTACAAGCAGTGTTCATTAGGGTTTTTTATGCTGATTTACATGGGACAAAGTTGTGGGGGAGAGTTTACAACCACTTTAATTCAACCAGTGGCTGCCTGTCCACTAGGTGTGCATGGGTGCTGCCCCCCCCCCCCATCCATGCATCCATCCCCCTGGTCTACATACAGGGGTCCCAGACCATGGATTCCAATGGGGATTTTTTTTTAAGCACGTGATTAGAGCCAGAGGCTCTAATATGCTTCAAAAAAGGGTGGTCTCGGGGGGCAGTGCGCTCCGAGCCCACCCAGTTGTGTTATAATAGCGAATTAATATTCCATATTGTAACACAAAATCTCCTCCTGGCCAATCAGGAATCAGGACCCGTCACCCGATTGGCCGAAAGGAGTTTAGATTGGATTGGCCGGCAAGAGACACAAGGCACATGGAGGAGAGGAGGGAGAAGACGCATACAGGGCAACTGAGCAGCCTGCAGCCCTGAGAGAAGCCACCGCCTCCCGCCATGCTACCTTTAAAAAGGGGTAAGTGCAGGGACCCGACTGACTCACTGACCAGCATGGGGGTGCCTCCCATGACCCCCGTGACCCAGCTGTCCGTGACCCGACCGACTGGGGGGAGGGTGTTTCGGTGGGTGGATTGTCAACTAAGCTGACTCCAGCTTGGCAACACTAAATTTAAATAGAAACAAATAAATACTCCTGCTTAGGGCAGGGTGGCTACATGTAGGCAAGCCCAGAAACTAGAGGACGCAAATTGTGTCTGCCTATTTAGCCAAAATGGTGGTGTTCTTATGCTTTTTTTTCCCTGCAAGATTGAAGCGCATAGCACCTACCTACTGGAAAAGGAATTCCTGAACTCTAATAATCTAATAATGGCATCTTAACAGGTCAGTGCTAGATAATATTAACTTGTGATGGCACTGGGGGGGGGGGGTCATAAATAACATATCAATAATGGATATGAGTAAAGAGGGTGCTGCCATTGAAAAGCCTTTTGTGACAGGGTGTCTGAGAGAACACTTGGAAAAATATCTTCTTACTTCCCATTGAGTCTGCAGGACAGGAAATAAAGGCAAATCTCCTGATTAGGCCACCGGATTACAAAATACAAAAAAATAAACTAACAAGGGCTTTATACCTCCCTATGATATTCAAAATGAAAAAACAAAACAAAAAATGCTTTGTATTTACTGTAAATATGCTTTAACCAGCCAATAGTACAATGCTACACCCTCTTTCATTCTAGGCCATTTTTCAGGTTGCAGTGCTGTGCGAGATTGACTCACAATTACTCAGTCATGCAATAGCATACCTAAATCAATTATATATATATTTTTTGAGACAGACAGATTTATTTTAATCATGCTATTTAATTTAAACTACTGTGGATTTTTTTTTATAAGTATAAAATATAAAAAAAAACAAAAAACGGTTTCCTTTACCTTCTGTGTTAATAAATTTAGA
The DNA here is from genome assembly GCF_037356315.1 of Lithobates pipiens. Taxonomy (NCBI): domain Eukaryota; kingdom Metazoa; phylum Chordata; class Amphibia; order Anura; family Ranidae; genus Lithobates; species Lithobates pipiens. Next base: position 150,110,106 of record NW_027507758.1, on the reverse strand, counting down.
CTTAAAAAAGAAGCTCAAGATTTTTATTTTTTTTAAGAATCATACTTACCTAGGTACATCTGTTCCCCGCCACCCAGTGGTGTATTTAGGTTTGATGCTGCACTAGGCCTAACTAAACTCATGCACCCCCTATTTTAAATACGACCCATCCTTCCTATCAAGGCCACTATCTATCACTATCCTATCTGTAAACCACACCCCTTCCTCTTTAGGCCCCACCTTTTCCTCTTACAGCTCCACCTTGTCCTCTCTGCATTAAAAGTGGGTACCAAGTGCCTACTTGTATATTTTGTTGTTTTATATACCATTTTAAATGTTGTATCTATTATTTTAAGAGATAATAATCGTCAAATAAAATAATGAAAAGTTGAATGAAAAATTAAACCATTTTTACAAAGACCAGTCACCCATGTCAAGTATACTATATGGATCACAGCTGCTGTAATTGGTTGAATTAACACGCGGTCAGTCAACCTGAACAGTAACACCACACAAAGGCTTGAGCTGATGTTACTGGACATTCATACACCATTTGCACCATTCATACAAGACAGTGCCACTGTAGATATCAACACATTCTGTCTTTTATAGTACTTACGCCTTAGCACACACAATCACACACCATTCACTCCATACTTACATCAATCAATCCATCATGAAACTCACATGGAGAGGGATTAAAACACCTATCATGATTTTACTGCCTGGTCCATTTGTGACTCTTTTATCCATGTTTAGTACATGTGTAGCACCCTCTAACTAAAGGTAGGTGCTAAAGTAGTATTTTTCTAGCTCAGAGCCCAAGTGCAGGTAAATTTAGCCAGGCCTGTGTTTCATTTCAGGCCTGGTTGTTGTGATTTGGGACTGGGAGTGTCTAGTGTAGTGGGGGTGTGGCCACCTGTACTTTAATAATAATAATAATACATTTTATTTATAACGCACTTTCCATCAAATGATCTCAAAGTGCTACATGGTTACAATCAAAACATACAACTAACATACATTTTTTTTAAAAATTGTTAAAAAGAAATGTCTTTAATCCTTTTTTAAAACTTTCAGTTGATTGAAATACCCCCAGACTATCAGGCAGAGCATTCCACAAATGTGGGGCAGCAGCACAAAAGGCCCTATCTCCCATTTTCTTTAATCTGGTTTTTGGAATTTGGAGAAAATTTTATTGTGTTGAACGAAGGGAACGAGATACATTTTGCAATCTCAGAAGTTCCTTAACCACTTCCCGACCGCCGCACGACGATGTACGTCGACAGAATGGCACGGGCAGGCATAAGGGCTTACATGTACGTCCTTGCCTTCCCGCGGGTCGGGGGCCCGATCGGGCCCCCGCCCGGTGCCTGCGGCGGTCGGTATTCGTTCGGGAGCGATCCCGGATGAGGGGACGGCCATTCATTCATGGCCACCCCCTCGCGAACCCTCCCGACGAATGAAAATCCTCCGTGACATCACTTCCTCTCCTGTAATGTAAACACAGGAGAGGAAGTGATGTAATCTCTCCTCCGTGTCGGTATTTTTCGTTCCGACACCGAGGAGAGAGGATCGGTGAGTTGCACCAACACGACACTACACAGTAGAACATGCCAGGCACACTCACACCCCCCCGATCACCCCCCCAATTACCCCTGCCCCCAAGTCACAGTGACACCAATGTCATTATTTTTTTTTTTTTTTGCATTGGTGTAATTTGTGACTGTAATAACTGTTAGGGCAGTTAGGGTTAGCCCCCTTTAGTTCTAATGTACCCCCCTAACCCCCCCAATAAAGGTTTAACCCCGTGATCCCCCCCCGTCGCCAGTGTCACTAAGGCTGGGTTCACATTGCAGCGGTTTATGAGAACGAATGTGATTCGCACCGCACTGCAGTGCAAATCACATCCGATCTCTGTGCGATTCGAGTTCAGCCATACAGATAGTATGGCTGAATTCGCATCGCACCCGCCGCACCCGCCGCAAATTCGCACGGGACCCTTTTTTTGGCCCGCAGCAGAATCGGATCACATGGGTGTTCACACCATGCGATCCGAGTTTGCAGATCGCACTGCGATATGCAAACTGATCTGGGGGTGTCATTAACATTTCACTGACACTCCCAGCAGTTCGCATAGGGCAGTGTGAACTGCCGCCGGGAGGCATGCGATGCGGGAACCCGCCGCGGATTCGTGGCGTTCCCGCATCGCTCCAGTGTGAACCCAGCCTAATAAGCGATCGTTTTTCTGATCGCTGTATTAGTGTCACAGGTGACGCTAGTTAGGCAGGTAGGTATTTAGGTTCGCCGCAGCTTTTTATAGCGCCAGGGACCCCCATATACTACCGCATAAAGCCCACTGATTGCCCCCTAGTTAACCCTTTCACCAGTGATCACCATATAACTGTTACAGGTGACGCTGGTTGGTTAGTTATTTTTTTATAGTTTCAGGGCACCCGCCATTTATTACCTAATAAAGGTTTAACCCCCTGATCACCCGGCGGGTGTCATTTGTGATTGTAATAACTGTTAGGGCAGTTAGGGTTACCCCCCTTTAGTTCTAAGGTACCCCCCTAGCCCCCCCAATAAAGGTTTAACCCCGTGATCACCCCCCGTCGCCAGTGTCACTAAGGCTGGGTTCACATTGCAGCGGTTTATGAGAACGGATGTGATTCGCACTGCACTGCAGTGCAAATCACATCCGATCTCTGTGCGATTCGAGTTCAGCCATACAGATAGTATGGCTGAATTCGCATCGCACCCGCCGCACCCGCCGCAAATTCGCACGGGACCCTTTTTTTGGCCCGCAGCAGAATCGGATCACATGGGTGTTCACACCATGCGATCCGAGTTTGCAGATCGCACTGCGATATGCAAACTGATCTGGGGGTGTCATTAACATTTCACTGACACTCCCAGCAGTTCGCATAGGGCAGTGTGAACTGCCGCCGGGAGGCATGCGATGCGGGAACCCGCCGCGGATTCGTGGCGTTCCCGCATCGCTCCAGTGTGAACCCAGCCTAATAAGCGATCGTTTTTCTGATCGCTGTATTAGTGTCACAGGTGACGCTAGTTAGGCAGGTAGGTATTTAGGTTCGCCGCAGCTTTTTATAGCGCCAGGGACCCCCATATACTACCGCATAAAGCCCACTGATTGCCCCCTAGTTAACCCTTTCACCAGTGATCACCATATAACTGTTACAGGTGACGCTGGTTGGTTAGTTATTTTTTTATAGTTTCAGGGCACCCGCCATTTATTACCTAATAAAGGTTTAACCCCCTGATCACCCGGCGGGTGTCATTTGTGATTGTAATAACTGTTAGGGCAGTTAGGGTTACCCCCCTTTAGTTCTAAGGTACCCCCCTAGCCCCCCCAATAAAGGTTTAACCCCGTGATCACCCCCCGTCGCCAGTGTCACTAAGGCTGGGTTCACATTGCAGCGGTTTATGAGAACGGATGTGATTCGCACTGCACTGCAGTGCAAATCACATCCGATCTCTGTGCGATTCGAGTTCAGCCATACAGATAGTATGGCTGAATTCGCATCGCACCCGCCGCACCCGCCGCAAATTCGCACGGGACCCTTTTTTTGGCCCGCAGCAGAATCGGATCACATGGGTGTTCACACCATGCGATCCGAGTTTGCAGATCGCACTGCGATATGCAAACTGATCTGGGGGTGTCATTAACATTTCACTGACACTCCCAGCAGTTCGCATAGGGCAGTGTGAACTGCCGCCGGGAGGCATGCGATGCGGGAACCCGCCGCGGATTCGTGGCGTTCCCGCATCGCTCCAGTGTGAACCCAGCCTAATAAGCGATCGTTTTTCTGATCGCTGTATTAGTGTCACAGGTGACGCTAGTTAGGCAGGTAGGTATTTAGGTTCGCCGCAGCTTTTTATAGCGCCAGGGACCCCCATATACTACCGCATAAAGCCCACTGATTGCCCCCTAGTTAACCCTTTCACCAGTGATCACCATATAACTGTTACAGGTGACGCTGGTTGGTTAGTTATTTTTTTATAGTTTCAGGGCACCCGCCATTTATTACCTAATAAAGGTTTAACCCCCTGATCACCCGGCGGGTGTCATTTGTGATTGTAATAACTGTTAGGGCAGTTAGGGTTACCCCCCTTTAGTTCTAAGGTACCCCCCTAGCCCCCCCAATAAAGGTTTAACCCCGTGATCACCCCCCGTCGCCAGTGTCACTAAGGCTGGGTTCACATTGCAGCGGTTTATGAGAACGGATGTGATTCGCACTGCACTGCAGTGCAAATCACATCCGATCTCTGTGCGATTCGAGTTCAGCCATACAGATAGTATGGCTGAATTCGCATCGCACCCGCCGCACCCGCCGCAAATTCGCACGGGACCCTTTTTTTGGCCCGCAGCAGAATCGGATCACATGGGTGTTCACACCATGCGATCCGAGTTTGCAGATCGCACTGCGATATGCAAACTGATCTGGGGGTGTCATTAACATTTCACTGACACTCCCAGCAGTTCGCATAGGGCAGTGTGAACTGCCGCCGGGAGGCATGCGATGCGGGAACCCGCCGCGGATTCGTGGCGTTCCCGCATCGCTCCAGTGTGAACCCAGCCTAATAAGCGATCGTTTTTCTGATCGCTGTATTAGTGTCACAGGTGACGCTAGTTAGGCAGGTAGGTATTTAGGTTCGCCGCAGCTTTTTATAGCGCCAGGGACCCCCATATACTACCGCATAAAGCCCACTGATTGCCCCCTAGTTAACCCTTTCACCAGTGATCACCATATAACTGTTACAGGTGACGCTGGTTGGTTAGTTATTTTTTTATAGTTTCAGGGCACCCGCCATTTATTACCTAATAAAGGTTTAACCCCCTGATCACCCGGCGGGTGTCATTTGTGATTGTAATAACTGTTAGGGCAGTTAGGGTTACCCCCCTTTAGTTCTAAGGTACCCCCCTAGCCCCCCCAATAAAGGTTTAACCCCGTGATCACCCCCCGTCGCCAGTGTCACTAAGGCTGGGTTCACATTGCAGCGGTTTATGAGAACGGATGTGATTCGCACTGCACTGCAGTGCAAATCACATCCGATCTCTGTGCGATTCGAGTTCAGCCATACAGATAGTATGGCTGAATTCGTGTCGCACCCGCCGCAAACTCGCACGGGACCCTTTTTTTGGTCCGCAGCAGAATCGGATCGCATGGGTGTTCACACCATGCGATCCGAGTTTGCAGATCACACTGCGATATGCGAACTGATCTGGGGGTGTCATTAACATTTCACTGACACTCCCAGCAGTTCACATAGGGCAGTGTGAACTGCCGCCGGGAGGCATGTGATGCGGGAACCCGCCGCGGATTCGTGGCGTTCCTGCATCGCTCCAGTGTGAACCCAGCCTAATAAGCGATCGTTTTTCTGATCGCTGTATTAGTGTCACAGGTGACGCTAGTTAGGCAGGTAGGTATTTAGGTTTGCCGCAGCTTTTTATAGTGCCAGGGACCCCCATATACTACCACATAAAGCCCCCTGATTGCCCCCTAGTTAACCCTTTCACCAGTGATCACCATATAACTGTTACAGGTGACGCTGGTTGGTTAGTTATTTTTTTATAGTTTCAGGGCACCCGCCATTTATTACCTAGTCTCACTAGTGTACCCCTAAATTTAGGGGTGTCTACTTTCCAAAATGGGGTCATTTGGGGGGGGGTTTGTGCCATCTTGGCATTTTATGGCCTTCAAAACTGTAAGGCCGCGTACACACGCGCGGACTGTTCGCCCAACCTTGTTCGTCAAACAGTTTCGGCAAACAGTCCGCTCAAAATTAGCATGGACGGACATGGCCACACACGACGAACGAACAGTTTGCTGAAACCGTGCGCGATGACGTGAACGGCACGTACGACGGGACGAAAAATACGACGTCCTATACACTGCATTATAACTTTCGGCGTGTAAATCCTTTCTGAGCATGCGCGGAACTTAGTTTGACGAACAAGCCTACACACGGGCGGACTGTTCGCTGAAACAAGGTTTCAGCGGACAGTTTTTCGGAAATTCCGTAAAACCTTGTTCGTCAAACTGTCCGCTGAAACTGTCCGCTGAAAGCCCACACACGAGCGGACTGTCCGCCCAAACACTGTTCAGCGGACAAAGTTGGGCGAACAGTCCGCCCGTGTGTACGCGGCCTTACGCCCTTAGAAAGCCTGAAGGCGGTGCTTGGTTTTCGGGGCCCCGTACGCGGCTAGGCTCCAAAAAAGTCCCACATATGTGGTATCCCCGTACTCAGGAGAAGCAGCAGAATTTATTTTGGGGTGTCATTTCACATATGCCCATGGCATGCGTGAGCAATATATCATTTAGTGACAACTTTGTGAAAAAAAAAAAAAAAAAATTGTAATTTTCCCACAACTTGTGGCAAAATATAAAATATTCCATGGACTCAACATGCCTCTCAGCAAATAGCTTGGGGTGTCTACTTTCTAAAATGGGGTCATTTGTGGGGGTTTTGTGCCATCTTGGCATTTTATGGCCTTCAAAACTGTAATAGGTAGTGAGGAGTGAAGTCAAATATTTACGCCCTTAGAAAACCTGAAGGCGGTTCTTGGTTTTCGGGGCCCCGTACGCGGCTAGGCTCCCAAAAAGTCCCACATATGTGGTATCCCCGTACTCAGGAGAAGCAGCAGAATTTATTTTGGGGTGGCATTTCACATATGCCCATAGCATGTGTGAGCAATATATCATTTAGTGACAACTTTGTGAAAAAAAAATAAAAAAATTAAAGTTTGTAATTTTCCCGCAACTTGTGGCAAAATATAAAATATTCCATGGACTCAAAATGCCTCTCAGCAAATAGTTTGGGGTGTCTACTTTCTAAAATGGGGTCATTTGTGGGGGTTTTGTGCCATCTTGGCATTTTATGGCCTTCAAAACTGTAATAGGTAGTGAGGAGTGAAGTCAAATATTTACGCCCTTAGAAAACCTGAAGGCGGTTCTTGGTTTTCGGGGCCCCGTACGCGGCTAGGCTCCCAAAAAGTCCCACATATGTGGTATCCCCGTACTCAGGAGAAGCAGCAGAATTTATTTTGGGGTGGCATTTCACATATGCCCATAGCATGTGTGAGCAATATATCATTTAGTGACAACTTTGTGAAAAAAAAATAAAAAAATTAAAGTTTGTAATTTTCCCGCAACTTGTGGCAAAATATAAAATATTCCATGGACTCAAAATGCCTCTCAGCAAATAGTTTGGGGTGTCTACTTTCTAAAATGGGGTCATTTGTGGGGGTTTTGTGCCATCTTGGCATTTTATGGCCTTCAAAACTGTAATAGGTAGTGAGAAGTGAAGTCAAATATTTACGCCCTTAGAAAACCTGAAGGCGGTTCTTGGTTTTCGGGGCCCCGTACGCGGCTAGGCTCCCAAAAAGTCCCACATATGTGGTATCCCCGTACTCAGGAGAAGCAGCAGAATTTATTTTGGGGTGGCATTTCACATATGCCCATAGCATGTGTGAGCAATATATCATTTAGTGACAACTTTGTGAAAAAAAAATAAAAAAATTAAAGTTTGTAATTTTCCCGCAACTTGTGGCAAAATATAAAATATTCCATGGACTCAAAATGCCTCTCAGCAAATAGTTTGGGGTGTCTACTTTCTAAAATGGGGTCATTTGTGGGGGTTTTGTGCCATCTTGGCATTTTATGGCCTTCAAAACTGTAATAGGTAGTGAGAAGTGAAGTCAAATATTTACGCCCTTAGAAAACCTGAAGGCGGTTCTTGGTTTTCGGGGCCCCGTACGCGGCTAGGCTCCCAAAAAGTCCCACATATGTGGTATCCCCGTACTCAGGAGAAGCAGCAGAATTTATTTTGGGGTGGCATTTCACATATGCCCATAGCATGTGTGAGCAATATATCATTTAGTGACAACTTTGTGAAAAAAAAATAAAAAAATTAAAGTTTGTAATTTTCCCGCAACTTGTGGCAAAATATAAAATATTCCATGGACTCAAAATGCCTCTCAGCAAATAGTTTGGGGTGTCTACTTTCTAAAATGGGGTCATTTGTGGGGGTTTTGTGCCATCTTGGCATTTTATGGCCTTCAAAACTGTAATAGGTAGTGAGAAGTGAAATCAAAAATTTACGCCCTTAGAAAGCCTGAAGGCGGTGCTTGGTTTTCGGGGCCCCGTACGCGGCTAGGCTCCCAAAAAGTCCCACATATGTGGTATCCCCGTACTCAGGAGAAGCAGCAGAATTTATTTTGGGGTGTCATTTCACATATGCCCATAGCATGTGTGAGCAATATATCATTTAGTGACAACTTTGTGCAAAAAAATACAATTATTGACTTTTTTTTTTACCAAAGACATGTGGCTGAATACATTTTGGCCTAAATGTATGACTAAAATTGAGTTTATTGGATTTTTCTAATAACAAAAAGTAGAAAATATCATTTTTTTTCAAAATTTTCGGTCTTTTTACGTTTATATCGCAAAAAATAAAAATCGCAGAGGCAATCAAATACCATCAAAAGAAAGCTCTATTTGTGGGAAGAAAAGGACGCAAATTTTGTTTGGGTACAACATTGCATGACCGCGCAATTACCAGTTAAAGCAGCGCAGTGCCAAATTGTAAAAAGACCTCTGGTCATTTACCAGCAAAATGGTCCGGTCTGAAAGTGGTTAAGATAAGGTGGGGAATGTCCATATATGCATTGGTGTGTAAGAAGAGAAACCTTATACTCAATCCTAGCAGAGACCGGGAGCCAATGAAGTGATTTAAGAATCGGAGTAATATGCTCATTCTTTCGCACTCTCATCAGGATCCTAGCCGCAGAGTTTTGAATATACTGAAGCCTCTGTAGACTCTTTCTCTGAATCCCAATGAGAAGTGCGTTCCAATAATCCAGTCTAGAGGAGACAAAGGCATGAACCAACCTTTCAGCATCAGAAAGGGAAAGAATAGGACGAAGTTTAGGGATATTACGGAGATGGTAAAAAGAGGTCTTACATGAATTATTTATATGTGCTTCAAAAGGGAGTTGAGAGTCCATTTTTACACCAAGATTAGTGACTATGGACGAGACAGGGATTTTAGAACCTGAAAAAACAATACTGGTTATCAATGATGATTTAATCTGATGAGTCGTACCAATCATAATAACTTCAGTTTTGGAACTATTCAATTGCAAAAAATGTTGTTCCATCCATACTTTTATCTCCTCTAGACAGGCGGTGAGTACTGAAAGGGGTGACTGCACAGACGGTGTTTCTGCTGCTGCTTTTATGTATAGCTGTGTTTCATCAGCATAACGGTGAAATGAGATGTTATAACGGCTGATAATTTGGCCCAGAGGAATGAGATAGAGAATGAACAAAATTGGGCCAAGAACTGACCCCTGGGCGACACTGCAAGTTACCATATGCGGCTTGGATTTAAAGTGACCCAGTGAAATTTGTTCTGTCCTATTTGTAATATATGATTCAAACCGGCTAAGGGCCAAGTCATTTAGTCCAGCATTATAACAGAGCCGATCTAAAAGAAGGCCATGATCGACAGTGTCGAAAGCAGCCGACAAATCCAATAGGATAAGGAAAGAAGGAGAGCCAGCATCAGATGACATAAGAAGGCCATTTGTAACTCTAACAAGAGCAGTCTCCATACTATGAGCAAAACGAAAGCCAGATTAAAATTTTTCAAAAAGGTTGTTATGCTTAAGATGATCCTGAAGATGACTTGCAACGGCTTTCTCAAGTACTAAAGGGAAGGTTAGAAATGGGCCTATAATTAGAAAGGACTTCCGGATCAAGGGTGGATTTTTTAAGCAGAGGTCTAATAATAGCACTTTTTAAAACTGAGGAAACATGACCAGTTTGGCGAGAATGATTTATAATAACAGTAATCAGGGGACTTAAGACTGAAATATGAGTTTTTACCAGTGGAGTTGGAATAGAGTCCAAGGAACAGGTGGAGGGTTTCATCTTCCTAACAATGATTTTCACCTCTTCCATTGACACCCCTGGGAGACAATTTAATGGTTGGGACACAATGCAAATTGGAGGGACAATTTGAATGGGAGGACCAGACAAAGCAGAACGAATGCGGTCAATTTTGGATATAAAGAAATCCATAAATTTATTGCACTGCTCTTCTGAATTAACAGTAAGTGGCAGACAGTTAGGCTTAAGCAGTTGATTTATAGTTGAAAAGAGTTGCTTGGAATTTCCTGGACTATTTCGTTTAACATTAGAATAAAACTGTGACCTTGCCTCCTTAAGGGACTATGCATATAAATATTGATGCTCCCGATGAATTTGCTTGTGAACAGTGAGGCCAGAGGCTCAAAAGCGCCGCTCAAGGACCCGCCCCACTGCCTTCATCTTGCGAAGCTCATCTGTAAACCCCGGAGCTGAGCGAGTGAAGGTAACAGTTCTTGTTTTAAGTGGGGCATGAAGGTCCAACAGACTAACTAAGTTGGCTATTATATTAAGCCACGGCATTATCAACAGTGGCTCAGAGATGCCTTCTCTGCTTTCAGATGGATTGTTCTGGAAGAGAAGTGGGACCTGAGACCTGAGTGGCAGGCAGCTCATGTGAGGATCCCTGACCAATTATCTCTTGGTATTGGCAGGGGGCAGGCTTCCCATATAAGCTGGGGTCACATGCTTCCAGGGAGGAGTTCTGTGGAGCAGAAAGACAGAATGGATGTTTGAGGTGCTGTTCCACGTGTCCCCGCGTGGGGTTGCAGTGAACGCGGAGGAGGGATGGAGGAAACGTTGGGAAGGAGCTAAAGATAAGGATCTTCATCTCTAAGGAGACATCTGGATGATGTGACTGGGGAACACAGGACCTGGATGTAATGAAGGTCAAGCAGAGGAATTAGCAGTCAAGCAGGGGAGAGTAGAGCAGCATTCTGTGACCGGGGACACATAACTGTTCTGGAGGAGAAAGGTCAGTGTAACAGAAGAAGAGAAATTTGTCAGAGCAATGTAGAATGCTGTGGCCAGGGCCGGATTTCCCACAAGGCCACCAAGGCCAGGCCTCGGGGCGGCAGTGGTGCAGGGCCCACGCCGCATGTGCTGTCCACAAATCGGAGCTGAAAATCCCCACTGTATGTCACAGACAGTCATCGGACAGCTGGCATGAGCAGCACACACACGCAGTGCCAGTTCTGCTTTTTATTTGATCAAGGAGCGGGCCACTGGTGGGCGGGGCCTTGAGCTCCACTGACGCTCTGGCCCTGCCCCTTGCTATGCTGCCTGCAAGCAAGCGTGATCGGACTTGGAGGAATAGAGGCCTCGGTAGGAGTCTGACCGTGGCGCGGAGTGGAGTGGGGTTAAGTAAAACTAGCAGCAGCAGTGTGGAGGAATTGATCATATTCGGAGCTAAGCTGGCCAGGAGGACAAGGTAGGTGTTCTTTCTCCTCCCCTGGCTCCCGCACCCCATATGTAGAACTGGAAAAGTAGAAAGTTTTAAAATTTGATGGGCACACTGGCAGCATATGATGGGCACACTGGCAGCGTATGATGGCAGTGTGGCAGCGTTTAATGGGCACAGCGGCAGCATTTCATGACACAGTGGCAGCTTTTGATGGTCAATAGCATGGTGTGTATGGGCGTACTTGACTGAGGGGGGGCAGACTCACGCCCTCATAAGTGGCCGATGACTGGCTGCATGTAAGGTGACTGATGGAGCCTAATGCTTCGCCTACCCTCCTCTACGCAGCTTTCTTTCACTGCATCTTCTCCCCAGCTGAAACCATGAAGTGTCGGCGCCCCTACAGCAAGTGCTCAGACGCCGGGGTCTGCATATGTGCGGAAGGAGGCCGCGGGACTCTAGAAGATGGGTCGGGGGGCCTTTCCTCATGTGGGGGGCGGCTCACCGCAAAGTGCCGCCCTGGGCCTAGGCCAAAACACAGCACTGCCACCACATCTAAGAATGAGAACTGAGCGATCAAAGACCACTGATCGTTCGGATCTCAGAGCTGCAGGAGCAAAGCGCTGGGAACTGTTAGTCACAGGCTCTCTTCTCTGCCCCCCATGCTCAGTGGAGCTGGGCTGTGGAGGTGGTGGGAGCGGCTGGCTCAGGTGCTCAGCAGCTCACTGAGAGGCTGGAGGCTGAGTCAAGTGCCGGTTAAGGGTTGTGGGTGGATCCCAACCATATTGTCGCGATCTGAGCCCCAGCCTGGACCTGCTCTGTGACTTCAGCCAGCTGTCTGCTGAAAATGGGTCACAAGAGTGCAGAACGAACTGCACTCCTGTGATCCACAGGAGAAGTACAGCCAAACAAGCTTTGGCTGTACTTCTCCTTTAAAGTAGAACTTTACCTAAAAAAATGAAATTGCAAACAGGCAATATTTTTAAATCAGAAGAGACATAGCAAGTCTCTTCTGCATTAAAGTTACTTACCTGCTTGTCCAAGCTATACACTGAGCTACGCATTAACAGCTCAGTGTAAGGATTTTTGCAATGCGGGATGACCTAACTCCTGCACATGCCTGGATGCCCTCTCAGCGTGGCCAATGGAAACAGCTGGGGATCGGTACCCAGAAACTGCTAGGCTGAAAATGTGAACATTGAAGCACTAGGGAACAGGTGGGTATAGCTCCAGTTTAAATGTAATCCACTAGATTTTTAAGTGTTGGATAGACACAATCAGCAACAATCCTCATTCCTTTTACATAGACAGAACCATTGTGAAAGGAAGGTGAGGGGTGGCCATTGACCACAGCCATTGTCTACTGCTTGTAAACAGTTCACCGCATCTGCATTTCTGTTTTGCTATTCTGATTTTGCCTGTGATCTGCTCTGTCTAACAACAGCGCAATCACAGGCATTGTGAGCAAGCCTGGCACATGCATGCGCATTGCACAAAATGACGTTTAGAACCGTTTTCTCAGAACAACAGGTGCCCTGACTGGCTGTTTCATTACTATGGTCAGTTGTTAGGTGGTTTCATTCTGGAATGCAATTCTTTTGCATTTCAGATGGAAACTGTCATTGCCATTCATGAACATTAGACAGAAAATAGAATACAATTTTGGAAATAAAGTATAAGAGAACCTTGAAATTAGTTTCCAAGATGACATGATAATAATAGTCCTTACAGACTGTCCTTGAGAACACCAAGAATATTTAACTCCTATTTAAAAAAAATGAAAAAGAGAACCTGTCCCAGAAATCATTTCTAAGGTAGCTTTCTTAAAAAAAAACTGGTAAAAATGGGTTGGTCTAAAATGCCTTGTTGCTAGGCAACAGATCTTCACAGTACTTAGAATAAAGCTATTCAATCAATCTAGGAGAGAAGAGCTAAAGTAATATTCTTAGATTTGTAACAGAAATAAATTATGTTAGCACCAGTGCTGCATTGTGATGATTGCAAAGTATGTTTAACTATATATTACACTTTTCTGGGATGTTTAGCACCAATAATTATATACTAACATTTTTACAAGAAACCCTATCATGAAAAGGAATGTTGGTTATTCTTCCTATTATAATGAAAAGTTTTCAAAAGTTGTAACACACTGCAATTGTAATAATATTAGGGCTTTTGCAGGTAGGTGAATGGCTCAGTTCACAAATGCTAAGTCAATGAGCAATGCAGTGTGGTGCAGCTGCCTAAATTTATTGTTCAGCTTTTTTTTTCAGTATGCAAAAACAATAAAATCTTGAGATAGGCAACACCTGACATTGCCGCTAAAGAACCAAGTAGACTGATGTCACTATATAGTTTACAGATCTCTATGAAGACCCTAGATAATGTTATATGCTGACCTGTTTCATTTCTCAGAGCACAGATGAATGCCCATCCATGACTGTGTCTGATTGAGCTCACTATAAACAGAAGTGAATGATCATTTATGGGGATATATGGTTATTATTCCAAACTGTGGAAGAAAGTATTTGGTTATCTGTCATTCTTCGATTCGTATGTATGTAGGAAGGGATAAACAAGGATGGGGAATAATATAGAAATTGGGAGCCTGATCCCCAACCAGGCTACCACGAAAAATGGGGGGGCAGTTGGACTATCGCGGTACAATAAAAATAATATAACAAATAAATATATAAAAATTACAAAAGATTTAATTGATGCCAAAAAACAATTAATCGTTTACAGATATGCTAAAAAATTGGCCTCGTGCACATGGCACAGCCAGTACCCCTAGGATTGTTTAAATATACCAGACCGTAAAGAAGTATGATACAGTAAATTTATTAATCAAACAATTATATTACATACATGAATGATAAAAGAACATATGGTGGCAGTACATAAAAGGTTGCTGAACCAACTATTAATGGTATAAACAATAAACTTGCGACTTAAGTATCTTTGGAGAAAAATGCCGACATGTTTCGGACCGACCGTCCTTTTTCCTAGGCATATATTTTATCTCGTGTGTACATAGTCTAAAAGTATAATTGTAGTTGAATTAGTACAACATAATATATATCAGAACATGCAAAGAGCTTGCAAGAGAGTCATACATGATAATACATAAGATGTATAATACATACCAGCCAAGCATTGATACCAATAAGAACCAGCAGGGGGTGCAAATTTAATAGTGTGCACAATTGCCACAATATATAAAGCTGTGCCTGGTGTCAGGTAAGCCACTTTTTGCAGGTAATACAAGTATTAGGCCAATGATGTCCAAAAGCTGCTGTGGTAACAAGATCTCAACTGGGAAGGTATATAAATAGCCTATAACACCAGCATAGTGTAAGACAGCATCAGTGTGTGTCTGAACAACAAAGAGAGTATATAAGAGTAATAAGTATAATGAGATGTATTATCCATAAAGACATAGGTGACTATAATTGGAGTTTAGTAATATACATACCATGTACACAAGGCCAATTTTTTAGCATTGCTTTACTGGGGTGAGATTTACCAGCCTAGTGTTGATCGCCAGCCTGCACGAATTATATTCATTCATCGTTTACAGATAAAACATCATAGCTATACACAATATGTCACCAGTAGGTGTTCACAATGAAGCAGTTGATCACAGATATAATTTTCCTCAAATAGTTTCGCGGACATAAGCCGCTTCATCAGGAGGTTATCTGTGATAAGATCAAGAGGGTAAAGTGATAATCGGCACATAGAAAAATAAAAAGTTATCATACAGCATCATATTTAAAAAAAATCTTTAAAAGTAAAAGTGAGGAAAGAGTGGGGAAAAAAGTGGGGAAAGAGCAAGGCTGCTTACCCATGCTTCAGCGGACATCAAGCGTAAAACGCTATCACCTAAAAAAAAGGATGGGGAATAGGCAGAGTTCCATCATCTAACAGGCAGGGCTGATCATGCTGTTGGGATTTCAGTGCAGAGAAAGCACTGTGTTGTCAGCTCACACAGGAACTTAGGAGAACACTGGATTTATGGCAGAGCAATAGGTATTTTGTGTACTTGCAGCATTTTAAACCTTTTCCCATTGGCCGTATAAATATATGCAGCCTTCTTGCTGGGTAGGTATTAACACTGAGAGGCAGCATATATGTGGTCTTATGTAAACACAAAACTGTGCTGAGAGTGCAGTCACCGGTTTGGATGGGAAACCTCACGATGCATACTTGCGATTGAGAGCGTTTCGATCACGTGACCGCTGTCACAGCCAATCATAGTGGTCACATGTCCCGAATGCCCACCTCCGCCTCCCAGCATCTAGACATTCTTAACGGTCCTGAAAGCAGTGTCGAGAAGGGGTTAATCAATAAACCATCAGTAGACGCGCATCAAAATTTGACAACCTTTAACTGATGAATCCCACTGAAGTCTATAAGGGGGTGAATCTTGTTCTTAAATTCTGCCCATTTTTAGAGCCAACAGGCAACTACTGTAAAATGAAAAGGCATGGGAAGCTGAGCACTGCCAAGGGGGCATGTACCAATGCCAACATTTTTTATAGTTACATAGATGGTAAGGTTGAATACATCAGTCCATCCAGTTCACGCTGTTCACGTGTGTGTGTTTACATCAATTTAATACAGTATACTGGGGGGAGGGTCTTTTCATGATTTTGTTTCAGATAGCTTCAGCTGTGACACATACTATTTTTATCAAACAGTAATAACCCACTTCGAATAGAGTATACCAAAAATACAAAATGCAAAGATATAATGCTATCACTTTAAATGTGACTACAGTGCACAAATAAACAATATATAACATATATAAATATAAGCATACAGACTAAATAAAGTCCCAAAATCCATTGTGAATTCTGCTAAAAGAAAACCAGTCCAAATAAGATGCAAAAAGCCAATCTTTCACCGCCACCACAAAAAATTGCACTGCTTACCAAATGACTAGATCCCTTATCACATGGATATCTACTGCACTAATCCCACATATATGGGTGTCAAGAAAGCCAGCTTCTGATTGGTCTCCTTCAAAACACTCTACTCAGACTGTTCCTCCTCAGGGAGTATGCAAGTGGGACCTATCATGTCAAGTACAAGAAAGCTCACTAAGGCCACCAGAAAGAAGGCTGTGCATGTCCATGAGTCTGGCAAAGGTTTTCAAAAGGCAGACAAATTATTTGAAATTAATCATCCAACTATAATCAAAATAATTTACGTGTGGTAGTTTTTAAAGGCTAACCAGACCAGTACTTGCTGACCCAGCAAATTTTACCCATGAGCTGACTGTTTTATACTAAAAAAAGTCTCCAAGAACCGCAAAATTTAATCAAAGGATTTTCAGGTAAGTCTTACAAAAATTGATGTCATGCATGTGCATCTGCAACTGGGACGTGAACAGCACCAATTTAAGGTGTGCCAAGAAAAAGCATTTCCTTTCCTAAAATAGCATCTGAGCAACACTACAGTTTGTCTTTGAACATATAGTTGATATCAAGCTGATAGTGTTGTTTGGCAACAGTAATAATAAACATGTTTGGCGTAAACCAAAGGCAGTATTTCAGGGGAGGAACCTCATACCGACTGCGAAGCATGGCGGTAGAAATTTTATGGTTTGTTGCTGCTTCATTCTGCTAAAGTGTGCATAATGAGCATGCAAAGCTCTCTGTAAAAAAGCTGAAATTGAACCAGAAATGGATAACAACATGCTATGGACCCAAAGCACACTAGTAAATCCGCAAAAGAATGGCTCAAAAAGAACAAGTGGATTGATATACAGTATATAACAATGTCCATGGGGTGTACTTTTTCCCATGCCTGTATAGCAGAGATATACTTAAAGCGGAGGTCCACCCACTACTACAAAATTAAAAGCCAGCAGCTCCACATACTACAGCTGCTGGCTTTTAATAATAGGACACTTACCTGTCCTGGAGTCCAGCGAGGTCGTCACCACAGCTGATCTTTCCATGACCTGTTGGGTGCTGCCATTGCCATTGCGGGTAAGGAAACCTGGTGTGTAGCCTTACGGCTTCACATCGGGAACCCTATTGCGCATTTGCAAGGCTTCCCTCCTCTCTTCTACTTACCCGGCAGCAGGGGAAGGAGGAGGGAGGAAGAGGGAGCCAAGTGGTGATGAAATGCGCCGTATCCATGGCTCCCGGAAGTGGACACAGGATACCTGTCAAAGACAGGTATCCGCTCCCCCCCAAAAGGTGCCAAATGTGGCACCAGAGGGGGGAGGAGACAAATGAGTAGAAGTTCCACTTTTGGGTGGAACCATGGTTGCCACCTCATCCCTTTAAACCCGAACACATCTGAATTACACAGTTTCTGAGGCTAATTTAATACAGATAAACCAAGTGATTTTAATTAAAAACCTTAATCAGCCACAGAACCTGTGAAATTAATATGTGTTTGATTTTAAAGGGATGAGGTGGCAACCCTAGGTGGAACTCTGCTTTAATGAGATAAAGAGATATCCTTTTTTTTTATATATTGATACGACATACACCTTTAAGTACAGCTGTGCCTTTACCTAAACTATCGCCAAAACCCCCAAGCTAATCTGTACTATCCTCCATCACGCTAAATGCCTTCTTACCTCTAAAGTGCTGCTGTGGTCTTCTCCATTGTTTACAGCCACACAGAAGAAATCATCATTAACTTAAATTAACCAGATATCAAGACAAGAGATCATCAGTATAAACCCAATTTAACCCCATAGGGGCCAAAGAGAATATCATTAAACGGGTTATCAATATCAAAGGAGACCATGGCAGTGCTAAATGAACAGCCTCTACTACTTCAAGTAAATCAATCCCAATAAGTCAGCAGAGAAATGACTTCTTTGCCAGACAGCTTAGTAGAAGATCTAATCAGACAAGGGGAGATGAATATATATGCAGGTTCTGCTTTGCTGTCTCGTTAGCTATGCACACTTTTATATAGTTAAATGTTTATTTGTAAAAGAAATCTTGTAAAAAAAAAAAAAGACTACTAGCCAATATAAATCAACAGTTTAAAAACATAGAGAAATTCACTGAAACAGTTACAACAGCTTTTTTTTTTACCAGTATGATCCCTTTAAAATGACCTATGCAGAGCTTAATTTAGGAAAGCCTTTCAGACACACGCACCAGATTCAGGTACTTCTTATTACCACCACTTTTAGAATCTGTTGCTATGCCCATGTTATTACCACCGGTTTGTTAAAAGCAAAGCAGAACTCAACTTAACTTTTAAAAAACAGTGAGCAGACAGCTTTCTATTGCAGAAGAGACACGCTATGCACCCACATTATATCACGCATGAACTAAGGGGAAATTCTAAATGTTGTGGCTGTCACTGGAAAAGTAAAAAAGTTTTTTTTTGCGTTTCAATGAGGACATCTGGTGAGAACCATAAAGCTGGGATTTCACCTCCGTTTGGAGACATTGCCCCTGACTTCCCCTAGAATAAAAACACGGTAGGTGCAATTTTGTATGTTGCATGATATTAGCACAAATGTATATAAAATCTAAATGTTTTTTGTAAAATTTTAGTGCACAAAAACACAATAAAATCTTCAGGTTTTCTGAAAAACCTAAAGCGAGACAGAGTGGAATATAGTGATACCAAATATGTTTGTCAAGATGTTTGTGTGTGTGAGAGGTCAGAGGCTTTAAAAGATTTCATTTTTTTTTTTTTACAATATGATATTTTATTTTGCATTGTTTAGATTTTTTTCACTTTACTTTATTGCTATCACAAGGGGGGCTGTTAAACCTCCTATTTGATAGCACTCTCTGCGTGGAAAGTACTCTTAAATTGATATTAAAGGTTCATTTTGTTTAAACAAACATGTTATACTTTCCTGCTTTGTGCAGTGGTTTTGCACAGAGCAGCCCTGATCCTCCTATTCACAGATCCCCCGCTGGCACTCCAGGCCCCTTCCTCCTGCCTAGTGCCCCCAAAGCAAGCAGCTTGCTATGCACACCAGAGCGCAGCTCAGCCCTTTCCCTTCTCATTGGCTTACTGGCTGTGATTGAGGAGTAGCGATTGGCTGCTATCTCATCCAAAGGGGAGAAACCTGGGAGATCGAAGGCTCTCATGCACTTCGCAGGCTTGAGATGGGGTTCAGGTAAGTTTTGGGGGGGCTGCTGCACAGAGAAGGTTTTTTACCTTCATGCATTGTGCATAAAGGTAAAAAACCTTTAGCCTTTACAACCACTTTAACTGAGACGTCGGGGGGCTTTTAGATGCTTCACTTGCACTCATTAAACTCTGAAGATCCAGCATCCTCAGACCTCAGTGCTGCATAAACTGTTGCTGCTATATAATAATAATAATAATTAATGTAAGAGTGGAAATAGCATTTTTACCAAGCAACAATGTTGCTAACTCTTATTTGTCTTAAAGTTGCAATAGATTAATTATCAGTTTCTCTGCCAGCAATCTACTCAAAATTTTCCTTCTTTGCCAGCAAGATAACTTTGCTGGATTGATACTGGAAGAATAGGACCTAATATTCAGCTTAATACAGCCTTGAAGGACCTGCCGTGTGCTGAAGTAACACTTCCTTTTTTTGGATGACTTACTCTGTAAATCTCTAATGGGGATAAAGGACTGTATAAATAATAATTATCATTGCAATAAAAAATCTTTCCCTATATTCTGCTGTGTTGAAAGTTCAAGAATGAGTGGCACATTGTCCAAGTAGCACAGCTTCTACAAAAATCCACTTCTGTGCACCCAGCAAAGCAGTCTGGATGTTGTCCTAGCACATGATCTACCAAATTCACCATGCAGATGGGTAAAAAGAAAAAAAAAAAGACTCCGGAAGAAATGTGAACTAAAATCAAAATTTACAGTAGATCAAAGCAGCGTTATTCTCTGAGTGCTCTTCAAAGGACTATTTCAAGATTGTCAGCAGAAAGGATCAAGAGGAAAAGTAGTCTCTATGCATGCATACCCCAGAGTATATCCACAAATGAAAAGTTAACAGTTTTGGCTTTGACAGCTTCAAAGAAGTTTGATTTAAAAATTTGCATTCAAAAGTTTAAGAAGTGGCATGAGTCTAAATGCTTTTGAAATGTGTGAATACTTGTATTTTTCAATAGTAAAATGTATGTACTTTATAAGAACATGAGTGAGATAATGTCAAGCTACAATGGTTTTCACGTTATGTCAGCAGTGGACATTCCTGTGAGGAGTTCCAACCATGATGTCAAGTAGAATAAACTTTGTAGATCTCCATTTCCCAGTCAGTCAGCTGCTTCTGTTGAAATAAATATCAGCCTAGATAAGGTGGGTTCAGCAGTAACAATGGACATGTCTTTGCCTAAAAACTCATGTTTTTATTGTGCTAGTACTATAAAGTGCCTCTTTAATCCCTCTTTTCCACATTTGCAAAAGCTTTGCAAAAACAAAATGGGCTAGGAGAAGCATGTGCCTGCCTGTGGAGAGAAAGGTATGTCACAATGGCACAGTTATTTCCTGACATTCATCATCCTGTACAATGCATCTATTCCTTTGAGGGACCTGTGCGATGGCTGCATTGACCCCGGGCTAAGCACTAACACTATATGATGTGTGTTGTCTAGGCTGGCAGTGCATTCAACTACAGAGACCATGAATGTGTTTGTAGCACTGACCCCAAAATGAGCTGCTGGTTTTATTGGGCTTACCATTACCTTCTTGACCTCTTCTCCGTCTAGGGGTTCCAGTGGAAGATGGCCCAAAGAAATGTGGAAACTGACACTGAATCTTCTTTTGGGTTATTTATTTGAACCAGAAACAGAGTCTTTAGACAAGGGTAGAGGGATAGGATTAAGCTCAGGTACTTTAGACTGCAAAAATTGAAAGTCTCTTATAGGAAAAATCCAGAGAATAACAACTGTTTCACAGCTGGATTTTACAACCCCCGGATAGACCTCCTCTCACTAGGCCTAGCAGCCAGTAGGGTGCTAAGCAAAGTCTCTGCCACAGACTTGAGTGTAGAATATTTGAGAAAGTCTCTGCCATAGACTTGAGTGTAGAATATTTGAGAAAAGTCTCTGCCACAGACCTGAGTGTAGAGTATTTGAGAAAAAGTCTCTGCCACAGATTTGAGCGTTACTGAGAGACATAGACAAATTTAAAGAGCTATCATTCAGTACCAGTATCTCTCAACCAATCTGGCGATACCGTATGAGTGTAGATCCATGTGGTGTCCTTCAACTAAGCATCCAGGCGCCTTCAGAGAAGCCAGCCTTGTGCACGGCCTACTCCTGAACAGTCCTCCCCTGGGGTTTATCCTGTTGCTGGGCCTCTCCCTTGGATGAGACGGCACCGGACCACCTTTGGATCAATAGGCCCCGAAATCCATTCAGGCCTGTCCCTGCAGTTGCGCTGCCTCGGGCTAGCCAGCCCAGAGACTTGAACTGCATGGTTCCTCACCCCAGGCCAGGAGGGCCCTGGGGGCTAGTCAGGAGGACAAGAACCAAACAGGTAGAAAATATTCTCTGGAAAAAGAACCCCGGAGAACGTGATGTCCGTACCTTAAATACCACCTTCCAGAATGCACAGCAGGAGAACACTCCCACTGGGCTGGTTCCGAAAGAACAGTGGCATTCAATTCACCCAGCTAGACTGCGTTCTCAACCTTGCTGGCGGTGACAGCGACAACTGCGGTAAAGGAGAACTCAGTGCAACCCAGCTAGACTGCTACTGAAACCAGAAATTTAGAAAATTAGCCCCAAAACCTAACTGTGGTTTCAGGAAAGTTAACTTTGAAAAAACCATAGCACCTATTCGTCAGGAGCCAGTGCTACATGTATATATACCGCTGGCTCTGACAACTTTTAAACATACATTTTGTGTTTTTATACCCCATGGAACAGCAAATAGGCAGCCCCACACTGGGGACCTGGAACTACCACAATTCCAGGTACTTTATAATGAACCACGCTCTGGTATTAGCTATGCAGCCACTCTGGCTCCAGTGTGAATATATTCTCCCTGTTCTCACAGCATCGCTGTCTCTTCTGCCCTTTAGGAAAGTGGATGTATAAGCTTGCCGATGTAGGATGTGTGCACACTCTTGGTGTTTGTGTATGATTGTGCACAAACTACTATGACTGAATCCTTCTGTCCCGGATCAGTGAACTAAGGTACTTTGAGCTTTGTTAGTTACTGAGCCTGGGAGGACTAACTCTATGTTTTTTTCTATAGATTGGCAAGTATTTGGTTTAAAGCAATGTGAACAACATTGGCTATATATCAACCAATATGTAAGTAGGGGATCTAGTATTATAGTTTATCCAAACTCCAATTGAAGCACTTATTAAAACTTATTTAAATATTCTCTACATTCAGTTACCTTGTATATTCCAACATCCAGACACATGTGCCTAAATTTTGGCTGTCACACAGCACCGGTGTCCCCGGTTATCACCTCCTTTTGGAAGGGGCCTGTTTCCGGTCACGATCTCCCTGGCGTAGGTGAGCGTTGAAACTCTTTGTTCAAGCACTATATTATTGGTGAGTTCATGTATCGTTTTGTATACACATGCACACTTGTATCTTAATACCTATAATTTGTACAGTATTCTAATTAAAGTATGCCTTTCTAACTAGAAATATTCAAGCTCCTGAAGAAGTAACAGTTCAGGTCGTGAAACATGTAGAGCAAGCAATTCTTTTTAATCTATGAGGACTGTGAGAACAACCAAGAGGAATACATACACCTCAGTGTGGCCATTTTTTCAGTATTGCCCCACAGGAAGTATATGACTCAAGTATATCTCTCAGGACAAACCACTGTGTCCCATATCTTTTTATAAATCAATGTGTTGTATATGTATCAATTTTATGTGATAATTAAAAAAATGTATTATTATTTTTATACGTCCATTATTCCCAAATTGCAGCCCGGAAAGTATTCACAGCGCTTTACTTTTTCCACATTTTGTGGATGGGGAGGTGGAATTCTTTACACCATGTCCATGATTGCCATTGTTCTTTCTTGTTGACATCAGGAAAATCAAAAATTAATCTTTTCTTTAGGCAAATACTGTACATATACTGTACTACTGGGAATCAACAGTGAGCATTGGTTGCTAGTGATCAGTACACCATTCAAGATGTATTCTCTCCATGTCTAACATCAGAAGCATCTGTGTGTTCTGCATGCAGCCAACAAAAGAGACATTTCCATACATCCTGTAGTCTTTAAAATGAAGTTGACTTGGGCTAAAATACAGTATTTCTAAGGTGCATGTGCGCAGCTTACTGTACAGGTGTGGACAGGCAGGTAAGTGTAAGAGACATAGCATGTATTTTCTATATTAATAATCTTGCCTGTTTGCCCATTTTTTTATATTTGCCATAAAGTCCCAATTTAATCTTGACTTGGTCAAAAGATGAGCCCCTCATATACAGTCTGGGCATGAGATCCAAGGATATGTACAGGTTTATAGAGATACAGTACATATTTTCAGATACTACAAGATAGGTACCTGCACTTAAGCTGTGTTCTCTCTTAAGAAGTTTTTAGGAAACATCAGGTGCTCTTTAAGTAAACTCAAAGTAGGTTTGCTAAGTTTGAATTAATTAACTGAAAGTTCAGTGGTGGGTGAGGTATGGTTCAGCTGTGTTTTCCTTTCTCAGTGGTGTTAATCCCTTGGTCTTGGTTCAACCTCCAAGCTTGTATTTTTCCTTTTTTAACCCCTGCCCTCTCCCTTTATTCTATTTTTTTTTTTTTATAGAAGAAGTACTTCTGTGCAAGGTCAGATGTCCAAAAATTAATTATTAACATAAACATTATTTATACCTGCACATTGCTTCTATTAGTACAAACTCTATCACATTCACGGCTGGATTTCAACACAGGCCTTGCTTAGGGTATCATGACTGCCAGGCATGGCACACAACCACAAAACTCATTTATTTGCTTACTTAGTCTGTAAAGTTAAGATTCATCCAAATTTCAGCCAATTTCGGTATCAGTTGTCTGAATACAATAGCCAGCCCTGCGTATTCTCCAACTACTACAATAAAATAACAGCGCTACTTGGGTGTAAATATGTGATATTTAAAAAATGACTTACTCATGTGTAAAAGCTATATGTAAATATATATAAAAATAAAGTGTTTGGTTGCTGCTGTATACTGTCATGCGTTTTCGCACCCAAAATATCAAACACACAAAAAGTAAAGCACAACACTACTATAATAAAGAAATTGTTCTATAAATTATTGAAAATAAAGGAAAAATATCCTAAAAGGTGCCTCAAAATACCACTGTCATAATTCCCTTATAAACGCACACTGATGTCAATGTGCTAACCATACATAGTGCAAAAAATATAAATAAATAAACATTTTCTTAATAAAGCAATATCCTGCATTATTAAAGCATGATAATGTTCAACATACAATGTTCAATGTGCTCAAAATCAAGATCTCGTGTGTCCAAAAACAACAAGCATAAGTATATGAACCAAACGTTTCCTCTGCTGTTTACCTCCATGGTCGACCTACACAGTGATAAGGTTAACCAATGCTGTCCCAGACACCTGGGTGTACAAAATTACAGTAATCCTCCAAGAAGCAGATGGGAACAGGTCTTCAACAATGCCTTTAGGTGCTGGTCATTCAGCAGTCTGAAAAAACAGAGGACGATCCATAGTGTAATACGTTCAATAAAACCATTTATTAACTAAAATGTTGAAAAGATACTCACAAAGTGCACTTAAATCCCACGCACAAGGTAGCAAGCAGGAATTCACAGTAAAAACATTGTTCCCTTAAAGCAGAAGTAGAGTACGCTATAATTTTTTTTTTTTTAAGGCCCCCCAGGTGGGTTATGCCATAATGTACTAATATGCACAGCATATTACAGTACATTATGGCAGATTTACCTGTCATGCGGTGTCCTACAGTGCAGCGCTGGGACCAATATGGCCACCCCCCACACTTCCATCTTCACCTGCTCTTCCTTCCGGGTCCCATGCCTTCGGCCACTTGATAGGCCAGGCCGCGATGGTGCCACCCCGCACATGTGCACGGGAGTAACATCACTGTGACACAGATCGGGGGCTAATCAGAGCCATAAATGTTCGCTGAACTGTGCATGCATGGCTCAGTGAACATGACAGCAGAAGGATGCATTTATGGCATAAGAGACCAATAGGATCTCATCTGTCATAAATACCCTGTCTGTCAGCTATTTGATTAAAAAACAAGTTTACTTCCACTTTAAGAATGGACACCTGTAAAGGATATGTTAAAATGCCTCCTGTTACGTTTCATCACGTGATCTGTGACTTCCTCGTAGGGTTCCGATCCTCTCTGAATATTCTCCCATCAATGCTGTATAAGTGTGATTGTGGGAACCTGGTGATTTCTCCCATTCAGCCTGTGGGACTGAGTGAGAGAAATCTTAACATGTATGACCATCTTTAGAACCAAACTACTAGCAGACAAGAATGTCGGTACACCCTACTCTACTTTAAGGGTAGGCATATTGGGGCAAATTGTCTCTTTTAGCCTCTCTGGCACTAGCCTTGGTGTGGCCTGTGTGGGTATAACATCTGATCCTCTTAATGTGGATAGCCAATCACTAGGTTAGGAAGGTGGAAGTATATTGCTATTTGCCCAGGAGGGCAGGAAGTATAAATCCAGCCCTGGATAAAAAAAAAATTTTATATGCATTTTTCCGGCAAATTAAATATAGCACCTGGACATCTATTTAGGTTATTTTATGTCATTGTGGTCTGACAATAAATACAAACAATAGACCGTTTGTTAGACTACAAACCACTTTTGAATAGATTAGCTTGTTCTGCGGGTGGCTGCAGACCAGGCTCTTTCGATTTCATGTGGGTCAAAGGTTATAAACAAATGATTTAATTAATGAGGAAAGAAAGCCTCCTAATGAGTGAGCAGGATCAGCAGGGTTAATACGGAAGCCCAAATTGGAAATTTAGTAATCACCGCATGAGCGTTCTAAATATTTGTAGAAGGGAAAATGTGTGTTATTAGGAGGTACTTGGAAATGGCTTCTGCAGGCAGGGGGTAAATACTTCACAGTAAGCACTCTTCTGTCTTTTGTTTAAATTTTATAAAAATGTCACACGCTACCCATTTCAGCTTTAATCATAAAAGTGTCCTGCAAACTCATTTTGTGGAACAAGTTGACTGTCATTAGCTGAGCCAAAGAAATAATAAATAGACCCCAGGAACTGGGAAATGAGATATATTGCATGGCGTTTGATGTTCAGTTAGAGAAAGCTAGCCATAGAGAAAGTTGCATAGAAAAAAAAAAGCTGAACATTGTAATCAAATGAAGTGGAATTTACAGCTAGTTTAAATGGTCAAGTAACTGTTTTCCAGCTCATCTAACATGAAGTGTTTCCAATGGTTGCACTTATAAGTGCCGCTGCTTAATAATGAACAACATGCGTAGACTGCGAACTGCTTCTACAGCTAAACAGAAACTGTAAATAACAAATAATTTTCATTGATATTTGTAACTTCTCTAACAGAACTACAGCAGGAATATGGTATGTATTATAAGCAGTTTGGGTAGTTATGTAGATTAAAGGTTAAAAAGTTGCAAGGAAATTGTTTTTATAGTGTATATTTAGCCAAAGCTGTGAGGAAGGGTTAGAAGCCCTGTCACAATGTTATTGTTGTCTGCATCCTACTGGGAGGATCCAAGTGTCCTGTTGGTATTGCCACCAGAAATGATTGGAAATACAAAATTTTACAGTTGTCTCCAGAACAGGAACATAGTTGAAATCTTCCAGTGGGGACACTTGTTTTGGGGCAACTGTGTAAAGAAGAGAATTCCCCTCACTCTCTAGAGTTTTACTTTAATTCTTTGTTCTTTTTCCATCAATTCCCACATTGGGGAATAGACAGCAAAAATAAAAAAGGAGGCGTTTCAGCCCTTCCATACTCTAACCAAAACTGAAAAAAAAATGTTTGGGGTATATATCAGCTTTAAAGCCGCCAACACAGCAAATATTAAATGCTCATTAACTCTAGGGGATGAGGAATAAACTGTACTAATTACCTTTATCTTTGCCCAGGGTGGCAAGTGCTTGCCCGTAATCCGAAGCAGAGAAGAGCACGACAGTATGCTGGAGCGAGGAGTAAGTTCACAATTACAACATATTCCTCAACTTGAATTTTGGACAATGTAGTAGGAAATTTGAGCCTTGTAAAGCAGGCTTTGGTCTCTAAATTGATGCCAATGTTCCTGTGGACCCTACTTGGATTGGAGTACCAGGCTGTCCATGGAGTCTAGTGCTCAACTGAATTCAAAGGGGCTGCAAAGGAACACAGTGATTGAGTAGAGGACTAGCAGAGATATTTGCAGGCATCGTTAGGACCCTTTAAGGAAATCAAACTTAGAATTGTTTAATCGGATTATATATTTACAGAAAATATGTATACATGCTGTAAATAGTTTCTCAATCTGTCTTTGTACTGATGTACTGTATGTAAATTCCTATACAGTTGCATTTGGACTGGGAGAGGCAGAAAAAGTATTATTGACGAATTAAGTTTTACTGCTTTGCACAGTGTCATAAACTTTAAGATGAATTTCAGGTATGGTATATTTTTACATAGTTACATTGATCCAGATTGGACCAATGTAACTATGTACAGTGCCTTGATTAAATATTCATACCCCTTGAAATTTTCCACATTTTGTCATGTTACAACCAAAAATGTAAATGTAATTTATTGGTATTTTATGTGGTAGACCAACACAAAGTGGCACATAATTGTGAAGTTGAAGGAAAATAATGAATTCAAATTTTTTTACAAATAAATATTTGAAAAGTGTGGTGTGCATTTATATTCAGCCCCCTTTACTCTGACACCCCTAACTAAAATCTAGTGCAACCAGATGCCTTTGGAAATCACCTATTTAGTGTGTAATGTAATCTCAGTATAAATACAGCTGCTCTGTGAAGCCCTCAGAGGTTTGTTAGAGAACCTTAGTGAACAAACAGCATCATAAAGGCCAAGAAACACACGAGACAGGTCAGAGATAAAGTTGCGGAGAAGTTTAAAGCAGGGTTAGGTTATAAAAAAATATCCCAAGCTTTGAACATCTCAAGAAGCACTGTTCAATCCATCATCTGAAAATTATGGATTGACTGAGTATGGTACAACTGAAAACCTACCAAGACATGGCCGTCCACCTAAACTGACAGGCCGGGCAAGGAGAGCAATAATCAGAAAAGCAGCCAAGAGGCCCATCTTAACTCTGGAGGAGCTGCAGAGATCCACAGCTTAGGTGGGAGAATCTGTCCACAGAACAACTATTAGTCGTGTGATCCACAGATCTGGCCTTTGTGGAACAGTGGCAAGAAGAAAGCCATTGTTGAAGGAAAGCCATAAGAAGTCCCATTTGCAGTTTTCAAGAAGCCATATGGGGGCGACACAGCAAACATGTGGAAGAAGGTGCTCTGGTCAGATGAGACTAAAGTCTAACTTTTTGGCCTAAAAGTAAAACTCTATGTGTGGCGGAAAACTAACACTGTACATCACCCTGAACACACCATCCTCATCGTGAAACAGGGTGGGGGCAGCATCATGTTTTGGGGAAGCTTTTCTTCAGCAGGGACAGGGAAGATGGATGGAGCCAAATACAGGGCAATCTTAGAAGAAAATCTGTCAGCGTCTACTTGAGATTGGGGTGGAGGTTTACCTTCCAGCAGGACAACAACCCTAAACATACAGCCAGAGCTACAATGGAATGGTTTAGATCAAAGCATATTCATGTGTTAGAATGGCCCATCAAAGTCCAGACCTAAATCCATTTGAGAATCTGTAGCAAGACTTGAAAATTGCTGTTCACAGATGCTCTCCACCCACTCTGACAAAGCTTGAGCTATTTTGCAAAGAACAATGGGCAAAAATTTCACTCTCTAGATGTACAAAGCTGGTAGAGACTTCCCCAACAAGACTTGCAGCTGTAATTGCAGCAAAAGGTGGTTCTACAAATTATTGGTTTGGGGGGGGGGGGGCTGAATACAAATGCACGCCACACTTTTCACATATTTATTTGTAAAAAATGTTGAAAACCATTTATCATTTTCCTTTCACTTCACAATTATGTTCCACTTTCTGTTGGTTTATCACATAAAATCCCAATAAAATACATTTATGTTTCTAGTTGTAACATGGCAGAAGATGGAATGATGTGGAATGATGCCCCTGGAAGCTGGAAATCACTGAAGTAGACATTGCTACTCCAGTAATCTTCACTTGCTTCCAGGTCATGTGCTGAGCAGCTGGCCTGATTCTTTGTGAAAACAGGATGGTAAGTGGCTTGATAAGGGCACCAACCAGAGAGTGCTTTTCATTTTCTGAATGAATGCAAATTGTTCTCTGATTGGATGAAGTAGAGAGAAGGACATCACCGCCCTGCCCCACTTATCCACATCATCCAATCAGAGAATGCTTTGCATTTATTCAGAAAATTCAAAGCATTCTCTGAATGGCATCTGTGCTGAGTGGGCAACATCCTGTGTTCAGAATACAGCTGACCAGCCACTCAGCACAGGACCCAGAATCTAGTGGAAATCACTGGAGTAGCGGTGATTTTCCAGCTTCCAGGAGCATTAGCCAAGAATGGCATATTGATAGTTACAATGGTCCAAGCAAGATTAAAGTAACCATATAAAATATCCATACCTGGAATTCCTTTTCAACAACTGGACTTAGCTGAGTCTGGGAGAGAACCGAGAGGTGACCTATTCAGTGGGCTACAGTTTCCTAACTATTGATGAAGAAAATGGGAAGAGACATATATGAGAGTCAACCAGGCTGCACACCCCAAAAGTATATAGAAAATGGAAGAGTTTCCCCAGGGTTTTTTTTAGCAGCAAATACTGTATGGAAAATGGGATTTTTATATACAGCTTACCTGTAAAATCCTTTTCTTGAGAGTACATCACGGGACACAGGAGCTTCATTACATAGTGGGTTATATAGGCACCTCTGGTGATTGGACACTGGTTGACCCTAATTAAGGAGAATTCCTCCCCTATATAACCCCTCCCATCTGGGAGGCACCTCAGTTTTGTAGCAAAGCAATAAGAAACCACGTAAAACCCAAGAGGGGCGGGAGCACTGTGTCCCGTGATGTACTCTCAAGAAAAGGATTTTACAGGTAAGCTGTATATAAAAATCCCATTTTCTTGATCATACATCACGGGACACAGGAGCTTCATTACATAGTGGGATGTCCCATAGCAATGCTCAGATTGAGGGGAGGGAGACACAGATCATAATCATAGACCGCCAGGGACCTGAGGACCTAAACTGCAGCCTGCAGTACACTACGCCCGAAGGCGATATCCTCTTGCCCTCTGACATCCACCTGATAGAATCTGGTGAATGTATGGACTGATGACCAAGTCGCAGCCTTACAGATCTGAGCCAGGGAGGCCTGGTGATGCACTGCCCAAGAAGCACTGACAGCCCTAGTAGAGTGCGCTTTCACCTGAAAAGGAGGAATCTTCCCCTTTAAGTCATAGGCCTGAGAAATAACAGACAAGTTACCTTGAGAGGGTGGATTTTGACGCTGCCTGACCCTTTCTGGGGCCTTCCGGCAGAATAAATAAACAATCAGTTTTCCTTATCTCAGAAGTTGCCTGAAGATAAACCCTGATTGCTCTAACCACATCCAAAGTGTGAAAAGACTCTTCCTCTGTGGACTGAGGGTCCGGAAAAAAGGATGGTAGGATTACATCCTGATTCAAATGGAAACCCGAAACCACCTTAGGTAGAAAGGACCTGTTGGGGCGCATAACCACCCGGTCCTTATGGATAATTAAATACGGCTCTTTACTGGAAAGAGCTGCCAACTCTGATACTCTTCTAGCCGTGGATATGGCTACTAAGAAGACCAGCTTTTTAGTCAGGAGAGCTAAAGAAGCTAGATGCAAAGGTTCAAAAGGTTGCCCCTGTAAGGCCGAGAGAACCAAATTCAGATCCCATGGGCATACCGGAGGTTTAACTGGCGGCTTTGTCCGCATGGCCCCCTGGATAAAAGCCCGTACCAGGGAATGTGATGCAAGTGGTTTTTGAAAAAATACCGACAGGGCCGAAATCTGCACTTTGATAGTGCTTATGGCCAAATTCATTTCTAGGCCTGACTGGAGAAAGGCCAAGATCCTGCTAATGACATACTTTCTAGGATGCCACTTCCTGAGTTCACACCAGGAAACATATGTCCTCCAGATCTTGTAATAAATACGCCTGGAGGCCGGCTTTCTGGCATTGACCAGAGTAGAAAGGACTGGCCCCGAAAGGCCACGGTCTCTCAGAATGTGCGTCTCAGCAGCCAAACCGTCAAATTCAGACTGCGTAAAGCAGGATGGTAGATTGGACCCTGTGAGAGCAGATCTGGCCGGAGAGGGAGGGTCCATGGCCTGCCTACTGCCAACTTCATGATCTCTGCATACCATGGTCGCCTGGGCCAAGCCGAGGCCACCAAAAGGACCGACTTCGTCTCCCTCTTGACCCTTCCCAGGAACCGCGACAGCAGCGGGCTCGGGGGGAAGGCATAGATCAGATTGTACTGATCCCAGGGAACGGTCAGAGCATCTGACCCCTGAGCAAGTGCATCTCTTGTCCTTGACACAAACTTGTCCAGTTTCCTGTTGAACCTGGATGCAAACAGATCTACGTCTGGAGTGCCCCACTTGTGACATATGTTCTGAAACACGTCGGGGTGCAGAGCCCATTCTCCTGGGCACAATTGCTGGCGGCTGAGAAAATCCACCTGCCAATTCTCCACTCCTGGGATGAAGACTGCAGAAAGACACGGAACATGCTTTTCTGCCCAGACAAGTATGCGATTCACCTCCTTTTGGGCCACCAGACTTCTGGTACCGCCCTGGTGATTGATATAAGCCACTGCGGTGGCATTGTCGGACTGAACCCGAACCGGGAAACCTCGCAGTCTGTAAGACCACTCTATGAGTGCCATGTAAACTGCCCGAATCTCCAAGATATTTATGGGCAGTAGACTTTCGGTCACAGACCATTTCCCCTGCGAGCACGTTCCCTCCAATACAGCTCCCCAGCCCGTCAGGCTGGCATCTGTTGTGATAATCTTCCATGAGAGGGGAAGAAAAGTTTTGCCTATCAGCAAATTCCTGGTTTGTAACCACCAGACAAGACTTTTGCGTGTCCCGGGGGATAAACGCATAGGAAGAACCAGGGATTGGGGCTTCCTGTTCAAAGCCGCAAGGATGCCTCTTTGCAGAGGCCTTGAATGGAACTGGGCGAATGGGACGGCCTCGAAGGAGGCGACCATCTTTCCCAATAGTCTCATGCACAACCGAATGGAGGAAGATCTTCTGCCCAGAATCAGGCCCCCACAGATCTCCAATGGCCAAGGCCTTTAGCCTTGGAAGAAACACCCTGCCCTGAGCAGTGTCGATAATCATACCTAGGTATTCCAACCTGGTAGTCGGTTGTAGGGACGACTTTTCTAGGTTTATAATCCAACCTAGGCGTTCTAGATGTTCTAGCGTTTTGGTGACGCTGCGACTTAGGAACGCTGCAGTTCTCTCTACGAGAAGCAAGTCGTCTAGATAAGCCATGACGGCTATACCCTGAACTCTTAAGATTGCTAAGAGAGGGTCCAGAATCTTTGTGAAGACTCGAGGGGCTGTAGCAAGCCCGAACGGCAAGGCCACAAATTGAAAATGGCGCTGCTCTACCGCGAACCTTAGAAATTTCTGGTGTGCGGGAAAAATTGGCACATGGAGATATGCATCCTTGATATCTATTGATGCCATGAATTCTCCCCCTTGTAGGGAGGAGACCACAGTGCGGATTGACTGCATACGGAAGGTCTGGATGTGTAAAAACCGGTTTAGGTCTTTCAGATCCAGGATAGGTCTGACACTTCCATCTGGTTTTGGAACGGTGAAGAGATTTGAATAAAACCCTGAACCCTGATCTTTCGGGCTCACTTCTACTATCACACCCTGGGATAGTAACTGATCTAAGGCCAGTAATAGCGGTTTTTGCTTTACTGGATCCCTGGGGATCCTTGACCTTAGGAAACGAGAAGGTGGAATCTCCTGAAACTCTAGCTTGTAGCCCAGAGATACTGAAGAGATCACCCACTTGTCCTGGATCTCTTCCCGCCAGGCGTCTGCAAACTGCAGGAGCCTTCCCCCCACTCTGCCGAGCGGGGGCGCCCCTTCACAAGGAAGTTTTGGGGCTCTGCTTGGCAGGCTTTCGCCCCCAAGTCTTTTTCTGTCCCTGGGCTCGGCCTTGAGCCCTTCTAGCAGTGGAGGACTGAGAAGGCCGTCGCCACTGTTTAGAGCTTGATGCTTCGGGAGAGAGAGCATGCCTAAATGAAGGACGCTTGCTCTTTTTGACTGGAAGGAGTGTAGACTTACCTCCTGAAATATTTTGGACGAATTTATCTAATTCTTCCCGAAACAAACGCTCCCCTTTAAACGGGAACCCAGTCAAATGCTTTTTGCATGACAGCTCAGCAGCCCAATTTTTTTAGCCATAGGGCCCTACGCATGTGTACCAACATGAGGGACAAACGTGATGCTTGTTGGACAGAATCCAAAATCGCATCAATTATAAAACGCAGGATGTGAGGCAATTCTGCATAATTTTCTACTTCCTCACTGGGAAGGAGCCCAAACATCTGTTTAACTTGTTCCTTGAGGAACTGACACAACCCCACGGCTGCGACTGTAGGTTGCACCACAGCGCCAGCCATGGAAAAGGAGGTTTTTAATAAGGTTTCCAGCCTTTTATCGGTTGGATCCTTGAAAACCTGCGCATTATCCAAAGGACAAGTTAGGTTTTTATTCACACAAGAAACAGCCGCATCGACAGATGGGACCCCCCACTTCTTGGTGAAACTTTCCTCCACAGGATAATGCATGGAAAACCTTTTGGGAAGAGTAAACAGTTTATCGGGATGTCTCCAATCCTCATACATCAATTTATCCATTAAAGGATGCATTGGAAAGGAATAAGCAGTCTGTGGGGCTTTCCTGACTCCCAGGGAAGAAACAGAGGACGTAGCGACTTCAGCACAAGGCATTCTGAATGTGGTCCGCACCAATTCAGTATAATACTGCACCTGCTTCCTGAGTGCCTGGGAGGAGGGGACTATCTCCTCATCCTCTGACTCATCCGACTGCTCATGATCCCTATCCAAAGATAGGGATCCCTCCTCATTTTCAGAAGAACTATCCGAGAGAGGGATACCAGCAGAGGGAGGGGATCTACCCCTTTTCCTGCTATCTTTTAGGGAAGCAGAAATAAAATTCATGATTCTCCCTTCAAAACCCTCCAATGTAGCCCTAAGGGAGTCCTCAGTGACATAAACCAGGGCTGCGACATTAGGAGAGGCTGCAAAACCTGACAGGTGCACTGACTCGTCTTGAGAGGCTGGCTCCAGTCTTGCAGAGGGGGATGGTAATTTACAGGCACTCTTGGAACCCCTGGACCTAGGCGGTGACTTGCCAGTGCTCTTATTACCTCCCCCTGAGATCCTCTTACGAGGAGACATAGTACTAAGCTACAAAGCAGAGGTACTAGTACAAGTGCGATCACTGTTGCGCTTAAAGTCTCACAATAAATAAATATATGCTTAAACTGCACAACCTGACGCTGAGTAGGTGTCTTAACCAGTTGCCGACCGCCGCACGACGATGTACGTCGATAGCATGGCACGGGCAGGCATATTGGCGTACATGTACGTCCCTTGCCTCCCGCGGGTCGGGGGCCCGATCGGGCCCCCGCCCGGTGCCTGCGGCGGTCGGTATTCGTGCGGGAGCGATCCCGGACGAGGGGACGGCCATTCGTTCATGGCCACCCCCTCG
The DNA here is from genome assembly GCF_037356315.1 of Lithobates pipiens. Classification (NCBI taxonomy): domain Eukaryota; kingdom Metazoa; phylum Chordata; class Amphibia; order Anura; family Ranidae; genus Lithobates; species Lithobates pipiens. The sequence goes on along the minus strand of NW_027507758.1, from coordinate 150,074,908 downwards.
CGATCGCTCCCGACGAATAGGAATCCCCCGTGACATCACTTCCTCTCCTGTAATGTAAACACAGGAGAGGAAGTGATGTATTCTCTCCTCCGTGTCGGTATTTTTCGTTCCGACACGGAGGAGAGCGGATCGGTGAGTTGCACCAACACTCTACACACACAGTAGAACATGCCAGGCACACTCACACCCCCCCTTTACCCCCCGATCACCCCCCCAATTACCCCTGCCCCCCAGTCACAGTGACACCAATGTCATTTTTTTTTTTTTTTTTTTTTTTTTTTTGCATTGGTGTCATTTGTGACTGTAATAACTGTTAGGGCAGTTAGAGTTAGCCCCCTTTAGTTCTAATGTACCCCCCTAACCCCCCCAATAAAGGTTTAACCCCGTGATCACCCCCCGTCGCCAGTGTCACTAAGGCTGGGTTCACATTGCAGCGGTTTATGAGAACGGATGTGATTCGCACCGCACTGCAGTGCAAATCACATCCGATCTCTGTGCGATTCGAGTTCAGCCATTCGCCGCACCCGCCGCACCCGCCACACCCGCCGCACCCACCGCAAATTCGCACGGGACCCTTTTTTTGGCTCGCAGCAGAATCGGATCGCATGGGTGTTCACACCATGCGATCCGAGTTTGCAGATCGCACTGCGATATGCGAACTGATCTGGGGGTGTCAGTAACATTTCACTGACACTCCCAGCAGTTCGCATAGGGCAGTGTGAACTGCCGCCGGGAGGCATGCGATGCGGGAACCCGCCGCGGATTTGCGGCGTTTCCGCATCGCTCCAGTGTGAACCCAGCCTAATAAGCGATAATTTTTCTGATCGCCGTATTAGTGTCACAGGTGACGCTAGTTAGGCAGGTAGGTATTTAGGTTCGCCGCAGCTTTTTATAGCGCCGGGGACCCCCATATACTACCGCATAAAGCCCCCTGATTGCCCCCTAGTTAACCCTTTCACCAGTGATCACCATATAACTGTTACAGGTGACGCTGGTTGGTTAGTTATTTTTTATAGTTTCAGGGCACCCGCCATTTATTACCTAATAAAGGTTTAACCCCCTGATCACCCGGCGGGTGTCATTTGTGACTAATAACTGTTAGGGCAGTTAGGGTTAGCCCCCTTTAGTTCTAAGGTACCCCCCTAACCCCCCCAATAAAGGTTTAACCCCGTGATCACCCCCCGTCGCCAGTGTCACTAAGGCTGGGTTCACATTGCAGCGGTTTATGAGAACGGATGTGATTCGCACCGCACTGCAGTGCAAATCACATCCGATCTCTGTGCGATTCGAGTTCAGCCATTCGCCGCACCCGCCACACCCGCCGCACCCGCCGCAAATTCGCACGGGACCCTTTTTTTGGCCCGCAGCAGAATCGGATCGCATGGGTGTTCACACCATGCGATCCGAGTTTGCAGATCGCACTGCGATATGCGAACTGATCTGGGGGTGTCAGTAACATTTCACTGACACTCCCAGCAGTTCGCATAGGGCAGTGTGAACTGCCGCCGGGAGGCATGCGATGCGGGAACCCGCCGCGCATTCGTGGCGTTCCCGCATCGCTCCAGTGTGAACCCAGCCTAATAAGCGATCGTTTTTCTGATCGCTGTATTAGTGTCACAGGTGACGCTAGTTAGGCAGGTAGGTATTTAGGTTCGCCGCAGCTTTTTATAGCGCCAGGGACCCCCATATACTACCGCATAAAGCCCCCTGATTGCCCCCTAGTTAACCCTTTCACCAGTGATCACCATATAACTGTTACAGGTGACGCTGGTTGGTTAGTTATTTTTTTATAGTTTCAGGGCACCCGCCATTTATTACCTAGTCTCACTAGTGTACCCCTAAATTTAGGGGTGTCTACTTTCCAAAATGGGGTCATTTGGGGGGGGTTTGTGCCATCTTGGCATTTTATGGCCTTCAAAACTGTAACGCCCTTAGAAAGCCTGAAGGCGGTGCTTGGTTTTCGGGGCCCCGTACGCGGCTAGGCTCCCAAAAAGTCCCACATATGTGGTATCCCCGTACTCAGGAGAAGCAGCAGAATTTATTTTGGGGTGTTATTTCACATACGCCCATAGCATGTGTGAGCAATATATCATTTAGTGACAACTTTGTGTAAAAAAAAAAAAAAATTTTTTTTTTTGTCATTATTCAATCGCTTGAGGCAAAAAAATAAAATATTCAATGGGCTCAACATGCCTCTTATCAATTTCCTTAGGGGGTCTACTTTCCAAAATGGGGTCATTTGGGGGGGTTTTGTACTGCCCTGCCATTTTAGCACCTCAAGAAATGAGATAGGCAGTCGTAAACTAAAAGCTGCGTAAATTGCAGAAAACGTACCTTAGTTTGTAGATGTGACAACTTTTGCGCAAACCAATAAATATACAATTATTGACTTTTTTTTTACCAAAGACATGTGGCTGAATACATTTTGGCCTAAATGTATGACTAAAATTGAGTTTATTGGATTTTTCTAATAACAAAAAGTAGAAAATATCATTTTTTTTCAAAATTTGCGGTCTTTTTACGTTTATATCGCAAAAAATAAAAATCGCAGAGGCAATCAAATACCATCAAAAGAAAGCTCTATTTGTGGGAAGAAAAGGACGCAAATTTTGTTTGGGTACAACATTGCATGACCGCGCAATTACCAGTTAAAGCAGCGCAGTGCCAAAGTGTAAAAAGACCTCTGGTCATTTACCAGCAAAATGGTCCGGTCTGAAAGTGGTTAAGGTTTGCCTGGATCCAATCCCCACAGATGCTTACTGCCCACAGCTCCTGTGTCTCCAGTTACAGCCCCCTGACGCTCTGGGCTTTTTAAAATTGCCGCCTGGCGCCTGCGCAGTACAGCGCCGTGCACACTGACGTGCACGGCTCGCAACCACACCCCCCTCCTCCATAAGGCCGGGAGCGCGCCCGGCGCGCGTGCACGCGCCCGCGCGCGTGCACGAGGACCGCGGAATCTGGGGGGGGGGAGGAGAACCCAAAACGGAGCAGCGTGGGACCCCTGAACTGCGTGGGACCCCTGTTTACCTTCATCTGTGGCAGGGACTGCAATGGAGACGTGAGTAGCTGGAGAAACCAGGCTTTCACTGAGCGTGTTGTATTGAAAGGCATGTAAGTGTGCATCAGGCTGCTCTTAGTCCCTCTAGTGGTGGAAACCACGTAAGACATACAACTACTCACAATGAAGAAATCCATTCATATATTTAAATATATAGGATGACTTCCCTTACCTGTCCCCGCCGCAGGAATTGCTGAAACAGACCAATTCCAGCCTTCACCCATCACGGCGGGTATTGTTAGCCAACCTTCAGGTATATCTGGGGCTCTTACGAAAAGATCCTCCCACCTGGGCCATGTAAAAAGCTCTGCCAGAAACTTTCGGGCGCTCTGTATAAACAGTACCCCAAGCCTGGTTTTCCCAGAGCCCAGTCTTCCAATGGAGAGGACTTACAGGCAAAACCTCGCTTCTTCGGCAGACGAGGCCCGGGTACCATACCATCTTGGGAGTCAAATATCGGCCCGAGATATGGATCCGGTTTGATGTAGCCCTTCGGCCCCGCAGGGACCTGCATAGAGCTAAAGTTTTACGTGACCATCACCCAGACACTGGCGAAAAAACTGAGGTGCCTCCCAGATGGGAGGGGTTATATAGGGGAGGAATTCTCCTCAATTAGGGTCAACCAGTGTCCAATCACCAGAGGTGCCTATATAACCCACTATGTAATGAAGCTCCTGTGTCCCGTGATGTATGATCAAGAAAAGTAATTAGTTCAACCTTTTCATTTCTGGTTTTCTTCAGGGGGATTTTTAATTCTAGGAAATATATCAGAAAATTCACATTTTTAAACAACATTGTTAACATTTTGCAGTATACAAAACATCTTTGGACATTACATAATGTTCAAAAATACATCTCCAAAGGTACAGTGATATATTTACCATTACGGAGATGGAAAGGTCAGAATGTATCACACAACCAAGATTGCTAAAAACAGCTGCATTCAATGGTCCCAAAATGTCTGCATGTCCCCTCCACACCCTCCAGGCGAGTCCACAGTCCACGCTTTTAGACTTTGAGAGAATGGTATGTGGCGAGGCACCTGCAGGTATTAAGGAATCTCAATAAGTAATCGGCAAGTTTTATATAAGTATACAGTACTACTGTGCGACCTTAGACTGGTCGATACTCAATCGAGTGTTAGAATTATATAGACTGATATTATTCATTTATTTTATTTTATAGTATGTTTATTTATTTGGTTTGTTTTCATAGATTAGTTTGTAATACCATTCATATGTTACAAATAAGAGGTGATGGTGTTGACTAATTAATATAAAAGTGAGCAATGTAGTAAGGTAGTGTATGTAAGGATGAATGGATAATAAGATCTAATGTGGTAAGTGGCATTAAAATGATATGTGAAAAAACAAGAATACTTGTGAGTGCAAAAGTGTGTGAAAAACACATATTAGTGAAAGTTTATTACCTTTACTATTAAGGGGAATTCCGTATTTAGTGAACTGGAGTGAAATGTAAAGTGCCAGACAGAAGAGGATGTCTGGCACTAATAACAAATGTTGAATGTGTTGAGGGTGAGACCATGTCTATATTAAGTTGAAATATGAATAAGCTGGTTGTTTTGTAAAGAGCCTGAATAGTGAAGAATATAAATTTATTGGTTGTTGAGTGTGATACAAATGTCAGCCAGTCTGATGAATCCAAAGGTGGCACTTACTAAATGCTACGATCCTTGCTATGTGTCTTGGCAGTGTTCCAGAGGTCACCCCAGGATTCCTTGGAAGCTGTAGGTTTAAATAGTCTTTAACCTCTAGAGATCCGCTCTATAGCCGATTGACGGCTACATCGTGGACCTGCATTGCCGGGACTACGTTTCATTGACGTCATCCCATGCACGAGCGTCCTGCGCGCGGCACGCCCTGTGATCAGCGAGTCTATGAGACTCACTGGATCACAGATCAGACTAAGGGATCGATCCCGCTGTCAGCGTGAGGAGAAGAAAAAAAAGCTGATCACCGGCGGCATTGAGAGGGACATCAGTCCTGATCATTGCGATGTGCCCCAGCTCCTCAGTGCCCACCTAGGCCCCCTACAAGTGCTGCCTACCAGTGCCCACCAGTGCCACCTGTCAGTGCCCACCGTGCCACCTGTCAGTGCCCACAGTGCCACCTATCAGTGTCCACAATCAGTGCCTGAACAGTGCTGCACATCAGTGCCACCTACCAGTGCCCATCAGTGTCACCTACCAGTGCCCATCAGTGCCACATATCAGTGCCCATCAGTGCCACCTTATCTGTGCCCAGCAGTACCGACTAATCTGTCCGCATCAGTGCCACCTTATCTGTGCCTATCAGTGCTGCCTTAACTATTAGGGGCCACCAGTGCAGCCTATCAGTGCCCACCAGTGCTGCCTCATCAGCGCATATCAATGAAGCAGAAAAATTACCTGTTTGAAAATTTTTATAACAAACTATTAAACATGATTTTTTTTTTCAAAATTTTCCATCTTTTTTGTTTAGCAAAACATAAAAACCCCAGCTGTGATTAAATACCACCAAAAGAAAGCTCTATTTGTGGGGAAAAAATTTCATTTGGGTACAGTGTTATATGACCGTGCAATTGTCATTCAAAATGCATCAGTGCTGAAAGCTGAAAATTGGTCTGGGCAGGAGGGAGGTTTAAGTACCCAGTAAGCAAGTGGTTAAATTATGTATCCATTAATGGCAGGTGGTTAATCTCTTCCCCAAGCCCCCCCCCTCATTTTAACAGTCCATGCCGCCATGGTTGCGGTGTTGGCGTGCCCCCTTGGCGTTCCGGAAGGCATATGCCCCAGCATCCGCCATCGCCTTGCACCGTTTAGGAGATATTTACTATATATGCCGCTGATGACATAATTGGCTCATGCGCTCTGAAGGATTGATCTTTTTTTTTGTTCTCGGGTTTACAAGCTCTTTAAAGTGGTTGTAAACTCTTATAGATTGATTGTTGGATTAGGGAATTTGTAGGGAACAGTGCCAAAGATTTATTTTTTAGAAGAAGCTGAGGAATGACATTGTGACTGTTTTGCTCAGACTGCAGCCTGAATATGGTCTTAAACATGCCTACTGTATATACAGTGTCTCACAAAAGTGAGTACACCCCTAACATTTTTGTAAATATTTTATTATATCTTTTCATGTAACAACACTGAAAAAAATATACTAATAATAACACACCTCCAAGATGACCACTGCCTTGCTAAAGAAGCTGAGGGTAAAGTTGATGGACTGGCTAAGGATGTCTCCAGGCCTAAACCCTATTGAGCATCTGTGGGACATCCACAAACAGAAGGTGGAGGAGCACAAGGTCTCTAACATCCACCAGCTCCGTGATGTAATCACGGAGGAGTGAAAAAGGACTCCAGTGGCAACCTGTGAAGCTCTGGTGAACTTCATGCCCAGGAGGGTTAAGGTAGTGCTGGAAAATAATGGTGACCACACAAAATATTGATGCTTTGGGCCCAATTTGGACATTTTTAATTAGGGGTGTGCTCACTTTTGTTGCGAGCAGTTTAGACATTAATGGCTGTGTGTTATTTTGAGGGGACAGCAAATTTACACTGTTATACAAGCTGTGCATTCACTACTTTACATTGTAGCAAAGTATAATTTTTTTAGTGTTGTCACATGAAAAGATATAATAAAATATTTACAAACATTTGAGGGCTGTACTCACTTTTGTGAGCTACTATATATATATATATATATATATATATATATATATATATATATATATATATATATATATATATATATATATATATATGTGTGTGTGTGTGTATATATATATATTTATTGGTGTATAACACACACTTTTTTCCCCTTAAAATCAGGGGAAAATTGTGGGTGCGTGTTATACGCCATTTCCCCACCGATTGTGAGGTTTTATGTGGCTTTCGGTGACTTACGGCTATTTTCAGCCATTTTCAGCCGCACTTGGCCATTCTCTGCGGCTTTCGGCTGCTCTCAGCCGCTCTCGGTGGAAATAGCCGAAAGCCGCCGAGAACGGCCGAGAGCTACCGTGGACATCTGCTCTGTATCTCGGCGGCGCCATTTTTAAACGACAAGCCTGCAAAAGACACTGACAAGGCTGCAAATGACTGACAAGGCTGCAATGCTAGGCTGCAAATGACTGACAATGCTGCAAATAACTCACAAGGCTGCAATACAAGGCTGCAAATGACTAACAAGGCTGCAATGCAAGGCTGGAAATGACTCACAAGGCTGCAATGCAAGGCTGCAAATGACACTGACAAGGCTGCATTGATGGGCATTTAAATGTAAGTTTTTTTCCTTAAACTTTCCTTCTAAAAGTTTTTTTCCTTAAAATTCCCTCCTAATCTTGGGGTGCGTGCTATACGCCGATAAATACGGTACATCCAAATCAGAGGAAGGGTTTGGGAATTATAGCTCTTAAGATTAGTCACCCCCCCCTTTTTCAAGGAACCAAAAGTAATTGGGCAATTAAATCAAAAGCTGTTTCATGGCCAGGTGTGAGCTACTCCTTCATTATTTATTCAGCAATTGAGCAGGTAAAAGGTCTGGAGTTGATTTTAAGTGTGGTATTTGAAGTTGGAATCTATTGCTGTGAACCTACATCATGCGTTCAAAGGAGCTGTCCGTGCAAGTGAAACAGGCCATTGTAAGGCTTCAAAAACTAAACATATCCATCAGAGAGATAGCAACAACATTAGGAGTGGCCAAATCAACAGTTTGGTACATTCTGAGGAAAGAAGAATGCACTGGTGATCTCAACAACATAAAAAGGCCTGGACTTCCATGGAAAACAACAGTGGTGGATGATCGCAGGATCTCTATGGTAAAAAAAAAACCTGTTCACAACATCCAGACACGTGAAGGACACTCTCCAGGAGGTGGGTGTATGATTGTTAAAGACTACAATCAAGAGCAAATACAGAGAGTTCACTACAAGGTGCAAACCATTCATAAGCCTGAAGAATAGAAAAATCAGACCAGACTTTGCCAAAAAACATCTAAAAAAGCCAGACCAGTTCTGGAAAAGCATTCTTTGGACGGATGAAACTAAGATTAATCTGTACCAAAATGACAGGAATAAAAAGTTTGGAGAAGGCTTGGAACAGCTCATGAGCCAAAGCACACAACATCATCTGTAAAACATGGTGGAGGTAGTGTGATGGCAAGGGCATGCATGGCTTCCAGTAACACTGGGTCTTTGGTGTTTATAGATGATGTAACAGAAGACAGAAGCAGCCAGATGAATTTTGCAGTGTTTAGAAATATACTTTCAGCCCAAATTCAGCCAAATGCAGCAAAGTTGATTGGAAGGCACTTCACGGTACAGATGGACAATGATCCAAAACACACTGCAAAAGCATCCCAGGAGCTTTTGAAGGAAAATAAGTGAAATATTCTGCAATGCCCGAGTCAATCACCTGATCTCAATCCAATTGAGCATGCATTCCACTTGCTGAAGGCAAAACTAAAGGCAGAAAGACCCACAAACAAAGAACAATTGAAGACAGCTGTAGTTAGAGCCTGGCAAAGCATCAGAAAGGAAGAAACCCAGTCTTTGGTAATGTCCATTGGTTCCAGACTTCAGGCAGTCATTACCAGTAAAGGATTCCCAACAAAATATTAAAAATTAACATTTTATTTATGATTACATTTATTTGTCCAACTACATTTGAGCACCTGAAAATAGGTTTAGGCCGCGTACACACGGGCGGACTGTTTGCCCAACTTTGTCCGCTGAACAGTGTTTGGGCGGACAGTCCGCTCGTGTGTGGGCTTTCAGCGGACAGTTTCAGCGGACAGTTGGACGGACAAGGTTTTTCGGAATTTCCGAAAAACTGTCCGCTGAAACCTTGTTTCAGCGAACAGCCCGCTCGTGTGTAGGCTTGTTCGTCAAACAAAGTTGCGCGCATGCTCAGAAAGGATTTTCACGCCGAAAGCTATAATGCAGTGTATAGGACGTCGTATTTTGCGTCCCGTCGTACGTGCCGTTCACGTCATCGCGCACGGTTTCAGCAAACTGTTCGTTCGTCGTGTGTGGCCATGTCCGTCCATGCTAATTTTGAGCGGACTGTTTGCTGAAACTGTTGGACGGACAAAGTTGGGCGAACAGTCCGCGCGTGTGTACGCGGCCTGACTGTGTATAAAAATGGTTGCAGTTCCTAAAATGTGTACTCTATATTTATGTTCAACCCCTTGAATTAAAGCTGGAAGTCTGCACTTCAAATTCATTTGGATTGTTTCATCTTCATTTTATTCTGGAGGAATACAGAGCCAAAAGTATAAAAATTGTGCCTGTGTCCAAATATATATGGACCTAACTGTATATACTCTATATACACTGTTTATACACTGTTTATATATTACATCCGATAAGTGGACAGTCATTTTATTATCATGAGCTCTACTTTTTGTAACTTTTGAGTACAATTATTTATTTATACGTTTATTGTCACATTTGGTGACTTACACAGTGACGAACCTGGATCATCAACACAGTGCATACAATCCTAGCTATTTTTCTTTCAGCTATCTAAAATGTATTTATTCTCTTTCATATTTAAACAGCATTTCTTTTTCCAAAATAAGCTCTAGCAACCAAGCTACAGAAATCACTCTCATCTATCTCTTATAGGGGTTTCTTAAATAAGATTTGTCTAAAATAAGCATCTGATTTAAGAAGTGTCTGGATTTATACTGTCTGAATCCATCCAGGAAAACAAAGGAAAACATAGCAACAAGAAATACATACTAACCATATTAATCATCTAACTTTATTACATTAACCCTTCCCTACTTCTCTCAGAATGCAATTAAACCTGCCTGTGGCTGATAATGTCAATTGGTGACTTGCTGTGGATTCCGGGATGCTTCTTGATCATCTTAGAGATTGGATATGTTTTCTAACCAGCTGACACTGTTCATTATGGGTTACATGCAGGATACACATTACTGAATTTTACACAGGCCTCTTAATTGAATATCCTTGTCTGGCTCCACAAGTTCAGCTCTGCTGGTACAACTGAAGAAGCTAAATGGCCTCATTTCTCATTACTGAGCTAATCCATTAGCCTGACAGTTCTTCTGATTGGGATTGAAATTCAATTCCTACTCACAATTTCAGGTGCTTAGGACAAGGGATAGTGTTTTATTTTTCTTTCCCAGCAGTCTAACGAAGTTTTGTCTTTACTGACTTAAGAGGATATAAAAGAAACTGGTCTCATACTATATTATTTTATATATAATATTATGAAGTATATAAGTAATGAACAACAAAAGGAGTAAAGAAAATACGTTTTGCAGTAATAAAGTTACTTTAATCACTTGTGTGCCAGCCTGTACTACCCCTTTCATTACCAAGCCATTTTCCAAAGCTGTGATACTTTGACTGACAATTACTCCATCATGCAACACCTGTACCCAAACAATGTTTATAATGAGGTCTTAGATGGGTAGAGCTATTTGTTGGTGGTATTTAATATCCATTTTTTATCTTTTATTTTTAACACAGAAAGAAAATACCAAATGATTGTAAAATATTGTTTCACTTACTTTCTTTTAAAATATAAATGTATGGACATCTTTCTTTGGAAATTAAAAAACATGCTGATATCGAGAAGGTAACATTGGTAATGGTGCACTAGATACAGTGCATACAGGTCATATAGAGAGGAGTTAATGTGCACATGTGTCAGATAAGGGAGCTAAAGTATTAATGTACAGGTCACTGAAAAGACAGGCTGGACCTTATATAGGAGAGAAGGGACGGTGAAAGGGTTAAACTTTACCTACATCTGCAGCTGCCGCTAAGCTGTACTGTGTTGAGAAAGGAATAAATTACTAATTTACTCATTAGTTTTACCTTCTCAACTCCCTATGTTGTAAAATGAAGGGGCAGGTGCCCAGATGTGAATAAATATACACTGTTTGGTCTCCATGACCAATTACAGTAATCCTAAAGGTACAGAGCCACTCAGATGAGCTCTGCACACAATGCCTGCAAATGGAGTCATCCAATCATGTACCAATTTGCATATATTTTATATATACACACACACACACACTAAAACAGATATTTTAAAAGTTTAGCTTTATCCAAAACAAAAGGTCTTGGCTGAAGATAAAAGGTAACTCCACTTTCGTGGGGAAATAAAATAGCAAATAAAGAAAAAATAATATAGCATATACAATTGCGACACAAGTCATATTGTAATTGAATGTTATTAAAAATCCCCTTTCCCTTTTAATCTGCAGATGCTGTAATTTTCAGAAAATGCAATGCAATATGGATACCTGGAGGTGTTCTCTACACAGATTTTCCCTATCTTCCTTCACTAATGACAATTGCAAAATTTCAGGTTGCTAATCAGTTTCTGTCCTGTGACAATGGTCATCAGAAAAATAAAGACAACATGTTTAACCAGCTAGAGGACATAGGAGTAAACATCTAAAAGAACTTCTAATACTTACAGGGTGAAATACATTTTAAAATTGATTATCCAATTACAGTAGTCTTGCAACAAGTATAGACATTATAAATAATAAATACAGGTACTTATTATTAAAAAATTGTTTTTAAAGTAGGGTAGCAACAATAGAAGGAAAAAAATGGATTAGCATTATAAGACATAGAAATATTATCATTATAATTCTCAAAAATTTAGATTTTTACAAAACACTTTATAAGACCATGTCCATGAAATAGTTGTGAAAAAACTGTTTAGAGCCCTTGTCTTTAATGGACTCAGGTTCATAGGGTGAGATGCTGGCCTAAAAAGACAATGTCCCATTGTGGCAACTCACATTGCCCCTAGCACTGAATGCCAGTTCTTTAATGTTAGAAAGCCAAAATAAGGAAGAGTCATTTCATCTCATGGTACACACTTTTTCCAACACTACAGCCGCACTTTGCCAACAGTATAGCCGCACTGTCCCATTGATTTCAATGGGTAGGAGCGGTTTATGAGCGGTGAATACATCGCTCCTTTCACCGCTCCAAAGATGCAGCTAGCAGGACTTTTTTCACTGTCCTGCTAGCGCACCGCTCTAAAGGGGCCGTTTTTTTCAGGCGCCTGAAATTGCCCCATTGTGAAAGGGGCCTTATAGTTACAAGAACTCATCTTTATCTCTGGTCTTTTGGACCCAACTTCTTTTACACGTACATTCCTTTCAGAATAACAGCTGTCGTCTCCTACACTTTACCTGAATTGCTTAGCCCACCAACATATCCACCAAGCTAAAAGAATAAGATCCAGTGCCTGTAAATTTCTGACTGAAGAAAGCCATATTCTAGAACACTGCAGACGGTCTTATAGACATATTTATGGAGCTAAATGACACACTTGCCCATAAACACGAAGGCCCCTCTGCCTGTTACAGTTATTTTCTGGTGTTTCTGAATATCAGTTCGCTTTTTTAATGCTGGATTTTAAGCACCATTGTTTTGGGATACACCTTTTTGGTAAAACTGCTGTAAATAAAAGCTGACTCTAGGTCCTAAGAATGCAAGCAAAATATCCCTAGGGTCAGAATCCATGTGGTACAAAACTCAGAACAACAGGCCAAAAGAAAACCAACTTGATAGGCTCAACAATCCTATATATATTTGACGTGAAAAAATCATAGACCGTGAACTGTATATTACAAAGTGCACAAAAGTTTATTAAACATGTAAGATCAATAACTCATGTGACAGTACAGTTCCCTGTCCTAGTAATTGTCGCCCAGGGCTCTCAAATAGGCAGGTTGAGGGGCTCCAGGGGTATTTAATGTGGAGCAATCTGTTTTATCAGTTTCCTCCAAAGTTTGTAAAATCCACTTGGGGACCTGGAGCCCGGAGATTCCATAGCGTTATGGGTGGGATGGAATCTCCAATCCTGGGACCGGGTTTTTGGAACAGCCAGGAGTCTGGCTGGTTGATTGAGCAGGTGGGTCCTGGGCTTATAGCAGAGTCAGGATTAGGGTTCTGGGCTCCACCCAGAGAGACAGCAGGTCTCCAGGAGTCCAGAGAGTGCAGGTGTGCACTAGAGAAAGCCAGAGACACAAGTCTGAGGATCAGAGCAGTGAGGGGCTGCTTTCTAGAGACACTGTGTGTGTGTGTTAAAGCTGTGAGCATCTGAGACAAATGAGAGCCTGAAGTGGAAGGCCTACGCAGCAAGGAAGCTGAAAAGAGGTACAGTAGTTGTACGGGAACCCTGTTATAAGGCCAAGAGGGCTGAATTGTAAAGCCTAGGTGGCAGTGCTGATGAAGAGAGCCAGGTGGCTTGGCATTTTTCATGTATTTTTTTTTGGCAGAAGAACCCCTGTGTGGGCAACCAAGTGCATGTATGAACTTTATGTTGTTCCTTTTTAATAAAAGTGGGCTACCATGCCCTTAAACGAAAGTTCCTGTTCGCTGTGAACTTACTCAAAAGACATCTGCCACTGAGTTAAACGTCCCCCAATGTTACACTCATTAAAAATCACTTTATGATTAAAAAATTATTCTAATATGGATATACAAGTCACATAGATACGGACGCCCGGAAGTGACGTTCGTATCCGGTTTTATTTGCTGTTTGTCGTATGTGTCTATTTTTCCTGCTTCACTTGTGAGTAGTTTTAAATCATTTAAATAAATTGCTATATTTTAAAAAACAACTACACTATGGCGGTTTTCTCTGATTCATTCCTCTGAGTTTACCTACCATCTATGAGGAAGCCATAAGAAGTCTCCTAAAGAAAATTCGTTTATACAGCCATCCCTGCAATCACCTTGGTGCCCATTACTATCTTTTGCTGTGTTACTCACAGCAGTGAGGTAATTGCATAGTATTAACATTTTCCGCACGGACCATCACGGACGGATCTATCACCCAGCACGTTGCACGTTTAATCTCGTGTGCCTACTGAATTGCACGTTTAAAATTTGTGTCCATTACTATTTTTGCTGTGTTACCCACAGCAGTGAGGTAATTATTTAGCATTCACACCACCTGCACGGATCACCACGAATGGACTTATTACCCAGCACATTGCACGTTTAATTGAGTGTGCTTACCGAATTGCACGTTTTGATTTGATTGTGTATGGGACATTTTACACAAATCACGATTTAATATTTATTTATTTTTCTTTGTATATATATATATTACACGCTGAACACGTGCATATATCTTATATCTTATTTTTTACGTTAAACATTTATGTGTTTTTCTGTGTTTTTTTGCACTTATCAATCACCGGCATGGTTTTTTAACTCATTGACATATATGTATAGGGATATTCTCTGATTGATCTATGCACGGTTGCACTTTATATAGCTCTATAATTGCACATTTTTAGTTCTGTTGTGGCTATTTGAATGTTTTGTAATTAGCGCATCACATCTTTATTCAATTAAAGTCACATAGATAAACATCACTTGTAAAGGATGGTTTTGTGAGCAGAAGTTATCTGAAAGCTATTGTCCTGTAATTTTATATATTTACAACTGGCCTCCCTCCAGTCATGGGTGCATACATCAAATAAACCAAGAATATTACAAATGAATTATTATCTCTAAACACTAGACAGTAGATTAGAGATATGGAATGCTGTTCCTGTTCAGGTGATGTCACTTTCGGTTATGTAACTTCTGGTGACATCCCTTCATGTGGCTTACAGAAGCTATGATGGTTTTTGTTTTATATTTAATGTCTACCAGTTTTGTAACTTATTTTTGTATATAGGTATTCTTCAGTAAATGACCAGGTTCCGTTCCAACGACAAGGTCGTTAATCGAATTGGTTGTTAAACGAGGAGTCACATGTAATCAATATTTTAAGCATTCTTAACTGCTGTACTGTACTGTCGTGTGAAATAAAGGTCTACACAAAACTCCAGCTCAATAACGTTGTTTTAACTTGCATAAGTACAGAACACAAATTAAAGTTCTGTACTGTACTGTACAATACAATGATGTATAGCGCATCGTTCAGGTGGGGAGAGCTGGTCATAAGTATGAGCAGTCGTTAAACAGGTAAGTCGTTAAACGAGGAGTATCTGTCCTGTAATTCACTATTTCATTATTTTTATTTTACAAACAAATATTTAGTACAGAATGCCTCCATGACAAGTTTTGTTTTTGCAGAATTTACTAGACTTTGTAATAAAAAATCCTAGCACTTCCAGCTAACTCTTTGACTAACTGAAAATCTATGAGGCGCAAAAAGAACTAACAGAGACAGTAAGACATGTTTTTAACCAGAATAAACAAAATAAAGAAAATATATACAAATGTACATTGCATTCCCTTTATGATTTACTGGCAAATCCATTTGTTGAATTTTGCATTTAGAGGCTTGGCTATAGTAAAGTCTTTTGTTATATAATACTGCATGTTGTATATTGAGTGATTTCCAATTACTTACCGTATATACTCGAGTATAGGCCGACCCGAATATAAGCCGAGGCCCCCAATTTACCCCCAAAAAAACTGGCAAACTTATTGACTCGTGTATAAGCCGAGGGTAAGACATGCCTGTCCATCCCTGTGTGTGTGTCCGTCCATCCCTGTGTGTCCGTCCATCCCTGTGTGTCCGTCCATCCATCCCTGTGTGTGTGTGTGTGTCCATCCATCCATCCATCCATCCATCCCTGTGTGTGTGTGTGTCTCCATCCATCCATCCATCCATCCCTGTGTGTGTGTGTCTCCATCCATCCATCCATCCCTGTGTGTGTGTGTGTGTGTGTGTGTGTGTGTGTCCAGCCTACCTGTGTCCTGAGCCTTTGTCCCGAGCCTCCGTCCCGTGCCGAGCCTCCTTGCCTCCGTGCCTCGCCGCCGTGCCTCGCCGCCATGCCTTGCCTCCGGTCCCGTCCCGTCCCGTGCCGTGCCGTGCCGTGCCGTCCTGTGCCTTGCCTCCGTCCCGTGCCCTCTTCGTTCGGCGGCCATTGTAAAATTCAAAAGCTGCGCCGCCGCCTTCGCCTGTGATAGGCGGAACACTGAATTTCCCAGCAGCCTGTGTTCCGCCTATCACGTACATCGTATCATCCTCGTCCGTAGTACGAGGATGATACGAAGTCCGTGATAGGCGGAACACAGGCTGCTGGGAAATTCAGTGTTCCGCCTATCACAGGCGAAGGGGGAGCCGGAGGCGCGGCTTTTGAATCAGAATGGCCGCTGTCTGTCTGCTCGACACGCTGATCGAGCGGGCAGACAGCGATGACTCGAGTATAAGCCGAGGGGGGCACTTTCAGCCTCAAAAAAGAGGCTGAAAATCTCGGCTTATACTCGAGTATATACGGTATACAACTGCTGGCATTGCCGTAAAGGCAGCGATGGGTGATTTATAGCAGTTAGAGTGACTCATGAAGGAATCCTCATATATGAATGGATATAAGATTTACCGGAAATTGATGCTTTCAAATTATGGTGATGATGAATAGATATAGGTTGCATTACTGTAATATAGGTTCTATCCTACTGATCTAGGAAAAATTCTTTTTATGAATTGTGACAATTGCTAAATTTCTCAATATGGAAATGAGTTCAATTCTAAAAGGAATAATGACTATAAAAATGTTAACCTTGTAGTAGGATTTATTATGCAGTACCATTATATATATAATACTAATGGTATATATTTTTAAAAATGTAATGGTATTGTAAGGAATTTAATACAATTATAATTAATAAGCAGTATTGGTAACACTGGAAGAACTTGTGTAGATTCTAACATTTATTTTAGATGTAAGTTATAAGACCATGTATTGCTAGAATAATGTCTAATCTTCATATCAAGTTATTATCTTGGAAGCCAGGAATAGAATTCACAAAGCAAACAGTCTGGTCCACTCCAGAGAAATTAAATTAGAAGTAGCTGGTCTGATGAATTAGTTCAGTGATATAAAAGACACAGAAATAGGGTGCAGTGCTCCCTAATCAAATTCCGTACCTTGAGTTAATAACACAACACATCAAAATATGGTGAATAAACAGTGTAACAAAAAATAATAATGTGCACACACAACATATTCACATGGTGAATATTATATCATAAATATATTTTATCACAAATCGTTCCAAATGCTTGTGTAGATAATGTTCAGTCCACAGGAAATGCGCACAATTGTGTAGAGGTCTGCTCCAGATGAAGTCAAGTGAATGTAAAATGCTGGTATACAACATAAGTTTATATTCATACACATTAAAAAGTAATGTAAAATGAACCCAAAACCGTAGCAGTTCCCTTTTAATGATCTAAAGGGAAGTCTTTCCATTCCTGATGTGTAGTGCACAGGGGCGGACTGACCATTGGGCCACTCGGGCACTGCCCGAGGGCCCCATACCACTAGGGGGCCCCATCAGGGTTTCCAGACTCAGTAAAAACAGGGACAGTATGTAAAAATTTGTGTTTTTTTTTTTACATCTGTCTCTGAAATGTCCCTTACTAACATCCTTTTGGTCTAAAAATCCAGAGATTATAGCTGCCCCACCTCTCCAGTACCTTCTCAGCCAATAGAAGCATGTCTGTGTATACTGTGTGATTGTATACTGTGTGTGTGTGTTTGTGTCTACTGTGTGGCCCAATAATCTCTGATTGCCTGGGGGCCCCATAATCTCCTATTGCCCCGGGGGGCCCCATGAGTTGACAGTCCGCCCCTGGTAGTGCTTGGTGTTTAATCTCACGACCTGAAATAAAAAATCCAACCAGTTTCACCACTGTAGCATTTAGGCTTGATCACTTGACATGTAGATCTCTGTTCTCCTGATGAAGTCCAGTGGATGTAAAGCACTAGTATACACCATCAGTTTAAAGACATATACATCTAAAAGCAAGGTAGAATTGGTGTTTAGGCTTGATCTCTTGACATGAAATAAATAAATCCACTGCTGCCACCATTCCATTGTAGTGTTTGGTGCTTACAGCCCTATTTTTTAAAGATCAGACTTTGAAGACACAATTAATAAGAAATAAAAAATAAAAACATACCTTTTTTTTTTTTTTTTATTATCCTCGTGATTGTTACCACTTGTTCATTTAAAATTGGCAATTGTTAACAGTGTCCCTTTTTCCGTTACTTGTGCAGCATTGATTACTCACTGTGTTCTGCTTTGGAACAGCAGGGCCATGCAGACTGTGTGCATGTGAAGCCCGCTTGGTCTCTCCTCCGAGATTTCTCTCGATTTCGCGCATGTGCGGTGTGAGCAAAGCACACCCTACTGGCAACAATACAAAACAATACACTGTACTGCCACTATACATTCCCTATTCAAAGAAGGCTCAGATCTCCGCCTAGCATCGCGTCATTTCCTGTTTTCAAACAGCACGATGCTAGCTGTTGGGGACGCTAAATGATTCATGGGATTGATGACAAAGCAATCCCAGGAGCAAATGCAGCTGCAGGAAATTACGTACTTCCTGTGGATGGAAGTCTACAGGAAAACCAAGGAATAGGTACTAAACAAAGAGAAAAAAACAAAAATATCCAAAAACAAGAGGAAATGGGGCGGCCTATTGAACAAAACCAAGTTGTTTTTTTGCCTGGAACTCCGCTTTAACTGATAACAGATGGTAGGTTACATAAATGGCAGTCTTTGACCCCTGTCCATGTCAACTAAGGTTGACTGAAGCCTCATACACACGATTGGACTTCCATCTGACTTTTCCGTGGACTTTTGTCCAAATGGGTGTTGGCCGTGAACTTGTTCTGCATACACGCAGCAGAACATTTTCAGCCAACTTTCACCAAATCATGTGGTTTTTCAGCTCTTTACTGACACCCTTTGGACAACTTCTGCTATTGTTGGCTGATGTTTAGCATTGATTCTGAGCATGTGTGTTTGTACTTTGGACTTTATTCTGATTTACTTGTGTACACACAATCGGATTATCCTCCATAGGACATTTGTTGTCAAAAAGTTTGAGAGCATGCACAGCAAACATTTGTCTGTTGAAAGAGCAACAATTGTCCGATGGAGCATACAGACGGTTGGATTGTCCGATAAAAAAGGTCCGTCGGACCGTTGTTGTCGAAAAGTCAGATTGTGTGTATGGACCTTTAAAGTGGTAAAAGCAATAACCCACAGCTTCCTATCAGTATTTAAACATTTGAAAGGCAGTCCAGAAGCTTAATATATCACTAAACTAATTAAGTGAATAACTTCCAAGCTCACAAAATCCTACAAACGAATAAATCTCTAAGCTGTCAGCAGTGTAAGCATATATCATCCAAATCAATAAAAGACTGAAAAAACATTTAATACACGTCAGGTTAGAGACAGCACAATAAACAGCGCCTGCTTTGAGGCCTCCTTTGTTTCACTGAAGCTTCGGACAGAGATGGCAGATAACAGATGAGTCATTCAGTTTTGTTTGTAAATTTCAGATTGAGATATTTATTTTTGTAAACCAAAAGCAATTTTTTACCAGGCTGTGTAAAAAGATAAATAAAAGCAAGTGATAAAAAATGTTTTTAACTTGTCTAAAGCCCCATACACACCATCAGATTTTCTGCTGATTTTTGTCTTCAGATTTACCAAAACCATGTAGTGCAAGGACCTGCCTGATTGCATGCACATTGAAACTCCTAAGGTTTGATCTCATATTATATGGTTTTGGTAAATCTGAAGGAAAAAATCTGCAGAAAATCTGATAGTGTGTATGAGGCTTTAGTGTCAGTTCACACAGGAATGATGCAGGAACCCTGCGAATCCCGCATCGCATGTCTCCCAGCGGCAGTTCACACTGCCCTATGCGAACTGCTGGGAGTGTCAAATAAAAGTTAATGAAACCCCCAAATCAATTTGCAAATCGCAGTGCGAACTGAAAATTCAGACAGGAATCAGATTGCATGGGCGTGAACACCCAATGCGATCCGATACTGCTGCGGACCTTATAACATATATCATAATAATATATGATTTAGCTTTATTATAACATTTTTTGTTATTATTTTTTTTATTATTTTCAACAGCAGCAGATTCTCATTCTCCCTCTTAATTGTGTGAGAAAAACATGGGATTGTGGGTAAATCATATACACCAAAACATATGTTTTTTCCTTGTAGTTAAGAGGGCTGGGCTGGAAGGGACCATTTCTCTTTTAGACATATGCCCCTTCTATGACACTGCAGTATGAGGCATGCCTCCACTGCAGCTGGGGCTAATGGTACTTTTTCCATTGGTCCAAGACTCCAAGCTGTCCATTGAGCTCAGTACCTCTAACAAGAAGTGAGGAGAGGCACTGTGAGCTCAACCTTTCAGTCTGCTGCAAACAGAGTGTGCCATCTTGTATTTAAACTAGCCGCTCTGTATGTAGCTTCTGACTTCTGCTGCGCAAGGAGCCCCATATTTCCAGAACCATAGGCCGTAGGAGCCTCAATTTTTACCAGTGGTGGAGTAGGACTTAGGCTAACTATCCCCCAAATTTGGCATCTCTGTGACCTCAGGTCACCGAACTACGACCCTCGAAGCTCGACTTTTTTTTCTGCCTTACCTGCCTCCCCTGATTGCACGTCCCTGGTGTGGTGCTAGCTCTATTATCATTTCTGGAGGTTGTCCCCACGCCCCGCTACACTGGATATGCACACTGAGCAACATCTTGTGTCCTTGCCTGAACCATGCTCCAATAATGTTTCCAGGGATGGTACTGTGAGCAGGGCACCCATTATTCAGCACCATTTTTAACAGGGCAGTTTGACTTATTTCAGCCTCTGCAGCCAGTATGGAGGCATGAGTGCTGAGGAGGTAATCTGGACTTTATATTGATGGGGGCCAGGGGGTCACCATGTTGTACCTTTTTTATACCCAGGGGTTTATTATTTTGTATAATGATTATTTTCTAGAATGTGACCTATCCATCTTGGGTCATTAAGGGAATAATGTTTTTACCTGTGGAATACTAGTGATCTCAACATTTATATTTTCATCCACTTGTTTATGTGGTAGGCTTTGTGTGGATCGTACACAAATATTGCTTTTTTTTATTTTTATTTTTAAACTTTATATTTTTATTAATTTCTTTTTCACAATTAACAGATACAAAATAATCCATACTTTAATTCACTAACATTTTAAAATGGGAGAACAACAAAAAAAGAGATAAATATAGCCATACCACATAGAGAAAAAAAAAAAAAGAAGAGGAAAATTGTTCAACTTCATATGGCTCTATGTCTCAGTCTCTTGCCCTCTACCCTTTCTATTCCAATAGTCCCCTACCTCACATACTTACGTATTACCTAACCCTTTTTCTCTCAACACCACTCTCCCTCCCATTCATTCCTTACCATTCTCACCTAATTTAACAGCCCTTCTGCTTTTCCGCTTTTATAAATTGCTACTTTCCCCATTCTTTTTTTCTCACACCACCTTTTCCAAATCTTGTTGAATTTCTTAAAAGCTCCTTGTCTAATATATGATGTCCTTTCTTTAAGAATCACCACACTCATATTTTGTTCCCATTCCCTACTGGTAGGGGGGGACAACGATTGCCACTTCTGGGCTATAAGTTTCCTAGCCTGGAAGAGGCATCTCAAGATTGCTACGTTGATATCTTTTGGGTTACCCTCTCCCTTTTTTTTATTTTAGGTATTTTATCACTGACAATTTTTGTTTCAGATAGTTCTGCTGTATTGCACTGGTGTTGTGCCTTCTTCTCCTATAAAAAAGTAAAAGGAAAAAAATTATGCAAAAATAAACTGTGTGTTGTCAGTCCACAATAAGGTTTAAGAGTTGAGTGCATGTCATGAATCGCCAGTAATACCATCATGCCCTGTCTGTCTGCTTCCTCTGGTCTTTGTATCAGCCTTGGGCCTGCACTCTCGCACTCCCTAGCCTCTACAGGATAGATTATTTAACACTGTGCTGTCCAAGCCTGCCTTGCGCAAGCAATATTGTGTGTTTGGTTTCCTGTTTCCTGCTTGCCACGTGCTCTACGTCTGTTTCTGTTACCGACCTTGGCTTGTT
Organism: Lithobates pipiens; assembly: GCF_037356315.1. Classification (NCBI taxonomy): domain Eukaryota; kingdom Metazoa; phylum Chordata; class Amphibia; order Anura; family Ranidae; genus Lithobates; species Lithobates pipiens. The sequence continues at coordinate 150,052,929 of NW_027507758.1, read as the reverse complement.
CTTTGACTATCCCTGCCTGCTTGTTACCCTGACCTTTGGCATGTTCTCTGTCTATCCTTATCTGCTAGTTGCCCTGACCTTTGGCTTATCTCCTGCCTCCTCTCTATCCTCCTATAGCCTACTGTGAGTGTGAGCTGGGAGACCCTGGGGGCGGTGATCTGGGTCCAGTTGCAGTGCAGTCCATCCTCACCACTAGAGGCACTGCGCCCTGGGGAAACTAGCTCTAGCTCCCAGTGGGATCCGTGTTGGTGCTCCAGGGGACCTGGTTTCCTGAACCACCCAGAGTTCTATCAGCATCAGTCACCCGTACGGTCCACTACCTTAGCAGTGCACTCCTGACCCCAACGGTGTGCATCTGTCACCTGGCCTCAGGCAAGGAGGGGAGGAGAAAAGGGGACAGAGGAGACAGAAAAACAGAGAGCAGGGCTGCGGATGAAGGAGGCATGTAAACTGACCAAGGTGTCAGGGCTCAGCAGCCATGATAAACTGTGGTCAGTTTGCAAAGGGGCGGGCATGGCCAGACAGGATTTGCCAGGTATTTTAGGTGTTACGGGGGGCCCCAAATGAGACAGCACAAGCACTGTGCTGTATAACATGCTTTAAGGGAAAAGGATCTGTTTTTCTTTTTAGGTTGAAAAACGCTTTAAGATAAAAAGTCTTTTGTGTGCAGCAGCCCCCCTCGGCCCCCCTAACACTTACCTGAGCCCCATTTCTGTCCATCGATGTCCACGAGTGTCTCAACCGTCTGGGACTCTCCCTCCTGATTGGCAGAGAAACAGCAGTGGCACCATTGGCTCTTACTGCTGTCAATAAAAGTCAGTTAGCCAATCAGGAGACATAGGGGGTGTGGCTGAACCACAGCTCCATGTCTGAATGAACACAGGGAGCTGTGACTCTGCTTGGGTGCCCCATAGCAAGCTGCTTGCTGTGGGGGCACTCAACAGGACGGAGGGGCCAGAAGCAAAGAAAAGGGACCCGAGAAGAGAAAAAAAAATAAGACTTTACAATCACTTTAAGAGTACTTTTGATTCCCTAGAACTACATATCCCATGTTACTTTTCTGCCCAAAAGTTGTTTCCTCTATTCTCTACTGACTCCGCTACTTGAAACTCCTCCTCTAAGCACCTCTGTAGTTCAGAATAAAGTCTCTATAAAGCATGTGACATGTCAGGAAAGGTTACATCTGCTGGTGGCGTTGTCAGATCTTTGGGCCGCAGTTCTTGTGTCCACCAGGGGCAATCTGGAGCTGACATCATCTCCTGCAATCAGGCATCACCTGATACTGATTGCCGGAGGTGTGTGTATACATACCCAGCAGATGCTCACACATTTGCTTTAGTATTGTTCCTTGAGCCCTGACCTGTGTTTGCTATCCTGAAACCTATATTCCTGAATCTTGTACCTTATATCCTGTGTTCCTGAACCCTGCATCCATCCCTGGAGTCCTGTCTTGCAGGCTGATCCCTTCCTCCTGTTGTCCTGCTCCCTGTCCCGTCCTGCTCCCTGTTCTATATGATTGATCCCCCGTGTATGACCCTGGCTTGATTACGTTTATGATTATATTTTACACCTGTATATATGGTTTAGAGTTATTATTGTGTGTCACCGTGGTTGTTTGCTGGTTTGCTTTATTGTTTATTACTTATTCTTTTAATAAATCAAACTATTATTACTTTAAATGCATTTGGTCTTCCCTATTGCAGTCCACACATTTCTGGTTGCATCAATTCATGACATAATACCAAGGCCAGTCCTGATCAGAAGTGACTGCTTAGGGAAGCCACCATCGTGTTTCTGTTATTTTTGCTAAAATGCATCCGGAAGTAGTTGTATACCTTTCTGTGCTGGTGACGGAGGATAATAATTATTGCCATCAGAAGGAGTGGGCCAAAAATCAACTTTTACAGTGCATCCCTTTTTCTCATTCTCTAGATGATCAGGGAAGTATGCTGTTTGAATACGTTCAGCCTTTGATTCAGGTGTGTGCAGAGCTAGCTTTGTCCAGTATTCCTAAAGGCAGTGATGACTTTTCTCCCCCTTCAGTATGGCTCAGCTAGAATCATTAGTGTGGCTTTTGGACGATGACTCAATGCATTTGTTGAGCACTATTCAGCATGTTCCCAACAGGTGCTAGTGGAGTGTGTTAATGCAGTGCAGTCTATTGTCAGACAGGCACCATGTAAACTGAATTTTGTTCAGCTATTACTACAGGCATGGTCAGATATATTGTACTCAGCCTCATTCAGTTTGCAACAACCCATTCATGCTGCCAGACACCTGCCTGCTCAAATTTCTCTCTCTCCATCACCAACCAACGGCAACCACAGTCTCAGCCCAATATACCCTGCTACAAACTAAGTATCAGTACCCTGTTTCCACTTGCTGCACCTACCCTGCCTTTAACCCATCTGCCTCTTCTCTGATGCTTGCAACAATCCCACACAAATCCCCCTCTTCTTTACCTTACTCCAGTACTTCTCTTCAATTCACTGCACCTCCTACTTACAGCCCTGCAGTCACTTACAGAACTTCAGTGGCTAAACCAAAGGAGAAACTGAAGTTTTTCCCAACTGTGGCAGAGCGAGGCCCTTAACTATAAATGCCTGTCTGATGTGGACTGAAAAATGCATCTAACCACTTGATCTAAACACCCCGATGTCACAAGTGGTGGAGAATACGGGCAGGTAGACGGGGGAATCCAGGTCCTTGTTCCATGGTGAGTCGCATCAGGAACTACTGCTAGCTGTGTGTGGCAGCCAGGCGAACAGCATTGCGCATAGGTTTATTTGATGGACTGTGTTGCATGCAGGTTGTGTACCTGTGAAAAAAGAATCAAACATCCTTTTTTTTTTTTTCCTCTGCAGAGAACTGTTACAAGCTGCTGTGTGCAAGACCGCAAGGATGGGGCGGTCAAAGCAAAAAAAGGAAGCAATCCTTGCTAAAGCCAGGGAGTGGCTATTGTGGCTAGAGGGTATTTCACCACGTGCCCCAGCCACACCAGAGAATTGGTCTGAGTGTGACACCGCTGTGACCCTGGGTAAATTGATCATGTCACCCCCAGTTAAAGGGGAAGTGAAAGAGGATGTTGTCCCTGGCAGCCTGAGCTCAAATGTGCCACAGCATGAGGCAAAGAGGCCTCTGTGCTGCATGCGTTGTAGTGAGTGGGGACATGCTGTTGCCCATTTCCCCTTGTCACAGGAATGTTCGTGGAATAACCAAGCTGGACGGGAGGTTGATGAATTCTGGAACTCATCTACTAATGATTGTGATCAGCTGTGTCCTCAGAAGTGGTATCCCATGGCAACGAGTGAGAGCCAGTCATGGAGGAGATGCCAAGACGTGAGCTCAACGTGGCCTGAGAAGATGTTTCCACCTTGGAGCGCCAGTCAAAAGGTGCCAGTGATGTGTGAGACAGTGAATGAATGGTTCAAGTGGAATCGCAAAGAGTGGGGAGCAGTGCAAGGGGCTCAGATCTTGGCCTCTGACTATATGAAACCCATGCTGCCTACAGAGGAGGTTGGGGACTTCCTTGTAAGATTTGAAAAAGTTGCTGTAAAGAGAAAATGGCCTAGGGACCGGTGGCCAAAATTGTTGCAAACCTTATTACGGATAGAGTTCCGGTAAGTTTACCATTTGATGGATGGGGACCAGGATGACTACTGCAAGTTTAAAGAAGAAATACTTTTTAGAGGAGAGTTCCATCATATCATGGGCCGCCAGCAATGCTCCAGGATGGGAAAAGTGTCACCGGAAGATATAGGTTTTGGAAATTCAGAGAAACATAAGGTTTTCTGTCATGACCGCTTAGGTAAAGGGGTCAGCCAAGAAAGGAGAGTACATCAGCCTGAATCCTGCATGAGGTATAGCCAACCAGATTTGGAGTGCAAGTCTGCAGTTACCCCTAGCAACAGGAATCTTGTGTTACCTAAAGGGAGCGTCAGTGGGTCCAGAAAGGCTGCAGTGTTGCTCCATGGCCACATGGGGGAGTCAGCCTTTGGAGACACCACACCTGTGAGACAACGCACTCAAGTGAAGGCTATGACACCAGCTGCAGGAACTGGTAAGACTGTTTCCGTTTTTGATGCTGAACCCAGTGAAGTGGGAGTATGTCTAGTGGGGAGATCCACAGTACAAATGGACATAGACTTGCTGCAGTGTGATACCCAGAGCAGTGGGGAGGCGCAGTGTAAAGCCCAACTAGACACAGGGCTAAAGACTGAAAAGGACATGGGGACTCTGCATGTGCCTGCTATAATCCAGCAGATGGCTGAGAAAAATGAGCTAGGGGTGACCAAAACAGTGCTTGTACCATGTTCCCTAGTGACAGCTGCTGCAGGGTTGCCCAGGGAAACTTCCAAGGAACTTGCAGTGATGGAGCCAAGAGTTTTCCAGGTCAGCTATGGAGCTGCCCAAGTAGGTAAGAGTGCTCCTTTACAGAGAACGGGCGCTGTGAGGAGTCACTCAGAGATTGTGGTGGCTCATAGACAACTCACAAAAGCAGTAGCTATGTCTCCATGTAATGATAATATTGATGGTCATGCCGACAATAGTGTTGGCCAATGTGATACTATTGGTGATGATGACGTTGAAAAATGTGTTTCCTGTAATGTTATGACTAAGTCACACAGAGGGAGAGTGTGGGCAAACCTATGTGTAGCCCAGTGGGCAAGGGGTTAATTCAGCCTGCAAAAGCTGAGTGTTCAAAGCTGGATGTGTCCGTAGTGCCACCAGAAAAAGGTGTTCAAAATGGTGTGCTGCACCAAGCTTTAGGTGATGAAGCATCACCACAATGCAACATTGGTAAAAGTGTGGTGTCACAAAATGATCTATATAGAAGTGACAAATGTGCAGTTGAAGCTAATGAATCCCAGGTTTCTGTGCGGCCTTCTACAGCAGGTGATGCAATGCTGTGGAAGGCCCATGAGGGAACCACAATAGACTGGGACAGCTGGGCCAAACAATTGCTAGCCATGCTGGGTAAGGTTATCTTCAGTAACAAGTGTGTGGACACAACTGCTATGCCAGACAGGGGGATCGCAGAGTCGCCGGTGGTTGAGGGCGTCTTGGTCCCTGCAAAGGTTGCTGGCCTCCAGTCTGAAGAAACCGCTCAGGGCACTGGCATCGCAGATGTGTTGTCCACAGCCCCACAGCTAAATAATGTTGAGTATCAAACTGATAGTGTGACTTGTAATGACCTGCAGCGGCTCACTAACACTGGTGCAGAAGGGATAAGTGTGAGACATGTGTCTGGCAGCGCTCCAGGGGAGCAACAGGCTGTGATGATGGGTACCTCCAAGGAGGATGAGGTCTCTTCAAATGTCTCACTCTCTCAACCTGCAGTCGATGAGCCCCTCCATGTCTTGGACAGGGTAAAAGACCCTAGAAAGTTCTGGTGTTTAGACATGGGATGTTTACAGATGACAGAAACCTTACTGGAAATGCTAGAGTTGATAAAAATGAACTTACTGTATACTTGGGTATCTCCACCGCAGTTGGACCAGGTGGTGCTGCGTAGCACCAATGGGTGGAGCCAGGTGGTACAGGCGGTGCTGGGAAACCTTGAACAAGAGTGGAATTGGTGGGACCAATGGTTAACCATTTGGCACAAGATCTCCAGATTCTCTGTGAGCGTACTTCTAGTTATTGATTGGTATGGAAGGCACGCGGGAGAACTGTTTGAGATATCAGAGGTCTCTCTGCCTGATGCGGTGACTAGAAACATCTCTGCTGGTGTGGTCCGAGGTGCGGCTGAGCAGTGGTCAGTAGAGGGCGCAGATACTGCCTTACCCACTAGGCCTCATGAGAAGGAACGGCCCAGATTAGACTCAGCAGTAGCAGAGATGCTTTCTGTCACTGGCCCAGAGGTACAAGTTAAGGTGCCCAGAGACACTGTGGGAGAAAGTGTTAATATTGGTTGCCGTAACAATGTAATGTGTACACCTGGAAAAAATGGTTTATGCTTGGGTCAGGGTAGTTTGTTAGAACAGGTACCCATGGAGTGTTGGACAACGGGTGACGTGGAACTGTGCTATGGTCCCGTGGGATGTAGTCCCTCCTCAGGTCTTCTTCTAACAAACACTGAGTTGGAAAGCACTGATGATATTGAAAGCTGTGATCTGTTAAGAGTTCGTTCTGCAAACAATGATATGGTTGCCGTGGGTAACAACAGAAACTGTTTTGAACCTGAAATACCGATGGTGAAGGGTAAAATGGATATTTGTAAGTTGAAAGGAGGGCTCAACGAAGGCAGAGTTCCCTCAAGAAAAGTGAATAAGCCCAGGGACCCCAAAAGAAGAGGAAGGCTGAGTATAGGACAATATAGGAACCTGTTAAGATCCAGGGGGGAATGTTCTGGGAAGCGCACCCGGAAAAAGGGTTGGGCCTACGTGGATGGCAGCCAGCACAGAGGTGTCCCAACCATGATGATGGGTGCTGGTGTTCCTCCCTCTGGATCATAACAAAGGGGGGGGGGAATAGGTGGCAGAGCGAGACTCTGTCCCTATGAAATTGGAGGTAAAAGAGACACAGAGTTTGCATATCTGCGGACTGCAAGACTACAGAGTGTAGAGTTTAAATGGAGAAAACTGCTCTGTCAGTTTTCTCCAGGTTTTCCTAGTTCTGGATGGGATTCTGTAGTTTGGAGATCCCTAAGAGTCATGGTGGAGTGTGAGCAGCTTGCTGCTGCTGTTTGAAGACAAACCTGTGTTTGGAGAGTGGTCTGCCCTATGGGAGACTGTAGCCCGTGTAAGGGGGATTCTTTGCCCAGGAACTGTGAAAGGCTGGCCAGCCTTGAGAGTCGGGAAGACTATGGAAGCCAGTGAGTCCAGGGGGCTGGAAAAAATTGATGAGTCTGTTGGGAGCAAGCAGAGGAACTGCTGACAAGAGAGAGAGCCAGGTGGCTTGGTATGTTTTCATTTATGTGTCCTGAATGAAGTTAAACCCCTGCATGGGATTCCTGGATGGACTATTGTTTTGTTTTCCCTTTAATAAACGTGGGCTACCAGACCCTAAACTATAAATGCCTGTCTGATGTGGACTGAAAAATGCATCTAACCATTGAGTTAAACACCCCAATGTCACTCAACCTATACAATATTGCCATTATCCCAGTCCTGCTTCCACACCAGCCAATCTGCTCCAGCCTGCTTCCACGCAAGCCGATCTGCTCCAGCCTGCTTCCACGCAAGCCGATCTGCTCCAGGCTGCTTCCACGCCAAGCCGATCTGCTCCAGCCTACCTCCACGTCAGCCGATCTGCTCCAGCCTACCTCCACGTCAGCCGATCTGCTCCAGCCTGCCTTCACGCCAGCTGATCTGTTCCAGCCTGCCTCCACACCAGCCGATATGCTCCAGCCTGCCTCCACACCAGCTGATATGCTCCAGCTTGCCTCCACATCAGCCGATATGCTCGAGCCTGCCTCCACGCCAGCCGATATGCTCCAGCCTGCCTCCACGCCACCCCGTCTGCTCCAGCCTGCCTCCACGCCAGCCGATCTGCTCGGGGACGCCTCTGCACCAGCCGATCCTCTCCAACCTGCCTCCATGACTGCCAATGGGGTCAGGCTAGCCTCTGATGGTTCTGAACCTGATGACCCACTTACCCCTGCCAACCTTCTGCCTGCTGTCCTGCCTGATGCTCCAGTATTTGCTGTTCAGCCTGATGTTCCAGTGCCCATTGACCAACCTGACGTTGCAGTGCCCACGGTCCAGCCTGATATTCCAGTGCCCACAGTCCCACCTGATGTTCTGGTGCCCACGGTACTGCCTGAAGTTCTGGTATCCACGGTCCAGCCTGAATTTCCGGTGTCCATGGTCCAGCCAGAAATTCCGGTGCTCACGGTGCTCACGATCCAGCCTGATGTTCCAGCCTGAAGTTCCAGTGCCCACAGTCCAGCCTGAAGTTCTGGTGCCCATGGTCTGGCCTGAAGTTCTGGTGCCCATGGTCTGGCCTGAAGTTCTGGTGCCCACGGTCCAGCCTGAAGTTCTGGTGCCCACAGTCCAGCCTGAAGTTCTGGTGCCCACGGTCCAGCCTGAATTTCCGTGCCCATTTCCCAGCCTGTTGGGCCAGTGCTCGTCACCCAGCCTGTGGAGCCGGTGCCTGTCCCATGGCCTTCAGAGCCGGTGCCCATCACCCAGCCTGCTGAGCCGATGCCCAACGCCCGGCCTACAGGGCCGGTGCCCGTCACCTGGCATGCTGAGCCAGTGCCCTTCACCCAGCCAACTGGGCCAGTGTATTACCCAGCCTGTTGAGCCGGTGCCTGTTACCCAGCCTGCTGATACAGTACTTAGTGAATCAGTTCCTGATGCTACTGTCGCTGCCCAGCTTTTTGTTCCAGTGTCTGCTGTCCAGTGTGATGACCCGATGCCTGATGATGATCCAGTTCTAGTGCCCGTTGTCCAGCCTGATGTTCCAGTGCCCGTTGTTAGGCCTGATGATTCAATGCCCGATGCCAGCTTGATGATCCAGTTCCTGACGCCCAGCCTGATGTTCCAGTGCCCCTTGCTCGGCCTGATTTTCCAGCGCCTGCCCTCCAGTCTGATGATCCAATGCTTGATGATCCAGCTCCTGATGCCCATTCCAATGTTCCAGTGCCTGTTGCCCAGTCTGATGTTCCAGTGCCTGCTGTCCAGTCTGATGATCGATACCCGATGTCCGGCTTGAGGATCCAGTTCCTGACGCCCGGCCTGATTTTCCAGTGTCCGTTGTCCGGCCAGATGTTCCAGTGCCTATTGTCTGGCCTGCTGTTCCAGTGCCCGCTGCCTGGCTTGATGTTCCAATGCCTGCTGTCCAGTCTGATGATCCGATGCCTGATGTCTGGCCTGATGATCCAGTTCCTGACGCCCGGAGTTATGTTCCAATGCCCACTGTTTGACCTGATGTTCCAGTGCCTGCTCTCTAGTCGGATGATCTGATGCCCAGCTTGATGTGCCTCTGCCTGTTGCCCAGTTTGAAGTGCCTCTACCTGCTGCCCAGCTTGATGTGCCCACTGCCCAGTTTAATGTGCCTCTGCCCGCTTGCAGGTTGATCCCTTCCCCCTGTTGTCCTCTCCCTGTCCCGTCCTGCTCCCTGTTCTATCTGATTGATCTCCTGTGTATGACCCTGGCTTGATTGATTATGTTTATGGTTATATATTACTCCTGCATACACAATTGGTTTAGAGTTATTATTGTGTGTGACGGTGGTTGTTTGCTGGTTTGCTTTGTTGTTTATGCATTTGGTCTTTCTTATTGCAGTCCACACATTTCTGGTCGCATTGGTTCATGACGTGCCTACATATAGGGCATAATAAATATGTGTTACAAGATTCAAGGAAGTTTACAAACTTCAAGGTCGTTTAGATCTACCCCTAAGTAGGCTAGAAATTATTAAAATACACTAAAGAAATCGATATATGATTTTACACTTTGACCATAGATGCTCTTTTACAAAATACATTATTTTATCAGATTTTGCTGCCTTCATTTTTATTATTATTATTATTATTATTCAGGGTTTATTTAGCACCAATAGTTTGCACGGCGCTTTACAACATGGGGGCAGACAGTACAGTTACAATACATTTCCATACAGGAGGGATCAGAGGGCCCTGTTCGTTAGAGCTTACAATCTAGAAGGGAGGGTACATTAGGTTATATTTAAGAAGAAGAGAAGAAGAAGGGGGCGCCTCTGGGTGTAGATTTTTAAAAGGCAATTTATTCACAGGTAAAACAAACAGATGATGCACTCACATTTTCCAAGGCATAAAAAGGCATGTAGAATACAAGGGGGGCGTTTTTTTCATCTGATTCGTCCGTCACATGGGATCCGGTCCGCGGGTGTCATGTTGTCCTCTCCTGGCGTTACCACGAGTTTGTTGTTAAAAAATGCCGGCTTGGTGGACGCAGAGGATGTGTTTCCAAAGCAAAGCTTGGTTAGCGGTGACACGCGGGTCGCTGTGAATAAATTGCCTTTTAAAAATCTACACCCAGAGGCGCCCCCTTCTTCTTCTCTTTTTCTGCAACAGTCTAGGAGCCTGGTTTCAGCTCCCTGTGGTGGCAGCCCTGCATTCCAAAGACCCACTCAAAGAACGAAAGACACTTTCACGGGACTTGAGAACTAAAAGTTCTCATTCATATCATCGTTCAATATAACTTTATACAGACAGCCCTCTGGAGTATATTATTTTCTGATCTTTTGCACCTCTACTTGTCGTTTTAAGAACAACTTACTGTATTTATTTTAAAATGAAAAAAGAGGAGGAATTACAATGCCAAATGTTAAAGAAAATACTGAAAAAATGTAATTTCACTTTCAATAAAAAATTTGTTATTTTGCTTAATATCTTGCTTTATATATATATATAACAGTTTAGAACAATTTTGAGAACACAGATTACCGCAGCCAAGCATTTAAATTGCTGTACATTCTTTTCCTATGCTAGTTTTATTTACAATCTAAAATAATTCCCCCCCCCCCCCTCCCCCAACAAGCTTCCCACTAAAATAATGTTCAAGGTTCTATTTTTATTAAATTAATTATTCAAATTAAATATGGACAAATCAGAATCCATGTCCAGAAAAACTGATTACTCTACTTAAAGCACTAGAATGCAACTACAGTACAGTACTTATACAAACTGAGATTTCAACATGTGTTATATTATTTAAAAAAAAATAATAATACTTCCCCTACAAAAAAAACATAAAGATTGACCATTAGAAGTGAAATGCATGCCACGTCTCGTGGATTGGGCAGATTTATGCAGTTAAAATTTATATTTTACAACAGCTATGTGGTTGAAACTTTCCCTATTTGAATATCCCTATTGTAACTCAAAGATGTACAAAGAAATAAAAATGCATAAGAAAACAAGCACATATAATGTTCATATTATGTAACCAAGATGATATGAATAACAAAGTAAACAAAAAAAAAAGGCAACAGTGTTAGGGAAACAATCAGGAGTTGACAGGATTTTTTGCAGATCACCTGGCCTTTCTTTGTATTTGCAGTGTTTTGGCATGGGGGTGGCGTAGACAAAGAAACAGAACTGGAGTAACTTATTAAGGGAAGGACTTACAAATTAAATATTACTAAATAATTTTATTAACAATGGTTAAAATATTAGTTACATTCAATAAATTTAAAGATCTCTGTTATCATAAACGTCAAGTAGTCAACGCATTTTACATTCTTGCTTCTTCAGGATATTAAATTCTTCACTTAGAACAGAGACCTTATTCAGAAACAAAGAAATACATAAATATTATTACTGATTTGATTGTACATGGAAGCAGCAGAGCCTTCTCACAATACATCATCTCAGATGAAAAAACTGTAAAAAAGATTCACTCACATAGAAACGAGAACCATACAAAGTTGTTATTATTAATGATGTGCCAGGTGCATGGAAGAGCGATTCACTCAAATGTAGCCTTCAATAATAAATATCGAAATCAATATAAATATAGTTGTAAAAATATCATGCAATCTGAAATGCTCCAGCCATAGCGTGCGAGATAATGGATAGGGGTTCAGATAGAGGACTAATTATAGTAATAACATGATACTCACTAGGGTAAGAAATCTAATGGGAAAGGAGGAAGCTTGTTTCCTTCATATGTAGAAGTCTAGAACTCCTGCAGTTAATCCATCAGCAAGATTCCATCAGACTCCTATATAATTAAATTCCATTGCATAAACAATATTCAAAGTATGAACAGGTAAATTGTATCTCACAAATAGCCAATAAAGAAATTTAGATAATACACAAGGTATCTACCTTAATAGATGAAAAACCCCGCTTGACGATGCTTTGCAACTTTTCAATCAATTACCGGGAACGGACTTCATGGATCCAATCCCAACGAGGCCACCCAACAAAAGTTTCCCCTCAAATAAACATTCCAGCCCTGGTGATCCAAATGATATAAATGATGTACACAATATAAGAGCACATTCCAAGTGAGCAGAAAGCTCACAGGGAGCATATCGGCTTATATCTATTAGCCTCACCTATATTAGACTTACCAAGATCATCCAATAACCAGCATAGCACTGTTCAGTAAGTCATCACATTCAGACTGTCTAAATAGCCGCCAAAATTGGCATCATAATTGATCAAGTTTACAGGTGTGCTAATTGGGAATGGTTAGCAAGCTGAGACATGAGCTAGGAGGAAGTAGATGACGTGTTCGGTCAGTTTGGTCCTGGCTTAAAGTCAAAACTGAAAGTACGTGCATGCACTGAGGAGCTGGCTCAGATAACGATGTATACATATTGCACATCTGAGCCCTATCCACTTACCATAGCAAGCCAAGAGCACTAGACAACAAGCATACAACCTAAAGCAATTCAATCATATGTACAATCACTCCTCAGGCTAAGATGACCATCATTCCATAAAAGTCAACAAATTAATTAATAAGAAACCTGACAATAACGGACTTCCCCAAGTTCCTATCACTGCAACTCCACCACCATGATCATTAGATTAGTACCATGCGAGGGGTCCCATATAACAGGGTCCTAGATGGATCACGTATCCCACAACCAACTGGTACGTCATATGGGCATTTAAGAAACTTCACATCAAATTCAAAGTGAATTAAAATCAAGAAAAACATGTTTAGTTGATATTTATATCTGGCTCCACTGCATATCCATCCAGAAATCCAAATATCCAGTGTCTCTATGTAGGACAGATTGTATAGCAGTTATCATTATTTTCCATTTTTAAACATATACAATGAAGTATATCTATCAACACAACAAATTTGAGTAGATATGCAAACATGGATGAGATTGTGGTATCAATGTATTTATCTTTCATGACCAGGGAAATATATATGAGTCCTGGGGCCATAAGTTCATGTAATTAACCCAGAAAGGGCTTATAGCTCAGGGATTCATTGAGGCCTGGTGGGCGAGTGGCATTTAATTTAAAGATCCATCTCGCCTCTCAATGGAGTCGTTTTTGATCAATATTGCCTCTGCATGTATCTTCCATGACCCTTTCTGGAACCATGAACTGTACCACTGAGGTATCATTTTTATGTTCCAGAGCAACATGTCTGCCAATCGGAGTATACAATAAATTCTTTCCAATGTAGTAGATGTGGTCATAAATCCATTTCCAGAAATCTCTAAACGTTTTACCTACGTAGAATGATCCACATCTACAGAAAACAATATATACCACGCCTTTGGTCTGGCAGTTAGAGTGGAACTTAATATTGTATATATCTCCATTTGGCCCCTTTCACACATGCGGACCGTTCAGATCTGCCTGTAAGTTTTTTCATGCGGATCTGAGCGGTCGCTCTATACAGCTCTATGGAGTGTCGGATGTCAGCTGTGACATGTCCGCTGACATCCGATCCGCTCCGCAAAATCCAGATGGATGGATGTCCTATTTTCCATCCGTCTGGCGGATCGGATGGGATGAAAATGGACAGGCGGGAGAGCGGATTTTCTGACAGGTTTGTTCCTGCACGGAGTGTAGAGTAGTGACGGACGAACTTCCGACGTGACGTTTCGCAAACGCAAATCGAAAACGCGGGCAAAAGTTCGCGAACTACAACGTTTGCGGCGGGCCCTATTGACTTTAATGGCAGGCGAACCTTAAAAACCTACAGGTCATATTTTCAGCCACAAAATACTTACTGGCTGTGCACACATAGTCCTACCACATGGACACTGACATAACAAAAGTATTAAGTGAATCTGGGATCGACAACGACAAGCATTCTTTTTTTATCTGTGAAATTTTGACAATTCAGGAGCGCATGAAGGCCATGGAGGAGAGGAAAGGTCAGGACAGGCTATGAAGATGGTGCAGGAGATGATCACCCGAAACCGTGATAGAGAGCACTGACACCAGCACAGTGATAGAGAGCACTGACACCAGAACCGTGATAGAGAGCACTGAGACCACACCAGCACCGTGATAGAGAGCACTGAGACCACACCAGCACCGTGATAGAGAGCACTGACACCAGCACCATGATAGAGAGCACCAGCACCATTATAGAGACTGTCCCTCAGTGTCACGATCACTCTGACGTTTCGGCCAAACACAGGAGTCTTACCCGTCGAAACCCGTCGTGGAGAGTCCGTCGTTTCCCTTGGACGCGCGCTAAAGCGAACAAACGCTTTCGCGTCGACGCGAACGCGCACACACACGCACGCAGGTCACGAACAGGTGCACGTGTACGTGCAAGGGCGCGCTGACCCGTCGTACGTCCGTTTGGCGCCCTAAGGTCTTCTTTAGTCACTGGCTCCCTTCTACCTGTGCTGTCCAGTCTACAGCGTGTCCGTGATCTTGCTTCCAGTATCTGTACCCGTTACCTTGGTTCCTGATATCCGGCTTGTTCCTTGACTCTGATCCGTTGCTGCCTGCCTACGACCTCTGCTTGTCTGACCACGTCTCTGCCTCATCCTCTGTACCTTGCTGACCGATTCCTGCTGACCCGGCCTGTACCCGACTCCGCTGTTCCTGTTGCCCGTCTGAGTTCCTGTGTTGCCGGACGTCTCCTCACCAGCCAGTCTCCGCACTTGTGCCTGCCCGCTACAGTCAAGCACCTCCTGCTCTACCAACTTGCTGTCGGTGCCCAGCTGATTCTCCGGACCAGTACTACCTGCCAGGCACTTGTGCCCCCTGAGCTATTGAATACCTGTCTCCACCTCCAGGGGTTCATTAAACCAGGGGATACGAGGGGCCGCTCCCTGCATTCCAGGCTCAACTACTAGGTACGTGACAGTACTGGACAGCCATGTCCGAGCCTGCGCAGGGAGCGTCCCCCATGGACGAGCTCTGCCACCATCTGGCCGGCCTTACCCAGGCAGTTAAAAACCTTCAAGAGGGCTACGGTAGACTGGAGGAACAAATCCAGGCGCTATCCGCCTCTGCACCAGTGGCTCCTGGGGCTCATGCCCCACCGTCAGTCGTGATGCTCCCACCTGAACCCAGGGTCCCAACTCCGGAACGATTCGCAGGAGATCGGAGCAAGTTCAGGGCGTTCCGCAACTCTTGCGAACTCTATTTCGCCCTACAACCCAGGACATTCTCTCTTGAGGCGACGAAAGTGGGATTTGTCATCTCCCTGCTAAGCAACGAACCCCAGGCCTGGGCACACCGTCTGTTGGAACGGAAGGACTCATCTTTAGACTCCATGGACATCTTCTTCCAGGCAATGTCCAGGCTTTATGAGGACCCCCAATTAGCCGCAACCGCAGAAGCAGCCCTACATGCCCTGCAACAAGGTCGCAGACCTGTGGAGGACTACGTCTCAGAGTTCCGACGATGGAGTGCAGACACAGATTGGAACAACGCGGCCTTGCGGTACCAGTTCCGCACGGGTCTCTCCGAGGCTCTGAAGGACGAGCTGGCACGTGTGGGTGTTCCCGAGACCCTGGAGGCCCTGATAGACGCTTCTATCCAGATTGACAGGCGTTTGAGGGAGCGCCGCCAAGAACGATCTTCCGCAACTTCCCGTCCGATTTGGATGTTACCACGGGTGCCTAGTCACCCAACTCCACCTGCTCCAGTCGCATCCACATTGGACACCCCGGAGCCCATGCAGTTGGGGCTACTCCGCCCATCTTTGACTCCAGAAGAACGCCAGCGTCGTCGGGTCAACAACCTCTGCCTGTACTGCGGAGAACCAGGGCACTTTGTTCGTTCCTGCCCGGCTAAGACGCGTAAGTGCCTCCTTGTCCCACCTGTTCCCTCACCTGTGTTGCCTGATAACATCTCTCATCTAGCTGTTCCTGTTCTCTTACAGCTTCCAGGAAGGACTGTCTCAACCCACGCGGTTATTGATTCCGGGGCATGCAGTGGCTTTATAGATTCTTCCTTCGCCCGAAAGAACAGGATCCCTCTTAGACCAAGGGAGAAGGGGCTCTCGGTATACCTGGCCGATGGGTCTACCTTGGAATCCGGACCAGTAACCCAGGAGACCAGTCCTCTACCCGTTGTCATCGCCGGGTCTCACCAAGAACTCCTTTGCCTAGATGTCATCAAGTCTCCTCTGTTCCCCATCATCCTAGGCATGCCTTGGTTGAAGGCACACAACCCACGCATTGATTGGGCCACCGGAGTAATTGAATTTTCCTCGGACTACTGGCACCGGCATTGTTGCCCGACCCACAACGGGGACTCTTCTGTCCTTCTCTGTTTGGATTCGGATGAGGAAACTCGACAAGCCGTGCCTGAACAATACCACGCTTTTCTGGACGTCTTCAGTAAGAAGGGGGCAGAAACTCTCCCGCCTCATAGGCCCTATGATTGCCCTATTGAACTGCTCCCGGGGGCGGAAATCCCCTTCGGAAGGATCTTCCCCCTATCCGAATCCGAGCTGAGTACCCTGAAGACCTATTTGGACGATAATCTTGAAAAAGGGTTCATCCGACCTTCTACCTCCCCAGCCGGCGCTGGGATCTTCTTCGTGGAAAAGAAGGACCATTCTCTGCGCCCATGCGTGGATTATCGGGCGCTAAACAAGATCACCGTTAAAAATCGCTACCCTCTGCCATTAGTACCTGAACTTTTCCAGAGACTGGGTTCCGCCAAGCTGTTCACAAAGCTGGATCTTCGGGGTGCCTACAACCTCGTCCGTATCAGAAAGGGCGATGAATGGAAAACAGCCTTTCGTACCCGCTTCGGACACTACGAATACCTAGTGATGCCATTCGGGCTGTGTAACGCCCCGGCTACGTTCCAGCATTTTGTCAACGACATTTTTAGAGACTTTCTTGATTTGTTTGTGATTATTTACTTGGATGACATACTAATTTTTTCCTCCACTTTAGCCATCCACAGAGAACATGTCAAGAAGGTTCTGACCCGCCTCCGTTTCCACGGCCTGTACGCCAAGCCCGAAAAATGCGTTTTTGAAAAAGAGAGTATTCAGTTCCTCGGCCTGATTATCTCAGTTCGCGGGGTAGAGATGGATCCCCAGAAGATCTCTGCAATCCAGGACTGGCCTGCCCCCTCCGATAGGAAGGGAGTTCAGCGATTTGTGGGCTTCGCAAACTTTTATCGCAAGTTCATAAAAGGATTCTCCTCTATCATCGCCCCCATTACCGGGCTGACCAAGCAGGGCTCAAAGTTCCGCTGGACCCCTGAGGCACAAGAGGCCTTCAAGACCCTGAAGAAGTTGTTCGTCTCAGCTTCAATCCTGAAGCACCCTGATCCCACTCTACCATACACCCTTGAAGTTGACGCTTCGGAAGTAGCAGTCGGAGCTATACTCTCTCAGAGGCAGGGACCCAAGTCCTTACTTCACCCAGTCGCCTTTTTTTCCCGCAAATTATCTGAAGCCGAAAGAAATTACGACGTTGGTGATCGCGAGCTATTAGCAATTAAGTCTGCACTTGAGGAGTGGCGCTATCTGCTAGAGGGGGCTGTCCATCCAATTCTGGTCTATACGGACCACAAAAACTTAGAATACCTGAAGACAGCTAAAAGGTTGAAGCCTCGTCAAGCCAGGTGGGCACTCTTCTTCTCGAGGTTCGTATTCCATATAACTTACCGTCCCGGATCCAAGAATACGAAGCCTGACGCGTTGTCTCGCATGTTTAGCCAGCCGGAAGATTCGTCTCCCACTGACACCATTCTTCCTGCTGGAAACTTTCTCTTACTCCGAGGAGATGTGATCTCTCAAGTCAAGCAAGCCTCCATGGGCGCCTTACCTCCACCCGGCATCCCGCTGTCTTCCAACGATGACCTTATGTGGCATGGGAACAGGATCTTTATCCCCCAGGCAGTTCGGACCCTGGTTCTGGCCTCCTGTCATGACCATCCCTTGGCTGGCCACTTCGGAATATTCAAGACACTAGAATTGCTCAGGCGTAATTTCTGGTGGCCGCGGATGAAGGAAGACTGCAAGAGTTACATACAGGCCTGCGCTACCTGCATCCGGAGTAAGGGCGACAAGTCAAGAGCCTGGGGCTTACTAAGACCACTACCTGTTCCTGATAGACCATGGAGAATGATCTCCATGGATTTTATTGTTGAACTTCCCCCTTCGGAGAACCATACAACGATCTTTGTTGTAGTCGATAGGCTCACTAAAATGGCTCATTTCTTGCCCATGAAGGGCACCCCCTCAGCCACGGAGACAGCCAACGCTTTCATAAAGGAAATAGTAAGACTTCATGGCATCCCCGCCAACATCCCATCTGACAGGGGGGTGCAGTTTACCTCCAGATTCTGGAAGGCACTCTGTGGAACTCTGAAGATCGACCTCTGCATGTCCTCGGCCTACCACCCGCAGACCAACGGTCAGACCGAGAGGACGAATCAGACCTTAGAAAAATATCTTCGCTGCTTCTCGTCCTTCTCACAAGACGATTGGGTCTCCCTGCTACCCATGGCCGAGTTCGCCTATAATAACACAGCCCATTCAGCTACCAAGCAGTCTCCTTTCTATGCGAACTTCGGGTACCACCCGTTGTTTTTGTCTGGCAATCTTCCCGAATGTTCGGTACCAGCGGTTCAGAAGAGACTTAATTTCTTTGAAGAGAATAATAAGCTCTTACAGGAAACCTTGGCTAGGTCGCAAGAACATAACAAGGAAGTCTTTGACAGAAGGAGAAGAGGGGAGCTGGACCTTAAGGCCGGGGATCGGGTCTGGTTGTCCACCTTAAACCTCAGACTATCCTGTCCCTCCAAGAAATTGGGCCCAAGATTCCTGGGTCCCTTTCCGGTCAAAAGGAAGTTAAATGACGTGGCTTTTGAGCTAGAACTCCCTGAGTCCTTCCGAATTCATCCGGTCTTCCACGTATCGCTTCTCAAGCCTGCAGTCAAGGACCCCTTCTCTGACAGGATTTCCCGTCCTCCGGAACCTGTGTTGGTCAATGGGGAGATTGAGTTCGAAATTGAGGCCATCCTGGACTGTAGGAAGAGAAGAAACCAGGTCCAATTCCTAGTCAAGTGGAAGGGATACGGACCCGAAGAGAACTCCTGGGAGCCAGAGGCTAATATCCATGCCAAGAGACTCATCCGTGCCTTCAAGAATTCCCACCCGGACAAGTGGGCTCGGTTGGGCATCCGGGGGCTGCCCCTTGGGGGGGGGCAATGTCACGATCACTCTGACGTTTCGGCCAAACACAGGAGTCTTACCCGTCGAAACCCGTCGTGGAGAGTCCGTCGTTTCACTTGGACGCGCGCTAAAGCGAACGAACGCTTTCGCGCCGACGCGAACGCGCACACACACGCACGCAGGTCACGAACGGGTGCACGTGTACGTGCAAGGGCGCGCTGACCCGTCGTACGTCCGTTTGGCGCCCTAAGGTCTTCTTTAGTCACTGGCTCCCTTCTACCTGTGCTGTCCAGTCTACAGCGTGTCCGTGATCTTGCTTCCAGTATCTGTACCCGTTACCTTGGTTCCTGATATCCGGCTTGTTCCTTGACTCTGATCCGTTGCTGCCTGCCTACGACCTCTGCTTGTCTGACCACGTCTCTGCCTCATCCTCTGTACCTTGCTGACCGATTCCTGCTGACCCGGCCTGTACCCGACTCCGCTGTTCCTGTTGCCCGTCTGAGTTCCTGTGTTGCCGGACGTCTCCTCACCAGCCAGTCTCCGCACTTGTGCCTGCCCGCTACAGTCAAGCACCTCCTGCTCTACCAACTTGCTGTCGGTGCCCAGCTGATTCTCCGGACCAGTACTACCTGCCAGGCACTTGTGCCCCCTGAGCTATTGAATACCTGTCTCCACCTCCAGGGGTTCATTAAACCAGGGGATACGAGGGGCCGCTCCCTGCATTCCAGGCTCAACTACTAGGTACGTGACACTCAGTCCCTACACTGATAAAAGACAGCTGCAGAATCGGGCAGCAATCAGCAGCACAGCAGTCAGCAGCAGTGCACCACAACCCTATATATTGTACACCTATACCAGTCCCTAAAAGGACCTTTGTGGACCTAGTAGCTAGTAATTTGCAGACTGTCCCTCAGTCCCTACACTGATAAAAGACAGCTGCAAAATCGGGCAGCAGTCAAGTATAATATTCTTTCTATATTTGAAAGAAAGTAGATTATACGTGTACAACCCTATATATTGTACACCTATACCAGTCCTTAAAAGGACCTTTGTGGACCTAGTAGCTAGTGATTTGCAGACTGTCCTTTTTATCCATGTGCTGAAATGTCTCAATTGGCTGTCCTGTACCCCATGATGGATGTGTCATCATGGGTCAAAGTTCTTTCACAATGTAAACGCAGAAGTCCGCCGGTTTGGCGAATCGCGAACACACAAAATTTGGCGCGAACCGCAAGGCCATCTCTAGTGCAGAGACAGACTTGTCATCCACTGGCTCAGCGGGGATCAATGGAGCGATCCCCGCTGAGCAAGCGGAGTAGTGAAAATGGACAACCCCATGTGAAAGGGGCCTTAGGCAAAGTAAATGTTGCTCCCTCTAAGATCCAATTGCAATAATCGCACACCTCACATTTGTGCATGCCCATATCTTGTTACTTGCTCTTTGGGGGTTCTTGGAAGTGGCTATGGACTAATTGATCCTTTACTGATGTATTTACTGATGTATTTACTTACAATGGGATCTCCAGTAAGGAGATGCCAATGCCTACCTATTGTTTCGCTTATCAATTCATGATTGCTCGAGTAGGTGGTAACTATCCTCACAGATTGTAGCTGTTTTTTGTTTTTTTTTTAGCTGCAGGAGTTCGAGACTTCTACATATGAAGGAAACAAGCTTCCTCCTTTCCCATTAGATGTCTTACCCCAGTGAGTATCATATTATTACTATAGTTAGTCCTCTATCTGAACCCCTATCCATTATCCCGCACGCTATGACTGGAGCATTTCAAATTGTATGATCTTTTTACAACTAAATTTATATTGATTTATATATTTATTATTGAAGGATACATTCAAGTGAATCGCTCTTGCATGCACTTAGCACGTCATTAATAATAACAACTTTATATGGGTCTCGTTTCTAAGTGAGTCAATCTTTTTTACTGTTTTTCATCTAATGAGATGATGTATTGTGAGAAGGCTCTGCTGCTTCCATGTAGAACCAAATCAGTAATAATATTAATTTCTTTGTTTCTGATTAAGGTCTATGTTCTAAGTCAAGAATTTAAGGTGCTGAAGAAGCAAGAATGTGAAACGCGTCGACCACTTGACGTTTATAATAACAGAGATCTTTAAATTTAATGATACTGTACCTAAAATCTAATTAGTAGGGGGCATGTTTGACCTCCGCAGCATGCTGGCAGGAGACAGACTTTTCTTCTCAGGCTGTGGCTGCTTTCTAAGCCCTTGTACACGCGGTCGGAGAATCCGTCAGAATGTGTCCTATCGGACCGTGTTGTCGGATAATCCGACTGTGTGTGGTATGCATCGGACTGTTTCCGTCGGAATATCCGTCGGACCAAATCATTGCTGTACTAAGTTGGCATATGTTGAATATTTTTATGCTTAAGTCACCACAAACTCAGCGTGCAAGAAGGACAGCAATAGACACAGAAATGTCCTTCTGGGACAAGGTGCACAGTTCATCAGAGAGACCAGAAAGGATGTACACTGACCTCAAATTACTACATTACTACATTACTACAGAAAGGTAAATAACAATACATACAAAGCAGGGTGCCACATGGTTTGGCTCTGCTGCAGCGAGAGACTGAACAGTACATTACTTACATGTTTCCATAATCTCATGATTGCATAAAAGCACTGACAAGAGAGCATGCTGCAGTTAGGCAGCACTTACCACGTATCTTGCACTGTTTGGCAGTCATGGTGGACCAATTGGGTGTCACGAGGTATAGATTTCTTCCCATAATTGCTGTGTTGCTACTCTGTCACTGTGCTCCCGACATGTTGTGTCCCACAAGCCTGGCCTTTCATGCACCAGGTTAATTAGGTGCTCCTGAGAGACATCTCTGGCCATGTTTCTTCTTGGGGATGTACTTCCTATTGACAAACTACTACATGGGTCATAGATTGAGTTCACATATAAACAAAAAAAACATGAATTTATTTCAAATGGATCTTAACTGAGCTGACATTGTCCGTTAACGTCAGTTAATATCTCAACGTAATGGATGGTAACAGATGGTCATCTGTTTGTCCACAGGAATGCATTGTCGTCTGTTGATGGATGGATGAAAAACAAATAGATGGTCTGATCATGTGAAAGAGGCCTTATTGAACAGTTCTATCTGAGGTTTCAATCAGAAAAAGTCATCCTTAAGGCAGGCTGCCACTTCTGTGCTGTCTCTAGTTAGCCCATTGCATTCTGGGAAACCTTTGTCAAGCTATAAATGTTTATTTGGAAAAAATAAACATTGTACACATTGTAAAAAAAAAAGATCCAAAACATCAGTTTAGATTCTTAAAAAATGTAAAAACAATAAAATGTACCGTGTCGTTAAAGAGAACGTTTAAAAAAGAAGTCATAAAAGCATTTGGTGTAAAACTGATGGATCATTGGAACATAGAGATTTCATATAGATTTTAAATGCTGAAGTGTTTTATTCTGTATATAGAAAAAAACATAAGCAAGTCTAAATGTTCGGGAAACTTTTTGAAGGAAAGCATTGAAGTGAGAACAATTCCACACTGAAGATAAGTGATATATTCATGCATTAGTGGACAGCTGCAATCACTGATAATAGAAACCGTCCATTTTCAAAGAATATTCTTTCAGTAGTCAGGTAGAATATAACAGACCATATTTCTTGATAAACAAAAATTGAAAAATGCTGTTTATATGTAGTGTGTGAATGCTTTATACACACACCTGATGCCATATGTAGTATCAACTGTATTATCTGTGCAACTCAAAATTTCTATTCAATATATCCCTTGATTGCTTTCGTAATATATTTCTATAGAATAAATATTTAGTATACAAGATGGCCACTGTAAAGGAGAAAAATTAAAAAGCATCCATTGAGCAGCAATACAGTAATATTGATCCTGAAATGGGAAGTGATCTGGGCTATACTTTTTTCATGTAATTGTAAAAATCTTGTGAATTTGATCATCATACATTAAACTTTAGGACCATCTGGGTCGGAGAAAGGAAGGATTGGACTTATCTCAGTAATAATTTTAATAGAATAAGTATGACTAAAGATGATTTTTTTAACACAACATAAATGTTTCTAGTACAGACGCATGGTAACGTTATTTATATATATATATATATATATATATATATATGATTGGGAACTGGTCTGGTTCTGCTGGCTCCTGATCATTGCTAGAGACTGGGTTATTGCTACACACTATATTACCAAAAGTATTGTGACACCTGCCTTTACACACACATGAACTTTAATGGCATCCTGGTCTTAGTGTGTAGGATTCAAGATTGAGTTGGCCCACCCTTTGCAGCTATAGCAGCTTCAACTCTTCTGGGAAGGCTGTCCACAAGTTTTAGCAGTGTGTCTATGGGAATGTTTGACCATTCTTCCATTTGGTTGATTGAGGTCAGGCACAGATGTGGATGAGAAGACCTGGCTTGTAGTCTCTACTCTAATTCTTCCCAAAGGTGTTATATCGGGTTGAAATCAGGCCAGTCAAGTTCCTCCACCCCAAACTCGCTCATCCATATCTTTATGGACCTTGCTTTGTGCACTAGTGCAAAGTCATGTTGGAACAGGAAGGGGCCATCCCAAAACTGTTCCCACAAAGTTCGGTGCATGAAATTGTCCAAAATTTCTTGGTATGCTGACACCTTAAGAGTTCCCTTCACTGGAAATAAGAGGCCAAGCCCAACCCCTGAAAAACAACCCCACACCATAATCCCCACTTCACCAAATGATTTGGACCAGTGCACAAAGCAAGGCTCATAAAGAAATGGATGAGCGAGTTTGAGGTGGAGAAACTTGACTGGCCTTCAAAAAATCCTGACCTCAACCCGATCAAACACCTTTGGGATGAATTGGAGTAGAGACCGCGAGCCAGGACTTCTTTTCCACCATCATTGCCTCACCTCACAAATGCGCTTCTGGTAGAATGGTAAAACATTCCCATAGACATACTCCTAAACCTTGCGGACAGCCTTCCCAAAAGAGTTGAAACTGGTATAGCTGCAAAGGGTGGGCCAACTCAATATTTAACCCTACAGATTAAGACTGGGATGCCATTAAAGTTCATGTGCGTGTAAAGGCAGGCATCCTAATACTTTTGACAATATACTGTGTATATATATATATATATATATATATATATATATATATATATATTTTTTTTTTTTCTATTCCCTGTATCTGTATCATTGAGGTATTACCATTGTGAACACCGTTTTGACTCCCTTTCATATCATTTTAACATTATGCCAAAATCCTATCAAAGAGAGTTAAAACGGTGTCTCGACAGGCTCCATCTTTGAGCAATACTTTATTACCTAGTGACATTTGTTCCTTTACCTCAAAGAGGACATGGCTTGACTATGTTGGCAACTACAGATGTGGAGCCAACATATGTCTGTGTTGTCCGCGTATTATTAAGGGAGACAGTTTTTCCTCTACCATTAGTGGCAGATAGTACAGTATTGGAATATATATCAATTTTAACACCACATGTGTTTTATTTAATAATGTGTAAAGAATGTAACATTCAATATGTAGGTCATACTACAAGAAGGTTAAGAGACCGATTGAATGATCATGTTCGTGACACTGAAATAGAACGGGCTACTAATGTAGCTAGACATTTCAATGATGCCCACAATGGAAATACCTCAATGATAAAAAAAAAATCATAACACCTAGAAGAGGTGGTGATAGTTTAGAAATTTTAGATACAGTGGGGGGTATAGTCATCTATGTGTTATGTGTGTTATGTGGAGTCACACCCATGCATTTACAGAGGTGTGGACATGTCTATACATCTTTTCCCTGCGACTACGATGAGATTTATGTGATGTAGTGTCATTTTTGTCTGTTTATTTCTCTTCCTTTTATGGATGTGTATCCTTGTGTCCCCACTGTGTTGTGCAGCCCATTTTTTATTAAATATATATATTTTCTGTTAGGTTATCTGATAGATTGTGGTGCTACTGAGATTAACACATGGACACAGACATATATTTACACATACATTTTTTGTAGTTTTGATATGGACTCATGCAGCATTTATTCATATGTTTTTTGGTAAGAACCTTATATAAGAAAGGGATCTACATCTTCAGGCTCACATATATATTCATATACTGTATATGGTGTCTGTATGATTTACATTTCCACAGTTATCTATTGCTGTGCTTATTTTTGTTTCTAAAGTTTTTTCAAGTATGTTCAGAATTTTGGGATGATAATTGGTACTATGTATAAATTTTATTTTTATATATGCACTATTGTATCACCTGCATCTTTTTAATGAGGACTTGTTAGATCTGAACACTCATGATAGAACGAAAAACAGGAAGTGTAATTAGGAAATCTGTATTCTTTGAAGGTTATTTCCATGTATATTGGGATATTAACTACATTTCTATGTGGTTTTGACAGGATCTCTGTGTGAAACGCGTTAACCTTTTTGTCTCCTCTGCCTATGTTTGTATGATTTTATTACTTTTGACACAATAAAGCCGACATTGCACCGTGTGGGAGTGAAGCCGATCATCTTCGTTTGTTCCAACTGTATTTACCTACTTTGAGCACATTATAAGCACAAAAGTGTACAAAAGTTTACAATGTTTACAATTTATGATGTTTACAGTGTTGGATCAGCCACCTTTTGGGAGCAGCATCCAATCCCTTATGTGGGTGTTATTGTCCTGCAGTGTCCACTTGCTGTTATTGGAGAGCCGTTTCCTCGTATTCAGCAGCTCTCAATGTGACTGAGGTTGGCTGCACTACTTCAGCCCAAGGGTCCAGATTAAGGAGAGATGGGGTGTGCCTAAATACATAATACTCTTTTTTCTTTGTATAATTCTCTTTTTTTTTTGCTGGTGCAGTGGTTAGCACTTTTGCCTAGCAACAAAAGGGTCACTGGTTCAAATCCCAACCTGCCTGGAGTTTGCATGTTCTGTGTGTATTTCATCCCTGTATTCCTGGTACCTCCCACACTTCAAAGACACACTGGTAGGTTAATTGTCTCCTTTCTAATTTGGCCCTAGTATCTGTATGTATGAATGTGAGTTAGGAACCTTAGATTGTAAGCTCCTTGAGGATAGGGACTGATGGGAATGTATATGTAAAGTGCTGCATAAATTGACGGTGCTATATAAGTACCTAAAAAAATAAGATAAAATATGAGGACAGTGAACCGCATTACAAATGAACCCCCTTCTTTAGAGGCTATACCACTAATGCCCTGTAAACACGAGCAGATTTTTTTTGGATGGTTTTTCCGACAGAATTCCACTCGAGCTTGACTTGTATACACATGGTCACACAAAAGTTCTCTGAACTTTCGACCGTCAAGAACGCGGTAACATACAACACTACAACGAGCTGAGAAAATGAAGTTCAATGCTTCCGAGCATGCGTCAAATTGTTTCCGAGCATACGTAGGAATTTTGCACGTCAGAATTTGTGCAGATGATCGGAATTTCTGATCAGAACTTTTTCCGACCGAAAAATAGAGAGCCTGCTCTCAATCTTTTGCTGGCGGGAATTCCGCTAGCAAAAGTCAGATGGAGCATACACACGGTCGGAATTTCTGATCAAAAGCTCACTTTTGCTGGGGGAGTTTTCGATCATGTGTACATGGCATTCGGTTTTTGTTCTGTAGGAACTGCCAAGAAATGTGGAGCTAGTTCTTCGCTTTCTTCTTGGAGCATGCAGAGCATGTTTGAAAAATAAAGGTTTTATGCGCATGATTAAACTATTGTGCAAAATATCAGTTAATGTAAATAAAATGGACAAAAAAAAACTGTAGTTTCCCTTTAAACAGCAATGTTTAGTTCTGAGGTTGAATACTAATTATACTTTACAGCTTCACTTTTGCCATTTTTTATTTCTTTTTAACTGCAATGGAAATAAAAGTTATATTTTACTAACAATAATACAGAGTGACTGGGGTTCCCTCATTTAGAGATTCTCAGGAACCAATTTTACCATGTGGAGAGATGCAGGGAATGAATCTATAAGGGACATAAAAAGCACTGACTCAAGAAAACCATTTTTATTTTCAATAGGCAAAGAAAAATGCTTTGAAATGGGGAACAACAAAAATAATAGCTTACAGCTTAATCAGATAAGGATTGTGAAATCTCTCTAGATAGTAAGCTGTTCCTTCACAATACCAATAAGAAGGGATCACATTTTATTACAGGAAATTGAGAACCTTTGTGATGCTTTGCTCTTGCTTCTGCATCCCGTAGTTTGGCAAATGCTGGAAAAGTTTTGGTCTTTTTCAGGATTTCACAGTCATAATTTACAAAGGCCTTATACAAGTATTAAAGGGAATGTGTTTTATGTAATATGCATATATATTTATTTGTCTTGTAATATATATATATATATATATATATATATATATATATACAGTGCCTTGCGAAAGTATTCGGCCCCCTTGAACTTTTCAACCTTTTGCCACATTTCAGGCTTCAAACATAAAGATATAACATTTTTATTTTTTGTGAAGAATCACCAACAAGTAGGACACAATTGTGAAGTGGAACAAAATCTATTGGATTTTTGAAACTTTTTTAACTAATAAAAAAATGAAAAGTGGGGTGTGCAAAATTATTCGGCCCCCTTGCGTTAATACTTTGTAGAGACACCTTTTGCTGCGATTACAGCTGCAAGTCGCTTGGGGTATGTCTCTATCAGTTTTGCACATCGAGAGACTGAAATTCTTGCCCATTCTTCCTTGCAAAACAGCTCGAGCTTAGTGAGGTGGGATGGAGACCGTTTGTGAACAGCAGTTTTCAGCTCTTTCCACAGATTCTCGATTGGATTCAGGTCTGGACTTTGACTTGGCCATTCTAACACCTGGATACGTTTATTTGTGAACCATTCCTTTGTAGATTTTGCTGTATGTTTGGGGTCATTGTCTTGTTGGAAGATAAATCTCCGTCCCAGTTTCAGGTCTTTTGCAGACTCCAACAGGTTTTCATCCAGAATGGTCCTGTATTTGGCTGAATCCATCTTCCCCTCAGTTTTAACCATCTTCCCTGTCCCTGCTGAAGAAAAGCAGGCCCAAACCATGATGCTGCACCACCATGTTTGACAGTGAGAATGGTGTGTTGAGGGTGATGAGCCGTGATGCTTTAACGCCAAACATATCGTTTTGCATTGTGGGCAAAAAGTTCGATTTTGGTTTCATCTGACCAGAGCACCTTCTTCCACATGTTTGGTGTGACTCCCAGGTGGCTTGTGGCAAACTTTAGACAAGACTTTTTATGGATATCTTTGAGAAATGGCTTTCTTCTTGCCACTCTTCCATAAAGGCCAGATTTGTGCAGTGTACGACTGATTGTTGTCCTATGGACAGACTCTCCCACCTCAGCTGTAGTTCTCTGCAGTTCATCCAGAGTGATCATGGGCCTCTTGGCTGCATCTCTGATCAGTCTTCTCCTTGTCTGAGCTGAAAGTTTAGAGGGACGGCCAGGTCTTGGTAGATTTGCAGTGGTCTGATACTCCTTCCATTTCAAAAAGTTCGCTTGCACAGTGCTCCTTGGGATGTTTAAAGCTTGGGAAACCTTTTTGTATACAAATCCGGCTTTAAACTTCTCCACAACATTACGGACCTGCCTGGTGTGTTCCTTGGTCTTCATGATGCTCTCTGCGCTTTCAACAGAACCCTGAGACTATCACAGAGCAGGTGCATTTATACAGAGACTTGATTACACACAGGTGGATTCTATTTATCACCATCAGTCATTTAGGACAACATTGGATCATTCAGAGATCCTCGCTGAACTTCTGCAGTGAGTTTGCTGCACTGAAAGTAAAGGGGCCGAATAATTTTGCACGCACCACTTTTCAGTTTTTACTTTGCTAAAAAAGTTTAAAATATCCAATATATTTCATTCCACTTCACAATTATGTCCCACTTGTTGGTGATTCTTCACAAAAAATTAAAATTTTATATCTTTATGTTTGAAGCCTGAAATGTGGCAAAAGGTTGAAAAGTTCAAGGGGGCCGAATACTTTCGCAAGGCACTGTGTATATATATATATATATATATATATATATATATATAAATATATAATATTGCATAGTAATACATGATGTACAACAGGTGGTGGTGCTTTAGGTTCCTTCACATACATTTTCCACCTTTCTTTATAAAAAGCTTGTTGTTTTACTGAGCTCAATAGCTCATGCTTAAATTTACAGGTTAATGCACCAGATAAATAATCTCTACATTTCTTTACTCAGGATTTCGCTGAGAGACAGCATGCCTGAAAGGTGATAACTACTGCTTCATTTTAATTTCTATTAAATGTTTATTTGTAAAAAAATATTGACTGTAAAACATCAGTTTAAAAAGAAAAATTGAAAAAATACTAAGCTGCGCTTAACTTATACAAAAGAGTGATTGTGCAAAAATTAATAAAAATATAACAACCATATATAAATAGTGTTACTTACAACATACATAATGTAGAACACACATGAAAAGAACCAAAATATGAAACTTAAATCTTGCAATATGAGTTCCCAATATATAAGACTCTTATCAGCAAAAAAGATAAAACAGAAACACCCAGTGTTTAGATGGTGAGTCCATGTACATGAAAACTAATTATAAAATAACTGAAAATAAAGTCCTCCAAAATTAGACCACAATATTCATAGATATCCGTCTCTCGGTTCAATAGAAACAAAAGGGATGTTCAATCCACCACCAAGATGCGATAAAATTTGCCGCTTACCAGAACGACATGACCCCCCGCTACAGAGGGTCACACGAGACTTGTAAGGATAGATGTCACTTCCAGCCAAAAGGGGGATCCTCCGTGTCCTCCTGGTTCCACCACTCCAGTGGGGGTAGGAAAGGGGACCTGTTCCCGGGCGTCTTCCTCACAGGTCCAAAGGAGGGTTCAAATGCAGGAATATAGGAACCATAAAGGGAAAAAGACTCCAGATAGTGTAAAACCCTTTATTACTCACGATAAAAAAGTAAAAATACACTTACAAATGTATAGAAGAAAAAAAGCCTTAAGTCTGCGGCGCCGGCCGGACGCACACAGACAGACCCGTTCTCCTGGAAGCCGTCACAAACACGAGGTGA
The DNA here is from genome assembly GCF_037356315.1 of Lithobates pipiens. Classification (NCBI taxonomy): domain Eukaryota; kingdom Metazoa; phylum Chordata; class Amphibia; order Anura; family Ranidae; genus Lithobates; species Lithobates pipiens. The sequence goes on along the minus strand of NW_027507758.1, from coordinate 150,022,773 downwards.
TGTATAGCGTACCACTCAGTTTAAAAAGTAATTAACTCAAAATTTAATTATCCAAAAACCAAGGAAATTTAGGTTTCTAGAGCTTAAATGTTGTTTCCAGTTTTTCATATTTTAGGGAAGGGTTACATCTAGGCATGAGGTTGTGTTAATTCCTGGTCCATATGACATCAATGACCTAATATGGCCACATGCTATGGCCATATTAGGTCAAGAACAATGACATATTTGGTCAATGCAAGCCCATCTGTAGCTAAAACCAATCATTTTTTTTATTTTATATTTTTATTCTGTTATCCATTCAGGAGATTTCCCTACACTTCCTGTAATATAGACACAAGAAAAATAAGAAGGGGGAAATATATCCTAGGTGAAAGAAATGGCATGTTAGACCGTTGTCACAGGAGCAAGTGTCCTTTTGGAGAACTCTCTTCCTATTTTGGTTCTGGTCACAACTCAAAATTTTGGATTTGCCCTCTCTTTAAACCCTAGTGACAATGGTCACCATGACAAAAATAAATACTCTCCCTAACAGGTTACACAAACAGCAATATAAACACCTGCCTTGTCTGCCTAATACCTTTACCTCTTTATCCAAAAAGAAAGAAAATAGTATGCAGTTTGCTTAACCACTTCAGGACCGCCGTATTGCCAATGTACGTCAACACAATGGCACAGGCAGGCACAATCACGTAGATGTACGTGCCTGCCTTCCAGCGGGTGGGGGGTCCGATCGGACCCCCTCCCGTTGGATACGACGGTCCGGTTCGCTCCAGGAGCGCTCCGTGATGAGGGGAAGGCCGTTGGTTTTCGGCCACCCCCTCTGGATCGCTCCTGGCCAATGAGAAGCTTCCTCCCACTGTGTATTGTTTATACAGGAAGGAGGAAGTGATGTCATTCTCCTCGGGGCGGTCTTTTTGACTGGACTACGAGGAAAAGACTAATAGTAAGTGTGCACCAACACTACACTGACATGTAGGTACACACAGGCACACAAACCCCCCCCGATCCCCCCCCTCCCCCCCCAGTCACAGTGTCACTGATTGCATTGATCATTTCTTTACTGATCAATGCATTCAGTGTCAGTTGTGACAGTAAAAACTGTCAGGACAGTTAGTGTTAGGTCCAGGGTAGCCCCCTATCAACCCCCAATAAAGATTTAACCCCCTGATTGCCCCTAGAGTTAACCCTTTCACCCCCTTTTGCCAGTGTCACTAAGCGATCATTTTTCTGATCGCTGCATGTGTCGCTAGGTAGCTAGTTATTTTTTTAGGTTCACCGCCAGGTTTTTATATCGCTAGGTACCCCGATATACTATCCAATAATGGTTTTAACCCCCTGATTGCCGCTAGTTAACCCTTTCACCCCCTTTTGCCAGTGTCACTAAGCGATCGTTTTTCTGATCGCTGCATTAGTGTCGCTACAGTCGCTAGGTAGCTAGTTATTTTTTTAGGTTCACCGCCAGGTTTTTATATCGCTAGGTACCCCGATATACTACCCAATAATGGTTTTAACCCCCTGATTGCCGCTAGTTAACCCTTTCACCCCCTTTTGCCAGTGTCACTAAGCGATCGTTTTTCTGATCGCTGCATTAGTGTCACTACAGTCGCTAGGTAGCTAGTTATTTTTTTAGGTTCACCGCCAGGTTTTTATAGCGCTAGGTACCCCGATATACTACCCAATAATGGTTTTAACCCCCTGATTGCCGCTAGTTAACCCTTTCACCCCCTTTTGCAAGTGTCACTAAGCGATAATTTTTCTGATCGCTGCATCAGTGTCGCTAGTGTCGCTAGGTAGCTAGTTATTTTTTTAGGTTCACCGCCAGGTTTTTATAACGCTAGGTACCCCGATATACTACCCAATAATGGTTTTAACCCCCTGATTGCTGCTAGTTAACCCTTTCACCCCCTTTCACCAGCGATCACAGTATAAGTGTCACTGGTGACGCTGGTTAGCCAGTTAGTTATTTAGGTTCCCCGTCAGGTTTTTATATAGCGCCAGGGACCCCCATATACTACCTAATAAAAATTTGAACCCCCTGATTGCCCCTAGTTAACCCTTTCACCGCTGATCACCGTATAAGTGTTACGGGTGACTCTGGTTAGTTTGTTTTTTATAGCATCAGGGCACCCACCATTTATTACCCAATAAAGGTTTAACCCCCTGATCACCCGGCGGGTGATATCAATTAGGTTTTAGGGTCAGGGTCTGCGTCGCCCCAGGCAGCGCTAGGTTAGTGCCAGTACCGCTAACACCCACACGCAAAGCATACACCTCCCGTAGTGCTATAGAATCTGAACAGATCAATATCTGATCTGATCAGATCTATACTAGCGTCCCCAGCAGTTTAGGGTTCCAAAAAAACGCATTGTTAGCGGGATCAGCCCAGATACCTGCTAGCACCTGCGTTTTGCCCCTCTGCCCAGCCCACCCAAGTGCAGTATCGATCGATCACTGTCACTTACAAAACACTAAACACATAACTGCAGCGATCGCAGAGTCAGGCCTGATCCCTGCCATCGCTAACAGGTTTTTTGGTAGCATTTTATATTTAAATCCGGAAGGCAGTGCTTGGTTTTCGGGGTCCCGTACGTGGCTAGGCTCCCAAAAAGTCCCCCACATGTGGTATCCCCGTACTCGGGAGAAGCAGCAGAATTTATTTTGGGGTGTAATTTGACTTTTGCCCATAGCATGTGTGAGCAATATATCATTTAGTGACAACTTTGTGCAAAAAAAAAAAAAGTTTGTAATATTCCCGCAACTTTTGGCAAAATATAAAATATTCCATGGACTCAACATGCCTCTCAGTAAATAGCTTGGGGTGTCTACTTTCCAAAATGGGGTCATTTGGGGGGGTTTTGTGCTATTTTGGCATTTTATGGCCTTCGAAGCTGTGATAGGTAGTGAGGAGTTAAATCAAAAATTTGCACCCTTAGAAATCCTGAAGGTGGTGATTGGTTTTCGGGGTGCCGTGCGTGACTAGACTCCCAAAAAGTCCCACACATGTTGTATCCCCATACTCGGGAGAAGTAGCTAAATATATTTTGGGGTGCAATTCCACATATAACCATGGCATGTGTGAGCAATATATCATTTAGTGACAACTTTTTGTAAAAAAATTTTTATTTTTTTTTGTCATTATTCAATCCCTTAGGACAAAAAAAATAAATATTCAATGGGCTCAACATACCCATCAGCAATTTCCTTGGGGTGTCTACTTTCCAAAATGGGGTCATTTGGGGGGGATTTGTACTGCCCTGCCATTTTAGCACCTCAAGAAATGAGATCGGCAGTCATAAATTAAAAGCTGTGTAAATTCCAGAAAATGTACTCTAGTTTGTAGACGCTATAACTTTTGCGCAAACCAAAAAATATACGCTTATTGACATTTTTTTTACTAAAGACATGTGGCTGAATAAATTTTGCCCTCTATGTATGACTAAAATTTAGTTTATTCGATTTTTCTTATAACAAAAAGAAGAAAATATCTTTTTTTTTTTCAAAATTTTAGCTCTTTTTCCATTTATATCGCAAAAAAAAAAAAATCGCAGAGGCAATCAAATACCATCAAAAGAAAGCTCTATTTGTGGGAAGAAAAGGACGCAAATTTCGTTTGGGTGCAATATTGCATGACCGCGCAATTACCAGTTAAAGCAGCGCAGTGCGAAATTGCAAAAAGACCTCTGGTCCTTAAGGTGTTTATTGGTCCGGAGCTGAAGTGGTTAAGTAAAGTGAGTGGCTCTACACAGGCTCCACTTCAAAATTACTGTGTGCTGGTAAAGCTCTTTTGCACTCTGACAAATCTGTGTAGTGTAGGATGACCTCTGTCATTTTTCACTGTGAAAAGTGATTTTAAAATAATTTGCATTCATTTTATTTCAGTAAATAAGGAAAATTGCTGCAGCCCACAGAGGAATGATTTATTACCTTTTCTGACAAAAAAACAACTTTCGGCTTAGATAGACTTTAAAGTGTTACTAATTCCACAATAGTAAAATCTGTGTGTATATGCAGTAAAGCATGCTTGTTATACTCACTGTGGAACCTAAGGGATTAATCCTCTGCATTGTGTAAAAAGGCTGTTTGATCCTGTCTTCTCTTCCCCCCTTTCTTCCACTGTCCCCAATCCATCTCCTGATAAGATAGAGCCTTTGGAATCACTCTGCACATGCTCAGTTGGGTGTGTATTGCTAGAGAGTTTTGTTCTTTTGGGAGGGTGCATGTGATCAGCACAGCCAATCAGCACTGTCCAGACAAATGGTTAGGGGTCATGCAGCCTCATATGACAATTAGGGGAGAATGAAAACTTTCAAGCTTTAACCAGACACTTATAGAAATTACAAGACAGTTATATACTGCTGATGAGAAAAGGTATTCAGCAGTTTATGTGTCAGGAAGATCCTGCCAGCAGGAATCAGTCTGGACCTTCCGCCGTGCGTTCGCGTGTGCGCGTCTGTGCGCACAAGCACACGCCTGTTGGCGTCAGGCGGGCTATTTAACTTTAACACATTCAGTTCTTGCTGTCTGATCTACAGCGTGCGAGTATCCTGATTCTGAGAACCTGCCTTCGGCGACTTGTTGACCCGGCTTGTCCACCTACCACTCCTGCTATCTGCCTGCACCTATTCCCGGCCTGTCTGACTTCCCGTCTGCTTATCCTTTGGTACTTCTGCTGCCTGCCTGTTTATCGACCCGGCTTGTCCGACTATTCACCTGCTTGATTCTTGGTACCTTCGCTGACCGCCTGACCTCCGACCCGGCTTGTCTGACTGCTCTGCTGCCAGCATCCTGTTCCTGGTGCCTGTCTGCTGCTCTACCTCCAGTTGTGGTTCCAGCTCCTACCTGAAGTCCTGCTTCTGCCTGAGTTCCTGCATCGGTGTTCCGGGTCCAGCTACCCACCTGCTGCTCTGCTCCAGCTTGCTGCACCTGCCTGCTGATCCTGTTCCTTCCTGGTTCCAGCCGTCTCCTGATCCAGCTGGGGATCCAGCTACAAGTTCTTCGTGGGCTCCAGACCCCTCGGCTGCTGTTGATCCTGCCAGGCACTCGTGCCACTCCAGATTCTTGTGCTACCTGTATACTCTACCAGGGCCCTCGAGTCGGAGCCGCAAGAGAGGTCTCTTCCTGCAGGTCGGGCTCTACCACCAGGTACGTGACATTATGTTCACTAAAAGAATTGCATTTCCCTGTTCTGTGTACTGTGGGACACCAGATATAGTGAATGCAGGGTCCTGGGTTTAGTAACACTTTAAGTAAAAAAAAAAATCTTTCTTAAATTAATAGGTTACTGAATTTTATTTACATTTATGACGCTTATACTTTGTGGTGGTTTAGTCCAGTATATTTGGATGGACTTTGGATTGGCTTTAGCCAAGGTGGCTTTATTATGTATTATTTATTATTTACACCAGTCAGCGGAGCAGCTTTCCCCAAGCCCGCCACGCTCTTACCGCCCCCACATTCAAGGTAACTGTGTTAGTGTCGCGGGCGGGGGGGTAATGCGCCTCTACCACTGGCGGCCCGGGGGGTTGTTTGCCGCCCCCCAACAAAAAAAAACATCAGCCACCACTGCTTATGTGTGATTATGTTTCATTCACTGTAAATAAATCTTTAAAGATATACATATATGGTCTGGTCCCAGTTCCCTTGTGTAGCTACATACACTATATTACCAAAAGTATTGGGACACCTGCCTTTACACGCAAATTAACTGTATGTGTTAGCTTAAGAAACTGCTCCACCTCACCTGCAACGGTAGCTGTGCCTGAACTTCCTGGTTATGTCTGATGTCATAGAGTCTGCCAACATGTTGTCTAGTGGACTTCCTCAGGAGAGGCATGTATGGCATTTTGTTCTAACACAACCCTGAAAAAAAACAGATTTGAATTTACATACACTTTATTGTGTAGGCTTTCAATCACTCATTGAATGCCATGTATCTGTCCAAAGATTCATAGACATGCCACAGTAGTTATATGTATGTGGCACTTTTGCTTACATTGCTGATCAACAGGTGTAAAAATTTGTTCTACAGTATATTTGGTGTCAGTGGGTGTAAAAATGAAACTATAGATGCCAACATTTTTAAATAATTAAGAGTGACACCATGAAGGGATTGAGAAGTAAAATAAGGTGTGCCGCGTGGGCTGCGGGTGCCCACAGTAAAGGGATGGGAAATTAAACTTATGTACCTGTTTACTTGTGTGTGTGGTCAATAAAGTGGTCTAAAATGTAGCTTCACAGTGTACAGCTTGTAGCTTGCCCCTTTGCTTTGCTAAAGTTTGGACAAAATAGGACCTTGGCATACAGCTGAAGTGATTCTGGCAACAACATTTAACCTCTGCATTGGTGTCAGTGCAAGCAATGATTAGTGATGGATGAACTTCTGAGGGGACGCCCAAATGTTCACGAACCGCAAGGTTGGCGGTGGATCCCATTCACTTTAATGGCAGGCTAACCTTAAAAACCTCCAGGTCATATTTTCAGCCACAAAATACTTACTAGCTGTGCACACATAGTCCCACAACATGGACACTGACATACCAGAAGTATTAAATGAATCTGGGGTCGACAACGACCAGCATTTTTTTTTTTATCTGTGAAATTTTGTCAATTCAGGAACGCATGAAGGCCATGGAGGAGAGGCAAGGTCAGGCCAGGCTATGAAGGGTGTGCAGGAGATGATCAGTGTCACAGTCAGAGCAGCGCAGTCCTGTGCCAGTGTCCCAGTGTGTCAACCTGTGCTTGAGCCCCTGACCCCTCCCTCTGCCTTACCCCGACCTATGCAGGGCTCCACTGCGGTGGTCCAGAGGTGCCAGTCCAGTGCTGATCCTCAGCCATGGTGCTGGCACTGCTTGCTGATTGGCTTCTCCGCTGCTATCTCCCTCACTGACACCAGCACTGAGATAGAGACTGAGCACTGAAACTAGCATGGAGATAGAGAGCACTGACGCCAGCACTGAGATAGAGAGCACTGATACCAGCACCATGATAGAGAGCACTGACACCAGCACCGTGATAGAGAGCACTGACATCAGTACCGGGATAGAGAGCACTGACCCCAGCACCGTGATAGAGAGCACTGGCACCAGCACCGTGATAGAGAGCACTGACACCAGCACCGCGATAGAGAGCACTGACACCAGCACTGAGATAGAGAGCACTGAAACCAGCACCGAGATAGAGAGCACTGACACCAGCACCGAGATAGAGAGCACTGACACCAGCACCGAGATAGAGAGCACTGACACCACACCAGCACCGTGATAGAGAGCACTGATGCCAGCACCGAGATAGAGAGCACTGACACCAGCACCATGATAGCGAGCACTGACACCAGCACCGTGATAGAGAGCACTGACACCACACCAGCACTGAGATAGAGAGCACTGACACCAGCACCGTGATAGAGAGCACTGACACCACACCAGCACTGTGATAGAGAGCACTGACACCAGCACTGATACCAGCAACTCGCTGCAGGACCCAAAAATATGATACCGCTCAACCTCTTCAAACAGGAGGGTACAGGCATATAGTACGGTGTGCTTTTTTTTGTACAAGTGAGCCAAAGGTAGAAACAAGGTCTGTGTGCTAGATTATATAAATCCTTTATAAAGTTATGCATATACATGGTCTACTGGTCACATGTGTTGAATTCCTCTGAGATCCATGCCTCATTCATTTTTATAAATGTGAGGTAGTCAACACTGTCGTGAGCTAGGCGAGTACGCTTATCGGTCACAATCCCCCCTGCTGCGCTGAACGTCCTTTCGGACAGGACACTGGATGAGGGGCAAGCCAACAGTTCCATTGCAAATTGTGCAAGCTATGGCCAGAGGTAAAGCCTGCCCTCCTAGTATTCCAGGGGTTCATCACTTCTCAGAGCGTCCACATTGGACGTTAACCCGATGTAGTTGGATACCTGTCGGTCTAGGCGTTTCCTGATGCTGGATCCGGATGACATCTGTCGATGGGTCAGCTGAAAGAATGATCTCATATCAGAAGTGACCAACACATCTTCAAACCGCCCTTTTCTTGCAGGCGCTATTGGATTGGTACCCGCAACTCTTTCTCTGGGAGTGGGAATTCCCCTGCCAGCGCACGCAAAAGCAGAATGAAGCATTTCTCTAAGCAAGGCCTGGAAGTGCTCCATTCTGACAGCCCTCTGTGATGGGGGTAACATTTCCACCATTTTGTGTTTGTACCGGGGGTCTAAGTACGTTGCCACCCAGTACTGGCCCTTGACCTTTATGCTTTTTATACGGGGGGTCCCTGTTAAAACACTGGAGCATGAAGGCCCCCATTTTCACTAAACTGGAAGCGGTGTGGTGGCCTGGCTCCTGCTCATCATCCAGGATAATGTCGTCCTCCTTGTTCTCCTCCCCCCATCCATGGACAACAACAGGGATCCCAGAAAGTTTTAAAGCATGCTCTTCTTGCTCCTCCTCATCCGCCCCGGCACCATCCTCCTCTGACTCCTCTTCAGACTCCTGCTGCTGACATGTCTCAGATAGAGTAGCCCCCCTGGGAATTCATCCAGCTGTGCGACTTCCTCATCTTCCTGCTCCTGCTCCTCCATGGCTTGATCAATGACATGACGTAATGCACGCTCCATAAAGAAGGCATAAGGTACGATGTTACCGATGGCGCCATGGCTGCGACTGACCAGTTTGGTGATCTCATCAAATAGTCACAGAAGTCTGCATGCATCGCACATGAGCAGCCACTGGCGCGGTGAAAAAAACCAAGCTCCCCAGAACCTGTTCAGCCGCAGAATTCGTACAGGTATTTGTTAACTGCGCGCTTCTGCTGGAGCAGCCTATCAAGCATATAGAAGGTTTAGTTTCATTGCGTCGGGCAATCGCAAATAATACGTCTGACCGGCAGATTGTGTCGCCGCTGAATGTCAGCAAGGCGAACCATGGCCGTGTAAGATCTTCTGAAATGGGCCGAGATTTTCCTTGCCTGTAACAAGATGTCCTGGACCCCAGGGTATTTGACAAAGAATCGCTGCACGACCAAGTTTAAGATGTGTGCCATGCATGGCACGTGTGTAATTTTGCCCTGTTTCAATGCGTTAAGCAGATTGGCACCATTGTCACACACCACTTTACCAACTGTCAAATTGAGCGGTGTTAGCCACTGATCTGCCTGTGAACGCAAAGCTGAAAGGAGTGCAGGGCCAGTGTGGCTCTTGGCTTCCAGGCACAACAGACACAGCACAGCATGGCAACATCTCACCTGGCATGTCGAATAGGTTCTGGGGATCTTGGGTGGCGCAGCGGAAGAGACGCTAGCAGTGGAAAAGGAGGAGTCAGCCGAGGAGGAGAGGAAGAGCCAGGCCTGCATGCAATCCGTGGCGGTAAAACCAAATCTACACAGGTGCCATGGGTTACATGCTTGACGGTCGTCAGAAGGTTCACCCAGTGGGCAGTAAAAGTTATATACCTTCCCTGCCCGTGTTTGCTAGACCACGTGTCTGTGGTCAGATGTATCTTGCCACCGACACTGTGTGCCAGAGATACATTCACTTGCTGCTGAACATGGCCATATAGCTCTGGGATGCCCTTCTGTGAGAAATACTTCCTTCCTGGGACCTTCCATTGTGGTGTTCCAATGGCCACAAATTTTCGAAAGGCCTCCGAGTCCACCAGTTTATATGGCAGTAGTTGGCAGGCTAACAGTTCTGACAAGCCAGCGGTCAACCGTTGGGCAAGAGGGTTATCCGGCGTCATAATTTTTTTGACGCCTGAACATTTGGCTCACGGACGCCTGCCTTTTTTCAGAAAAACGTGAGGACAGCATGGTGGAAGGTGGAGTGGAGGACAATTCTGAGGAGAGAGGAGAAGGAGAAGTAGAAGAGGCTGGACTTTGAGAGCCTGGAGTGTGGCTTTGTGGGTTCTGTTGCTCCCACTGGGCTCGGTGATGGCAGCTCATGTGCCTTCTTAAGGCGGTCGTCCCTAGGTGAGTGTTGGGCTTACCCCAACTTATGCGTTGACTGCTAGGGATGAGCTTGGTGTTCCAGTTGAACGCATGTTCAACTCGAACACCGGCTGTTCGCCTGTTCGGCGAAGCCAGAACTCTGTGGGTCGTTCGCGCCAAATTCACGTGGCGCTCACGGCCCACAATGCACTGCGCCATCGCAGTGCATTGCTGGCTCATGATTGGCCAAGCATGCACTGTGACCCCACATGCTTGGCCAATCACAGCGCCGGCAGCGAGGAGAGCCATGATTGGCCACAGGCAGGATGCCTGTGGCCAATCATAGCTCAGGCTGTGTAGTATATGCCCCACACTATATAAGGCCGCCAGCGCGGCGGCCTTGTGTAGTGTTTTGGCATCTGTAGGAGTTAGTGGGTGTTCTCTGTGTACCTTCAACGCAGTATACACCGTCCGTTATCCACCGATTTAGCGTTCTTGCTCTTCTGTAATTGAGCTTTCAGCCATCTGCAGGAGTTTGTGGGAGTTGTCTGTGTGCCCTGAGCGCAGTATACATCATTATCCACCTATATAGCTATATTGCTCTTCTGTATTGAGCTTTCAGCCAGCTGCAGGAGTTTGTGGGTGTTGTCTGTGTGCCCTGAGCACAGTATACACCATTATCCACCTATATAGCTATATTGCTCTTCTGTAATTGTGCTTTCAGCCAGCTGCAGGAGTTTCTGGGTGTTGTCTGTGTGACCTGAGCATAGTATACACCATTATCCACCTATATAGCTATATTGCTCTTCTGTAATTGAGCTTTCAGCCAGCTGCAGGAGTTTGTGGGTGTTGTCTGTGTGACCTGAGCGCAGAATACACCATTATCCACCTATATAGCTATATTGCTCTTCTGTAATTGAGTTTTCAGCCAGCTGCAGGAGTTTCTGGGTGTTGTCTGTGTGACCTGAGTGCAGTATACACCATTATCCACCTATATAGCTATATTGCTCTTCTGTAATTGAGCTATCAGCCATCTGCAGGAGTTTCTGGGTGTGACCTGAGTGCAGTATACACCATTATCCACCTATTTTGCTCTTCTCTACTTGAGCCATTTGCAATCTGCACGAGTTAGTTGGTGTTGTGCACCTCCAGCACAGCACAGTATACACCGGTATCTACCCTTTAATTCCTGTTGTTCTATAATAAAGGCATCTGTAGGAGCTAGTGGGTATTCTGTGCCTCCAGCACAATATACACTACCCAATTTCTGTTTTTTCCATCTCCCTTCAGGCCATTACCATGTCTGGAAGGCCAGCAAGGATAGGCAGACAGGCACGAGCCGATAAAAGAGGGCAAGCAGGCTCTGTGTCTAGAGACAACAGTGCTGTTCGTGGACGTGGTGCATCGTCATCAGCACATGGCCATGGGACACGCTTGTCCTTATTTTTGGCAGCTGGACGTGTTGAGCCGCATCATGCCGAAGACTTGGTAGAGTGGATGACCAAGCACTCTTCATCCTCCTCATCCTTTCTCACCCAGGCTCAGGGTACTAGCAAAGCAGCTGCCAACGCATCACCTTCCCTCCTCTCAATGTCATCATCAGTGACTCCTTCCCTAGACCCACCATGTCCTCCTGAGGAGTCCCCTGTACTCTTTGAGCACAGTGTTGGGTACATTCTCCAGGAGGATGCCCAGTGTCTTGTAGGCTGATGATGATACTCAGCTAGAGGAAGGCAGTAGCGTGAGCGCAGAGAGAGGGGATGCTCAAGAAGGACAGCAATCTGGCAGTCATGTTCCACAAGCTGCAGCATATTGCCAGGTTTGCTCCAGCAATGAAGAGGGAGGGGATGATGAGGGCACTGACTCCACGTGGGTGCCTGGTAGGAGAGAGGAGGAGGAGGAGGAGACACATCTCCAATGAGGCAGGATGCCCTCCAGGGGCCAGCTTAGGGGCAGCACACCGACTGAATCACACTGCAGAGCTCTGCCTATGCAGGGTGCTGTCTCTGCGCGTTATTCTAAAAGTTCTTTGGTCTGGGCCTTTTTTGAGACGAGTGCATCAGATCGCACCGCTGCTATTTGCAACATATGTCTCAAGCGTATCTCGCGTGGCCAAAACATCAGCCGCTTGGGCACCACATGCTTGACCAGACATATGTTGACCTGCCATGCAGCTCGTTGGCAAGCGTACCTCAAAGACCCACACCAAAGAACAAAGCGGACCTCTCCTTGCTCCTCATCAGCTGGGATCTCCAACCCCACTAGACCTTCAGTCCTCTCTGAAACCTGCGCTGACAGGAATGAAGGTGTAGAATTAGGTGTGTCACAGCCAAGTGCTTGCGGGCACTCTGCTAGCAGTACACCCACGTCCGATTATAGCAGACAAATTTCCCTGCCCCAGCTGCTGGACCGTCGAAAGAAGTTCACTCCCAGCCATCCACATGCCCAGCGGTTGAATGCTAGCTTGGGTAAATTGCTAGCACTTCAACTGCTGCCTTTTCAGTTGGTAGACTCGGCCCCCTTCCGTGAGTTTGTGCAATGTGCGGTTCCTCAGTGGCAGGTCCCCAAACACCACTTTTTCTCACGGAAGGCGATTCCGGCTCTCTACCGGCATGTGGAAGGCAATGTCCTTGCCTCGCTGGACAGGGCGGTCAGCAGTAAGGTGCATATTACCGCTGACTCATGGTCCAGCAGGCATTGACAGGGACGTTACCTGTCTTTCACGCCCATTGGGTCACTCTTCTGGCAGCTGGGAAGGATGCAGGACAAGGTGCAGTAGTGTTGGAGGTTGTTCCGCCACCATGCCTCCAAAATGCTACTACTGGTTGTGACACACCTCTCTCCTCCACCCCCTCCTCTTCTTCTTCCTCCATGGCCTCTTCCAGTGCTCTGTCCTTGGAACCAGTGGTGCTCCGTAGGCGTTCAAGGGGCTACGCAAGTACGCAGGCAAAACAATGCCATGCCATGCCGTGCTTGTGCTGGTTTGTTCGGGGGACAGGAGGCACACTGGGGCAGATATTTTGTCAGCTCTGCAGGGGCAGGCCGAGAGGTGGTTGGCACCAACCTCCTCTCCGCCCTCCGACAGGGACAACTGACCCATGTGCCCTGTGTGGCTCATGTTCTTAACCTGGTGGTGCAGCGGTTCTTGGGCAGGTACCCGGGCTTACAGGATGTCCTGAAGCAGGCCAGGAAAGTCTGTGTGCATTTCCGCCGATCATTTAATGCCTGTGCTCGGCTGGCTGAGCTCCAAAAGGAGTTGAACCTGCCCAAGAACCGCCTTACACGTGACATGCCCACCAGGTGGAACTCAACGTTGGCCATGCTGCAGTGGCTGCACACGCAGCAGAGGACCATCAATGAGTAGCTGTGCGACTACGGCACCAGGACAGGGATCAGGGATGCATGCACAGTCCTGTCACCGTTTGAGGAGGCCACAAGGATGGTGAGCAGTGACAGTGCATGCATCAGTGACACTGTCTTGTCCACCTGTTGGAGCATACGCTGCGTGGAATAATGGACAGGGCACTTGAGGCAGAACAGAGGCAGGAAGAGGAGGATTTCCTTGCCTTTCAAGGCCCCCTTTATACAGACAGTGTTCCTGCTGTCCCACCCATCACACAGGAAGAGGACAAGGAGGAGGAGGAGGAGGATGATTGTGTCAGCATGGAGGTGGAGGCTGGCACTCAGCATCAGCAGCAGCAGTCTTGTAGGGATGTTTTACAGTCCCAAGAAACCCGTGGACTTGTATATGGCTGGGAGGAGGTAGCTGCGGATCATGTTGTCCTTAGTGACACAGAGGACTCCGGACCGAATGCCTCAGCTAACCTATGCTGCATGGCCTCCCCTGATCCTGCAAAGCCTGCGGAAGGATCCTCGTATTCTTCGGATCAAGGAGAGGGACCATTACTGTCTGGTCACTCTCCTCGGTACAAGGGTAAGGTTGCCGACCTTATCTTGCCATCGCAGCGGGAGCAGAGGATGAGACATCTCCGGGAGGCCTTGCAGAAAGGTCTGTGCAACGCGTTCCCAGAGACTGGGATGTTACAAACTCCTGGTCCTGGATAACGTGTTGCTGAGGCATCGGTCAGAAGGAGCGGTGGAGAAGGTGGCCATCTGACCGATGCGTTCAGACAATTTTTTAGTCCGCAGCCCCAAGGTATGATTGGTTCCAGCAACCATCGCCAGTGTCTGATTTACATGGTGCAGGAATACCTAGGGGCAAGGTCAGACTTGGACACCTTTCCCACCGAAAATCCTCTGGCTTATTGGGTCTTGAGGATGGATCACTGGCCAGAGCTTGCACAGTATGCAATTGAGCTGCTGGCCTGTCCTGCATCCAGCGTTCTTTCCGAACGCACCTTAAGTGCTGCTGGTGGCTTTGTTACCGATCACAGGGTGCGCCTGTCCGCCGACTTGGTTGATCGACTGACCTTCATAAAGATGAATCAGTCTTGGATCACCCACAGCTACCAAGCACCTGAAGCTGATGTAACCGAATAATTTTTTTTGAAATATCACATCCCTTCAAGACTGCCTATGCTGATGCTGAGTGTCTGTCCTGTTATGTTGATTGTCTATCCTCTTCCTCCTCCGCTGATATCTTGAAAGAAAATTTTTGGTTCTGGGTGATGCCACCAGCTCAATTTTTCTGCCCCTGTTTAACAGGGGCGTTTAATTACAATTTCTTAAGCAATGATTTGCAGCAGGGCTCATTCCTGCACTACAAATAGAGTATATGGGAGGTTGCAGTGTCGTGGCACCAGCACCAGTGCCTAAGGCCCAGTTTTTCAGCCCCTGTTTAACAGGGGCGTTTAATTACAATTTTTGAAGCAATGCTTTGCAGCAGGGCTCATTCCTGCACTACAACTAGAGTATATGGGAGAGGTTGCAGTGTCCTGACACCAGCACCAGTGCCTAAGGCCCAATTTTTCAGCCCCTGTTTAACAGGGGCATGTAATTACAATTCTTGATATAATATTTCACAGCAGGGCCCATTCTTGTGCCCACCGAGAGTAACTGTGAGGACTTATAGTGTTGTGGCACCAGCACCACAACCACCAAAGGCCCAATTTTTCTACCACTGTTCAACAATGGCATGTAATTACAATTCTTGATATAGACGTTCACAGTAGGGCGCTCCAGCGCCCACCAAGAGTCACTTTGAGGGCTTATAATGTTGTGAAAACACCAACACCTTGTTCCGCCATTTCTGCAGAGCATATAGGGCAGGCCCCTACTTTCAAACATCCAACTTACAAACGTCCCCTACTTGCAAATGGAAGGAGACAACAGGAAGTGAGATGAAAAAAGACGGACGGCAAAACAAATTATACAGGGGTGATAACCCTTCCCTATGTTTTCCAAAAAGCTTAAAAATAGATTTTCTGACTGGAGCTACACTTTAAAAATGTACCAGTTCAAAATTACAAACAGATTCTACTTAACACAACAAACCTACACAGTCCCTGTCTTGTTTGCACCGCCTGTATACTGCTGTTCTGAGTATATAGGGCCTGGGGGCACCACTTCTTTCCTTTTTTTAATATGGGTATGGGGTTCCCCTTAATATCCGTACAAGACCCAAAGGGGCTGGTAATGGGCTACCCATGCCATTTTTCTCAATGATTTTCTTCCATATTGCCGGAACCAGATATAACATTAAAACCGCAAGCAGTTTTAAATGACTTTTTTTCCGTTGGATGTCATTTTGTGCAGGGACTGTTCGAAACACGGGAAACACGTGGCACTTCACAGGCATACTATAGACAACCCCCAGGCACGATATTTAAAGGAATATTTCACTTTTTTTTCACTTTAATCGTCATTAAAATCAGTGCTCCCAAAAAAAGGGACGTTTTTAAAAACATTTTAGGCATTGACCCATGTCCCCTGGGGCAGGAGCCAGGTCCCCAAACCCTTTTTAGGACAACATCTTGCATATTAGCCATTAAAATTAGCACTTTTTATTTCGAACGTTCGAGTCCCATAGACTTCAATGAGGTTCTAAAGTTCGCACAAATTTTCGGTCCGTTCGAAAATTCTGGTGCAAACCGAACCGGGGGGGGGGGGGGGGGGGGGTGTTCGGCTCATCCCTATTGACTGCAAAGGCTGCAGATGGCAACACTATTGTCAGCAGCGGACACATTAAAAAAAGTCCACACTGCGGAGCCATGTGCCGGCGTCCTGGGAGCGCCAGATGTGACCGTACATGGTTGATGCCTCGCTCCTGATACATTAACAGTCTGCTTTGTACCTCCTGTGCAACCTAAGTTCTGCCTGCTTCTTCTCCCTATCTGCTGGTCCACAGTCACAGGAGCCTCGCACGGCCAGCTAGTTTATCTAATTAGAGAGCCGCCTCTTCCAGCAGCAGAGATGCCCCCCATCACACAGTCCTGAGTTCTATCACTCTGCTACAGGCTGCGAGTGAGACATGTGATCGGAGCTCACGCACAGCTCCGGATCACAGACAGGGAGAGCCGCTCAGCAGAGTCAGCTCTGACAGATCTCCCCCTCCCCCTGCTGCCCGCACAGCCAGACAGGAAAGGAGAGAGAGCTTCTGCTCCTCCTCCCCCCGCCCTCTCCTCCAGTGTCTTCCCCCGCCCACTCTCCTCAGCAGTGTTCTCTGTTCTGCCTCAGGGAAGGAAATGTGGGGGCAGGAAAGATTCAAGCTGAAGCCCAGCTGAGCAAACAGAAAAGCAAAATGGGAGTCTGATCCTGCCTCCCAGTGAGTACACTGATGTAGGGGATGCTCTTCCTTCCCTTCTTCCTCCATCGTTTTCTATCGTTCCTTCCTTCTTTCTTTCTTTCCTTCTTTCCTTCCTTCCTCTTTCTTTCTTTCCATCCTCTTTCTTTCTTTCCTCTTTCTTTATTTCCTTCCATTTTTCCTTTCTTTCCATTCTTTTTCTTTCTTTCTTTCTTTCTTTCTTTCTTTCTTTCTTTCTTTCTTTCCTTACATCTTTCCTACTCTCTCTTTCCTTATTTCTCCATCCCCCTCTTTCTTTCTTCCCTTCCATCTTTCTTTCCTTCCATCTTTCCTTTCTTTCCATTCTTTTTCCTTTCTTTCTTTTTATTTATTTCCTTCCATCTTTCTAACTCTCTCCTTATTTCTCCATCCCCCTCTCTTTCTTTCTTTCCTTCCATCTTTCTTTTCGTCCTTCCTTCCTTCCTTCCTTCCTTCCTTCCCTTTCCTTCCTTCCTTCCTCTCCTTCTATCTTTCCATTCTTTTTCTTTCTTTCTTTCCTTCAATCTTTCCATTCTTTTTCTTTCTTTCTTTCCTTCAATCTTTCCATTCTTTTTCTTTCTGTCTTTCTTTTCTTTCTTTCTTTCTTTATTTTTCCTTCTTTCTTTCTTTCCTTCTATCTTTCTTTCTTTACATTATTTTTCCTTCTTTCTTTCCTTCTATCTTTCTTTCTTTTTTCTTTCTTTCTTTCTTTCTTTCTTTCTTTCTTTCTTCTTTCTTTCTTTCTTTCTTTCTTTCTTTCTTTCTTTCTTTCTTTCTTTCTTTCTTTCTTTCTTTCTTTCTTTCTTTCTTTCTTTCTTTCTTTCTTTCTTTCTTTCTTTCTTTCTTTCTTTCTTTCTTTCTTTCTTTCTTTCTTTCTTTCTTTCTTTCTTTCTTTCTTTCTTTCTTTCTTTCTTTCTTTCTTTCTTTCTTTCTTTCTTTCTTTCTTTCTTTCTTTCTTTCTTTCTTTCTTTCTTTCTTTCTTTCTTTCTTTCTTTCTTTCTTTCTTTCTTTCTTTCTTTCTTTCTTTCTTTCTTTCTTTCTTTCTTTCTTTCTTTCTTTCTTTCTTTCTTTCTTTCTTTTCTTTCTTTCTTTCTTTCTTTCTTTCTTTCTTTCTTTCTTTCTTTCTTTCTTTCTTTCTTTCTTTCTTTCTTTCTTTCTTTCTTTCTTTCTTTCTTTCTTTCTTTCTTTCTTTCTTTCTTTCTTTCTTTCTTTCTTTCTTTCTTTCTTTCTTTCTTTCTTTCTTCTTTCTTTCTTTCTTTCTTTCTTCTTTCTTTCTTTCTTTCTTTCTTTCTTTCTTTCTTTCTTTCTTCTTCCCTGTGCAGCTCTGCTTGAGGAAAATATATCTATATTATTCCTTACTGTCCACTCCCCTATACTGTACCCTCCTATTACAGTTCATTTTCATCCCTTTTCCCATTATGGGAGTGAGTAGGGCCTCATGTCTTGCCTAAGGCCTCACAAAGTCTAGAGCCGCCTGTGAGCCGAGCCCTCTTAACGCTCATGTATTTTTGTTTTGTAACTGTACTGTCTTAAGCATTATTTCATTAACTAATTTTGATGAAATTAATTAACACCCAAGCGCTTGACGCTTGTACAAGCCTAAACACGCGTAATGCTTTTACAAGGGTCAAGCGTTTTTTCTTCCACAACCCTGCTGCCAGGAAGAAAGGAGTCTAGGAGAGTTAGCAAAACATCAAGTGTGCATAAATCCTTACACTGCAATAATGCTACAAACAGCCTGTATCTGTGTGCCCGTACATCCCATATGGGAAAGCAGATACTCTGACAGACAGAGAGATTGAAATACCATGGTGCTCCACATCGTCGTGGTACTTCATTGAAAACTTTTCAATAAAGGACAGATTTGTGGAGTGCACGATTATAGTTGGCCTGTGGACAGATTCTCCCACCTGAGCAGTGGGTCTCTGCAGCTTCTCCAGAGTTACCATGGGCCTCTTTGGCTACTTCTTTGATTAATGCTCTCCTTGCCTGTCAGTTTAGGTGGACGGCCATGACTTGGTAGTTTTTCTGCTGTGCCATACTCTTTCCATTTTCGGATGATGGATTGAACAGTGCTGCCTGAGATGTTCAAAGCTTGGGATTTTTTTTTATAACCTAACCCTGCTTTAAACTTCTCCACAACTTTATCCCTGACCTATCTGATGTGTTCCTTGGCCTTTATGGTGCTGTTTGTTCACTAAAGCCTTCAGATTTTTCCTTCAGATTTACCATACCATATAATATGAGGTCAAACCTTAGGAGTTTCAATTTGTATGCAATCAGGCAGGCCCTTGCACTACATGGTTTTGGTAAATCTGAAGGAAAAAAATCAGCAGAAACTCTGATAGTGTGTATAGGGCTTTAGGTTCACTAACAAATTTCTGAGGTCTTCACAGAACAGCCGTATTTATACTGAGATTAAATTACACACAGGTGGACTCCATTTACTAATTCGGTTAATTAGCGGTATCAGAGTAAAGAGCCTTGAGGCTGGGTTCACACTGCTGCGGGGGGAGATCCGGATGTGATTCGCACCGCCAATCACATCCGATCTCCGTAGCGATGCGAGTACAGCCATACAGATAGTATGGCTGAATTTGCATCGGTCCCGCAGCAAACTCGCACGGGACCCTTTTTTTGGTCCGCAAACAGAATCGGATCGCATTGGGGTTCACACCATGCGATCCGATTCCTGTGCGAGTCGGCAGATCGCACTGCGATATGCGGACAGATCTGGGGGTGTCATTAACATATCATTGACACTCCCAGCCGTCCGCATAGGGCAGTGTGAACTGCCGGCGGGAGTAATGCGATGCGGGAAAATCCAGCATCGCCGGCGGGAGTAATGCGATGCGGGAAAATCCAGCATCGCAGCGGTGTGAACCCGGCCTGAATACAAATGCATGCCACACTTTTTTGATATTTATTTGAAAAATATTCATAATTTTCCTTAGACTTTACAATTATGTGCCACTCTGTGTTGGTCTATCACATAAGATCCCAATAAAATACATTTATGTTCTTGGTTGTAACATGACAAAATACAGAAAATTTATGAACACTTTTTCAAGGCACTGTATATACTAGGAGAAATATGGTTTGCATTTAAATATAAAGTACAGATAAAATGCTTAATTAAAGTCCAAAAAACATGGAGCAATTGCTATTTACATGCTGCCAATTCACTTAATACTGCAGTAATACAGATACAAACATGCATAGCAAAACATTTATATTATTACTGTAGGGCACAGGAGTATAGGTGGTGCAATATTCATGATATTTTTTTCCCGAACCTTGAAAACACATAATTGTCTGAAAGTAAAATGGTAAGCTGCATGCTGTCAATAGCAGTAATCACAGCTAATAGTGCAGTTTCCATTTTATGTGCGTTACCTTGCTAAAGGGTAAAACATGGTTGCAGAAAAGTAATTACTTATACACTTAACTTTGGTTTACTGTATTTTATGGCTTAATAGAGTCTCTGAATGTATGAAATGCTACATTGCAGTACATTGGAGCAATAACTTTCCTTACAATTTCTTTTATACAAGTAACCTTTGCAGTGTAGATAATGATTATAAAGTAAAAACATACTGGCAACAATCACAGAGAGCGCACAGCTGTATTGTATGTGTTCATGAAATAGAGAACACACAATATGCACCTCTTCATTTACAGGCAGAACCTAGGAATTCTTTCTGAAAGGTCCACAATTCTTTAAAAGGGCACCATCACCCCTGAAGGTATTAATGGAATCAATAGCTAGTAATTTAACGCTTATGCTTTTTATGGGCATCTCTCGCTATTGCAAAATGTAAACCTAACTGAGCTTATTTTTCTGAAGTGGTCTCCCTGCTGAGCTGCATAGCACATAACTATTAGTTTATAAAGATTGGTTTATTGGATTTGACCTTCTGTCCCTCATCTCTTTTCTAAGCGAATACTTGCTTAAAACGTCTGCCACAAAACACAAGAGACCTTCAAGAATTACTTATTTGAAGCGGCTCGCGGAGTTACTCGTTCTTTTGTCGCTTGTTAACAATCTGATGTTAACATGCAGGTAAATGAAAAATAATGAACTGGTCTTTAGAAAGGCATTATGGGATGAATTGAATCTGTTGAAGGTTTGCCAAAACACGTCAAATTAAAGACAATTAATAATTCTTGCTGCTGCAGAGGAAAAGGTCAGTTTAAGTTTAATACTGAAGTAAGCTCTGTACACAGTATTTGCATGTACAATATTCACTGAATCCCAAAGTGCAAATAACTGTAATTTTGTAATGCATTTGTGACTACATGTATTTGCAAGGTTTACATGACTTCAGATAATGACAATGGGGGATTGTTCACATTTTATGCAGCAAAAATGCACGTCTTCTGACATCGCACAAAATCCTCTTGTCCTTTGTAGACAAAAGCAGGTGCCATTAATTACTAATGGCACCCCCACGCATCTAGCAAACATACATATGCTTCCACCGTAGTACAATGCGTTTTAGTGCGGCATGGTTTTAAAAATCGTGCTGGAACATTTCTTTGCGCATTTCACATGCATAGCACAGCCCATTGAAATTAATGGAAAGTAGAAGAGTAGATCTGTGCTATGGCCAAAGTAAAGAATTATACTGCCTCTACTGAAACTACTACTTTAGTAGAGTAAAAAAGCAAATGGCGAGTGGATGTGGAGCTGCTTCAATGGGTAGTGCTCAATATTATAGTGCAAAGCTCCTCTTCCTAATGTCAAAGGTGAGCAATGAAGTCACCTTCGGAATAAACCCAGTGGTTACATAAACGATAAATAAAGTGCAAATTTCAGATAATACGATCAGTATACTGTATATACAGTAATAACGGCACAAAAATACAATACTTAAAGTGGTTATTAACTCTGTTACACCACTTTTAGCCACTGGTCCAGTGAATAGCTCCTGAACTTTCACAGTTTAGAAGATATTCAAAGTGCATGCAACCGATGACATCATCGGTACATGCATTCTGAAGGTCCAGCTTACAGCGCCAGACCTTCAGAGCCCATGCCGAAAATGGTGGCTTCCAAGCGCAGTGACGTTATCGCACCCCCGACCACTCATATAGCCTGCAAACCTGGAAGGAAGACGGATGAAGATGTCAGCCATCGTGGCGCTGGAGGGCTTCATTCCACGGTACGTTGCAATGCATAGCACATTATGACATTGCCTTGCAGGATTTTTTTTTTTTTTTTTTTTTTACAACCGCTTTAATTGTGCACACTGAAATTTAGTGTTACTTAGTTAATACTAACAGTGCATTAAATAAATTCATATAAAAAAGGTACACGGTGAACATAAAAGTTTCTTCTGATTGATAGAAGTGAATCCACAAGTCCAAACTGACAGGCAGACCTGATCGGAAAGCCCGTTTGAAAGGATCCTTACTTACCCTATCTAAAACAGAAAATAATTCTGGGTGCTAGTTTGTAAAAATGTTTTATCAGTAGTTTACCTACAAGCACTCACTTTGCAGCCTGAGGTGAACTTTAAAATGTCTCCCCATCCAAAAATAAATGAGACGTGGTTGCATATTTCTCTCTACTTAAATAGATGTCCTTTACATAAAATGTACATAAGTTGTGTGGTTAAACAGTGGGATCTTAACTCCCTTTGCAATAACATACTGCATATATATGCGTTGGCAGGGGGGTTGGGCCTTAAAGGCCAACTGGGCATATTTGTGTCACTGTTTTATTCTGGGATATCAGCACCCCCAGAACTTTGACCAAGCAGTCACTGACAGCTCATGATAAACTAATGATGACATCAGCAATGCGCAGCCAATCACAGTGCAGCAAGATCAGGAGCCCCACCTCCTAGTACCGGGCATCACTGACAAAAGTGCTGGCTCCTGCCAGCATAAAGGGGCTAAAATTATTGCCAAGGACACATTGCTGCTAAAATAAGAGATTCACTTGAGAATACTGTCCCGATTTTTTATAGCTAGAACAAAACAGTGTGATCCTTTTTTAGCTAGGAAGTCTACTAAACTAATACAGCCACCTTTATGCTTCTGCAAAGCCAAAAGTGTTGAAACAGCAGAACAACAGGGGTTGGTACCAAAGGGAAGAATACAAAGCATAGC
Source organism: Lithobates pipiens (assembly GCF_037356315.1). Classification (NCBI taxonomy): domain Eukaryota; kingdom Metazoa; phylum Chordata; class Amphibia; order Anura; family Ranidae; genus Lithobates; species Lithobates pipiens. Next base: position 150,000,017 of record NW_027507758.1, on the reverse strand, counting down.
CCATCTTCCTCCCAGTTTTGTTGTCCTCAGGCACCTCAGAACACCTCTCTGATCTCCCCTGTGACTGGGAGTAATGACATTGCCCAAATAGCCCCAAAAAATAGACAAGCCAATAGAAATGTAAATGTGAAAGCCAATTGTAATGACATTTCCCAAATAGCCCCCAAAAAATCGAAAGGCCAATAGAAATGTAAATGTTAAAGCCAATAGTAATGACATTTCCCAAATAGCCCAAAAAAATACAAGAGCCAATAGAAATTTCAATGTAAATGTTAAAGCCATTAGTAATGATGGGCTAGGGAATGGAGTGCCAACAATCACAGTGATTAATCTGCGACTCCAACTAAAAACAGGTTCCTTATCTGACAGCCTAATACTTGTACAGTAGAAAAAGAAGTCCTACAAAACTACAACATGAGCAGAGCCACAAAATAAAGTATCATGCATAAAAGGCACCCACGCTGAGAAAAATCTGTGAAACGGTCTGCCTTAAATTTTCCAATATACAAGTGTATTTGTGTAAAACCCATAAACAAAGGTCTTGTATGATGTGCTAACTCATGAACCAATATAATCAAACAGTGAACATTTGTTTTGCTATATCAACCACAACATATCTATTTTACAATAGGGTTGATTTACTAAAAACAAAAGGGCTGTTTACTTTTCAAAGGAAATTTCCCTTATCTTAGGAAATGTTAGTTGGCTCAGTGGTGAAAATTCATTTTGCAAAGAATACCCAATCACTAGCAGGGAAAATAATAAAAAAATAATTTTTCTTACCAATGATTTGATGATGGAATTCTGTAAAAAAATATTTTTCTTACCAATGATTGGATGATGGTAATTCACTAAGCTAAGGTAAAATTCACTTGCAAAGTAAACAGCCTATTTGCCTTTGGTAAATTAACCCCAATACGACCCATACCATTGAAAACAGAGCAACATGATATACTAAATCAATTAGCACTTACAAGGTTGTGTGTTTCTATTGATGTACACAGTGTAGAGACAAAAAACAGTAGCCCCTGCAGGTACACTGTAAAAAATATTGTGCTGGGTCTACTCAAAAAAATCAAGGCAACTATTTGCATCAGTTTTTAAGTACTGTCAACTAAACTTATATGTGTCTGACTCATTAGACTGTTTTCAACTTTGTTGTTTTAAGTAAAGCCAACTATTTTTTTTTTCGTTTATAGACCATAGTGTTTTAAGTTAGGAATACATACCTTAACTTGTCTGGAACTATAGTTTTAAGTAAAGCCAACTAAATGTTTCCAGTTTATAGACCATAGGTTTAAGTAAAGTCAACAAAATGTTTCCTAGTTTGTAAACCATAGGTTTAAGTAAAGCCAACTCAATGTTTCCAGTTTATAGACCATAGGTTCAAGTAAAACCAACTAAATTTTTCCAGTTTCTAGAAAAGTTTAAGTTAGGAACACATACTCTTAACTTATTTATTTCACGTACTTATACAGCAATGTCAATTTACATATACATTGTACATTCAGATCAGTCCCTGCCCTCAATGAGCTTTCAATCTAGGATCCCAAACTCACATGCACACATACACATACTAGGGCCAATTTACACAGGAGCCAATTAACCTACCAGCATGTCTTTGGCTTGTGGGAGGAAACCTACGCAGGCACAGGATAGAACATGCAAACTCCAGGCAGTGACCCTTTTGCTGCTAGGCGAAAGTGCTAACCAAGTGCTAACCACTACACTACTTTGCTGCCCTATACTGAAGTAAATTGGTACAATAAATATTATTGTACCTATGTATTTGTCTAATCCTTATAGTTAGCCTATCTATATTAAACTCTAAGCATATTTACTGATGATATCACTATAATACAAGGTTAGCTATGAAATCAAGCACACGGCTTAATAAAACGTATTTATTTCCCAAGACAACAGGAAACGCTAACATGAAAGTATTAAAAGATATTACAATATTACAAAGCTTATAATCAGAACATAATAAAAGAATGTACTTATCACAAGGCCCTCCGCAAAGCTTGTTTCTTCTAGCTATGTTCAGATGTTGAAGAGAGGGCCAGAGCCACGAGGCTTAGGCCCAAGCCATGATCCAAAGGGAAAGGGATGAATTCCCTGTGTGTGCTCTTTTTACTCAAACATATATGCCCACTCATAGCCACCCCCATTTGACTTCCATCCAATAGATATTGCCAAGAGATAGTCCTTCAAATATCTGCCCATTCTCCAGGAAGCATGCTGTATTGTCTACTAAGGGGCAGTTTTTGTCCATGAATCATCTCTATTAGCCCTGGGCTGTCTTAGATAGCCCGTATTCTCTTTGCAGCCTGTAATCACACATATCACAGCAGGTGGGCTTGAGCCAAGCCCTTGTTATTCTGATATGCTACAAAGCTTTGATGTGTAACTGGTTACATTCCAACTTAGGCCACCTGGCTGTATCAACCAGGAAATTAAATACCAGAAGTATGATATTAAACCATGTTGGCTTCTAACAATTACTTAGTTACTTACTTAGTTACTTGGTTTTAAGTGATATTAACTTGTAACTTACTCAATTTTTTTTAACCCATTCCCATTACCTGACACCACCTCTGCACCCCCTGTCTGCAACTCACCTATACTCCCCCACCCATCTATAACCCACCTCTGCACCTCCTGTTTAAACCTTACCTCTACTCTCCACCCATCCACAACCCACCTCTGCACCCCTTGTCTGCAAATCACATCTGTACCCTCCACCCTTCTGCAACTCACATCTGCACTCCCTGCTTGCACTTCACCTCTTCACCCCCACACTCTTCGCAACTCACATCAGCCCTGTCTTTAGATCCCCTCTGCACCGCCTGTCCGCTACTTACATCTGCACCCCCAGTCTGAAATTCACCTTCTGCACCCCCAGTCCGCAACTCACCTCCGCTCCGCCACCTATCCACAACCCACCTTTGCACCCTCCATCTGCAAATCACCTCTGCACTCCCTGTCTGCAAATCATCTCTGCATCCCCACTCATTCCACAACCCATATTTGCACCATCTGTCCCAGACTCACCTCTGCTCCCCCACCCATCCCCAACTTACCTTTGCACCCCCTATCTCCAAATCAACTCTGCTCCCCCATCCACAATCCACCTCTGCACCCCCTGTCTGCAACTCACCTCTGCTCCCTCACCCATGCATAACCCACCTCTGCACCCCTGTCTGCAACTCACCTCTGTTCCCCCACCCATCCACAACCCACCTCTGAACACCTGTCTGCAACTTACCTCTGTTCCCCCACCCATTCCCAACTTACCTCTGCACCCCCTATCCGCAACTTACCTCTGCTCCCCCTATTGGCAACTCACCTCTGCTCCGCCACCCATCCACAATCCACCTCTGCACCCACTGTCTACAACTTCCCTCTGCTCCCCCACCGATTCCACGAGCCACCTCTGGACCCCTTGTCCGCAAAATCACACCTTCACCCCCACCCTTCTGCAACCCACATCTGCACCCCCTGTATGCACTTCATCTCTTAACCCCCACACTCTTTGCAACTCACATCAGACCCTTTCTGCAATTCCCCTCTGCAACCCCTGTCTGCTACTTACATCTGCAAACCCTGTCTTAAATTCACCTCTGCACCCCCTTTCCACAACTCACATCTGCACCTCTTGTCTGCAACTCACCTCCTCTTCGTCACCCATTCACAACCCACCTTTGCACCCCCTGTCCATAACTCACCTCTGCACCCCCCACCCTTCCGCAACTCACATCTGCACCCAATCTGCAATTCACCTCTGCACTTTTCTTCCCTTTCATGACCACAACTCACCTCATCACACTTCCCCCTCCCTTTTACAACTCACCTTTTTTCTATAGTTTATCTCTTCAACCCCCCAATAGCTAAGCTTTGCAGCCCTTCTGCATAACTCCTTAATTCTGCTTAGCTTTGCATAAGCCTCCACAAACCCCCAACCTCCGTCCCCGCCACTGTCTTGCTTACCTTTTCACAAAATATCTGCCTGGCTTTATGCAGTGGCAGCAAAGGGATCATCAGGCATAAGGGTCTCCATCCAGACACCGGCAGCTCAGCATGTAATGCCCTGCCTCCTGCCCATGAACACACAGCACCGGGCAACTTTGTCTCCCTTGTTCCGGCTCTGAGTGCAGCAGCTGGGGGGCTCTGTTGATGCGGGCGGGAGAGTTGCAGTCTACGCTGTCACTTGTAAACACAGAACTGAGGCTTCTGTGTCTACAACAGTAGACAGCGGTGAGCACATGGCCAGTGTTGAAGCGGTGGAACTGAGGTGGCCATCAGAAGAGAGCTACAATTTTCTGCCTACACTGAGCCGGGTGACTATGAACAACAGGACCAGGAAAGTACCAAACAGACCGGGACCAGGATGAGGGTCGGATAGGCAAGAGGGACAGCTGACCATCCGGCTGTGTGCCACTGCTTGTCTTGTCTGTGCTGCCTGGCCATCTACATATGTGAGTGTGTGCCATGAGGGGTGATTAGGGTTTGCCCAAGCACGCGGGGCACACCCCATGCGCATGCCTATGCTCCATCTTTATGTTCAGTGGCACTCGGAACAAGACCTGAAATTCACACCAAGGCCTATCTTTAAAAACTTTGTATACCGGGAGCCACGGAGGTGTCAGACGTAGGATTTCTATTGGTTACCAATATCTATATAGACGAAATGTCCTGGCATGGCTCCTAAACCCCAGTCGATGCCAATTATGCCGAAATGCGCCAGCTGGCATCTGTGCTCGTAACATCATTGCATGTTTTGAGTTAGGGCTTTGACCTTGAGATTCCTGGAATGGATGTTAATTTTAAAGTGCTGTGAATCTGCAGAATTTGTAAGTGTATAGTGTTTGTATTTCTTAATAAACTATTAGTGACTTTTTTACACTATGTGCAAATGTTTGGTGTTTCTTTGCATATACCTTAGAGATGGGAGGCTGACCTGTGAACACTGTGATCGTCCATATTGGTCTTATCCCAAAGTGTGTGGAAACCAGCAAACAGCTATACAAATGTTAAAGAAACTTGGGAGCCTAATTCCCAGTTAGGCTACCAGGGAGGGCAATTGGACTATCACGGTACAATAAAAAAACAATACAATTGAAAATCATAACAAAACTGTACAAAGATTTACAGATGATTTTATTGATGCCAACAGAATGGTGATAATTCATATACCGCTACCATGTTTTTATTTTGTAAATGATGATTATTCTGTTGGCATCAATACAATCATCTGTAAATCTTTGTACAGTTTTGTTATGATTTTCAATTGTATTGTTTTTTATTGCCTAACTGGTAGCCTAACTGGGAATTAGGCTCCCAAGTTTCTTTAACCACTTGCCGACCGCCGCACGCCGATGTACGTCGGCAGAATGGCACGGGCAGGCATAAGGGCTTACATGTACGTCCTTGCCTGCCCGCCGGTCGGGGGCCCGATCGGGCCCCCGCCCGGTGCCTGCGGCAGTCGGTATTCGTTCGGGAGCGATCCCGGACGAGGGGACGGCCATTCATTCATGGCCACCCCCTCGCGATCGCTCCCGGCGAATGAAAATGTCCGGTGACATCACTTCCTCTCCTGTAATGTAAACACAGGAGAGGAAGTGATGTATTCTCTCCTCCGTGTCTGTATTTTTCGTTCCGGCACCGAGGAGAGAGGTTCGGTGAGTTGCACCAACACACCACACATACAGTAGAACATGCCAGGCACACTCACACCCCCCCTTTACCCCCCGATCACCCCCCAATTACCCCTGCCCCCCCAGTCACAGTGACACCAATTGCTTTTTTTATTTTTTATTTAATTTTTTTGCATTGGTGTCATTTGTGACTGTAATAACTGTTAGGGCAGTTAGGGTTAGCCCCCTTTAGTTCTAATGTGCCCCCCTAACCCCCCCAATAAAGTTTTAACCCCGTGATCACCCCCCGTCGCCAGTGTCACTAAGGCTGGGTTCACATTGCAGCGGTTTATGAGAACGAATGTGATTCGCACCGCACTGCAGTGCAAATCACATCCGATCTCTGTGCGATTCGAGTTCAGCCATACAGATAGTATGGTTGAATTCGTGTCGCACCCGCCGCAAATTCGCACGGGACCCTTTTTTGGCCCGCAGCAGAATCGGATCGCATGGGTGTTCACACCATGCGATCCGAGTTTGCAGATCGCACTGCGATATGCGAACTGATCTGGGGGTGTCATTAACATTTCACTGACACTCCCAGCAGTTCGCATAGGGCAGTGTGAACTGCCGCCCGGAGGCATGCGATGCGGGAACCCGCCGCGGATTCATGGCGTTCCCGCATCGCTCCAGTGTGAACCCAGCCTAATAAGCGATAGTTTTTCTGATCGCTGTATTAGTGTCACAGGTGACGCTAGTTAGGCAGGTAGGTATTTAGGTTCGCCGCAGCTTTTTATAGCGCCAGGGATCCCCATATACTACCGCATAAAGCCCCCTGATTGCCCCCTAGTTAACCCTTTCACCAGTGATCACCATATAACTGTTACAGGTGACGCTGGTTGGTTAGTTATTTTTTTATAGTTTCAGGGCACCCGCCATTTATTACCTAATAAAGGTTTAACCCCCTGATTACCCGGCGGGTGTCATTTGTGACTGTAATAACTGTTAGGGCAGTTAGGGTTAGCCCCCTTTAGTTCTAAGGTACCCCCCTAACCCCCCAATAAAGGTTTAACCCCGTGATCACCCCCCGTCGCCAGTGTCACTAAGGCTGGGTTCACATTGCAGCGGTTTATGAGAACGGATGTGATTCGCACCGCACTGCAGTGCAAATCACATCCGGTCTCTGTGCGATTCGAGTTCAGCCATACAGATAGTATGGCTGAATTTGTGTCGCACCCGCCGCACCCGCCGCAAACTCGCACGGGACCCTTTTTTTGGTCCGCAGCAGAATCGGATCGCATGGGTGTTTACACCATGCGATCCGAGTTTGCAGATCGCACTGCGATATGCGAACTGATCTGGGGGTGTCATTAACATTTCACTGACACTCCCAGCAGTTCGCATAGGGCAGTGTGAACTGCCGCCGGGAGGCATGCGATGCGGGAACCCGCCGCGGATTTGTGGCGTTCCCGCATCGCTCCAGTGTGAACCCAGCCTAATAAGCGATCGTTTTTCTGATCGCTGTATTAGTGTCACAGGTGACGCTAGTTAGGCAGGTAGGTATTTAGGTTCGCCGCAGCTTTTTATAGCGCCAGGGACCCCCATATACTACCGCATAAAGCCCCCTGATTGCCCCCTAGTTAACCCTTTCACCAGTGATCACCATATAACTGTTACAGGTGACGCTGATTGGTTAGTTATTTTTTTTATAGTTTCAGGGCACCCGCCATTTATTACCTAGTCTCACTAGTGTACCCCTAAATTTAGGGGTGTCTACTTTCCAAAATGGGGTCATTTGGGGGGGGGGGTTTGTGCCATCTTGGCATTTTATGGCCTTCAAAACTGTAACGCCCTTAGAAAGCCTGAAGGCGGTGCTTGGTTTTCGGGGCCCCGTACACGGCTAGGCTCCCAAAAAGTCCCACATATGTGGTATCCCCGTACTCAGAGAAGTAGCAGAATTTATTTTGGGGTGTCATTTCACATATGCCCATGGCATGCGTGAGCAATATATCATTTAGTGACAACTTTGTGAAAAAAAAAAAAAAAAAAAAAGTTTGTAATTTTCCCGCAACTTGTGGCAAAATATAAAATATTCCATGGACTCAACATGCCTCTCAGCAAATAGCTTGGGGTGTCTACTTTCTAAAATGGGGTCATTTGTGGGGGTTTTTTGCCATCTTGGCATTTTATGGCCTTCAAAACTGTAATAGGTAGTGAGGAGTGAAGTCAAATATTTACGCCCTTAGAAAACCTGAAGGCGGTTCTTGGCTTTCGGGGCCCCGTACGCGGCTAGGCTCCCAAAAAGTCCCACATATGTGGTATCCCCGTACTCAGGAGAAGCAGCAGAATTTATTTTGGGGTGTCATTTCACATATGCCCATAGCATGTGGTAGCAATATATCATTTAGTGACAACTTTGTGAAAAAAAAATAAAAAAAAATTAAAGTTTGCAATTTTCCCGCAACTTGTGGCAAAATATAAAATATTCCATGGACTCAAAATGCCTCTCAGCAAATAGCTTGGGGTGTCTACTTTCTAAAATGGGGTCATTTGTGGGGGTTTTGTGCCATCTTGGCATTTTATGGCCTTCAAAACTGTAATAGGTAGTGAGGCGTGAAATCAAAAATTTACGCTCTTAGAAAGCCTGAAGGCGGTGCTTGGTTTTCGGGGCCCCATACAACATGCCACTTATCAATTTCCTTAGGGTGTCTACTTTCCAAAATGGGGTCATTTGGGGGGGTTTTGTACTGCCCTGCCATTTTAGCACCTCAAGAAATGAGATAGGCAGTCGTAAACTAAAAGCTGCGTAAATTCCAGAAAACGTACCTTAGTTTGTAGATGTGACAACTTTTGCGCAAACCAATAAATATACAATTATTGACTTTTTTTTTACCAAAGACATGTGGCTGAATACATTTTGGCCTAATTGTATGACTAAAATTGAGTTTATTGGATTTTTCTAATAACAAAAAGTAGAAAATATCATTTTTTTTCAAAATTTGCGGTCTTTTTACGTTTATATCGCAAAAAATAAAAATCGCAGAGGCAATCAAATACCATCAAAAGAAAGCTCTATTTGTGGGAAGAAAAGGACGCAAATTTTGTTTGGGTACAACATTGCATGACCGCGCAATTACCAGTTAAAGCAGCGCAGTGCCAAATTGTAAAAAGACCTCTTGTCATTTACCAGCAAAATGGTCCGGTCTGAAGGTGGTTAATATTCAATTTCTGGATGATGGTACAGTCTCTATTGTATTTATATTTTATTTACTACCAGAGGCCACATTAATAATTTTTTTTCAGCTATACAAATGGGCAAAATCCACTAAAGGGTGAATGGAAATCACAACAGCCTATTTGACTCTAGACTTATTGCATACAAGTCCACTGGCTCTGATAAGTGTGCTTCCTGTACAAGGAAAAAAGAGCACAGTGCTTGTGCTGTCTAATCTGCCCCTCTCTAAGCTGTAAAAAACCTGGTTGATCCTGCCTATTCCTGTGTCACCCTCTGTGTGCTGACCACAGTAATCATGGCGGCTGACCCCCGATTACCATGATCAGTTTACGTGTCTCCGTCATCTGTAGATCTCTCCTCCCCTCTCCCTGCCTGTCAGCACCTGTGTCTGTATGAGCCGTCTCTGCCCCCCCCCCCCGCCCCCCACTGCTATTAGTAGTAAAGAAAAGTAAATGCCTTTTTTTCCAGATATCTTCAGGCCGGTCACGTTACTCCTGGCTGCTCTCCAATGACGATCCAGGGCTACAGTGGGAGGGGCTTCTGTGGCCAACACAACGGCCACGTGACCTCCACAGTTGACGTCAGAGTGAGATCTCAGCTCCTCCCTCTGTAGACCTGGATCTGAGTAGGAGAGCGGTCGGGAGTCACGTGACCGACCTGAATATCTAAAGAAAAGGTATTTAGAGGCATCATTTAAAAAAAAACTTACACTGTTTATTATGGCTGCATAAATAGAGGGGCCACCACTGATTTACTTTTAAAGGTAATAACCACTTTAAGGTGGTAGACCACTGAGTGACTTTGGGGCCATGGACCTATTCTTTTATAAACGTCAAGAGTCCCTTGATATGCCTCCTTTGACTCACTGTTTATGGGGATGCATATTATACATATTGTAATCCACAGGATTGGTGTCATTATACTTTGGACATGGAGGTGTTCACATATCCTGAATTCCTGCATATGCATTTTGTTTATTATCTACTTTGTATGTTTTCACAATTTTATAGTGATTTTTCATATGAACGTATACACATATGTTCTGTTCTTATTTTTAGCGCTTCTATATACATAGTAAGATACCATAACACATCCGATCAATGGTCCCACTTTGCAATATTCTGTGCTGGATTTTCCTCGCACAAAACCCCACCATGGTAAATCAGATTCGGAAGACTGCCAAAATAGTTGCTATTGCTTGTATAGAAGGTGCATTATTGATTAATATCCATTTGTGTGTTTGTAAATGTAATAATGTAGCTATTACTTGTATTTGGGTATGACGGGAGCAGGGAGCAGCAGGTCAACAACGAGAATCTGCCAACCGTAATCTGTAATTTATTGGCTATGAATTAATCTATATCTGCAGTAAACAAAGGTGTTTGTTATAATACTTCATTCACACGTTCTTCTGATACAGTATACATTGTAGTAGAATACATAATATAGATCTAGAAGATGTGTTAGTACTGGAGAAAATTTTAATATTGCAGATATATACACACAGTAATGTACCTGAAAAGGAAAATATCACACATAGCAATGACTTAAAACTCCGAAATTAAAATGTCTACATTGTGGTCTTCTCGTAGGTTTGTGTTTCATGTATGCATGTGCCAGTGGCATTGGAAAGAAAGGCTCTCCTTATCCCTTTAGATGTTTATACCCTTTGATTGTGCTGTAAATGTATGCAGTACATGATCAGTTTATCAATAATATTGACCCAGTAGGAGCAGCTTTCCAAGTGCATTTCAAAAATGGAAAATGTTCAGACTGTTATATAAGCCCTTAAAAGAGCTTACAATCTAAAACAGCAATATTCATCCAGGTTTCCATTGAACCCTAGCGGCTATCCAGAGATTGCTAGGGATTCCTTAAACAATGGATAACTGATCTCCCATGTGATGGTGCCTGCACCAGGTCCAACGTCACTTGGCAAAGCCAGGGGCATGACTGTATGGCATCTGACTATCACTGTAAAGCCTAATACACATGGGCGGAATGTCAGGCGTCATCAGCTGGTTCAATAGAAACCGGATGAAATTTAGCCCGTGTGTACTGCAGCCGGTCGGACAGAAGTTTCCTCCAGCTTCTGTTCTGGACATGGCTGAAAAAGATCTCCTGATCATCTCCCAATAAGCGCTCTCAGCCAATGGCTAAGAACGCTGGCTGTAGAGCTGTCTAGAAAACCACTCAGAACCCCCAAACATTATATATATATATATATATATATATATATATATATATATTAGGGCTGTGGAAATGAAAGATTGATTAATCGATTCATTTTTTTGATCGATCAAAATTCTTTTGATCTGTACTCACCTCTCCTCCAGCTTCCGGGTCTTCAGGGAGTTCCGTCGGAGATCCGGTGACATCACAGGCATCAACGTCACTGGACTCCTCCCCCCTTCCCCAAGTGCCTCTGTCTGCTAACGAAGGGAAGGGGGCAGGAGTCTGGTGAAACTGAAGTTCTGATTGAACGTAACGTGTACGGGGAGGAGCTACGCATGATGTCACCCCCTGCTGCCTTATGGAGCTAACATGATTGTAGGCTTTACATGCTGTGTTTTTATCATCTTTATGTGAGTAGTTTGTGTTTGAACAAAAAAAAATTATTTTATACTTAAGCGGTGAGCACTTTTTCTTTCTAACCATGACCTGGCGTCCTTACTGAGATCTAAGGAGACCTGAGAAAAGTTTATGGTCCGTGTTAACCCTTTTGATACCTGTTTGCATGACTACCTGTTTGCACAGGGGTCCATGCCATAAGGTGAGAGTGATTAGTTAGACCGGAGGAGGAGGGATTGTCATGCTATTGTGGAAAAAAAAAATTACTTACGTCAGTGCTACAGTTTGAATTTAAAATGTATTTGTGTGAATTGTGAAGTTAGGTCATGGATTGTGGAAACTAACTAGTGTTGGATGATTGTATATAGTGTATACCACATTTACCACTGACTAATGCAGAGTTGCAATGCAAGGAGATCAGCTACAAGTAGTTGGATCTGTATGTGCATTATAATTACCGTATATACTCGAGTATAGGCCGACCAGAATATAAGCCGAGGCCCCCAATTTACCCCCAAAAAAACTGGCAAACTTATTGACTCGTGTATAAGCCGAGGGTGAGACATGCCTGTCCATCCCTGTGTGTGTGTCCGTCCATCCCTGTGTGTCCGTCCATCCCTGTGTGTCCGTCCATCCCTGTGTGTCCGTCCATCCATCCCTGTGTGTGTGTCCATCCATCCATCCATCCCTGTGTGTGTGTGTCTCCATCCATCCATCCATCCATCCCTGTGTGTGTGTGTCTCCATCCATCCATCCCTGTGTGTGTGTGTCTCCATCCATCCATCCATCCCTGTGTGTGTGTATCCATCCATCCCTGTGTGTGTGTGTCTCCATCCGTGTGTGTGTGTGTGTGTGTGTGTGTGTGTGTGTGTGTGTGTGTGTGTCCAGCCTACCTGTGTCCCGAGCCTTTGTCCCGAGCCTCCGTCCCGTGCCTTGCCTCCTTGCCTCTGTCCCGTGCCGTGCCTTGCCGCCGTGCCTTGCCTCCGTCCCGTCCCGTCCCGTCCCGTGCCGTGCCTTGCCTTGCCTCCGTCCCGTGCCCTCTTCGTCGGCGCCTCGGCGGCCATTGTAAAATTCAAAAGCTGCGCCGCCGCCTTCGCCTGTGATAGGCGGAACACTGAATTTCCCAGCAGCCTGTGTTCCGCCTATCACGGACATCGTATCATCCTCGTCCGTAGTACGAGGATGATACGATGTCCGTGATAGGCGGAACACAGGCTGCTGGGAAATTCAGTGTTCCGCCTATCACAGGCGAAGGCGGAGCCGGAGGCGCGGCTTTTGAATTATAGAATGGCCGCTGTCTGTCTGCTCGACACGCTGATCGAGCGGGCAGACAGCGATGACTCGAGTATAAGCCGAGGGGGGCACTTTCAGCCTCAAAAAAGAGGCTGAAATTCTCGGCTTATACTCGAGTATATACGGTAATCGAAATTAGTCGATTCATCAATTTAAAAATAAAAATGATTAATCGAACGCGAAAATTTTAATCAGTAACAGCCCTAATATATATAAATATTTGGGATATTTATTATAGCAAAAAGTACAAAATATTGTGTTTTTTTCTAAATTGATGTTCTTTTTTTTGTTTATAGCGCAAAAAATAAATACCGCAGAGTTGCTCGAAACCACCTAAAGAAAAGCTCTATTTGTGGGGAAAGAAAGACATACATTTTGTTTGGGTACATCATCGCACGACCGAACAATTGTCAGTTAAAGCGACTCAGTGCCGTATTGCAAAAAATGACCTGGTTAGGAAGAGGGGAAATCCTTCCGGGGCTGAAGTAGTTAATTCATTTTAATGCAAGAAAACAAAATAGATAACCAAATTTAAAATATAAAAGCTGACGTTATGCTGAGTAAATAGATATTAAACATGTCATGCTTTAAAATTGCACATACTCACGGAACAGTGCCAAACTACAGTACTTAAAAATCTCCATAGGCAATGCTTACATTTTTTTTACAGGTTACCAGTTTAGAGTTACAGGGGAGATCTAGCACTAGAAATATTGGTCTCACTCTAACGATTGCAGCGATACCTCACATGTGTGGTTTTACATATGCAGGTGCGACATACATATGTGTTTCCTTCTGCGTGGGAACACAAGTGGATGGGGGCACTTTCAATTTTTTCTTTTATTGTTTATTTTTTTTTATTTTTTTTTACACTTTCCCTTTAACTATTTATTTTTTGATCACTTTTATTCCTATTACAAGGAATGTAACCATCCTTTGTGATAAGAAAAAGGCATGACACGTCCTCTTTATGGAGAGATCTGGGGTCTATAAGTACCCACATCTCTACCTTGTGCTGGAAAGCCTGAATATTAAAATAAAAATTGATTTCAGGCTTACTGATGTCACTTCTGGCCTCCAAGGGTCATAGAGCTGGCCAGGGACCATCTGGTCTCCGGCTAACTCTATGGTAAACCGCTGGTGGATTAATTCCCTGTCTTCCCGATCGCATGGGAGAGAATGAAGAAATGCCCTCCTGCCACCTGTGAAAGCAATCAAGCAGCTAAACAGTTGCTAAGATGGCTTTTACACTGTAGGGAATCACCGGATGAAAAAGGAGATATCTGGATGATGCCTGTAGCATCATCCAGCTATCGGCACTTAAAGCAAATTATGTTATGTGACATCTAAGCGAGGGAAGTGGCTAAAGGGGACATTCTTCCCACTGACTGCCTCCAATGTAAGGGACATTTTCCCAATGCTCCCCGATGGACTAAAATTTGCAGGAGTTCCCTAAGACCTGGAAATTATTTCATAGGTTCTTTTCGGTCAATACATTTGGAAAAGGATAGTCTAATGTCTCTACCATAGTCATTTGGATGCACAATAGGGTATTAATTTTAGGAATCTACCTGTATGTTTTTTGGGTTAACCAGAGCATCTGGTGTCATGCAACCATAGAGAAAACAAAACTAGGATATTGAGGGACACTAAGGACTGCAAGACATTAATTCTAACCACAAAAACACAATACTAATCTAAGCTTTCACAACTGTGTTTTTTATAGACAACTGATACATAAATATCTTAGTACACTGCAATGTTCTGGAGCTTGAAGGCTTAGTACACTTGCAGGTGGGTGAGCCTTAAAATTAGATGAGTAAGCCATCATAGTTTTACCTCTTCCCAACTGCCCTGTGTCCTGATTATCTGTATGCATGTCCCCTTTCAGGATAGCCGGTTACAGGCTCTCCTCTTCTCACACTGTGACAGTGCGTGAGCAAAGGAGAGCAGACAACTAGCAACTCTGTTTACATTGTGATCTGATTGGATACAGCCGATCACATGGTAAAGGGCCACTGTGATTGGTCCTTTACCACAATCGGTGATCAGCGGTGTCCCAAGGAGCGCCGGATGCACAACCCAGGGGGCATGTGCCAGTAGATACCTTATACAGCCACTTCCTGTTTCTTGTCTGGTCATTAGCCTAGGCTTTTGACATCATGCACTCTCGTGAGAGTTTGCCAGGAAAGGGGGGGGTGAGTCATAAGAGGGCCAATAAAAAGCTACAGGGCTTCAGAGCTGGAGGTGTGCCTCTTTGTGTCTGTGTAAATCTAGGAAGTGAGCTGGCAGTAGCTTCAGCTGCCCACAGTTAAAATGGGTGCAGCCAGACTTAGTGGCAGGAGATTTCTGCAGCACATTTGGCAAGTGCAGAATCACAGTATGTGACAGGAAGGCCCGTGGAACCCAGAATCCCTTGGAAAGGTTGGGAAACCCTTGTTTCAGCACTCCATGCACCTCTTATTTCTAAGTCACCCTGTGCCATCCTGGCACAGGGTGACTGAGAAAATATATCTTGGATTACTTAAAATGGGACAGTAATATTTATCCACAATATCTCCCAGGATATATGTAAAGACTATTCTTGGTTTGTTTGTTTGTTTGTTTGATTCTGAACTCAACGTGTTAGTTGAGAGAGCTGATCACATTGGCCTCTGTACAATGTAGGAGACGGGCCGACTTCTGCTGGAGCTCCTGCTATTGTGAGAAGGTGTCCTGTGTTTATGCTTATGATAATGTATAATCTACTGTGTGAAGCTTGGTGACAACAAGTCTGACCTGTAGTGAAATCCTGATTAATCATAACAATGCTCAGGAGGGCATGGAGTCACATCGGCTGATTTAAAGGATTACATAATTAGCTCATGTTAATTAGGTTTCTGGTTACAAGAGTATTGTTAGAGAAATATGAGCAGGATTCTAATTCTAGTTCTAATAAACAGTCCATGTTCACCAACTAAACAGGTATCGTCTTGTTTTGTGCTTGTGAGCGGTTGGAATATCTGATATCTATATTCAGACTTGGAGGAAAGTGGTATATGACGAAAGCACTCAAGAGGAGTGTGGGACGTTTCATTACACAGTATATATAAAATAATATGCAAAGTGGTTGGAGGGAAGCTTCAGAATTGCAAAGATGTTTTTATTACAAATTATGTGAGCAGACTGCAGTTCCTCTTTAAGGACTGGTAAGCTACAATATATAAAATGTTTATTTTTTTAGATACACTTTAATGATAATCTTTCATATGACTAATACATGATCCTTATTGTAGATCCCCATATGTATGAACCACTATGCCCTGTTCAAAGTACTGTATATAGCCCAACAGACTTTCAGTGCAGGGAATGTTTCAAATGTAAAGCTACTTTATTGGAAACAGAGAATAATATCTATCTGGGAAGGGTTTGCACACGTTTAGGTAGTTCTAGTTATGCCATTAAAAGTAAAACAAATGCTAATGCTATACAGCAGGGGTGTCCAAACTCTTTTCAAAGAGGGCCGGATTTGATGAAGTGAACATGCGCGAGGGCCGACCATTTTGCCTGACATTCTTTGAACCGCTAAAATTTGGTCTAAGTGTGTTCGTTCGAGCGCTAATACACGGGCCAACAAGAATTCTCTTGTCTTTGTGTCTGTGTGTATTTGTTCATACTGTATTAATTGGCGTATAACATATATAAAGAACTGTGAAGCAAAATAATGGTCAGTGCCCATCAATGCAGCCTAATCAGTGCCCATCTGCAGACCCACCATTGACATGAATGTAGCCTCACCATTGCCAGGAACGCAGCACCATTGCCAGGAAAGCAGCACCATTGCCAGGAAAGCAGCACCATTGCCAGGAAAGCAGCACCATTGCCAGGAAAGCAGCACCATTGCCAGGAACGCCTCACCATTGCCAGGAACGCCTCACCATTGCCAGGGACGCCTCACCATTGCCAGGGACGCCTCACCATTGCCAGGAACGCCTCACCATTGCCAGGAACGCCTCACCATTGCCAGGAACGCCTCACCATTGCCAGGAACGCCTCACCATTGCCAGGAACGCAGCACCACTGCCAGGAACGCCTCACCACTGCCAGGAACGCCTCACCACTGCCAGGAATGCCTCACCACTGCCAGGAATGCCTCACCACTGCCAGGAATGCCTCACCATAGCCAGGAATGCCTCACCATAGCCAGGAATGCCTCACCATTGCCAGGAACGCATCACCATTACCAGGAACGCAGCACCATTGCCAGGAACGCAGCACCATTGCCAGGAACGCAGCACCATTGCCAGGAATGCCTCACCATTGCCAGGAATGCACTGACGAGCGCCAAAGGAGAATCTCCTGTTTACACGGTGGCCTCTTTAATAGAAAGTCCCGCCTCCTTTGATGGACAGAACAGTCGTCCAATGGCAGTGCCGGAGACGGACTTCCTATTACAGAGGCCGCCCGTAAACAGGAAATTCTCCTGTGTACGGCGCTCGGTCCTGTCCTCCCTGTACCTTCCGAAGCATATATATCTTTTGTGGTCCCGGTGCTGGGAGATCGTTGGGGGCCACAAAAGATATGTATGTCCAAATAACCAGGCGGGCCGTTCAAAATCGGGCCGCGGGCCGTGATTGGCCCGCGGGCCGGACTTTGGACATGCCTGCTATACAGGGTCCCTCTGCTGTCTCTTGTCCACCAGTTTGAACAATATTGGTAGTGTGTAACCATTCCTTTGTTTTATTAAAGTAATCCTTTTTCATAAGACAATTGTAATGTAATTTAGATTAATACAACAATAGTATAATGTCTAATTAGTTGCAAGCTTGTATTGATGTATTAGTTAATGACCCTCATCAAGGGCACTGATGTGCAGAGACCATGAACACTTATTAGACTAGCCGTTGTGAGGTTAACTGAATGAAAGTGAAAAACTACTTATTATTTTTTATTTTTTTATTAACAACTAAACTGGGTTTTTTATTAAATGTATTTTTTTTATTTTACACATTTTCTATTATATTCAGTTCTTAAATAATCTTTTAAAGCATCTTCACATAAGTATGTATTATTGCAATTTAATATTTCATGTTTACTACTTTTAGCCAGAAGGCAGCTAGCTCCCTGCAAATGCAGCAGCTTTCTGGAAATGATTAAAACAGGTATAGGCTAAAAATATGGCAGTCTAGCAGGGGAATCAGATTACATAGACTGCTGAATGATTCATACAAGGAAAACTCACCTCTAATCCAGCAGAGATGTGTAATTATATATAGGCTGCCACAAGCATGCAGGCAGTTATGGAATTTCATATCAAAAAGCTAAGCATTCTTTGAAAAGTCATGGATCTACTCGGTAAGTGCCCTGCAAATATTTTTAGGGGGTGGATGGGGAGTTGTGCTGTGAGAAGTGATTTATTGGGGGAGAGGATTTGTGCTAGGAGGGGAAAGTTTTTGTGCTGGTAGGATTTGTGGAGGATTAGTGTGTAAAAGGGAATATTGGGAAGAGAGGATTTGTGCTGCGATGGGGGATTTGGGGGAGAAATTCATGCTGGGAAGGGGGAATTGTGATGCAAAAGGGGGATATGAGATGGACAATGATCTATGTTGGGGACGAGGCATTGAGGTATGAAGATGTGTTCTGGGAGGGGGGTTTGGAGGGTGGACAAAAATTGAAGCTGGTAAGTAGGTGTTTCGGGGTGGGGGGGACTTTTACTTTTTTATTTGCGTGGAGTTGGGACAGCGCGGGGGGGGGGGGGCAGATTGGCTATTCATTTTTTTTGGAGTGAGGAGGATTTTTGATGAGAGGGGAATGTTGAGGAAAGTATTACTTGTGGACTCCTGCATTCTCTTTTTTTTTTACTCCTGACCCCTGCACCCTATACACTCATGACTCCTTCATTTCATGCATTGTGCACTGATAACCCCTGAGCTTTTTGTATTATGTACTTTTAAACCCAGCACTGATCACAGCACTCTGTGGGTTATGTACTTATGACCCTTACACTCTTTGCTATACATGTCCCTGTCCCCGCTACTCTGTGCATTACAGACTCCTGCACTATATACACCACCATAATATACATTAATTCTGACCAAAGTATTTATTGCCTAAATGGATGCTGATTGCTAAAAAGTTTCTTTCATTTTTAATGATGTTCTTTTTTTAAGGTAGGCCCAGATAAAGTGTTAGCTCTCTATCCTGTCCTAGGATGGTTCAGGCGTACTGACAAATCTTTCTATGCTGAAGTTTTCCATGCATTAGTTAAACACTGGGATAATTGAATACGTGTAGCAAGGGAATTAACAAAAAAAAAGAAGAACTTTCCACTCCTTGAAATTAGTTATTTTATTATATAAACTCCCGGTTTGACTTGAACGCCCCTCTTACATGTCTGTCAGCCTCTTGATTGTGGCACAGCAATTAAAGCAAATTTTATGGGTACAAGGAAGCTCATGTTTTATTTAACTATGCTCTATTTAGGCCCCCCAGTACCCTAGGTCTTTAACAGTTTTGCCAAGGCCTCTGACAGTTTCCTTTTAGGTGTGTGTTAAAATAAATCTGACCTTGGTTCTGGTGGCTCAGAAAGCATTAAGTAAATTAGCCATCAAAAGCAAAATTTCATATGAACGCTCGCATGCTTTATTATTTAGATTGAAATCTTTAAAAGCAACATGATCACATTTTCACAAATCAAGTGTGTCAAATATGTTATGAAATGTATGGTTGACTGTATTAAATGGATTTTCCACCTGCAAGTGACTTTAAAGATGAATTCTGGACATTAAAATCAGTGCTTGCCATTCTATCACCTCCTAGGCATTCTGTTCTTTTTATAAAAAAACAAACAACACAAAACACTTGTTATGACAACTGATCCCACATATTGTTGTGCCTTTCTTTTTTCTTTTTTTTTTTTTAGATGTCACCGAGTGCCTACCTTCCTTTTCCTTATTCTGATACCACATATGGAGGATATCGTTATAAGTAGTGGTGATTCCAATATTGCCTTTAATTTGAGTTTGGATAAATCTAACATATCCTCTACTCAACTCAGATTCCTAAAGCTAGCACTACCATAGCCAGTCTTCTCCATTCCCTGGACTAAGTTGATATTTGCAGTGAAAATAATCCTAATACTCGTAACGTAACAACTTAACCTTTACTCAAGTTTCCATTCTCATTCTAGCCACGGGTTGTTAACACAAGGCAAAAGGGGCAGCTGCCCACCGCAGCTGCCCCTTGAGCGCATGCTGCCGAAAATATTTTTCCACGTGTAGCAGATGCAGCCCTCCACTTGCTCTCCCGGCTGGTTAATTCAAGTGGCCATGCTGTGGCGGGACAGGCAGTCTGCAAGTTGCGCTCCTCCCTCTGTAAGGACTGAAGCTGTGACAAAAAGTGAAACAGAGCAGCTCTGTGTTCCCCTGCTCACCCCCTTCTCTGGGCAGCAGTAGGGAGATCAAACACACAGAGCAGGCTGTGTGTGGATTCTCCTTGCCCTTCTCCTGTCAGCAGGAAAGAGATTAATAGAAGGGACAGGACCAGAGCAAAGGGCTGAGTTTGCAGGCAATCAGTGAATGGTAATGATGTTCAGTAACCTTTAGCAACCAATAGGTGAGAGGTAATGATGTGCAGTAACCTCTAGCAACCAATGGGTGAGCAGTAACGATGTGCAGTAATCTCTAGCAACCAATGGGTGAGTGGTAACGATGTGCAGTAACCTCTAGCAACCAATCCATGAATGGTAATAATGTGCAGTAACCTCTAGCAACCATAAAGAGATGAAGTGAGC
Organism: Lithobates pipiens; assembly: GCF_037356315.1. Taxonomy (NCBI): domain Eukaryota; kingdom Metazoa; phylum Chordata; class Amphibia; order Anura; family Ranidae; genus Lithobates; species Lithobates pipiens. The sequence continues at coordinate 149,979,511 of NW_027507758.1, read as the reverse complement.
ACTAGATACCAACACAATGTTAGCCACCAACCAAAATACTCACATTAAAAGACAAATGATGAAAACTATGGCATAATTTTTTTTTAATTAAAATAATAAAAACACTGACTTGAAAAAAGTCCATATAATTGTAGAAAAAATAGCAGCTTTAGAAGGCAGCCCCATTAAAGAGTAAGAAGCAATCTTCTTGGCAAAACTAGGAATAGAACAAAGGCGCCACTCTAAGTGCAGTAAATCAAATAATGTTTTAATGAAAGCTGTAAACACGGTACTCACAGAGGTACACAAGTGACAGACATGTAAGCATAAGTTGCCGGATATCCGTGAGGTGAATCAGATCTGTGGGCTGGATGATGGTGGTGTCCAGGAAGCAGGCTGCGTCGATGGTTGGTGACACTTCCTGCCCTTGGAAAGCACGCCGACAACCATGAGGATGAGGTCACTTCCGGAAACTAGAGCCAGTAGGAATCGCGTTTGCAGAGCTACACACCTTCTTCAGGCCTAACGTAGGTCAACATTTATAAAGACAGCGGGACGCGCTGATCAGTTATAATGACTCACAATTCATTGGAGAACAATGCAGATGCTCATAGCATAACATTATAAATATAACAATGACTGATTAGCATACAAAATGTCACAAATTAAAACGTGAATGAATTAATAATAACATAGCAACAAATAGTTGATTCATTAGAAAACAAATTAAAAACACCTTAAAAGCACTTTCAACTCACATTAAAAGTTTTGCCAGAAAAGGGCATATGTAGACAATTGAAAAAAACCCCGGGGAAAAAAGAAAAGACAATGTGTGTTGTGTTGGTGGTGGTAAAATGTTGATCACTCAGCTACCCTGAATGACAAGTGGATGGGGTAACAGTAATAACTAAAAAAGGGGATGGGATAAAATAAATATGCCGATAAAAATGATGAAAAAAGAAGAACAAACAGAACTGAATAATAAAAGGAAATTAAAGCGGGAGTCCGCCGGGAGTTCCGCTGTTTTTTTTTTTTTTTAAAAGCCAGCAGCTACAAATACTGCAGCTGCTGACTTTTAAAATAGTGGCACTTACCCACCCAGCGCGCCCGCGATGTCGGCACCCGAAGCCGATCTCTCGATCGTCTCTCGGGTGCTGCCGCCACCATCTTGATTATGGGAATCAGGAAGTGGAGCCTTTCGGCTTCATTTCCCGGTTCCCTACTGCGCATGCGCGAATCGCGCTGCGCAATAAGGATGGTCCCCGCTGTCTCTGGGATCCATGTGTTTCCCAGCAGGCAGCGGGGGACTTTCGGAAAGGGGCGTAGATTCTGCGGAAAGGGGCGTACCTTCTGCAGAATCTACGCCGGAAGTGGGTGCAGATAACTGTACTGTACTGTATTTTTAATTTTAGTTTAAAGCAGAGGTCCACCCTAAAGTGGACCTTCCGCTCATTGGAATCCCCCCCCTCCGGTGCTACAATTGGCACCTTTCAGGGGGGAGGGGATTCCAATGAGCGGAAGGTCCACTTTAGGGTGGACCTCTGCTTTAAACTAAAATTAAAAATAAATATAAAAGTAAAAATAAATGTAAACCTAAAAATGAAAATGAAAATAAAAATAAAATTGAAAATGAAAATGAAAATAAAAATAATAATAATAAATGATAATAATATAAAATGGAAAAAAGGGAGTAAATAATGTTTTTATATTTGAAGATATGATAGGGAATAATGTATGTATAATTACTACACATTTCACTAAAAACTTGTGGCCCTATGAATAAGCAGGGGAGGGAGAGAGAGAAAGGGAACTGAAAGTGGAAAAAAAATACTGACGAAAAAAAAGGAACTATACTGTAAAAATGCTATAAGCAGACGGCTTTGCTTACTTATAGAAGAAGGAGACACTAAGGGTCCCGTCAAAAAATAATTAATTAAAATTGAAAAAGACAGTCTGGATGAAGAAAATTTATTGAAAATGTAAACTTAAAAGTCATTAGGATGGCTATGGTATGTCAGTGTCTGGCTGGTATATTATGCTCTTGTGTGCAATAATGATAGGAATACTGTGACTACAGTGGATGAAGGAAAGAATAAAGAGACAAGTGATCAGATTAGACTAATCACCTCTATTTTCTCATTCAGGCCTCCAGGGGCAAGAGAGTCCAAGATCTAAATCCAATACGTCTCCCTCTGACAGAGATGTTTAAAACGCTCTGCCAGCAGGAGCGCACTATAAATGGACTCTATATCGCAGATCAGATCCCTGCACAGTTACATGAGATCTCTGCCTACTAAAGCTGACTTTGAACGCTGTGTGCATAGGATCGAGGAAACGTGTCGGAAAGAGATCTCTGATCTGAGAAAAGATGTGGGGGTACGCTTTGATGATGTGGATACAACAGTAGATGGCCTGTGGGACACTGTACATTCACATGATCGGATCCTTAATACCCACACTGTCCTACTCCAGCAGCTCTCATACCAACAAGGCGACCTCGAAAACCGCAGTCGCCGCAACAACATACGTATACGGGGGATTCCCGAGTCAGTTGACCCCAAGAATCTACCTGCTGCTGTGACGACTATCTTTAACCAAATACTTCAACGCCCCAAAGATGACCCGATTGAACTGGATCGGGTACACCGCACGTCGGGTCCCCGCACCCCTGACCCCTCCTTCGTCCGTGACACTCTGTGCCGTGTCCATTTCTACAAAATAAAGGAGGACATTATGAGGGCCGTCAGCACTCAGCAGTCGATTCTATTCAACGAAACACCTATCATGCTCCTTCCTGATCTCTCCCGCCAAACACTAGCAATGCGGAAATCCCTGAGACCCCTCACCCAACTCCTACAAGCGAGGCAGATCAAGTACCAATGGCGTTTTCCGTTCCATCTTCGAGTGCACCACGCGGGTAAAACCGCCATATTTCGTACATTGGGGGACTTGCCTACATTTCTCAGTACGCTTGAACTGCCTCAAGTCGCGTTGCCCGATTGGCCATTTGCTCCAACCACCCCTGGACTGCCCTACACCCCGCAGTGGCAGAAGCAGGGTCGCAGGCGCACCCCTCGATCTCCGCTACCTCAGGACCCCAACGACTGACCTGATCCTGTGGGCCCACCCGGGCCTGTTTTCTCTCTCCACCTCTGGGGTCCTCCCCCGTGATGTGCTTGGACCCGAATGAGTCAAATAGCTTTGCTGCTGATTAACCCTTTTATTTGCAGGTTTTTTGTATATTTCTTATGCCCTCTGTTGCTGTGCATCCCCCCCATATCCTTACAGTTGGGGTGCTCTGTTATGCCTTTTTTGTCCGTTCATGGAATGATCTCAGGACTTGTCCCTGCACCCCACTATCTGCAGCAGCCCCCCCCTAGGTTCCTTGCCATGCTTAACAGTTGTTGCTATGTTTGGTCTGCCCCCTCCCTGGGGCCTGTTACTTATCCTTTCCCCTATGCCTCATAGATGTCTCTATTTCATGCCGGTTTCCAAACGCATTTACTGATATCCGCTAAGATAATTTTCGTTGTTATGTTATTTGGTTTACTTTTTAGGTCGCAACTGAATCCGGTTTACCCGTGGGGCCGGGGTGCTGGGAGCTACCCGGCTCGGTGATTCTGCTCAACGCTCTTCCCCCCCCCTTTTGGGTTTTTTTTTTTGTTTTTTCTATTTTTATTTTTTGCTGTGCGCCCCACGGTGTTCCCATGATCACTGTGGGGTGCACCGATTTTTGCCTTTATGATAGGCTTTTTTTTCTACATGCTGCTTACTTTTTGGAGCCACCTAGTGGCCTTTTTTGTTTTTGTTTTTGTCTTACTCACTACTTTTTTTTACATGACCTCTTGGGCCTGTCTCCCACGTTGATGTTTACAGCTATTGCATTCCATGTACCCCTGTTTATTTTACCGGGAGCGGGTGACCATGCCTATAATTCTTGCTGCTCCCTATACAAGGTTGTTATACTGTCTTTTCTCTCTCTTCTTACCTTTTTTTCTTCCCTCCGTCTTCTCTCTGCCTGTACCCTTCCACCCTTTGCCTCTCCCCCTGCCCCCCCTGCCCTACCTCTATTCCCGTTCCCTACCCCAACAGGGTTCGCCCATGGTGACACTTATCATGCTGATTCTGAGCTCCCCCCTACGACCCCCCCATGGCTAGTGACGGTTCCATAACCTTTGCCTCCTTTAATTGTAGAGGTTTCAACACGCCTGAGAAGCGGAGCCAGACACTCTACCATTTTCACAAGAAGCGTGCGAAAATTCTGCTGCTTCAAGAAACACACTTTCGCGCGGGAGCTATCCCAGCCCTGCGCAATAGGTATTATTCGCAATGGTTTCACAGTGTTAATCCTCAGGCCAAATCTAAAGAGGTATCTGTTGCCTTTCATAAATCCTTTAACCCGGAGGTTCTAGACTCTCTCATAGATGACTTGGGTCGCTATATGTTTCTGAAACTGAAACTAAATGATTTTCTTTTCACAGTGGCTAACATCTACATACCGAACGTGGGTCAGGCTCGGTTCCTCTCCTCGGTCCTCACCAGACTATCCTCCTTTGGAGGGTCAGCTTTCATTATTGGCGGTGATCTCAATATTGCCCTTCCCCATCCGCAGACACATCCTCGGGTAAGTCTTCCGTTCCTTATTCCACCTTGACACGCATTAAATCACTTTTACATTCATCCCATCTGGTGGATGCCTGGCGAATCCAGCATCCCACGGAAAGGGATTACAGTTACTTCTCAATTGCACACAACTCCTACAGTAGATTGGACCACTTCCTCATATCACAATCACTACTAGACACGCCTCTCCAAACGTCGATCGGTAACTTTCTGTGGTCCGACCATGCCCCCATCTACCTGACTCTGGTCCGCCCCCCTGCTACCCGCCGGGGAGCGAGCTGGAGACTTAACGACAATCTGCTGCGGGACTCCGTGTGTATGGCGGATGTCTCTAAAGCCATTAAAGATTTTATAGGTGACCATTCCGCTGACACTACCTCCCCTATGAACCAATGGGACACACTCAAATGTGTGCTCCGGGGTACCCTTATACAACACGGTTCTCGCCTTAAAAAGGTCCGAGCCCATGACATACGCAGACTCCTTACTACCATTGCGGACCTCGAACCCCTTCACAAAAAGGATCTGGATCCTGCTGTTTTTGTTCAGCTTTCCAACGCCTGCAGGGACCTACTCCAGCTCCTAGACGCGCACTCCCTGATTGCCAGGGATAAAGCGCGGAACCATTTCTACTCACTGGCAAATAAATGTGGTAAGCACCTGGCTAGGATTATCCATCCTAGACCCCCGCGACATTCTATCCCCTTCATCGTTCAATCGGACCATACAAAAACATTTAACACCTCTGGGATATCTGCATCCTTCAGGCAATACTACTCACAGCTTTATAACCTTCCGCATGCAACCCCTCCAGATAGGTCCCCCCCATCTTCTGACCCCACGCAAGCTTATATTTTGGAGACCGCCCTACCTACTGTTGACAATGTGGACGCGACGGCCTTGGATGAGCCCCTAATTACCTCTGAATTTTTACAGGCTATCAAAGCCCTTAAAGTGGGAAAATGTCCGGGCCCTGATGGCTTTACACCCCGGTTTTACAAAACTTTTGCCCCCCAACTTGCACCCCTTCTGACAAAAGCCTTTAATTCGGTAGACAGCTTTAACCTCCCTTCCAAGGACTCTTTATCTGCTAACATCTCTATTATCCCTAAACCAGGCAAGGACCCATCCCAATGCAGTAGCTATCGGCCCATCTCCCTGCTCAACATAGATATTAAGCTATTCGCAAAAGTTCTAGCTACCCGTCTGTCCCCTCTACTGCCTAAAATTATTCATAATGATCAAGTGGGATTTGTCCCTGGCAGGGAGGCAAGGGACAACACCACCAAGACGATACATCTTATATCCCTGATCCAACGTAAAAACCTAAGAGCTTGCCTCTTATCTTTCGACGCTGAAAAGGCCTTCGATAGGGTCAGTTGGAGGTTTCTACAGCTGTCTCTAGAACAACTTGGCCTCGGAGCTCCCTTCATCTCTAATGTTATGTCCCTATATTCACGACCCTCAGCTGCGGTCCTGGTCAAGGGTACCACATCAGCCCCCTTTGACATTGCAAATGGCACCCGACAGGGCTTCCCCCTGTCCCCCCTCCTCTTTGTCATCATCATTGAACATTTGGCCTGTGCCATACGACAAAACCCCTCCATCCTCGGTATTCAAACTCCGTCTGCACATCACAAACTCTCCCTGTATGCTGATGACCTTCTTGTGTATATTCGGAATCCACACATCTCCCTACCATCCCTACTCAGAGAATTTCAAAGTTTTGGTATCCATAGTAACTTTAAGATCAACATCTCTAAGACAGAAGCCCTCAACATATCCCTCACCCCCTCCACGCTGTCCCTTCTAAAGTCCAACTTTTCATTTGAATGGCAGACCAAGGGGATCTCTTACCTAGGGGTCATTATACCCTCCAACCTAGCTGATTTGTTTTCCCTGAATTATTTTCCCCTGCTTAACCGTATACGGAAGGACCTTGAGGAGTGGGTGGGATCTCCTTTGCCCTAGTTCGGAAGGATTAATATCCTAAAGATGGACACTCTACCCAAGTTCCTGTATTTATTTCAAACGATCCCCATCCACGTCCCCAAATCATTTTTTATCTCCCTACACTCGCTAGCTATCAGATTCATGTGGAACAGGGGCCTCCCCAGAGTTAAATTTAAACTGCTTACACTCCCGAAGACTATGGGAGGAACGGGCCTCCCTGACTTTGAGACCTACCATACAGCTGCTCATATGTCCAGCATCATAGAATGGTTCCCCCGTCCTCCTTGCAAGGCCTCGGTGTCCGTTGAACAGGACCTTTCTCCTGTAGATCTCCGAGCTCTTCTATGGGGATACAAACAAGACTACTCTCGTATGACCTCCTTATCCCCACTGACCTTGGCCTCCTTGAAGCTGTGGTATATGACAGGGCTAAACACCACCCTTTCCTCTGATCCGGGCCCTCTGACGTCCCTCTTTGACCATCCTGCCTTACCACAAAGTACGGGGGCAGCCTCCCTAGGACCCTTTAAGTGTACGGAGTGGCCGCAAGCTCGCACATTTGTGCATCCTTCTCAGGGGACCTCGGTCCCCGCGGTAGACTCCGGAGATTGGCTCACGGCCCTACATATGTCCACGTTTACCAAACGCCTACACTCCTCCTCTCAAATACATCGCAAGCTTACCAACTTCGAGGAACTGTGCTCGCTCCCAGAAACTCCCAAACACCTACTATCCTCCTTATATAACCTACTGCAGACTTTAGCACATGATCAACTCCCACATTACACTAGGCTGTGGTCTGCGGATTTGGGTGAAGACATCTCTGTGCCGGAATGGCAAACCTCTTTTCATTTCACACATAAGTCTACCATCTCCTGCTACTCGCTACTCTACACAAAATCTTCCCGTCTACACCAGCCACCTGCTGGCCCTGTGAAGCTTCAGTCGGAACTTATATACATGTCTGGTGGGACTGTGAGAGGATCCGCCCCTTTTGGACTCAGGTTTTTGAATGTTATAATCTCTTAGCTGATGTTCCGGTTCCTATCTCTCCGAAAATCGCATTACTCTCCATACTGCCCGGGTCTATTAAATCGCAGAGACAGAGATTGCTCCGCTTTTTTATGTCCTCTGCTAGACAACTGATACCTGCTTATTGGAAGACGACGAATACTCCCCCATTGTCACGGTGGGTATCGATTATGAATGACACCATGAGAATGGAGGAGATGTTGGCACTGGACAATGACACTTACACCAAATTTATATCTCAATGGTCGATCTGGCTCCGCTTCTCCTCCTCTGACGCCTTAAAGAATCAAATCTTGAACGCATAAGGACATTGTGGGCTCTCTCTTCCCTACCCCCCTTCCCCATACCCCTTCCCCATACCCCTTCCCCCCCCCCCCCTTACCTCCCCTCTCCTCTCCTCTTGCTATCTAGCTTTCCCCTCTACCACTTTGTTCCTCTTTATTTTGCTCCTCTCCTCCCTTTCCTCCTCTCTCTCTCTTTCTATCTTCTTTATGTTATTGATTAAATATTGTCTCATGTAGTAACCCATGAGTATTTTTCACTACTGTGGCCTCATGGATCGGTGAACAGGCCGTCTTCCCTACTCTCCAAGCTTCCCATCAGGGACCGGCTGTGGCCGATAGTCATTAGCCGGCCCCCCGTAAATGTACTCCTGTTACTGTTCCTGCTTGCATTTGCCTCATGATGGTTACTGTTTTATTGTTTTTACTTGAACTGTTTCAATAAAAATATTTTCAACACTAAATGGACTCTATAACCCAGACCCTCAGACCCGACGAGGAATGATCATGTTTTTTGAGGAAGTGTAGGTGAACACTGTCTGTGTCATCTCCTGCCTCTACGAGACGGCGGTGCTCCCCAAACCTCTTCCTCAAAGTGCGTATAGTTCTACCCACCTAGGGCAAGCCACATGGGCAGATCAGGCAGTAGACTACAAACTCTTTAGAACAGTTAAAGAAACTGCTAATCTGGTAGGTTTAACCTTTATTTGTGAACTTTTTTTGACCATGATTGACATGTTTGCAAGTGACCTCATCCTCGTGGTTGTCGGCGTGCATTCCAAGGACAGGAATTGTCAGCAACCATTGACGCAGCCTGCTTCCCGGACACCGCCATCATACAGCCCACGGATCTGATTCACCTCACGGATATCCGGCAACTTATGCTTACATGTCTGTCACTTGTGTACCTTTGTGAGTACTGTGTTTACAGCTTTCATTAAAACATTATTTGATTTACTGCACTTAGAGTGGCACCTTTGTTCTATTCTTAGTTTAACCTCTAGCAACCAATGGGTGAGTGGTAATGCTCTGCAGTAACCTCTAGCAACCAAATCGGTGAATAGTAAGGATGTGAAGTAATCTCTAGAAACCAATCATTGAGTGGTAAGCATGTGAAGTAACCTTTAGCAACCAATCAGTGAGCCTAGATTAGTAATTGTGGACCAGTTATTTATGTGTACATTAGTAAAGTTTCTTGAGATAAAGCCGGCCATAGACGGTTCGAATCTCAGTTGGATCTTCAAGAAATGACCAAGATCTGAACCATGTATGGACAGGCTGAATGTACCAAAGTTGATCTATCAACTTTGGTACAACCAGCCTGTCAGATTTTACATGTGATTATTGCTAGCGGCTGTTATAGGCACTAGCAATAATCACTGTGTTCTCCCAGCGAGGATGGCTTCCTCTGCCCCCCCCCCCCACCTCCATTAGGAGAACACAATGACTCTGTGGGAGGGAGTCCCCTGCCAGGGAAACAAAATGGTTTTGCAGGAGGGAATGCCTTGTCAACATTGTCTGTGTTGATGGCGGAATCAGGCATTTTTTCCCTACAACCTGTGGCTACAGTGATAAGATAAATGAGTGTTATCCTGTGGTTCCTAACCTAATGTGTTCCTCACTTCTAAATAGTGTCAGATGGCTGGAAGCCAAATAATTGTGTTCCCACGGCTGAAAAAGTGAATCAAAGAATATGTGCTGGCTCGTCTGTTTGCAAATCACCTGTTCTTTTACAATAAACTTATATATGAACCACAATAATACATACATTATTCAGTGTTAAATATAAATAAAACAGATGTGACGTTCCTTAATAAGTATATAATTAGTTAATGGTGCTTTGCTTCTTTAATTTGCAATATTTTTCCATTATAATGTGCTTCTTGTGTCCCACAGTCTTTCCACCTTTACCCTTGTGGGTCTCTATTATGACAAGTGTGCAGTGACTCCCACCACCTTTCACCACTGCTCTCACCTCCAGTATATACCTGCTTTCAGGTCTAAAAACGCCTTCCCCAGCTGGGGTTAAATCCAGGCTCCCCAGCTGTTCATTCTCCTTCCGCTCTCCTCTATCCTCACTAAAATGGCTTATATGGGCCTTAGCTTTCCAAACTCGTTTCCTCCAATGTTCTCTCAGTAAAAAAAATATGCTTCCATTGTGTAGTATATAGAGTATTTCACATTTATTAAATTGGAAGTCCACCCTAACACTTAAATTCTCCCCTGCAATCATTAACCACTTCAATACAAGGCACTTTCGCCCCTTCCTGCTCAGGACAATTTTCAGCTTTCAGCGCTGTCGCAGTTTGAATGGCAATTGCGCAGTCATAAAACACTGTACCTAAACTAAATTTTTATCATTTTCTTTCCATAAATAGAGCTTTCTTTTGGTGGTATTTGTCACCTCTGCATTTTTTTTTTTTTTTGCTAAACCAACTAAAAAAGACCAAAATTTTTGAAAGAAAAAGGTTTTCTTTGTTTAGACTATAAAATTTAGTTTTCTCCTTCACTGACAGGCACAGATAGCAATAAATGGTCACTGATGGTCACTGATGAGGTGGCACTGATGGGCACTGATGAGTTGGCACTGATAAGGTGGCACTGATGGGCACTGATGAGGAGGCACTGATATGTAGAATTGATGGGCACCAATAGGCAGCACTGATGGGCACTGATAGGCAGTAATATCTGTCAAATCCTCTGCACTGATGGGCACTGACAGATGGCACAGATGGGCACTGACAAGCGACTGTGATGGGCACTAATAGGTGGCACTGATGGGCACTGACAGGTGGCACAGATGTGCACTGACAAGCGTCTGTGATGGGCACTGACAAGCGTCACTGATTGGCACTGATAGGCGGAACTGATTGGCACTGATTGGCGGTACTTATTGGCACTGATAGGCGGTACTGATTGGCACTGATAGGTGGCACTGATGGGCAGCACTGATGATGATGTTCTGATGAGGTTTTGACAGATATTACTGTAGGGCACTGTTTGGCAATGTGATGGGCACTGACTGGCACTGTGGTGGGCACTATATGGCACTGATTGGCACTTTATTAGGCAATGATAGGCGATCCTGAGGGGGCACTGACTTGGTACCTTTTTCGCACATCTGATGGGGCTGTGCTGATAATCAATGTGCTGATTAGGGATGAGCCAGGGGCATAACTATAGGGGGTGCAGCAGTCGCGACCGCAACTGGGCCCTGTGATGCAAGGGGCCCATGCAGCCCCCTCTACATATGGCCGTCAGCAGCATAGGCAGCTAGGGGTACCAGTGCACCATGCACACGGGTGGCTGGAGGTGGAGGGTGACTAGCAGAGCTCCATGCTCGACTATCACACTGGCTGCTCTTTAGTTGTGCATTCCTCGCATGACCTGTGTCCTCAGAGTACCCCTCTCCTGCTCCATGCATTGCAGCTCAGTCCGATGTCTGTTCTCCCCAGCCAGAGTCCCCCCCCCCCCCGAGTCCGGCCCACACTGCACTGCATACTTCTCCCGGGTAAACAAACTTTAAGCACACAGATGCAGTGCAGCCCTATGAGAGCCCCCTGGAGGACACTGCAGGTTTGTCTGCCAGCCCCCCTCCTCCCCCGTCATACACAGATGATGAAAGGTCTTTCTGGGAGATATGCTGATTGCCTGTCCAGTACACTGGATGGAGCCCAGACCAACATGGATGAGTGAGCCGCCCACAGCTTGGTCATGGTGAGTGAGAGGACCCCATCCCCCACACACTATTACATACCCCCTCCATCTCCCCCTGGGGACAGGGACCCCTTCTCACCTGGGGGCTGTAACTTCATCTGCCCTGGAGAAAAGGACCTCATCTCTTCTGAGGACGGGGACCCCATCCTGCCTAGGGACAGTCCCCCAATGGGGCACCTAAAAATGTAAAAAAAAACTAATAAAAAAAAACTACTGATACCAATGGTGGAACTACAGGGCTCATAAAGGTCATACCTGTGACCACGCCCTGGAGTTCCACCGCCGGACTCGGAGGGAAGGGCCCTGGCTTGGGTTCAGGGGGGCCCTTCATGGTTTCTTGCATTGGGGCCCTGAAGGTTCTAGTTACACCACTGGGATGAGCTGAACACCCCCCGGTTCGGTTTGCATCCAGAACAGGCAAACGGACCGGAAGTTTGTGTGAACATTAGAACACCGTTAAAGTCTATGGGACTCGAACGTGAGAAATCAAAAGTGCAAATTTTAAAGACTAATATGCTACTATATGTGGGGACCCGGATCCTGCCCCAAGGGACATGTATTAATGCAAAAGAAAGTTTTAAAAACGTCTGTTTTTTCGGGAGCAGTGATTTTAATGATGCTTAAAGTGAAAAAATAAAAGTGAAATATTCCTTTAAATTTCGTACCTGGGGGGTGTCTATAGTATGCCTGTAAAGTGGTGTGTGTTTTTAAAGGAATAAAAGTTTTTTAAAACTGCTTGCGGCTGTAATGTAATGTCGGGTCCCGGAAATATGGATGAAAATTATTGAGAAAAATGGCATGGGTAACCCCCCCCCCCCACCCATTACCAGCAGGCCCTTTGGGTCTTGAAAGGATATTAAGGGTAACCCCGCACCCAAATTTAAAAAAAGAAAAAGTGTAGGGCCCCCAGGCCCTATATACTCTGAACAGCAGTATACAGGTGGTCCCTGGGTTACAAACAAAATAGGGACTGTAGGTTTGTTCTTAAGTTGAATCTGTTTGTAATTTGGAACAAGTACATTTTTTAAGTGTAGCTCAAGCCAAAAAATCTATTTTTAAGCTTTTTGATAACATAGGGAAGGGTTATCATCACCCCCTGTAACATTTGTTTTGCTGTCTGTGCCCCTGTTCAGAAGATTTCACCTCACTTTCTGTCCCAATGACAATTAGATTTAGAAGATTTGGGGTTTTTAGGGACACAAGGATTGGTGATAAAGCATCAGTGGAGACATCTTTTTCCCATATTTCCCATATTAACTCTTACAGGAGAGAATTTCCCTTCCTAGGGGTAGATTTTCTCTCACTTCCTGTTGTCTCCCTCCGTTTGTAAGTAGGAGTTCTTTGTAAGTCGGATGTTTGAAATCAGGGGCAGAAAAATGGGGCCTTAGGCGGCAGTGGTGGTGGTGGTGGTGACACAACACTGTAAAGCCTCACAGATACTTTTGTTGAGTGCAGAAATGGGCCCTGCTGCAAAATATTACAGTAAAAATTGTAATTACACTCCCCTGTTAAACGGGGACAGATTAATTGGACCTTAGGTACTGGTGCTGGTGCCACAACACTACACAGGTGCCCAGAACCAAAAATTTTCTTAGAAGCTATCAACATGAACATTGAGGAGGAATAGGATAGTCACTCAGCATAGGCAGTCTTCAGGGGATCTCACATTCATAAAAAATTAATCGGTTACATCAGCATCAGGTACTTGGTAGCTGGTGATCCAAGACTGATTCATTTTTATGAAGGTGAGCCGATCAACCGAGTCTGTGGAGAAGCACACTCCGTGATTGGTTAGAAAGCCTCCAGCAGCACTGTATGTGTGTTCAGATAAAACGCTGGATGCAGGACAGGCCAGCAGCTCAATTGCATACTGTGCAAGCTCTGGCCAGTGATCCATCCTCAAGACCCAGTAACCCAGTGGATTTTTGGTTGGAAAGTCTCCAAGTCTGATCTTGCCCCAAGGTATTCCTGCACCATGTAAATCAGACGCTGGCGATGGTTGCTGGAACTGATCAAACCTTGGGGCTGTGGTCTAAAAAATTGTCTGAACGCATCGGTCAGATGGCCACCTTCTCCACACTCCTTCTGTGACTGACCGAAGCCTTAGCAACACATTGTCCAGAAAGACCAGGATCTGTAAACACATTGCACATACCTTTCTGCAAGGCCTCCCGAATATGTTTCATCCTCTGCTCCCTCTGCGAAGGCTGGGTAAGTTCTGCAACCTTACCCTTGTGACGTGGATCAAGAAGAGTTGCCAGCCAGTACTGATCCCTCTCCCTGATAGCTCTTCCTGGTGATACCCCTTCCTGGTGCCATACTCGCACAGGTACTCATTGATGGCTATCTGCTGCATGTGCAGTCGCTGCAGCATTGCCAACGTTCCCCCTGATGGGCATGTCACAGATGAGGTGGTTCTTGGGCAGGTTGCATTCTTTTTGAAGGTCAGCCAGCCGAGCACTGGCATTATATGACCGGCGGAAATACCCACAGACTTTCCTGGCCTGCCTCAGGAGATCTTGTAAGCCCGGGTACCTGCACAAGAACCGCTGCACCACCAAATTAAGGACGTGAGCCAAACAAAGAACATGGGTCAAGTGTCTCTGTTGGAGGGCAGAGAGGAGGTTTGTGCCATTGTCGCAAACCACCATTCCTGGCTGAAGCTGGCATGGCGTCAACCACCTCTGAACCTGCCCCTGCAGAGCTGCCAGAATCTCTGCCCCAGTGTGGCTGCTGCCCCCTAAGCAGACCAACTCAAGCACCGCATGGCATCCTTTTGCCTGAGTGCTTGTGTAGCCCCTAGAACGCCTACAGAGCACCGCTGGTTCTGAGGACAAATCTGCACAGAAAGAGGCCATAGAGGAAGAAGAAGAGGAGGGGGTGGAGGAGAGAGGTGTGGCAGAATCACCTCTACCAGTATTTTGGAGGCCTAGTGACGGAACAAGCTCCAACATTACTGCACCCTGTCCTGCATCCTTCCCAGCTGCCAGCAGGGTTACCCAGTGCGCCATGCTGGACCATGAGTCAGTGGTAATATGCACCTTAACACTGACTGCCCTATCCAACGAAGCCAAGACATTGCCTTCCACATGCCGGTAGAGAGCTGGAATGTCCTTACAAGAAAAAAAATGGAATTTGGGAACCTGCCACTGAGGTACCGCACATTCCACAAATTCTCAAAAGGGGGCAAAGTCTACCAGCTGAAAAGGCAGCAGTTGGAGTGCTAGCAATTTAGCCAAACTAGCATTCAGCCACTGAGCATGTGGATGGCTGGGACCAAATTTCTTTAGACGGTTTAGCAACTGGGGTAGGGAAATCTGCCTGCTACAATCGGATTTAGGTGTACTGCTAGCAGATTGCCCGAAAGTGCATATGACACCTAATTCTGCACCTTCATTCCTCTCAGTGCAGGTCTCTGAGAGGACTGAAGGTATAGTGGGGTTGGAAATCCCAGCTGATGAGGAGCAAGGAGAGGTCCGCCTTGTTCTTTGGTGTTGGTCTTTTAAGTACTGTTGCCAACATATGTCTGGTCAAGCATGTAGCGCTCAAGCGGGTGCTGTTTTGCCCACGTTTGATACGCTTCAGACATATGTTGCAAATAGCAATGGTGCAATCTCAAAAAGGCCCACACCAAAGAACTTTTGAAAAAATGCGTGGAGTCAGCAGCGCCCTGCACATGTGGAGCTCTGCGGTGTGATGCAGTTGGTTGGCTGTCCTTAAGCTGGCCCCTGGTGGGCACCCTGTCTCATTGGAGATGTGCCTCCTCCTCCTCTCTTCTATCAGACACCCACATAGAGTCAGTGACCTCATCATCCCCTCCCTCCTCGCCACTGGAGAAAACCTGGCAGTGTGCTGCAGCTGAGGGAACATAACTGCCAGTTTCTTGTCTTTCTTGGGCACCCTCTCTCTCTGGGCTTATGTTACTGCCTTCATCCTCAACCTGGGTACCATCATCGGAGCCTTCAAAACGCTGCACATCCTCCTGCGGCATGTACCCGACACTGTGGTCAAACAGTTTGGGGACTCCTCAGGACATGATGGTGGGGCTAGGGAAGGAGTGACTGATACCATTGAGCTGGTGGAATAGGCTACTTTGGCAGCTGCATTGGCTGCCAAACTTCTCTTAGCCTGGGTGGCAAAGGATGAGGAAGGCTTTGTCATCCACTCTACCAACTCTTCTGCATGTTGTGGCTCAACATGTCCAGCTGTGAAAAAAAAGGACAAGCGTGCCCGCGGCCACGCGCTGAGGATGCATCCTATACACGACCATTAATGTTGGCTGTAGACACAGAGCCTGCTTGCCCACTTTTAGTGGCCTGTGAGCATCTGCCTTTCCTTGGTGGCCTTCCAGACATGCTGTAAAATTGGATTAGCAAAACATTGCCTGAAGTTTAATAGAAAAATTACACCAGGAATGCAGTCAGGTATAGGCTTGGCTAGACTAAAATGCAGTGGACATATATGTAGGAGACAGTAAATATATCCCTATGCACTGCAGATCACTGAATCACCTGCCTGGTCTGCCTGTCATAAAGTGTATTTGGAAACTTACACCAGCAATGACCTGCAGTCAGATATAGGCTTAGCTAGACTAGAATGCAGTAGATATATATGTAGGAGGCAGTATATATATTTTATGCACTGCAGACCACTGAATCACTTGCCTGCCTAAAAGTGTATTTGGAAATGTACACCAGGAATGGCCTGCAGTGAGATCTAGCTACACAGGATACAGTATATATATATATATATATATATATATATATATATATATATATATGTGTGTGTGTATATATATATATATAAAGCCGGGATGTATATATATACAAAATACACTGCAGCTAACTGAATCAACTGCCTGCCTGAAGTAGATTAGAAACAGTACAGCAGGAAAGGTCTGCAGTGAGATCTAGCTAACTGAATAAACTGCCTGCTCAAAGTAAATTAAATTACACTTTCTCTCTATCTCTCTCTCCGCCAGCAACACACTACACAATGTGAAGGCAGCCTTATATAGTGCGGGGCGTGGACTTAACCCCCTGAGCCATAATTGGCCAAAGGCCTGCCTTTGCTTACGGCGCTGTGATTGGTCAAAGCATGCGGGTCATAGTGCATGCTTGGCCAATCATCAGCCAGCAATGCACTGCAATGACGCAGTGCATTATGGGGCGTGATGCGCAGCTCGAATTTGGCGCGAATGTCCCATAATGTTCGATCTTCATAGAATGATTGAACAGCCGATGTTCAAGTCGAACTCATGTTCAACTCGAACTCGAAGCTCATCCCTAGTGACAGGCACCAAAGCCACAAAAGGATCCAGGAGAAGTAGAAAACCACAGGCTAATCTAATATTAATGATCTAAAGCTATTGACCAAAATATTGGCTATCAGGTTATCTTCCTTCTTAACAACGTATATGCATAAAGATCAAGTGAGGTTCAAGATAGTTTGGCAAGGGCCTGATTAAATTAGATGTGCAACAGAATACCACTCTTCTCCGCTCTTGTTGAGATGGATGCTCTCCTCAAGAGGGGTTACTTCTATCTGTAGACTTACAAAAAACATTTGACTCCATCTTCTGGCCTTATCTGTTCACAATTTTGGATGCATGAGGTTTTGGTTCCCACTTTATTCATGTACTTGAAGCACTTTACTTTCAACCAAGTGCACAAATTAAACTACATGGTCATTTTTCTTAGCCCTTTACAATTTCCCGGGAAACTAGGCAGGGTTGCCTGCTGTCATGTTGATTTTTGATATTGCTATTGAAACTTTAGTGATTTCTAATATACATGGGGTGTTGTGTGTAAATTGAATACATAAATGTGGCCTCTTTGTCAATGTTTTTATTTAAATTTTTTTGCTTCCCCTTTTTTTCTCTCCCTAATGTTATGCATGTATTAAGACACTTTGATGAAGTTTCGGGATTTATGATAAATGTTGCAAAATCTGTGGCCCTAAATATATCTATACCTCCCTCCTTACTTTGCCACCTGAAAGAGGTTTTTTCCATTTGTGTGGACTGATGCTTCTATCCCTTATCTGGGCATTTTACTTACATCTATGGTTGGTTGACTATAAAAATTGAATTATCCCCCCCCCGTTAAAAAACTGGAGGAGGATATTAAAAAATGGTCCTCCTGTCTGGGGAAGGTTACCTAGAATCCTATTCTAAACAATGATGATCTTGTGAGCTACCATACACAAATTGTCAGTTCTAATATATTCAGCTGCTAGCACTGATCACATCCCATAAGATGGTGCATTCAGCAAAAAAATATAATAGAAAGAAGTGCAAACACACGCTATAACTATGTCTATAGTAAACCATATAAAAAATAATACAATGACACCACTACATCAAATTGGTGTAACTCAATTATATTGCAGCATGTGAACTACTAATTGATTAGTATCTCTGCTTATCCTCATATCCATACTCTACTAATGCCTATAGAAAAACACATGCATATAGTGCTAATGAGTGCCACAACTAATTATTAATTAAAGTGACTCTGTGTAACAAAATAAAATATATATATTAATACTTATATATAAACATCTGTCATAAATAAATCCAATATATATGTGCTCAAAATATACACAAACATGTTCCCATGCACTAAGAAGTGCTATGCAAAGTGCTATTTTGCTTGATTCACAAGCTGACATTTATTATATATACAGTCCATTCACAGTTCAAAACATCCAAAGCAACTGGTGATGGCAAAATGTGTCCTTGTGTCCCCTCTGGTACTCCCCCTTCAGTATATGCGCTCACCTTAGAGCGTGTGACTGTGCAATTAAGCCTGGAATCTAGAATACTTATTTTGTTCTTTACCTATTGCGATCATGAGCTTGAACTTGTTGAAATTCCAATCCAGGGTGATTTGCTACAGGGAGGTAAGGGATATGGGTCATCTAAAAAAATTATATTGCTCACCTGATCTCATGGCCATCTAGGGTTGCCTAATCTTTTACTTTATTATCAAAGGGCCAAGTTTGCACAATTATCAATGCTCTACTCCAGAAAAGAGAAGCCTGATTGGGCAAAGGATTGGAAAGGCAAGCAATCCCTCCTTTCACAACAGTTTTTTCAAAATAGAAAAACAGCTAAACTGAGGCCTCTTATATTAGCCTCAACACTATCATATTCTCTAGGTTTATGGGATCATCTGCAATATAATCATGATCTCATCTCCTCCTTTCCCCCTGCCCAGTAGCACATAATATCAACAACTCCCTTTTTTCCACCGGGTTGGGATGTACTTTTTTGGTGGCTAGATAAAAGATTGATTAGAATTGGTCACTGTTTTACCCATACAGGGTCCTTTTCATTACAGCATTGTCGAGACACCCTGGAGCCCTTCTGTCTTTTCCAAATTTCTCATTTTCTAAATTTTTTGCGGCCAGTCTGAAATCATAAGACTCACCACTTATGAGACACGGGACACAGGTTCCTGGCTGGGGCGGTTGAATATTTCTATCATCTATAGGCTATTTCTATAATCTATAGGTTGTCACTCAGTACCGCTATTCATCAAATACAAACATTGCTTAGAGAAAAAAGTAGCATGTGCCATCTATTTTGAAGAAAACGGCATCTGTGACAAAGTGAATTTATTGATATTTAGTAAGAGGTTTATAGAAGTGCTCTAAGTACAATATTCACTGGCCAGCAGCACTGTAAAATTATTATTTAATCATCAAGCCATAAGCTATTGGCATTCCCTGTACTAGTTACTGGTAATAAACCATAAAAAGTACAATGCCAGCTTAGAATATAGGTTTACATGGGCAATTTTGCAAGCATTAATCCAAAAGCTGAACTGCAGGAAAACAACTAAATACACTCATGAAATACATATATGAGAGTTGTTTTACATGGCAAAGGATTTCAATGAATTAATTCCTGAGATTTGCACAGTTTTTCAAGGTAGCACAGCCAGCCTAAAGGCCTGACTGTACTGCAGTTAGGTAATACATCTAGATGCTGTTCCAGTCCCTAGCCTGTGATTGGAGAAAAAAAGAGCAGCAGACTGATGAGGTTAATCTGTCACTCTGCTTTTCTGCTTTTCTAGCACATGATCACTTTGGCAAAATTGGTTGATTTCTTTTGTTGTTTCTCCCTCTCCCAGTACAGGGGAAGAGGCCGATACAAACAAAATCCTCTTACTTTAGTTGCTTTTCTAGCGCTCTACCTGACCTCCAGTGGCCTGATGGTAACCCCAAGGGTAGGAGAGGGCCGACATTTCTACTCAGGGTGCAGGTTTCTAGGCATGGTGGGTGTAGTGCAAGGTGAAAATATGGACACCAGTCACTTCTAAAAAAATTAACAAAGAGTTTATTTCTGTTAACAGGAAGGAACAGGGGGGAGAGAGGGGAAGGGGACAGGACATCCTTAGGCAAATACAATAGCAACTTAGCAAACTCCTTGGACAAAAATAGTACTAGGGAGACAGCAATACAGAAAAAAGGGTTTTTAAGCTAAATGCAGCAATCTGTATTTCGTAGCAACTACTGTCTCCTATAGCAGCAACTTTACTCACAGTATGCCACTGTAGATCCTCAAGCTTAGCTCACAGCTACCTGCTGGACTCTTTAAGCTTCACTCACAGCTACCTGCTGAATTCTCCAAGCTTAAACCACAACTCCCCGCTGGGTTCCTCTGACTCACAGCTACCTACTGGATCCCTCAAGCTTTAGTCACAGCTATCCACTGTACTCTTCAAGCTTTACTTACAGATACCCACTGTACTCCTTCAAGCTTTGCTCAAAGCCACCCGCTGTACTTCGTGGATGAGTTCTCTCATGAAGCTTTCCCAGTTACTTCACAGTCCCTGGTTGATGAAGAATCTCCTCTGGACCCCTTCTGAAATCCATCTCTTTTACGCTTGCAACAAGAGTGGTTGATCCTCTGGCAACTTCTTCTCCCTTGCCTCCAGGCAACGATCAGGCTCCCCTAAGGCCAAGCCTCTTTACACGTGGTTAGGCCTCAGGCCTCCACCTCTGCTGCTGCTCCACACACACCCACCCAGGCCATATTGGGGTTTATTTACTAAAGCTAGAATAATACCACTCAGCTCCACCCCAACACGTCTTGTCACTGCCCATTCAACCCATCCAAAAGGGCAAAAATGGGTTGTGCAGAGAATATATTGCTAAACCATTTGCCACCTAGGATAATACTTACCTTCCTTACTGATGCAGCAATCTTTTCTCTGATAATGTTCAATTTTTTCTAATGGGCAAGCTGTACTCATAGCAGGCTTTACTGTAAATTTGGTTGCTGCATGCTTTTCAAAATCAGAAAGTTCATTTTTTTTTGTGAAATGATGATGCCACCATTGATTTTCGAAATTCGGACGACCAAGCCTTCAATTTCACCTCATGTTGCTACAGAAAATAATATTTGTGGCTGGGAATCTTCTTTTCTCTCCGTAAATTTTCTTTTCTTGCACATGCGCATTTTTTTTTCTTATTACATTTCTCACATGATTCTCCCATCGTTGATTAGAAAATCGTTTGTTTTTCAAAAAATTTCCAACATCGGCCATTGCTGTAGCCCACCAATGGTGCGAAATTCATACTAAAGTTCTTAGATATGATTTTCAAAAGAAAATTCTTTTGAAATTCGAACCGTGTATGGCCGGCATTAGAGTGTGACTATAAATTGGGGAGTGGGCCAGAATCCTCAGTTTTTTTTTATTGTTGTCTGTCTCCCCACTGGGGCTCTCTATTCGTCCTGGTGACAGAAGTGATAGGAAAGCCAACAAATGGTAAAAGAAAGTCTTCCAATGCGGCACATGTTTTGCTGCCAACTGGCAAACAGGGAGAATTGTCCCTTACTTTGGTGATATTTCTACTCTCTTTCCTGTCTCTCTGGGACAACAAAAAAAAAAAAAAAAAAATCTCATCAATGGGATGCAGTCAGCAAAAAAAAAAAAATCATTCCCTACTGTATAAACAATTGTTTCCTATACCAAACATTTTTATTTTAAATATTCTTACCTTTTAGGCGTTTCTCAGAAACATCTATGGTTGAATGCAAGTTTTTTTGAACAATGAGTGAGCCTGTCCCAAGTCTGTCCTCACTAACATACAATGCAAGAAGCCCACCCTCCTCTACACCTCTAAACCTTTGTTAGGACAGAGAGTGTTCAAATCAACTTACAATTGCTAATGAAGATCTGCCTGCACAGTACAGACAAGGTAATTATGTCAACACAACTGCCCAGCCCCCTCATAAACAAAGAAAACTACCTAGCATTTTCCTTGCTGGAGGGCCCAGAACAGAGCATCAGAAACAAGGTAGGAGCTGCCATTTTAAATATTTTAAGTTGCGCTATGTGAATGGGGACCTGTAACAAATATAAAGTAGGTGTTATCCCAACGTGGCTGGAAATATTTATTATTTTTTGGTTTGGGGGGGGGGGGGGCATTGCACAATGGAATGGTGTGTGAAGTTGTTTTAAAAGTTGTCAAATGCCACCTATAATTGGTGAAGAAGGTTCCAGGAAAATGTCATTATGCGTATTTCAATGCTTCCATCCCTCACTCTGTGTAGCCTGTGGTGGGACTTGACAAGTCCAGAGTGTTCGCTGTTAAAGTCTGTGGGGGGGAATGCAAACAAGAGAACTGTCAGTGGCAGCCAGTAGCAGCAGCCACAGCTGAATGCAAATCCTTTCAGGTGAGGGGGGTGGCACGTGTGGTAACCAGGCAACACTTTTCAGTGTTCTATTTCCTTTCTCAGGTCTAAGGACAGTTGGAGAGGAGAGAGAAATATACATGCGATCACATGTGGCCACAATTTTTTTTTGTTTAAAGTTTTACCCTATTCTTAATAATTATAAGTCCCCATTGCCTAATGTACAATACCTAATCAACTTTCATGCTCTGTGTTCCTGGTTGTCACCCTTGAAAAAGGGGGACATGCAGTGACGGCTGGTGCTCAATATTTGGGGGGGGGCAATAAAGCCTGCCCCTCTCCCATGGGAGATGGACGGCGGCGATTAGTGACCTTACTTTAGGAGGCCGGTGCTGCTCTTCACTCCAGCTTGCTGAGGCAAGAGTCGGGGCATTCCTTCTTCTCTCAGAACATGCTTCCTGATTGGCCAGGAGGAGAAGCAGGAAGACATTAGCGAATATTAATTTACTAATATCACACAACAGGGTAGGCTCAGGGCGCATTTGAAGCCAATTAGAGCCTCAGGCTTTAATCATGTGCTTACAAAAAAAAAGCCTCATTGGAATCCATGCATTTGGCTCCCTGCATGTAGATTAAGGGCCAGGTGCATGAATTAGGGGGAGCAGCGCCCCTGCACCCCTAATGGAAGCGACGCCACTAGGGCTCTGACCCCAAAACACACTGCCTTGACAACCAAGAACACAGAGGTTCACCTTTGTTAAAAAAAAACAAAAAACGAACACAGCTGTGATTTATATGTCCAACTTACTCTCATAGCTTCAAATGTGCTCCAGCGTAGATCTCACTGCAACTACGATCTAATCCAACACACTTTGATGGAGTTCTATACAGTTTTATCATAGGTGTGCACACAGGGTATGTCTGATGTGCCTGGGCACACTCTAATCACTCTGTGTGGGGCGCAGATTCCCCTTGCTGCCCTGTTATGGAAGGGAGTGGCAAGTCAATGGGCAATACCAAGACTGCATATAATGCATGTAGTTGCGGCATGGCCCCATTTACTTGGCAGTGTCTGCCAGATGTAACATGGAAAATAATATTTGCAGTGGCAAATGTGTACTGGCCACCAATTCCCCCCCCTACCCTCACAGCCGCAAGTTAATGAAGCCTTACATACAGCAAAGGAGTGTGTCTTTAAATAAAGGATATGTAAAGTAATATTTTGTCTAAATACTGTAACTGTTTTTTTAATCTTAACTCTTTTTTTCATCATAAACAGATACACTAAATAATGGAAGTAAACCTAGAACACAAAAAAAACACGATGATCCATTTTTCCGACATTACCCACTCCAATAGATATACGCAAAACATTTTGCTGCTGATCATCTCCTTACTTTTCTGATTACCTCAACGCTTAAATGTCAGGGGAGTGTAATCAGAAAGGCAGTACGATGATTAGGAGTGTTTTTTGTACCTACTATAGAGGATTATATTTGAGGAAGCGGGATATTAAAGTGTTTGTAAAGGCAAAGAAAAAACGTTTTTAAGAAAAATAACAAACATGTCATGCTTACCTTCTCTGTGCAGTGATTTTGTACAGAGCAGCCCCAATCCTCTTCTTCTCTGGTCACCCATAGGCACTATGGGCCTCTCCCCCCTGCCGAATGCCCCTAAAGGAAGCAGCTTGCTATGGGGGCACTTGTGCATACTCGCTCCCGAGCCTTGCTCTGTGTGTCCATGAGACCACCCTTGCTCCCTCTGCACTGGTTGTGACTGTCAGCAGCAGGAGCCAATGGCTTTTGCTAGTGTATTTCAGCCAATATGGGAGAGCCGCTGCTCTGCACATCCATGGATTGAGATTAGACTGATTATTAGGAGGGAGCTGAGGGGGGCGCTGCACACTGAAGGTTTTTTTACCTTCATGCATAGAATGCATGAGGGTAACAAAACTTCAGTCTTTAGAACCAATTTAAATCTTAGCACTGCTAAATGTAACCAGCTTAGAATGGCTAAGTGTAAATCTTACAATAAACTTACAATAAACTTCACTTATTAGCTCCCTTTTGGAAGTGTCTTCTTACTGTATATCTGCTTGATAAGTGCTATAAAAAAAAATTGCCTGTTGATCCTGCCAGAAGTGAGCATGTGAATTCCTGCACTGAAAACTCAAACAGAGCTTTAATAGCTCCTTATCTGGACTACAAAACCCCTAATCCCTATGTTATCTGAGGAGGTATTCTGTAGTCTAAATAAGGAGCGAGCAGTATAGTAAGTGTTGCAGGACAAGAAGTTTGTTAAAGGAAATAAAAGCCTTCAGACACTTAAATAGCAAGCTGGCTCAAATCCTGCGAGACATTCATCACCTAGGCAGTACAGTATCACTCTTTTCTTGCTGTCCTTGGTGCTTTTCAAAGATAATGCTCTGACACCTTGATGGAGTAAGAGCTCGGGACCATCAAGTTCTATAAATTTTTAATTGACAGGAAGATTAGTATAATTTCTCAGCATACAGCAACCTTTCATATTACATAGTTGGTGTTATGCCAGAAGAGAGAACTAAATACTGGTCGTCAGCTATTTGAGCTCTGCTGATAAATACTGGTAAGAGCATATATGTGCTTGAAAGAGTGCACCATATGCTTGGTCTTCCATATAATGAGGTACACGGCCAATATGTTCTACGGCTAAACAAAAAAACCTTACACAAGCACTCTCATCTCTACAAGCAAATATATTATAAAGTCAATAGACTGTGGCTACCTGATCATTACACCTGCTATATGGCCCCCATATATGGCTCGAGTTCAACTAATTTCTGCTCAGTTATCCAAAATTTTAAGCCATGGGTGGTCCTCAACAAACGTCCACAGAGAAATTCAAGGACTGGGTGTAAAACTGTCAGTTGAACAGGGACTGCATGCTGGGTAATAAAACTGTCACAGGTGCTCCGGCTGTCTGAGTACAGCAGCAGGTCTTGCATGCTCCTCCAGGAAACAAGTGACTCTGGCCAAATGTATAGGCACCATATGGCAAAAAGTACATGGACATCACTTCAAATTATTGCGTTCAGGTGTTTCCACTGGAGAGTACTGTTAATAGTACAGCATACCAGACAATAAAGACAATTCTGTGCTTTAAATTTTGTGGCAACAGTATGGGGAAGGCTTGTGTCTGTTCTAGCTTAATTTTGCCCATGTACAAACCAGGTCCATTAGGACATATTAGCCTGCACAGAACCCTTGCTTCAGTGTTACTGAACACCTTTATGCAGTGATGAAACCAGGGCCGCTGACAGAAATCATGGGGACCCATACAGCCTACCTGATGGTTGGCGTCATGGTTGGCACTGTCTGCAGCACATTATGGCATTGGTGGCATGGGTGGCACTGTCTGCAAGCAGCACATGCTTTATGGCCTGTACTACCTGCAGACAGTGCCACCCATGCTGCCAATGCCATAATGTATAGATGCTGCTGCAGTAGTAATGGATCTTGAATCCTCCCCCCCAAGCAAGCATATACCTGTGTTAGCCGAGCCCCAGGAGTCACTTCCTCCCTGATCCTGCTGCTGCCTGGACTGAAGTGCGAGTGTCCACAAACTATTCCAGTCAGATGCCTTTTTTTTTTCTTCTCCCGCCAGCGCCGCCACTCGCCTCACTGCTTCTTCTCTCAGGCCGAGTGAGGAACAGAGCAGAGGGGGAGGAATCACTCCACGGCACCAGGGAAGGCACTATAGAGGACGCGGGCACAGAAGAGACATTCTGACATTCTTCCGCACCTGATATAGGAGAAATAGTCCCTCCCCCTGCCGCCACCATACATAAACACATTGAGCTATTGGAATAAAAAAAATTTAAAAATTCCATGGGGGGGGGGGGGGGGAGGCTTGGTGCTGTTGGTGGGGACGATGTTTGGTCATGGTGGCTGGAGGATTTTTAATTTTTTTACATTAATTAGTTCTCTGTTCAGGTTGCCCGGGCCCCCCCTGCTGGTCGGGCCCGATACAACAGGGTCAGTTGTACTGGCCTATCAGTGGCCCTGGATGGAACTACCGTCATAGCAACCCACACAACTGATATTGCGTAAAGCAGGGCCAAGGGATCAGGGGCAGACTGGGCTGGGTGGCAGATGCGGCCAGCACTTTTGTAGTTTGTTAAGGGAGCCTGTCCATCATGTTGCTGCCACCGGGCATACTGCTTTATATGTCCAGACCACCAATGCCAGGTCCTGGAAAGCTAATTTTAGCACCTAGGTTATGGACCTGTTCCTTCAGGAGGTCAGAAACAAAGTAGGTTGAATTATTATACAAAAATATACAAATCGTCTCACATTCCTATTTTTGAAGTAAACAATGTTGATGTCTAGTAAATGGTAGATTTAGGTCTGGACTTTGACTGGGACATTCTAACACATGAATATGCTTTGATATAAACTACTCCATTGTAGCTCTGGCTGTATGTTTAGGGTCGTTGTCCTGCCGGAAGATGAACCTCCGCCCCAGTGTTCCCTTGCAGACTCAGAACAGAACAGGTTTTCTTCTAAGATTGCCCTGTATTTGGCTCCATCCATCTTCCCTGTCCCTGCTGAAGGAAAGCATCCCCACAACATGATGCTGCCACCACCATGCTTTATGGTGGGGATGGTGTGTTTGAAAACCATTGATCATTTTCCTTAATATAAAATCCCAATAAAATACATTTATGTTTTTGGTTGACAAATGTAGAAAATTTCAAGGGTTATGAATACTTTTTCAAGGCACTGTAAGTAAAAGGATAACAAACATAAATTTGAATAGAGCTCTTACGTTTGTTTGGCTTTTACAGTGAGGGAGATGTTGCAAAATTTGAAAACCCAACATTTCTTTGGTAGGTCTTTGTCATTCAAAAATAGGTAACACCTGACATCCTTTAATTCCCTACTAGTATTTGCCTACTTCCCTACAGACACTCCCTGGTTTGGCTCATGCCAGAACATGCAAACAGGCAAAAAATGTGTGTGAACATGCGAACACCGTTAAAGTCTATGGGACATGAAGCTGAAAAAGCAAAAATGCTAATTTTAATGGCTTATATGCAAGTTATTGCCATAAAAAGTGTATGGGGACCCAGGTACTGCTCCAGGGGACATGTTCAATGTCCAAAAAAAGTTTTAAGAACTACCGTTTTTTTCAGGAGCAGTGATTTTAAGAATGCTTAAAGTGAAACAATAAAAATTAAACATTCCTTTAAATACCGTGCCTGGGGTCCCCTTAGTCTGTAAAGTAGCGCATCTGTCTGATGTGTTTTATTGTCCTGCAGCAAAATTACATTTATAAAGGAAAAAATGTCATTTAAACTTGCTTGCGGCTGTAATGTATTGCGGGTCCCAGCAATATAGATAAAAATCAAGGAAAAATGGCATGGGTTCCCCCCCAAAATCCATACTAGGTCCTTCGGGTCTGGTATAGATTTTAACCTCTTCCCACCTGCCGCAAGTCATATGATGACGTTGGGTTTGAGCTATGATATTTGTGATATTTTGGGGCTTTTCTTTTCCAATTTTTTGGGTCCATCGGCACCGTGATTGAAGATGGATGGACATCGCGGGATGCTTCTTTTTTTTATAAAAGAATTATCAGGAACTGTCTTTTGTGGTTTTTACTTTTTGACACTTTTTTTTGTGAATGGGTAGGGGTACAATGTAGATTGAGTATGTACAATGGAGGGGGTGGGATCTCGAGGCCCCATTGTTAAAGGGGGGTTCAAGATTCTGATAAGCTCCCGACCCGCAGATCCCCCCAACCACTGGGCAAGGGTTGTAGGGATGAGGTCCTGGTCCCCATCAACATGGGGACAAGGTGCTTTGGGGGGACTCCAAAGCACCCTCCCCATGTTGAGGGCAAGCGGCCTGGTATGGTTCAGGAGGGGGAGCACTCGCTTGTCTACCCATATCCTGGCCTGCCAGGCTGCTTACTTGGATAAGGGCCTGGTATGGATTTTGGGGGGACCCCCATGTCTTTTTTTTTATTTTTGTTCGGGGTTCCCCTTAACCACTTCAATACACTGTGTTATATATTCTACGCCGCCTGCACTGACTGAATATAGAGATTACACTGAATATCTAGTCTACACTAAATGCAGAGTATATATATATAAAAGGCAAGGAGAGAGAGCAGAACCATCTGAGTGCAGTATTACAATTGAATTAATGACAACAAAGAATATGTACACTTACACAAGAGAGTGCTGCTGATGTCACTACCAGATGTTTAGATGGAGCGGGGAGGTGCGCGCATTCAGAGCATATGTGCTCCTTTATCAGGCATTAGGTATCCTAATAGTGGTATAAATGTAGTCCCAAGATTGGAGGGCATGGAAAGGCTTAAGGCATCAATCATGGAAAAAAGGGGCTGACACAAGGGCAGTAGCCAATAGCTTTCGTCTTGTAATTTATTCTGAGCATGCGTGGCACTTTGTCCGTCAGAATTGTCTACACACAATCAGAATTTAAACATTCCGACCATGTGTACAGGGCATAATTGGAACACTTGTAAACAGTCAATACATACACAAATAGATAAATAGTCATCAAATAGAAATAAATCTTGGGTATATAGGAAAAAGAAAAGAAAAAGAGAAAGAGGAAAGAAACAGTGGATTGGAAAAAATGAGAATGAGACAAAGAAAAAATAAGAATATACAAAATAAAGAAAACTGAAAAATGAAAATGACGATAAAAATAATAATAAAAATAAGTGGGAAACAACATTGATAATAAAAATAGATGTAGTACAAAATCAATATGATTACGAGAATTAAAAATAAAAATAATACATAAAGGATACATAGGTAAAAAAGAGTCCAATATGCAAAGGGAGGCCTCTCTTACGCCCCTACTCGTGGCACCTGATGGAGTGAACAGGAGGCGTGGGAATACAAGGTAGCATGAGTGTATGGCAGGATCAACAGCTGGAAGGTAGGTCTGGAGTTCCGGATGACGTTGTAGCTGGGGGTCAGCAGTGGAGACAGCAGACTTGGCTGAGCACTGGAACAGGCTTGTATCAGGAACACACTCACAGGATATAGAGAGGAGGTTCCAGGGACTGGAACACAGAAAGTTCAGGCATGCCGGGTCATACATAGACAGACAGTACTGGAACAGATGCAGGAGATAGGAGCATAGTCACTGGACAAGCTGGGTCGGTAACAGGCAGGCACGGATGGACCAGAGGTTAAGGCAGGTGCAAGGTCGTGGACAGGCCGGGATCAGATGCAGGCGGATACCAGAGGTAGTCACAGCGCTAGCCAAGTTATCACAGGAACAGATTAGATAAGCAAGTAACTGGCACCAGGGATCACAGTCACTCGCGCATGCACATAGGTACCCGCAATCGCTCACCAGCTTGTGTAGAACTACTGCTCCCAGCAAGCCTTTCCTGACAGGGACATAATGCACTTACCCTTATGCCACGTACATACGACTGGACTTTCAGGCAAACTAGGTCCGAAGCGATTCGTCCGTCGGTATCAATTCTGACGGACTAAAATCGGGAAAACCCCAGGATGCTGGCGCTGTGGAACAACACCTGGTGACTTTACAATTTTTTTGGGATCTGCCCAACCATTGTCGACCATTGAAAGGAGATATTAAAGGTCATAACACAGGTCACCACCATATCGCTCCAACCCTCCATAGAAATTTGTATATTGGGCCTGATAGAGCAAATAATTCCTACTGTGGCACGTCACACCCTGGTTGGGCTACTTCACTTTTACGCCCGCAAAGCCATAGCCCTCAGCTGGCGTAAGCCTACTCCTCCTCCTCTCTTCCTGTGGAAACAATTGGTCAACAACAGCCTACCTCTTTACAAAGATTGATACTAATAGGGGTTGCCCGCAAAAATATGACAAGGTTTGGTCCAAATGGCTGGTGGATACCTCCACAGCCTCAGATTCACGCCCTACTTAACCCATTATCTTCTGCTTATGAATAGTAATCTGCAATTGTAAATATAACATATATTTCTGAGATGCATGATTTAGTTGCACGGGGTCCTCCTACTCATGGAGCCAGCCTGCTGAGACCACCATGATGCCTTAAATTCTCTGCCGCGTTTCATGTAACTGTTTGCCTCAGACCATAATTCTGTATGTACCAAAGTTAACACTTGTCATGACCAATGTTTGTTGTTTTTCAGTTAAGTGTTTTAATACTCAATAAACAGATTTGCTGGTCCAACGGACCAAATATGACGCAAGGGAAGCTATTGGCTACTGCTTATTGAACTTCCTTGTTTAGTCCCGTTTACGTCATCATGTTCAAAACGAACAGACTTAGTCCATTTGTGTGTGGGCAAGTCCATTCGTTTGGAAGGTCCGTCAGAACTCTGCCGAAAGTCAGTTGGGAAGACCGTTGGACCTAGTCTGCCGGAAAGTCCGGTCGTGTGTATGCAGCATTACTGAAGATCAGAGATTAAATTAAGGACCCTATGGGTCCATTATCTAAAAAAAAGTAATGGGAGAGATTTTGATAGGATAATTTTAAGAGGATACATGTATAACAACATATATAAGAAAAGTGACTTCAACTATGACTTGTTTGGCAAGGAGGGAACAGTGGTTGTTATTATAAAAGGGGATTAATCTCCAACTTCTCATTCAATACTCCAGGTGCCAAGGTGTCTAAACGATATATCCAGTATGATTCACGGGCACATAAACACTTAAAGCGTTCTGCTGCTGGAAGGTTCTTGAGCATAACATCAATCACCCAAACTTTTCATTTTTAATGAAGATTGCTGGTGATTAGGGATGAGCTTCGTGTTCGAGTCGAACATGCGTTCGTCTCGAACATCGGCTGTTCGCCTGTTCGGCGAATTCCGAACATTATGGGCCGTTCGGGCCAAATTCGTGTGGCGCTCACGGCCCACAATGCACTGCGTCATCGCAGTGCATTGCTGACTCATGATTGGCCAAGCATGCACTGTGACCCCGCATGCTTGGCCAATCACAGCGCCAGCAGCGAGGAGAGCCATGATTGGCCACAGGCAGGATGCCTGTGACCAATCATAGCTCAGGCTGTGTAGTACACGCCCCACACTATATAAGACCGCCAGCGTGGCGGCCTTGTGTAGTGTGTTGGCGTCTGAAGCAGTTAGTGGGTGTTCTGTGTACCTTCAACACAGTATACACCGATCGTTATCGGCCGATTTTCGATCTTGCTCTTCTGTAGTGGTTGTTGTCTGCGTGCCCTGACCGCAGTATACACCGCTATATTCACCTTACCTATATAGCTAGTGATCTATCTTTTACAATAGAGCTTGCAGTCAGTAGTGTTAGGAGCTTTTGCGTGCTGTCTGCGTGCTCTGTACCCAGTATACACCGCTATATCCACCTACATAGCTCTTCTCTATTTGAGCCATCTGCCATCTGCAGGAGTTATTGGAAGTTGTGCGTGCCTCCAGCACAGCACAGTATACATCTGTATATACCCCTTTATCTCTGGTGTTCTATAATAAAGGCATCTGCAGGAGTTAGTGGGTGTTTTGTGCCTCCAGCACAATATACACCTGTATCTACCCTTTATTGCTGTTCTCTAATAGAGCCATCTGCAGGGCTTAGTGGGTGTTGTGTGCCTCCAGTACAGTATACCCCTTTATCTCTGGTGTTCTATAATAAAGGCATCTGCAGGAGTTAGTGGGTGTTGTGTGCCTCCAGCACAATATACACTACCCAACTGCTGTTTCACCCAACTCCCTTCAGGCCATTACCATGTCTGGAAGGCCAGCAAGGAGAGGCAGACAGGCGCGAGCCGATAAAAGAGAGCAAGCAGGCTCTGTGTCTAGAGACAACAGTGCTGGTCGTGGAAGCGGTGCATTGTCATCAGCACATGGCCATGGGACACGCTTGTCCTTCTTTTCGGCAGCTGGACATGTTGAACCGCAACATGCCAACGACTTGGTAGAGTGGATGACCAAGCCCTCTTCATCCTCCTCATCCTCTCTCACCCAGTCTCAGGGTACTAGCAAAGCAGCTGCCAATGCATCGTCTTCCCTCGTCTAAATGTCATCATCAGTGACTCCTTCCCTAGACCCACCACGTCCTCCTGAGGAGTCTCCTGAACTCTTTGAGCACAGTGTTGGTACATGCTCCAGGAGGATGCCCAGTGTTTTGTAGGCTCTGATGATGACACTCAGCTAGAGGAAGGCAGTAGCATGAATGCAGAGAGAGGGGATGCTCAAGAAGGCCAGCAATCTGGCAGTCATGTTCCACAAGCTGCAGCATATTGCCAGGTTTGCTACAGCGATGAAGAGGGAGGGGATGATGAGGGCACTGACTCCACGTGGGTGCCTGGTAGGAGAGAGGAGGAGGCACATGTCCAACGAGGCAGGATGCCCTCCGGGGGCCAGCTTAGGGGCAGAACACCGACTGAATCACACCGCAGAGCTCCGCCTGTGAAGGGCGCTGCCTCTGCGCGTTATTCTAAAAGTTCTTTGGTGTGGGCCTTTTTTGAGATGAGTGCATCAGATCGCACCGCTGCTATTTGCAACATATGTCTCAAGCGTATCTCGCGTGGCCAAAACATCAGCCGCTTAGGCACCACATGCTTGACCAGACATATGTTGACCTGCCATGCAGCTCGTTGGCAAGTGTACCTCAAAGACCCACACCAAAGAACAAAGCGGACCTCTCCTTGCTCCTCATCAGCTGGCATCTCCAACCCCACTAGACCTTCAGTCCTCTCTGAAACCGGCTCTGAGAGGAATGAAGGTGTAGAATTGGGTGTGTCACAGCCAAGTGCTTCCGGGCACTCTGCTAGCAGTACACCCACGTCCGATTATAGCAGGCAAATGTCCCTGCCTCAGCTGCTGGACCGGCGAAAGAAGTTCACTCCCAGCCATCCACATGCCCAGCGGTTGAATGCTAGCTTGGCTAAATTGCTAGCTCTTCAACTGCTGCCTTTTCAGTTGGTAGACTCGGCCCCCTTCCGTGAGTTTGTACAATGTGCGGTTCCTCAGCGGCAGGTCCCCAAACGCCACTTTTTCTCACGGAAGGTGATCCCGGCTCTCTATCGGCATGTGGAAGGTAATGTCCTTGCCTCGCTGGACAGGGCGGTCAGTGGTAAGGTGCATATTACCGCTGACTCATGGTCCAGCAGGCATGGACAGGGACGTTACCTGTCTTTCACGGCCCATTGGGTCACTCTTCTGGCAGCTGGGAAGGATGCAGGACAAGGTGCAGTAGTGTTGGAGGTTGTTCCACCACCACGCCTCCAAAATGCTACTATTGGTTGTGAGACACCTCTCTCCTCCACCCCCTCCTCTTCTTCTTCCTCCATGGCCTCTTCCAGTGCTCTGTCCTCAGAACCAGCGGTGCTCCGTAGGCGTTCCAGGGGCTACGCAAGTACGCAGGCAAAACTATGCCATTCCGTGCTTGCGCTGGTTTGTTTGGGGGACAGGAGCCACACTGGGGCGGATGTTTTGTCAGCTCTGCAGGGGCAGGCCGAGAGGTGGTTGACGCCACGCCAGCTTAAGCCAGGAATGGTGGTTTGCGACAATGGCACCAACCTCCTCTCCGCCCTCCGACAGGGACAACTGACTCATGTGCCCTGTGTAGCTCACGTCCTTAACCTGGTGGTGCAGCGGTTCTTGGGCAAGTACCCGGGCTTACAGGATGTCCTGAAGCAGGCCAGGAAAGTCTGTGTGCATTTCCGCTGATCATTTAATGCCTGTGCTCGGCTGGCTAAGCTCCAAAAGGAGTTGAACCTGCCCAAGAACCGCCTTATATGTGACATGCCCACAAGGTGGAACTCAACGTTGGCCATGCTGCAGCGGCTGCACACGCAGCAGAGGGCCATCAATGAGTACCTGTGCGACTACGGCACCAGGACAGGGTCAGGGGAGCTCGGTTTTTTCTCACCACGCCAGTGGGGCATGATCAGGGATGCATGCACTGTCCTGTCACCGTTTGAGGAGGCCACAAGGATGGTGAGCAGTGACAGTGCATGCATCAGTGACACTGTCTTGTCCACCTGTTGGAGCATACGCTGCGTGGAATAATGTACAGGGCACTTGAGGCAGAACAGAGGCAAGAAGAGGAGGACTTCCTTGCCTCTCAAGGCCCCCTTTATCCAGACAGTGTTCCTGCTGTGCCACCCATCACACAGGAAGAGGATGAGGAGGAGGAAGAGGAGGAGGAGGATGATTGTGTCAGCATGGAGGTGGAGGCTGGTACTCAGCATCAGCAACAGCAGCAGTCTTGTAGGAATGATTTACAGTCCCAAGAAACACGTGGACTTGTACGTGGCTGGGAGGAGGTAGCTGCGGATCATGTTGTCCTTAGTGACCCAGAGGACTCCGGATCGAATGCCTCAGCTAACCTACGCTGCATGGCCTCCCTGATCCTGCAAAGCCTGCGGAGGGATCCTCGTATTCTTCGGATCAAGGAGAGGGACTATTACTGGCTGGCCACTCTCCTTGATCCACGGTACAAGGGTAAGGTTGCCGACCTTATCTTGCCATCGCAGAGGGAGCAGAGGATGAGACATCTCCGGGAGGCCTTGCAGAAAGGTCTGTGCAACGTGTTCCCAGAGACTGGGAGGTTACAAACTCCTGGTCCTGGACAACGTGTTGCTGAGGCATCGGTCAGAAGGAGCGGTGGAGAAGGTGGCCGTCTGACTGATGCTTTCAGACAATTTTTTAGTCCGCAGCCCCAAGGTATGATCGGTTCCAGCAACCATCGCCAGCGTCTGATTTACATGGTGCAGGAATACCTAGGGGCAAGGTCAGACTTGGACACCTTTCCCACTGAAAATCCTCTGGCTTACTGGGTCTTGAGGATGGATCACTGTCCAGAGCTTGCACAGTATGCAATTGAGCTACTGGCCTGTCCTGCATCCAGCGTTCTTTCGGAACGCACCTTCAGGGCTGCTGGTGGCTTTGTTACCGATCACAGGGTGCGCCTGTCCACCGAATCAGTTGATCGACTGACCTTCATCAAGATGAATCAGTCTTGGATCACCCACAGCTACCAAGCACCTGAAGCTGATGTAACCGAATAATTTTTTTTGAAATATCACATCCCTTCAAGACTGCCTATGCTGATGCTGAGTGACTGCCCTGTTATGTTGATTGTCTATCCTCTTCCTCCTCCGCTGATATGTTGGAAGAACATTTCTGGTTCTGGGTGATGCCATCAGCCCAATTTTTCTGCCCCTGTTTAACAGGGGCGTTTAATTACAATTTTTGATGCAATGCTTTGCAGCAGGGCTAATTCCTGCAATAAAAATAGAGTATATGGGAGAGGTTGCAGTGTGGTGGCACCAGAACCAGTGCCCAAGGCCCAATTTTTCTGCCCCTGTTTAACAGGGGCGTTTAATTACAATTTTTGATGCAATGCTTTGCAGCAGGGCTAATTCCTGCAATAAAAATAGAGTATATGGGAGAGGTTGCAGTATCGTGGCACCAGCACCAGTGCCTAAGGCCCAATTTTTCTGCCCCTGTTTAACAGGGGCGTTTAATTACAATTTTTGATGCAATGCTTTGCAGCAGGGCTAATTCCTGCAATAAAACTAGAGTATATGGGAGAGGTTGCAGTGTGGTGGCACCAGCACCAGTGCCTAAGGCCCAATTTTTCTGCCCCTGTTTAACAGGGGCGTTTAATTACAATTTTTGATGCAATGCTTTGCAGCAGGGCTAATTCCTGCAATAAAACAAGAGTATATGGGAGAGGTTGCAGTGTCGTGGCACCAGCACCAGTGCCTAAGGCCCAATTTTTCTGCCCCTGTTTAACAGGGACATGTAATTACAATTGATATAATATTTCACAGGAGGGCCTGTTCCTGTGCCCACCCAGAGTAACTGTGAGGACTTATAGTGTTGTGGCACCAGCACCACAACCACCAAAGGTCAATTTTTCTACCACTGTTCAACAATGGCATGTAATTACAATTCTTGATATAATCGTTCACAGCAGGGCGCTCCAGCGCCCACCAAGAGTCACTTTGAGGGCTTACAATGTTGTGGCAAAACCAACACCTTGTTCCGCCATTTCTGCAGAGCATATAGGGCAGGCCCCTACTTTCAAACATCCAACTTACAAACATCTCCTACTTGCAAACGGAAGGAGACAACAGCAAGTGAGATGAAAAAAGATGTACGACAAAACAAATTATACAGGGGTGATAACCCTTCCCTATGTTTTCCAAAAAGCTTAAAAATATTTTTTTTGACTGGAGCTACACTTTAAAAATGTACCAGTTGAAAATTACAAACAGATTCAACTTAACACAACAAACCTACACAGTCCCTGTCTTGTTTGCACCGCCTGTATACTGCTGTTCTGAGTATATATATTCTGTGAGTGTACATATTCTTTGTTGCCATTAAAATCAATTGTAATACTGCACTCAAATTGTGCTGCTCTCTCTCCTTGCCTTTTGTACCTACAGAGTTTCCTTCTAGTTTTACCCTGAGCCTGCAGCCTTCTACAGCCAACAGTTCATCCCATAGACTGTTCATCAGAGACTCTTACGATCGGACATTCCGACAATGAAATCCTGGGATTTATTTCCGATGGATGTTGGCTCAAGCTTGTCTTGCATACACACGGTCGCACAAATGTTGTCGGAAATTCCGATCGTCAAGAACGTGCTGACGTACAACACGTATGACAACACTATAAAGAGGAAGTTCAATAGCCAGTGAGCCACCCTTTGGGCTCCTTCTGCTAATCTTGTGTTTATCTCGTGTTAGTAGAAGTTTGGTGAGAGATGATTCGCGATTTTCAGCCTCATGCTTTTCAGTTCGTTACTGCTCTTCAGTTTGTGCTTGTGGGTTTGTATCTGGTTTTCAGTGCGTATTTTTATATTATGTATTTGATTTTCAGTGCTTTCTGTTAGTTTGTTCTGATCGGCGACAGTTTTGAAGCCATGTTGCGGGTACATAATCATTGTACAGTTAGTGCTGTGCAGGGGCTTGGTGTTGGGGTTCTTACTTTGACCCAAGTCCAGGTCATGAACAGGGCGAGAAAGAGTTAATGGACGAAAGACTTGTTTGCTCCAGCATAACCAATTCTCTCATACGCCTTTGCTGCGGGAGATCCGTGAGAATAATCCTGATGATTTCAGGCATTATCTCCGGATGACGGACCCTGTTTTTCACCGTCTGTTGGCTTTGCAGTCCCCTTATATTACAAAGCAGGACACCTGCATGTGGCAAGCCATCTCTCCCGAGTACAGGCTCGTCGCCACCTTGCGGTACTTGGCAATGGGGAGAAGTCTGAAAGACATCAAGTTCTCGTCAGGCATGTCCCCCCAGGCTCTAAGGATCATTATTCCAGAGACCTGTTCTGCCATCATTCAGGTTCTGCAGAAGGACTATATTAGGGTAATTTTTTCCTCTGATATCACATTATATGTATTTAAATAAATTTATTTTTAAAATAAATTTGTATTTTAAAATGAAAAAAATTTCCTTTGATTTACTTCTTGTGTTTCTTTTAGCTGTCTCCTAGGTTCTCCAATGTGTTTTTTTTGGCCATTTTCTTAAATAGTTCCAATGTAATTTCTTTGCTACATGAAGTAACAATCTCTTCCTCAGCTAACTATGATTTATGTTGTGGGTCTGCTACACACACACACCTTGTTTTTGTTGTTAATGTATGTAATGCATTAATGATAATAACATTCATCATTTTCAGCACCCTGAATTATTTTTTTGGAGTGACGATAATGGCCTGATTTGTGCAAATTATGAAGCACTGTGGGTGGTATTTACTAAAGGAAAATCCACTTTGCATTACACTGCACTGCAAAAATGCACTTGAAAGTGCACTGAAATTGCACTTGTAGTGCACTTGTAGTGCAAAGTGGATTTGCCTTTAGGAAATAACCACCATTGTCACTGTAAACACCAACTTAAGCAAAAAAACGCTAGTGAGCATTGAAAGAAGAAGCCACACATTGTTGAGTAGAATTAATTATTTTTTACTCTGTGCACATTCACATGTGCGTTTATAAAAGGGTTTTTGATCAAACCAATATATATTTTTTTGGGGACAAACGGGCATGTTTTTCAAAACATAAAACAATACACAAGTTAGGAACTTACAAAGTTCAACTTTGATAAATTTAAGGCAATATCAGACATTAGTATGTCCAAACTGTGTTGATATTGCCTTCGTCAGATAGGGTGATGTCACCCCTGTGAAAGCCAAATTTTGAAGATGCACACAAATTTGGAGTCAAAATGTGATTTCACTCCTGATCCCATGCCTAAGGCGAACACGTGCTAGCTCCCATCATGGGGGATCAATGGACGTGTTTCAGGGGTACAACCCCTTCCTCTCAGCTACTTGAGTTGCGAGGAAGGGATTGCACCCACAAAACGAGTACATTGATATCCCGTGATGGCAGACAGCACATGCTGACACACTGTGTGCATCCTCAAAATTTGACTTTCAACATTTTTGAGAAAAGTTCTAATAAAAATAAAAAAAATTCTGGTGTGTTTTATATTCTGCCTAAAACGTCAATGATGTTTTTTAGTCTTTTTTCAACATCATTGATGTCTTCCTTGATCTTCTGTAAATCCTGATTGCACACCATGATCAAGATGTGTGCACTCACACTTGTGAAATGAAATTCTTCTTCCACAACATCCACCGCACCTAAAAGAAAACAACACACCATGTATTTTAAAAATGCAGGCATCCTTCTATTACCTGAAGCTGTGGTCTCAGACACTCACCTGTTGTGGTCACTATTTTGCCCACTTCATAAACCTCTTCTTCCTCCACATCCTAGGGTTGTGGTGTGGTGATGTCACGTACCTGGTGATGGAGCCTGATATGCAGATGGCCTCTCTTACAACTCTGACTTGGAGCCCCTGATAGAGCTGACAGGAAGCACCGAAATGCAGAGTCTCACGAGTGCCTGGCGGGATCGCTGAACCTGGAGCTGGCTTGGAGCACTCGGCCGGGCTGTAGATGTGTCTGTAGAAATCCCAGAGCAGTGGTAGGCAGGTAGCTGGAACAAGTAGACAACTGGTCCCCACAGGCGGGAGTGCAGATGCAGCAGAAGGGATGATGGCACCCTCAAGGCTGAAGAGAAGGCAAGTACAGGCAGGCCGGGTCATACACAACGGGCACGTCAGGAACAGGGGCTGAAGCAGA
The DNA here is from genome assembly GCF_037356315.1 of Lithobates pipiens. Classification (NCBI taxonomy): domain Eukaryota; kingdom Metazoa; phylum Chordata; class Amphibia; order Anura; family Ranidae; genus Lithobates; species Lithobates pipiens. Next base: position 149,940,126 of record NW_027507758.1, on the reverse strand, counting down.
AGCAGAATCAGATTACAGGCCGGGTCGTCAACAGGCTGGCAGCGGAGTGGCAGAAGGAGCAGGCAGGTGCAGAGTGGGGGACAAGCCGGGGTCGGATGCAGGCAGGAAACAGGAACGTCAGGAAGCAAGCCGGGTCACAACAGGAACAGAAGTCAGGTAGCTAATTGCAGGTTACACAGGGAACGCTGTAGAGCAGACAGCACTGAGCATGGAAACTGGCTGAGTTTAAATAGCATGTTTAGGCGGCAAAAGCTGTCACATGGTGCGTGCACACCAATAACTTCCTGACAGGGCAGAGGTAATAGATCATCTTCTTCTGCAGCCATCTTGGGTGCTGGCATGCCCTTCCTGACATGAAGAGGTAACAGGTCGTCTTCTTCGGCAGCCATCTTGGGTGCTGGCATGCCCTTCCTGACACTGCCCCTCCCCAAAGGGCAGCCTCCGGATGCCCAACTTGGCCCACTTGTCAGGATGGGAGTTCTTAAAAGCCTGAACCAAATCTTGGGCATGGATATTACCTTCGGGATCCCAGGAGTTGTCCTCTGGCCCATATCCTTTCCATTTTATCAGGAACTGGATCTGATTTCTTCTCTTCCTGCAGTCTAAGATTGTTTCTACCTCAAACTCTTCCTCCCCGTCAATAATTTCTGGTTCAGGCGGGGCCGAAACTTCGTCCTGGAAAGGGGTCAGGAATGGTAGGTTTCAACAAGGTTATGTGGAACACAGGGTGGATTCTAAATGACTCAGGCAACTCTAATTCATACGCAACCTCATTGATTCGTCTCTTCACCGGAAAGGGTCCTATAAATTTAGGGCCCAGTTTCTTAGAGGGACAGGCCAGTTTCAAATTTGTAGTTGCTAGCCACACTTGGTCATCAGGGTTCAAGGTCAATTCTCCTCTTCTTTTCCTGTCAAAAACTTCCTTATTGTATGCCTGTGTCTTGGCCATTGTTTCATGTAGCAGTTTGTTATTGGCGTTGAAGAAATTTATAGTTTTGAAAACAGCTGGTACAGGGGAATCTGGAATTGTATTAGACAAAAAAGAAGGGTGGAAACTGTAGTTTGCAAAAAATGGAGATTGCTTTGTAGCAGAGTGTTCGTCTTGAGAAAATGAGGAGAAACATCGCAGGTACTGTTTGAGGGTCTGATTAGTCCTCTCTGTTTGCCCATTCGTTTGTGGGTGATATGCAGAAGAAAATGAAAGTTCAATCCTGAGTGAATCACATAGGGCTCTCCAGAATCTGGATGTAAACTGCACCCCACGGTCGGACACAATATTGGCCGGAATCCTGTGACGCCTTACGATCTCCTTGACAAAGGTTTGAGCTGTTTCTCGAGCAGATGGTGTGCCCTTCATGGGCAGGAAGTGTGCCATCTTAGACAGCCTATCGACAACTACAAAAATGGTGTTGTGGCCCTCAGATGGGGGGAGTTCTACAATAAAATCTATTGAGATCATCTTCTAAGGTCTACTGGGGACTGGTAAGGGTTTTAGCAGACCCCAGGCTCTGGATCTGCTGGTTTTATTGCGGATGCAAGTGGTACAAGATTCTACATATTTCCTACAATCTTTCTCCACCCCCGGCCAGCAAAATGTCCATTGCACTAATTCAGTTGTCTTGCCAATGCCAAAGTGACCTGCCAGCACATGATCATGGCATCACCCCAGGATGGCCATTCGGAGGTCTTCCGGCACAAAGACCTTGTCTTCGTGCCAAAGTAGCCCATCCTTTGCCAGTAGAGACACCCCAGGTGGTGAAGGGTTCCTTACTAGAGTTTGTTTAATTTGTTTTATTAACTCTCCTTGAAGCAACATGAAGTTCCCAGGGGATAGAATGGTATCGGGAAATGAGATTTCTTCAGGTTTGCTTAACATGCATGATAGCGCATCGGGTTTTGTATTCTTCGATCCGGGCCTGAATGTTAAGTGGAAAGTGAATCTAGAAAAGAATAGTGCCCACCTGGCTTGTCGGGGTTTCAATCTTTTTGCTGTTCTTAAATACTCGAGGTTCTTATGATCTGTATAGATCAAGATTGGGTGTGCAGCCCCCTCTAGCAGGTACCTCCATTCCTCCAGAGCAGCTTTGATGGCGAAAAGTTCACGGTCCCCGACGTCGTAGTTCCTTTCAGCATTTGACAGCTTGCGGGAAAAAAAAGCAACTGGATGCAGTAGAGCCTTAGCTCCCTGCCTCTGAGATAATATTGCTCCGACCACTGTTTCTGAGGCATCTACTTCCAAGACATAGGGCAGGGCTGGATCAGGGTGTTTCAGGACAGATGCAGATGTGAAAAGTCTTTTTAGGGTGTCAAAAGCTTTCTGAGCTTCCGGAGACCAAGAGAATCTTGTACCTTGCTTGGTTAAACTTGTAATGGGGGATATGATTGCAGAAAAATTTCTGATGAATTTTCGATAAAAATTTGCAAACCCCACGAAACGTTGGACACCCTTCTTATCACTGGGAGCAGGCCAATCCAGGATGGCTGTAACCTTCTGGGGATCCATCTGGATGCCTTCGGTGGAAATGATTAAACCCAGGAATTGGATGCTTTGGTGTTCAAATACACATTTCTCTGGTTTTGCATAAAGTCCGTGTTGTCGAAGGCGACTCAATACATTCTTGACGTGACTACGGTGGTGATCTAGAGAGGGAGAGAAGATTAGTATATCATCAAGATAAACGACAACAAAAAGATCCAGGAAATCTTGGAAGACATCGTTGATGAAGTGCTGAAAAGTAGCGGGAGCATTGCAAAGTCCAAAGGGCATTACGAGGTATTCTAATGCCCAAACCGTGTGCGGAACGCCGTCTTCCATTCACCCCCCTCTCGTATGCGAACCAGGTTATAAGCACCCCGAAGATCCAATTTCGTGAAAATAGTGGCCGTACCGAGTCGCTGGAATAGTTCAGGCACAAGTGGAAGAGGGTAACGTTTTTTTACAGTGATCTTATTAAGTTCACGGTAGTCCACACAGGGGCATAATGAGTGGTCCTTTTTTTCTACAAAGAAGATCCCCGCACCGGCAGGAGACGTGGAAGGGCGAATGAACCCCTTTTTAAGGTTGTCATCAATGTAGTCTTTCAAAGCAACAAGTTCAGATTCAGATAGAGGAAAGATCCTGCCAAAAGGAACTTCAACCCCAGGGAGGAGCTCAATTGGACAGTCATAGGCCCTGTGAGGAGGAAGCGTTTCTGCCCCCTTTTTGCTGAAAACATCCAAAAAGTAGTGGTATGCCACTGGAACAACTTGGCGAGCTTCTACATCGATGCAAAGCAGGTTCTGATGATTCTCTTGCCAGCAATGCTGAAGGCAATAGGGGGAAAGAAACTTGATTTCTTCCGTAACCCAGTTAATGTGAGGGTTATGAGCTTTTAACCAAGGCATACCCAGAATGATTGGGAACAGAGGGGAGGCAATGGCATCTAGGCGTAGAAGCTCTTGATGGTTCTTGGCAATGGTGGTGGATAACGGGATGGTTTCATCAGTAACCAATCCAGATTTTTTTTTTTTACGAAAAGGAACGTTTATTGAGTATGTAAAATACATAGGATGACAGTAACACATGTGGGGTGCAATATGCACCAAATATACGGATAAAACAGCTGTTAACAATAGCATAGGCTGAGAAAACAGTTCTGTGCTTACAAGTTTAACAGGACATTAACAAAGGCAGTGCGGTGTGTTCAGAGAGAGGGGGAAGAGAGGACCTCAGAGATTGGGAGTCACAGGTAAATCCACATCACAGCTCGAGCAAGGTAGTTCAGAGGGGGGAACATGGAACCATCATCTTGGGGCGGGGGCCCCACCTTCAGCTACAGGGGTAATAGGGCTCACCGGGCCGACCCTGAGTAGGTTTAGGAGGCATACCAGCTACAGGTTACCCTAGGCGGTACATGTATCCGAATCCCTCACCCACTTATCCCGTATCTTGGCAAACTTGCCCGGGCAACCCCTATGCATATACAGCAATTTTTTATAGGGAAGAGTGGCGTTGACTGCCGCCTTCCACCGCCAGGCAGTGGGGGGTGTTGAGCTCAACCAGGTGCGGGCTATCTGCAGTCTGGCAAGATATAGAGTCTCCTGCAGGAAGGTAGTCAGAATCCTTGTCTCCTCAGGTACGAGGAGAATCCCCAGCAAACACTGGCGGGGGCAGAGCGTCAGTGGGGAGCCCATTTGGTCGTGGAGGAAGTCAACAACCTGTTTCCAGTAGGCCTGCAGCTCAGGACAGGACCAAAGGAGATGGTAGAACGTGGCCTGGGGATCACCACAATTAGGGCATGTCGGATCATAGCCAGATCTAAATTTGGACAGTCGCCCAGGGGTTAGATATGACCTGTGCAGCATGTAAAGGTGTGTAAGTCTGTCTGAGAGTTTAGGGGAAACCAATTTAGGGGTGTCTAGCGCAGTTTCCCAGTCCGCGTCCTCGATAACCCCCATGTCAGCCTCCCATCTAGTCTTAATTCGGTATGCATGGACGGTAGCCCCCGGCGTGAGTAGGTTGTTGTAGAAGAAAGAGATCATTTTCTTAGGGTCATCTCCTAACACCGCTGTTGCTATCGGGAGTGTCTCAAGCCCGGGGATAGGGGAGTCGAATTGGGAGTTAAGGGCATGACGGAGCTGAAGGAATCTAAAGAACATTCGGTTAGATAGGTTGAAGTCATCTTTGAGGGCTTGGAAGGGTCTGACATTTCCATTGGTAATGACCTGGGACACAAAGATAACACCCCCGGCCAGCCATAAAGAGCAGCCGGGGGTTGTAGATAATTCGGGGAGTAGGGGATTATCCCAAAGGGGGGTGTGGGAGTGAAACCTGGGGGCCCCAGTAATGGACGTAGCCTGCTGCCAAATCAAACAATGATGGGACAGCATGTCTCTCCCCGGGGCGGATAGTCCCCGGGGGCCACGCATAATGAGACGGAGTGGGTGTATGACCGGAGCCGAATGGGGAGAGCATACCAAGATGGCGTAGCGATCTTTGTCAATCTGATTGAGATAATAGAAGTGGGACAGTTGGGAGGCCAGGTAATAATAGTACAGGTCTGGTAGGGCAGTACCACCCAGGTGGGAAGGACATTTCAGAGCACTCTATGAGAGCTTGTGCCGAGACGAGCCCCAAATAAACGTATTTAAGAGGGCCTCCAAGGATCTAAAGGTTCTGAGTGGGATTCGCAGGGGAGCGTGCCAGAACGTATAGAGCAGCTTGGGGAGGAGGATCATTTTGACCAGATTTACACGGCCCATCACCCCAAGGGGGAGACGGGACCAAGTCTGGGTTTTTTGTTTGAGCAGGGCGAATAAGGGTTCTATGTTTAAGAGGGTGTAGTCAGTTAGTGATCGTGAACATTGCACTCCCAGATATTTTATCAGACTTGCCCTGACCAAGGGCAGTGCCGCCTGATCAGTGGACGGGGCTCCCAAATCTAGGGGGAGGATCTGGGACTTGGACCAATTAATCCGTAATCCAGAATATTCCCCAAACTGCTCTATCAGTCGTAGGGCCGCCTGCAAAGAGGGACCCGAGTCTTCAAGATATAACAACATATCGTCGGCGTATAAGCTGAGGGTTTCCGTCAGAGGGCCCGAGCGCAGGCCCTTAATGTGCGGGTGAGCACGAATGGCAATGGCCAACGGCTCAACCGCCAGTGCATACAAAAGGGGGGACAGTGGGCATCCCTGGCGAGTACCCCGAGACAGAGGGAAGGAATCCGAGATCCTGCCATTAACCTGGATCCGGGCAGTGGGAGCGCTATACAAAAGCTGAAGCCATTTGATGAAGTTAGGACCAAACCCAAAGTTGGCCAGGCATTCCCATAAATAACTCCATTCAACGGAGTCAAACGCCTTCGCGGCGTCTAGACTCACCACTACCCGGGATCCAGTGTTATCATGGGTAGCCTGCAGATTCATAAAGAGCCTGCGGAGATTAAAGGCGGTGTTTTTGTTGGGCATGAACCCCGTTTGATCAGGGTGTATCAGGCTGAGGATAACTTTATTGAGTCGCAGGGCCAAAATTTTAGCCAGGATTTTTACGTCCAGTTGCAGGAGAGAAATTGGGCGGTATGACTCCGGATAGCAGGGATCCTTACCAGGCTTGGGTATAAGGACAATAAGGGCCTCACCCATGGAGGCAGGGAGGGTCATTGTGTCAAACATATGAGTGTACAATGTGTGCAGCTCTGGGACTAGCGTGTCTTGGAAATGAGTATAGAATTCCAGGGGCAGCCCGTCTGAGCCAGGCGCTTTGGAGGATGGGAGGGAGGCAAGTGCCTCGCCAATGCAGTCGGGGGAGATGGGGGCCTCCAGGAGGGATCTCTGCTCTGGGCTAATAGAGGAGAACCTAATGGTGTGAAGAAATTGGGTGAGGTCAGTGCGCGAGTGTCGCGTTGTGGAGGTGTAGAGGGTGGAGTAGAACAGTCTAAACTCTCGTAAAATCAGGTCAGGGTCAGAGATCACGACGCCGGTGTCGCTACGGTGCTGAACCACTACCGGGGGGCTGTGGTCCAGCCGGGCCATATAGGCTAACAATTTGCCCGCTCGCTCGCCGTGTTCAAACACACGCTGTCTACTGAAAAAAAGTCCCTGTTTCGCTTTCTCATAGTGAAGGTGGTCGGTCAATCGGGACTGGAGGCGAAGCTGGGTGGCGTGTTCCAGGGAAGGATCTGTCACAAATAATTGCTCAAGGGACTGCAGGCGCTCCTCAGCCTGTGTCAATGCCTGTCTAGAATTAGCCTTGTACCTGTTAATACGGGTGACCAAGAGCAGCATAGCATGAAGCTTAAATGTCTCCCAAATTGACCCAGGGGACACTGAGCCCGAGTTTGAGCGGAGAAAGTAAGCCATTTCCCTCTGTAGTTCCTCTGAACCCAGTGTAACCGTAAGCCAGAAAGGGTTCAGCCTCCATATACGGGGGGGTACAGTTACAGGCAGTCGCAGCGTCAACCAGTATGGGGAGTGGTCCGACAGCACTCTGGCGTCAAAGCCAACCTCCAATAATTCGGGCAGCAGGGAGGGGGAGAGCAGGGCCATGTCTATACGGGACATGGCACGGCGAGAGGGGGTAAAGCAAGAAAAGGCCTTGGTTGTTGGGTACTTATGTCTCCAGGAGTCTGTCATGGCTAGTTCAGCTGCAAACCTACCAAACCTAGTGGTATGAGAGGGGGGGCGTACGATCAGGTGTGCCAAGTCTGTCAAGGTCGGGGTTAAGGGTCATGTTGAAGTCCCCTATCCAGATTACCGGTACTGTGGGGAATTTGGTCATAAAAGTGAGACCCTCTTGCAGGGCCTGAAACTGGAAGGGCGGTGGTATGTAAAATGCCATGATAAGCAGCGTCAGACCGCTCACAGTGGCATGTAAAAACAGAAATCTACCTTGGGGGTCTGAGCGCAGGTCATGTAACTGGAACTGCACATTTTTAGCAATTAAAATGGCTACTCCTCGGGAATGAGATGTGTGTTGGGCGCTGTACATCCAGCCGACCCAGGGTTTTCTGAGCGCTCTTTGGGATTGTCCTGTGAGGTGAGTCTCGACGAGGATCGAGATGTCTACTCTCAGGCGTTTAAGGTGAGTAAGGACAGCCAATCTCTTGGGTTTGGTGCCAAGGCCCCTGACATTCCAGGTTGCAAACTTAAGCGCAGCCATGGAACATGCAGGTATGTGGTGAGCCATGGCTGGCCCCCAAAATGGAAAGCACGGACAGGCAGGGTGTTTGGACAACCACTGGATCCTCCCGGGCTAGTATCCACATATACAAGAACATATCTTCAGTATAACTACAGCTGTAAATAACACAGTACAAAACGTAAATAACCATTAAAACAGTTGTAACAATGCCTACACTGGACCAGCGGGGCAGAACAGTAAAACGGTCACTTGCCGCATCCGCGGTAGTGACTGCTGGCCAGGGAAACAAAACATTTTGTGGGCGCAATTATAACAAACTGCAGACAGTGTAACGGGTTGCAGGGGGTATACTTTCCAGAGCAAGAGTCAGCAGGTCATCTGAGAGACCAAATGGAAGCATATCATGGGGGGCAGTCAGGGGGAAAAGGTGAGACCATGGTGTGCAAAAGGGTAGACCAGAGGGGGTGGCGGGAGGGTACACAAGTACAAATAAGGGGTCCAAGCAATACAGGGGTACCTCCATATGCGCCAGCAAGAATAAAAAGGGGGAGGGGGGGAAGAAAGCAAAAGTGGAGTGGAACAAGGGCAATGGCATCACTTGCCGATGCAGGTCCCCCCGCATGATCCACGCCATCATCACACAGGTGTTCGCCATAGATAGGGCGGAGGGGAGTGCGCCCACCGGTCACCACCCCATCAGCAATGCAGGGGAGATGGGCAGAGTAGGGGGTAGCAAGAGCTGTATGTCCGGGGCACAAAGGAAGTCCGGTGGTGGGCACCACATAGGTCAACAGCATAGCGTTCTCCCAGACAGGGCATAACAGCAGCAAAGGTGACGGCAGTTCATAGGATCAGTGGAAAACGAAGGGGGGGGACACAACAGGAGAGGCAGGTAAGAGCACTTCACAGGAGCTGCAGTGGTCATCATTGAACAGGGCCCCGTGCCTCTCCCTGTTCCAGCCACGAAGAGGCCGCAGCAGGCTCTTCGAAAAAATATGTCTTGCCCTCGCGGGTCACCCGGAGCCGGGCAGGAAACAACATTGCATATGGCAGATGGCGAGCTCGCAGCTGACGCTTGATCCCGGTGAATTGCGCTCATCTCCGCTGAACCTCCGCCGAGAAATCCGGGAACACCGCCACCGTAACATTGTCGACCGGTATATTTCCCCGTTCGTGGGTGAGGCGAAGCACCGTATCTCGATCCCTGTAGTTAAGTAGCTTAGCAATGAAAGTCCGCGGGGGTGCGCCGGCTGGTGGCGGACGAGCCGCCAGGCGGTGCGCTCGTTCGATCACGAACGTGGAGGAGAAGGATTCCCTGCTGAAGGTTTTAATGAGGAGATTTTCCAGGTATGTAGGAGGATCGGAGCCCTCCGACCGCTCCGGGAGACCCACGAAGCGAAGGTTGCACCTGCGGAGTCTATTTTCCATGTCGTCCTGCTTATGAAGGACGACACTGAGCTGGTGTTGTAGACGCTCCACCGAATGTTGTAAAGGAGGGATGTCCGCCTCCACGTGGTCCACTCTTCGTTCGGTCTCGGACACCCTGTCCCTCAGTTTCTGCAAGTCATGCCGAATATGGGAGATGTCCACCTTAACCTCCTCTATCTTCGTAGTGAGGGCGGTTTGACAGGAGGACACGACCTCGAGGATCTTGGCGGTGTCGTTCGCGGGAGGCTCCTCCGTGGTACGAACAGGGCTGGCGCCATCTTGCTCCGACGCGTCCTGGCCCTCATGGTGAAACTTAGCCAGCTTGGAGGCCACCTCGGAGGATCTTTTAGTCGGCGACATGAGGTGTAGATTGAGCACTAGGTCCCCGGGCTTCGTTGTAGCAATTAGCGAAAATAAATCCCCAAAGGATAAGGTAGAAGGATAAAGTCTCAGACGGAGCTCTCACTCAACACGTCCTACACCATGAAGCTCCAGACCACGCCCCCCAACCAATCCAGATTTAATGGTGGATCCATCTGCCAGATGTACAGAAAGTCTCTGAGCCTTGGGTAGTAGAGCAATGTGATGTTTGGCAGCAAAAGCTAAATCTATGAAACAGCTGCAAGCTCCAGAGTCAATTATAGCGGGAGTCTGGATAACTCCTCCTGGGAGCTGCAACAAAATGGAAAGAGCAAGATGAGCAGAGTTATTGGGTAGAGATGGAGGAGAAGCGGATGTAACTGAGAGGCACTTACGGATTTTGACTGGGCAAGACCTCACATAATGTCCTGATCCTCCACAGTACAGGCAAAGATTTAGCTGGCGTCTGCGCCGGCGTTCTTCCGTAGTCAAAGAAGGGCGGAGGAGACCAAGCTGCATGGGTTCAGATGCATCTGAAGTGGATACGGCAGGAGCAGGTGAAGCGGGACTGAAAAAACCAGGCACTCTTGGAAGCATCCATACTGGGCGTGACTGGTCGGCGGCTCGTTCCGACCTACGTTCCCTTAGCCGACGGTCAATCTGGATTGACAAATTTATAATTTTCTCCAAGGTGGAAGGGATACCTGTTCGTGCTAGCTCGTCCTTGAGCTGATCAGAAAGGCCCATGCGAAACTGGTAACGCAGGGAAGCATCCTTCCAGCTGGTATCTGAACTCCATCGCCTAAATTCAGAAACATAGTCCACCACGGCCCTGCGACCCTGCCGAAGCGTGCCAAGAGCAGCTTCCGACGTAGCGGCTTGCTGGGGGTCTTCATATAACTGAGTTATGGCTCCAAAAAAAGAGGCTAAGTCCGTCAGAGATGTGGCCTTTTGCTCAAGGAGCCGGTGGGCCCAGGCCTGTGGTTCTCCCTGAAGCAAGGAAATGACAAACCCGACCTTGGTGGCTTCCAGGGAGAAGGCGCGTGGTTGTAGCGAAAAATAGAGTTTGCATGCGTTGTGAAAGGCTCTGAACTTGTTGCGTTCTCCTTGGAACTTTTCAGAAGTTGGAACTCTGGGTTCAGGAGGTAGCATAACAACTGCGGGGGTTGCTGGCATCCCAGAAGTGGAAGGTGCTTGAGCAGGAACAGAGGCAGACAAGGTCTGTATTTGGCCTTCCAGCTGGGTATAACCCTGTTGTAAGTCTTTTACGGCTTGGGTTAATCCGGCTAGGTGTTGGCAGAGTTCCTTCATAGGAGAGGGTCCTCGCACAGGCTCGGACATGGCTGTCTGCTACTGTCACGTACCTGGTGATGGAGCCTGATATGCAGAGGACGGTCTCTCTTACAACTCTGACTTGGAGCCCTTGATAGGGCTGACAGGAAGCATCAAGATGCAGAGTCGCACGAGTGCCTGGCGGGATCGCTGAACCTGGAGCTGGCTCGGAGCACTCGGCCGGGCTGTAGAGGTGTCTGTAGAAATCCCAGAGCAGTGGTAGGCAGGTAGCTGGAACAAGTAGACAACTGGTCCCCACAGGCGGGAGTGCAGATGCAGCAGAAGGGATGATGGCACCCTCAAGGCTGAAGAGAAGGCAAGTACAGGCAGGCCGGGTCATACACAACGGGCACGTCAGGAACAGGGGCTGAAGCAGAAGCAGAATCAGATTACAGGCCGGGTCGTCAACAGGCTGGCAGCGGAGTGGCAGAAGGAGCAGGCAGGTGCAGAGTGGGGGACAAGCCGGGGTCGGATGCAGGCAGGAAACAGGAACGTCAGGAAGCAAGCCGGGTCACAACAGGAACAGAAGTCAGGTAGCTAATTGCAGGTTACACAGGGAATGCTGTAGAGCAGACAGCACTGAGCATGGAAACTGGCTGAGTTTAAAGCGGGAGTCCACCGGGACTCCGCGTTTTTTTTTTTTTTTAAAAGCCAGCAGCTACAAATACTGCAGCTGCTGACTTTTAAAATAGTGACACTTACCTGTCCAGCGCGCCCGCGATGTCGGCACCCGAAGCCGATCTCTAGGTCGCCTGTCGGGTCCTGCCGCCGCCATCTTGGGTATGGGAATCAGGAAATGGAGCCTTTCGGCTTCATTTCCCGGGTTCCCTACTGCGCATGCGCGAATCGCGCTGCGCAATAAGGACGCTCCCCGCTGCCTCTGGGATCTGTGTGTTTCCCAGCAGGCAGCGGGGCACTTGCAGGAAGGGGCGGGCACTTGCGGAAAGGGGCGTAAGTTACGCCCCTTTCCACAGAGAGCTATCCCGGAAGTGGGTGCAGTTACCTGGATTATCCAGGTAACTGCACCCCCCTCCCCCCTGAAAGGTGCCGATTGTGGCACCGGAGGGGGGGAGGGTTCCGATGAGTGGAAGGTCCACTTTAGGGTGGACCTCCGCTTTAAATAGCGTGTTTGGGCGGAAAAAGCTGGCACATGGTGCGTGCACACCAATGGCATCCTGACAGGGGCAGAGGTAATAGATCATCTTCTTCTGCAGCCATCTTGGGTGCTGGCATGCCCTTCCTGACATGAAGAGATAACAGGTCGTCTTTTTTGGCAGCCATCTTGGGTGCTGGCATGCCCTTCCTGACAGGTGACTTCCCCTTCTTTAGGAGGTTGGGGTCCCTGGTGTCCTCTGATGTCCCGATTCTTTTCTCGCCTATGTGAATAAAATAAAGGTATACTTAGCACACAGATATTTGAGGCAAGGAATAGGGATATGAAACATTGCTTGGAAGTGTCGTACAATTGTCTGTTTTGGCAGAGTTCCAAGCCGAAGACATGATTTTTCCCCTTTCTTCAAGCTGAATACTTACCTTTTTGGGTACATTTTCACACATGGAGGCACCCCTAGTATCCACTGGAGCACCTGTGTGGGACACCCTAAAAAGTTTGTTCTGGTGTCCCACACTAGTGCTCTTGTGTCTAGATGTGTAAATAGCTGCTGAGTGTCCTCTCCTTACACTGAATCAAGTTTGCATTTCATTCTAGTTACAAACCCATCTAGACAACAATGTACTACTTCTTTTAATACAATTAGGCCTGAACACATGTAGTTAACCTGCACCTGCAAAAAACATCGTATTAGTGGGTGAACGGACAATATTTACTACGAATGATTACTGTGCCCACGAACCTGAAACTTGCCATTTTAAACTGTACAACAGTAAAGAAAAGCACATGGAGCAGCACGAACGTAATAAGAAGAATAGGAACACACTACAAAATACTTACTTTTTTGCAGCACCCTCTTCTGTGCTGATCCTGCTCCCTCAATTTGAGGTCTGACCATAGTTTCCTCAGTTGATCCTTGGATCCTCCTACCCCAAAATTCTTCTGCAGACTTTTCCCAACTTTATTCATGATCTTGGCCTTTCTCACATTTGGGTTTGGGTAAGGTCCATGCTTCCCGTCATAGTCGGCCCTCTTCAAGATGTCCACCATCTCCATCATCTCTAGGAAGGACATATTAGGGGCCTTAAAACTCCTCTGGGATTGGGACATTTGTGGCTCTGGGCTTTTGTCATTGCTGCTGTCTTCATGCACCTGTTGTCTCTCGCCAAGTTCTCTCCCACTGCGCCGAAAGACAAGGGGCCGGGAATATACTATAAAGAAGGTCAGGGGCGGGTGGAGTTTCGCAGAGTATATAAAGCGTAACACGCATGTTTCATACATCTGTGAGCGGAGGACGGAGTATCGGAAGCGCCGATCATTCTAATGAAGGTACAATTTTAACTTGGGGCATCAGTGACATACAGTGGTGTGAAAAAGTGTTTGCCCCCTTCCTCATTTCCTGTTCCTTTGCATGTTTGTCACACTTAAGTGTTTCGGAACATCAAACCAATTTAAACAATAGTTAAGGACAACACAAGTAAACACAAAATGCAATTTGTAAATGAAGGTGTTTATTATTAAAGGTGAAAAAAAATCCAAACCATCATGGCCCTGTGTGAAAAAGTGATTGCCCCCTAAACCTAATAACTGGTTGGGCCACCCTTAGCAGCAACAACTGCAACCAAGCATTTGCGATAACGTGCAATGAGGCTTTTACAGCGTCCTGCAGGAATTTTGGCCCACTCATCTTTGCAGAATTGTCCTAATTTAGTTACATTAGAGGGTTTTCGAGCATGAACGGCCTTTTTAAGGTCATACCACAACATCTCAATAGGATTCAGGTCAGGACCTTGGCTAGGCCACTCCAAAGTCTTCATTTTGTTTTTCTTCAGCCATTCGGTGGTGGACTTGCTGGTGTGTTTAGGATCATTGTCCTGCTGCAGAACCCAAGTTCGTTTCAGCTTGAGTACATGAACAGATGGTCGGACATTCTCCTTCAGGATCTCTTGGTAGACTTCATAGTTCCTTTTATCACGGCAAGTCTTCCAGGTCCTGAAGCAGCAAAACAGCCCCAGACCATCACACTACCACCACCATATTTTACTGTTAGTATAATGTTCTTTTTATGAAATGCAGTGTTCCTTATACGTCAGATATACTTGGACACACACCTTCCAAAGAGTTCCACTTTTGTCTCATCGGTCCACAGAATGTTGTCCCAAAAGTCTTGGGGATCATCAAGATGTGTTGTGGAGAAATTGAGACGAGCTTTGATGTTCTTTTTGCTCAGCAGTGGTTTTCTCCTTGGAACTCTGCCATGCAGGCCATTTTTGCCCAGTCTTTTCCTGATGGGGGAGGCATGAACGCTGACCTTAACTGAGGCAAGTGAGGCCTGCAGTTCCTTGGACGTTGTTGTGGGGTCTTTTGTGACCTCTTGGATGAGTCGTCGCTGCGCTCTTGGGGTAATTTTGGGCGGCCGGCCACTCCTGGGAAGGTTCACCACTGTTCCATGTCTTCGCCATTTGTGGATAATGGCTCTCACTGTGGTTCGCTGGATTCCCAAAGCTTTGGAAATGGCTTTATAACCCTTTCCAGACTGATAGATCTCAATTACTTTCTTTCTCAATTGTTCCTGAATTTCTTTGGGTCTCGGCATGATGTGTAGCTTTTAAGGATCTTTTGGTGGACCTTACTGTGTCAAGCAGCTCCTATTTAAGTGATGCCTTGATTGTAAACAGGTGTGGCAATAATCAGGCCTGGGTGTGGCTAGAGAAATTGAACTCAGGTGTGGACAACCACAGTTATAGTATGTTTTAACAAGGGGGGCAATCACTTTTTCACACAGGGCCATGATGGTTTGGATTTTTTTTCACCTTTAATAATAAACACCTTCATTTACAAATTGCATTTTGTGTTTACTTGTGTTGTCCTTGACTATTGTTTAAATTGGTTTGATGTTCTGAAACACTTAAGTGTGACAAACATGCAAAGGAACAGGAAATGAGGAAGGGGGCAAACACTTTTTCACACCACTGTATACTGCTTAGAGATTGAGGCCTATATTGGGACAAGATTATGCAAGTTTAGCCTGAAATTAGGGTTTGTCTTGTGTTGTGTCTTGCAGAGAAAATGGATCGATTCAACGATCATGATTTCCTCCCCCAATTCCCTGATTTGTACAGAAAGCTGCCCTGTCTGTGGCAGACAAAACACCCCTTTTATACAAAGTGACTAAAGAGGAAGGCAGTACTGGATAAATTGCTGGAATTTGTGAAGCGGCAGATCCCCACGGCAGACATCAACCATCTGAAGTACAAAATTGGTGGCCTGAGGAGCACATATAATAGGGAGCACAAGAAGGTCCAGGATTCCCAGAGATCAGGAGCAGCAGCATATGACATTTATGTTCCCAGTCTATGGTACTACGACAGACTGTAAATTCTGTCAGACCAGACTGAAATCAGGCCATCACTCTCAATCCTTCCTTCCACTCTTCCTTCCACCACAGCTGATGTTTCCAACATCCAACCTGGGCCTTCCACCCAGGTAGAAGATGTGGAGGAGCCCAGCCTGAGTCAGGTATAGCATTGTTCAACATATTTCTGAAAATTTTGTGTGATTGATGATCAATAAACTAAAACTATATCCCTTTTTCATACATAGGAAATCCTCAGGCAGGAGGAGGCTGTAGAAAGTGGCAGCCAGGAGGTGGCAGGAGAAAGTGGCAGCCAGGAGGTGGCAGGGGTAAGTGGCAGCCAGGAGGTGGCCGGGCCCAGTAGCCTGGCCAAATCCCAGGTCCCTCCTCTTTGCCTTCAACAAAAAAGGCCCAGGAAGGGGAGAAGCGTGGAGGAGTCAGCACTTGTGTTAATTCAGCAGGCTTCTGCAGCCCTCAGAACCCCCACCAGTCTTTTTGAGGCCTATGCCTGCATGGCTGTCAACAAAATGCAGGAAATGGAGGTGGGCCAACACCTCTTTTGTGAGGAAGTGATATACATGGCCCTAAATAAGGGGTTGAGGGGTGAAATCAAAAGCAAAACCCACCTGTGAGTTGGACCATCCTCCTCCTCCACCTCCTGCCACAACTCTAACACCAGAGGTACAGCCTGGAAGAAAGCGTGGAAGCAAGCGTGTCAGGAAGACAAGAGAGTGATGGCCTGGGTTCAGTCTGGTCTGGCAAAAGATGCAGGCTGTTGTAAGCCCACAGCCTGGGGACATATACGTCATCTGCTGCTGTTCTTGATCTCTTGGAGTCCTGGACCGTATTGTGCTGAACATTAAATGAACTCCTCAGCCTCCCAATTTTGCCTGTCAAATAATTGATGTCTGTCCTGGGGTACAAAGGCTTTGCTAATTTCACCAGTTTATCCACTGTTGCCTTCCTTTTTATTTTGCTATAACCTCTAATAAATGTATATTTTTTTCTTAAATCGTTGACTATGTGTTATAATTAAAAAAGAACAGTTTGTTTGTGAATAGGCAGGTACATTTCAAAAAGACAATGTAAAATTAACAAGGGACACCAACAACAACCAATCTCCTTGAGGTTAAAAAATACAAGATAATAATGGTGTTGTGGTAACTTGACATACAAAACGAAAAAAAATATTATGGAGATCACTAGAAAAATAATAAAAGAACAGGAGATCTTGATGTTTTTAAAAAAAAGGAGATTACTATAAACAAAAATTAAAAACATTATTCTGGAAATCTGGTGAAGAAAAAAAATTTTTTATTCATGAGATCACAGGAAATAAGAAAGAAATCAGTTTGTCAGAACTCTGTGTGAATATCAGCTGCAAAACAACTTCATTATTCTAGCATTATAAAGAAGAAAATGCGCTACATTGAAAGATTTCAAAATTTGTAGCGTGACGAATGTGCTATCTCCATTACAAACGCTAGTTTTATCAGACCGAGTGCTTCTGTCTCATACTTAATTCAGAGCATGTGTGGAATTTTGTGTGTCGGAATTTCTGACAACAAATTTTTGTTGTCGGAAAATTTGAGATCCAGCTCTCAAATTTTTGTTGTCGGAAATTCAAACAAAAAATGTCCGATTGAGCCTACACACGATCGGAATTTCCAACAACAAGCTCCCATCAAACATTTGTTGTTGGAAAATCCAATCATGTGCACGCAGCATTAGTCTTCCTGAGCCGTAATTGGCCAAAGGCACCCTGCCTTTGCCCAATTATGGCTCTCGCAGCAGAGCACGCCATGATTGGCCAAAGCATGCAGGTCAGGTGCATGCTTTGGCCAACCATCAAACGTCAATGCACTGTGATCTCACTGATCTCGCAGGGCATTATGGGTCATTCTGCTGCGCTTGAATTTCCCACAAACGCCCCATGTGTTTGGTTCGTTTGTGAGAAAACGAAAATCCAATATTCAAGTCAAACTCACGTTCGACTCGAACCACAGACTGATCCCTATTCCCTACATGCATTAGTTTCTGGTGCAGACTCTTCATAACACAGCAAGTATATGATTTGTAGCCTTAATACAAAAATCCCATGTCCTAGAGATTCTGGAACTCCTGGAACTTGCACTTCCTTATTCTTCTGACAAATAAGTCAGAAAAGCAGAGTGCTAATTTTTGGGGTTGCCAGTTTTTTATAGTGAGCTCATTCACATTCACACTCATTCACACATTGAGGACTTGGACATAGATTTACAGGTACAATTTTTACTACAATAAAATTGCATATATTTACTGTATGGTCATGAAATGGGCATGCTTGTTTTGTCCATGGTCCCAAGACAGCCAGCACCCCAGCCCATTTTTCACCAGTGCCACAATGTCGGTGGGTACCCCTACATCATCACAAATAATGCAGAACCAGTAGTGGGTTCCTGCATTGTATGTGATGGTGTTGGTGAAGGGTAAAGGTGGCAGGGTTGACAGGACTGGAATAAAGAGTATCTTTGAGGGACAGGTCTTCATAACCAGAATCAGCAGGTAAGAAGTCTGCAGTACTTTGGATTAGGGCAAGTTTTATTTTGTGATAGCATTCCTTTGACAAAACAGACATTAATCATTTCACCCCTGGAAGGGGAGTGCACAATTTTTATGCTTTTTTTTTTAACTAACCAAGTTGGGTGTAAATGACTGCCAAAAATAACTATTAGAATTCACTGGTGTTTTTTAAAGGTTTAGAGGATTGTGATTATTTTGCTAGTGGGTGGTTTTTAACTTATCTATGAAATTCCAACATATATGAATCCTTGGGGGTCCCTGCCACAAGGGATAAGCAGAAATATTTTCCTTAGTACTATATGCATGAACAGTAGTGGTTATAGAAGTGGACCTACTGGAGATGGGGTGGGGGGAACTTACATTTGAACTATCAATTATAAAAGATTACGGTATACAAGATAAAACAATATAATCAAAAATAAATTCCCTGGTTGTGGAAGTTAGCGTTAGTCAGAGCTGTTCCTCCAATTAATCTGTGCTTCTCAGGTTTGACAATTGTTATTTTCTATTTAGATCGGAGATGTTTTTCCATGGGCCTTTTTAATGCACATTTATTTTTTAGGCATAGTTGTGCTGTAGCCGAGTTGTTTCTTCAGTACACATACTACTAATAGCTCCATACATTTTCCAGTTGGTGTGATAATCAAGGACTATCAGAGCATATTCTTTTTAACATGTGAGAAGCTTTTTGTATTAGTACATATAAACTACATTCCAGTATTTGGGCTCTTTACCTTTTTGGCTGCTCAGAAAAATCATGGAAGTTAGCTAGTACAAGGTTCAGAAAAGATGGCCCTCTTGTGTGAGAAATAGCTTCTAATGTCATAAATTGGCCTTAGTATGTGAATGTATGAATGTGAGTTAGGGACTTTAGATTGTAAGCGCCTTGAGGGCAGGGACTGATGTGCTTGTACAATATATATGTAAAGCGCTGCGGGAATTTATGACATTATATAATTGCCTGTAATAAATATAAATAACTTCACAGGCTTTGACAGTTAGGACTGCCAGTTATAGTAAAAATGCAGATGTTGAAAAAGGAAATTTCAAAAAAGTAATAAAAAAGTTAGGGAAAGTACAGAGCAAATAGAGGAAAATGATACAAAAAAAAATGTGCTTTACAGTAGAGGAGTGAGTTAATTTCTGAATATCTGGCCTTTTCCCACCACAACTGTAGCTTGGGACCACCAGTGGTGGAAAAACGTATTTATGAAGACAGTAAATAAAAGGTTAGCACTACCTTGGTAATGCAGCTGGGTTAGCAGATCACAGGAATGTAGAAAAAGTAGAAAGAAGTAGAAAAATGTTGTCAAAAAACCTGATGAACAAGTAAATAGTTTCCCATTCTCTTCATAGACTATATCATGCCTGTGCATCTGATTCAGAGTTCAGAATAATTTTTTCATTTTGCTATAATACCATTGGATGCAGCAGATATGTTTGTCATGTTTTTCTTATACTCTGACACAACAAACAGGATACCAGAAAACAAATACATTGCAAACTGTAGTAGGCTGAAACTATCCTACAGGAAATCATGTGTAGAGAAAATTAAACTACAAATGGCAAACAGACAGATGTTACAACGAGGAAACTGTTTTCCAAAAAAAAAGTCAAAATCGGAGCAAACAGAAATAAAGAAAATAGTTCACAAGAGTACATGCAAATAAAAACACATAATAGAAAAGCTAAGTTGTACTATTTTGTGCTTCATCTCTAAAACCTTTTTTTTAATTACATAGTAAGGTTGAATAAAGTCACCAGTCCATCCAGTTCAACCTGAATGATTGTGGGTGTGTGTCTACAATTATCCCTATTTATTTAAGGTACCCATATAGCGCTGTCAAGTTACGCAGCGCTCCATATATACATTGCACACTCACATCGGTCTCTACCCTCAAGAAGCCCACAATCTAAGGTCCTCAACTCACATTCATATAGTAGGGCCAATTTTGGACAGAAGCCAATAGCCTACCAGCATGTGTTTGGAGTGTGGGAGGAAACCAGAGTACCTGGAGGAAACCCGAGTACCCGCAGGAAACCCACACAGGCACAAGGAGAACATGTAAACTCCAGGCAGGTGGTGTCGTGTTTGGGATTCGAAGGGACTCATATATTTTTCTCCATGAAAACTAATAACAAGGAGAGAGCTTATTATTTTCTATGGGGATGAATCACACCTATCAACTGCATCTACTATTTCCAGTGGAATTGTAACCATGTCCTGTACCAGGGGTAAGCAACCTTTTTCCACTTAACCAGTTCCAGACCTCCCACCATGCATATACTGCGGCAGGGCGGCCTGGCTGGGCAGAACAATGTACAGGTCTGCGGCAAACGGATTTGTTTCAGAGTTGATCAGTCTACAGGTCCGGGTCAATGATTTCTGCCCTGGACCTGCTGATCGGTTCTGGCAAATGACAGACTGTCCTCTGGTTGTGTAATGTAAACACAGGCAGAGGAAGTAAAGTCATCTCCCCTTGTGGAACCCTGTTTCGGTTCCAGCAAGTGAGGAGAAGACATCTACAGTGAGTACACCAACACTACACTAAGACCAGTACATCAAGGCACACTTTTAACCCTCTGATCACGCCCCCAGTTAACCCTTTCACTCCTGTCACAGTGTCACCAAGTGCAGTTTTCAGATTTTTCAGTGATCACTGTATTGATGTCACTTGTGACACTAAACAGTGTAAGGGTGGTTAGTTACAGTTAGTGGTAGGCCTAGGTAGGTTTAGGGTACCCCCTATATATTTCCCAATAAAGGTTTAACCCCTTGATCGCCCCCTAGTTAACCGTTTCACCCCCTGTTACAGTGTCACTAGTATAGTGAACAGATTGTTTTTTCTGATCACTGTGTTAGTGTCACATGTGCCACTTTTTAGCTAGTTTGTATCATTGTTAGTCTTGTATAGCATCAGGGTACCTGCCATATATTCTTCTAATAAAGGTTTAACCCCTGGATCACCCCTCAGTTAACCCTTTCACTCCCTGTCACTGTGTCATTAGTATAGTGTATAGATCTCTTTTCTGATCACTGTATTAGTGTCAGGGGTGACATCAGTTAGGTGTTAGCATCAGTTAGTGGTAGTGTGAATCCCAGGCAGCGGCAGATTTGAACCCTTTGATTGCCAGTAGCACTAACACACAGGCACAAACCATACACCTCCCTTACTAGTAAATTATCTGAATGGATCAATATCTTTGATCTAATCAGATCTATAGCAGTGTCCCCAGTAGTATACTGTTCCCAAAAACATGGCGTTAGCAGAATCAGCCCAGACACTAGACATGTGCAATTTGTTTAGTTACGAATTAGTTTTTTAACAAATCAAATTCCTTTATTCCGAAATCTTCGAATTTCTGAAATGTTCAATTTCCAAAATTTTAAATTTCCAAATTTCTGAATTTCAAATTTTCAAATTTCTGAATTTCCAAATTTTCAAATTTCCAAATTTCCAAATATTCAATTTTCAGAATTTTCCATTTTTCTAATTTCTGAATGTCCAAATTTTCCAATTTTAAAATTTGTCATATTATTCCACTGACCCAATTCACCATACACCCGTGTTCTCTGCTGCCACGGCCAGCACTCGATACGAGCACATATTGTCGTTCATTTACTTCAACGACAATGAACTCTGTCATCCTCGGGGTGACCCTGAATATGATCGGCTCCACAAAATTAGGCCCCTCGTAAACCACTTTAACCCACAATTTGCAACCTTGTTTATTCCCAATCAAGATGTCTGCGTTGATGAGTCCCTGATTACATTTTCTGGCTGCCTTGTGTCCAGTTTCTCCCCAGCAAGAGTGTCAGGTATGGGGTCAAGATGTATAAGCTCTGTGACAGGGCAACAGGCTATACATATAGTTTCCTGGTTTACAAAGGAAAAGATAGGAGTGTCAAGCCCCCCAACTGCCCAGACTACATTGGGTGCAGTGGCAAGATTGTTTGGGACTTTGTGTCAACCTTGTTCGAAAAAAGGTACCATTTATACATGGACAATTTTTATACAAGCATGTCACTTTTAAGACACCTCTTTCAATTAGGAATTGGTGCATGTGGCACCTTGTGATCTAATCACTTGTAGATGTCCGACTTAGTCTGGGGGAGAGCACCTGCTTGAGGTCCAATGAATTGCTTGCTGTGAAATGGAAGGACAAATGGAACATTTTCGTTCTGTCTTCCATTCATGCAGACACGGCAGTCCAAATTACTACGGCGACTGGTGTTGTTGAGAAGCCCCTCTCAACAAATACAACCTTAAAATAAGAGGGGTGGACTTCAATGAGGCCATACTTAATTGTCTGTAAGACCAGATGCTGATACAAAAAAGTGTCTGTATACCTATTCCAGTTGGCTCTGTGCAACGCTTATGTGCTATACAAAGCATCTGGATGAACAGGTTCCTTCCTAAAATTCCAGGAAGAGATCATCACAGCCCTTCTGTATCCAGGAGGTGCTGTGCCACAATTTCCCAATCCAAAATATGGCAGCATGAGAGGCATTTTCCAGATGTCCTCCCTGGTACCCCTACCCAACGATCACCCCAAAGAAGATGTTGTGTCTGTGGAAAACGGAGACATAGGCATGACACCTGCTATTTTTGTCCCTCCTGTCCTGGCCAACCTGGTCTCTGCATCGGGGATGGTTTCCTTGCTACCACACACTGGTGAAGTATTAGCATAGGGTACAGCACGGCACAGTCCTAGGGCACACCTTCACACAGGGTCACACAGATGGCCAGATTCACACAGATGGCCATTGCATTTTGAGAGACCCTAACCTGAAACGTTTACAGTTACAAATAAAAGTGTAAAAAAAAGACAAATATTTTTAAAAAATATATATAAAATAAAAAAGCCCCAAATAGTTGTCGTTTTATTGTTCTTCTCTCTCTATTATTCTCTGTTTTACTGTATTTTATGCTATACTGTAATGTTTTATTGTTACTGTCTTCTATTGTGTTTGCTTTGCAGGGTTTGTCATTCTACTTTGTTGTTACTGTGATTTATGCTATAATGTAATGTTTTATTGTTACTGTGTTTGATTGTGTTTGCTTTGCAGGTCCTAGCGTTATACTTTACTGTTACTGTGTTTTAATGTTAACTATTATTTGCTTTGCAGGTACGTCATTCAGTTGCAGCATGAGTTTATTTATTTTGACAGCAACAGGCTTTTCTCTCATGATACGTACATCCGTGACTCCAGCGCTGTAGTAGGTGATTTCACCACCACAGTTAAAAAAAGGGGCAGGGGTGGACATTAGGGGCGGATTGCCCCTATGCTTCGGCATATATTTTTTTTGACACAGATTGCAATAAAAAAAAAATTATTTTATTGATACTGTGGGAGTTAAAGGTAAGGGCAGCAAGATCACAAATGACACCACATACCAATTTAAACATATAAAAAGAGAGGAGGAACAAAACATGGGACTTGTAAGGTGCCAAAGAAAAAAATTGATGATGATAATAAATGAATAAATAATTACAATTGATAAAATTCAATACATTTTATTATAACAATAAAAATTGATAAAAAAATTCCTTGTTATATCACTTGTTCAATTCATAAACTAATACAGACACTAGAGCTCAACATGTTTTGTTCCAAAAGAGCTTCTTCAGGATACTCAAGAGTGCTGCATGAATATAAATGGTATATTAAATGAATATTAAATGCTATAAATGACAAAGAAACATAGGAATAATTACATAACATTTTGGACAGACTCTTTACATCTATCACAATATTGGTATACATAAGTATGCATCACCCTGTGAAAAAAGTGAACAATAATAATAGTGTCCATAAATTCAAGCTCAAGTCCATGAGTAATTAAATAATTGAAACATCCAAGTGATTAGACTCTAAAAGTGAACAGATAATCTTGAAATGACTTGAAGCAATCTTCCACCACACCATATGTGTTCAGTGTCACCGCTCCCTTAAGAAATGCACTCACCAATAGAACATGCCCTGCACTCTCATACTTGGCAGTATCGCTTAATATCCCCCAAGGGTATCAAATTCCAAAGGTGTTCTTTAAACAATTCGCACTCCACATATAAAGATAAAAAGTGCTTCCAATGGGGAAGTAAAGTAAAACCATTTATTTAAAACAGCACACAAAAACTTCAATTATTACACTTATATCCTTTTTATGACTCCACTTTTCTCCACTTCAAAAGCACTGCACACTCAATGGTCGGTATTCCGAACATTAAATTAATTATATGATAGGGTCAATTAATTTATTTTATCCCTTTACACTTCAAAGAAAAGGGTAGCCTATTAATGATGTGATGGATGGATAGCAAGGATGAAAAATTCCTGAATATCCCTTATGAGGTAAAAATTGGCACTATTCTGCTTGCACCCCCAGCTTCAGGTCACTATGCCCTTGCCAATCGATTACTCTACCAAGTTGAACTGCTTGGTAATATCTCCTGACATCTGGCAACGTCAAGCCACCATATTGTTTTGGTAGGGCTAATAAGGTGCGTGAAAGACGTGGTTTCTTATGCGCCCAGACAAACCTTGTAAACAATGCCTGCACCTGCTTAAAATAAGAAAGCGGTATCTGTATCGGTAGGACCTGAAATAAGTATAAAAATGTTGGCAAAATTCACATCTTTATTAAGTTACACCTACCGATCCAAGAATGTATTAGTATGCCACTTATCTAATAGCAGTCTGAAGTCTGTAAGTAATGGTGGAAAATTAAGCTCATATGTACGGTTTAAATCTGCTGGCATTTTTGTGCCTAAATAATTCAGGGCAATTGTAGTCCACTTAAGTTGAAGCCTCATCGGATTTGTGTAAGAGTTCGTAATGGCAGTGCAACCCCCATCGCCTCTGATTTAGAAAAATTAATTTTCAAGTTTGATAAGGCACCAAATAAATCAAATTGTTTAAGGAGATTTGGTAGAGATACTGCTGGATTCGTTAAAGAAAATAATAGGTCATCCGCATAAGCCGAGACCTTATATTGTGTATTACCCACTGTCACTCCATGTGTATCCTGATTTAGCCTGATCGTAGAGAGAAAAGGCTCCAAGGAAAGGACATATAAAAGAGAGACAGTGGGCATCCCTGCCTGTTACCATTCCTCATTATAAAAGACTCTGAGAGCACCTCATTCACCTTAACCTGTGCGGTCGGACTTAAATAAATCTCGGTTATCCGGCTCATCATCACCTCCCCAAATCCAATATGTCTGAGTACAGAGAGCATAAATGGCCAACTTACTCGGTCAAATGCTTTCTCAGCATCTGTATTTCAAAAGACACTTGGAGTTTTTGTGGATTTGGTCACGTGAAGTAGGTTCAGCACTTTAGAAGAGCTGTCCCTCACTTCACGTGTCAGGATGTATCCAACCTGATCTAAGTGGATTCGTTTTTGTAAATGGTTTGACTGCCAGGTAGCCAAGATTTTAGTATAGAGCTTTAGGTCTACGTTCAAAAGTGAGATAGGCCTATAGCTACCGCACAAGGTAGGGTCCTTACCTTCTTTATATATCACAGCAATGTGGGCTTCCAGAGTATCCCTAGCAAATGAAGATCCAGAGTTGATCGAACTAAAATAAATTAATCAAGCGAGGGCCTAATATTTCAAATAGCATTTTATAGTATTGTACAGTAAACCTGTCTGGGCCCGGGGCCTTCCCTGCCATAGACCCTAACGCTGTTGAAGTTCCAACAATGTTATGGGGTTCTATACGTATCTCATGGGCTAAGGACATCATTTGAGATGTTTTAATATATTCATCTATAGCAGATTGAGGTGATATAGGTAATTCTAGATCATATAGGTGTGAATAGTATTCTTTAAATTCCTGGGAGACATGCGTTGGTAAAATTACTTTTTTGACAACTTGGGGGACATATGTTGACAATTTATGTTCTCTCACTTTTCTTGCCAATACTTTCCCACATTTATCACCCGATTCGTAATTCACCTTACGGCAAAACTGTAACGCTGCTTTCGCCTTGTAGTGAAGCAAGTTGGTAATTTGCTTCCTCAGTACCGCCAAATCTGTTTCCATAGTCTTATTAGGAGCATGTTTATGACTAGATTCCACAATTGCTCATTTATCAAGTAATTCAGTCGTTCTCGTTTCTCGTTTAATATGAGCCCCATGCTTAATAAAAACACCACTAAGAATTGACTTATGTACTTCCCATAAAATTCCTGGGTCACAGTTTGGTAGGACATTTGTCTGAAAGTACAATGTCAGTTCTTTAGTCATGTCCTCTAAGACTTCTAGTATCTGTAAAAGACTTTCATTAAAGTCGCCAGTGTCTAGATGTCCGAGCTCCTGCCAGATCACAAGTCAGGAATACAGGGGCATGGTCTGACCATGTAATATTTCCTATGGATGTAGCCCAGACTGCATGTAAACAAGTATAAGGAATCAAAAAATAATCTATCCTGGTATAGATTTTATGTGGGGGTGAATAAAACGAGTAATCTCATTCCCCAGAATGTTGCAATCTCCATACGTCAGTCAGTTGAGCTTTATGAAATCATTTTGCAGTACGTTTCAGTTGGCTAGGAGGGATAGATGATACCCCCGTGGAGGAAACCCTGGCCATTCTATGGAGGATGCAGCTCCTCCACCCTCTCCCCCCCACAGAGGATACAGTGGAGCCCCTTGAACAACCCACGCTGGCTGCTATACTGAAGGCTGTTCATGTGTGCACGGCATTGGTTAATGATATGAAGGAGCAGCTTGGGGGCATGAGGGAAGAAGTCTCACTTCTCAGACAAGATTTGAAAAAACTTAGAGAGAGGGCGACTGTGGTGTAGAGCAGAGGGAGTGACATAGAGCACAAGCTACCCCCTCTTGCTTGTGAGGCCAGGGCAGCGCACCGCAGGGCACAAGACACATACAACAGAGCAGAGGACACGGAAAATTGCTTACGCAGGAACAATGTCCACATTGTAGGTCTACCCGAGAAGTTGGAGGGTAAAGACCCCACTTTATTCGTGGAAAACTGGCTTGTTGATCTCTTCGGCCGTGACTCATTCTCCCCATTTTTCACAGTGGAGAGGGCCCACAGAGTGCCTGGTAGACCTCCCCCACAAGGTGCCCCCCCAGGTCCATGCTGGCCAAGATTCTACACTACAGAGACAGAGAGGCGATACTAAGATGCGCAAGGGAGCGTGAGAACGTCAAATTCAATGGTGTCAGGGTTTAATTTTATCCGTCATTTTTAGCTGAAGTTCAGAAAGCCAGCGCAAAATTCGGTGAGGTGAAGAAAGGCCTGAGGGCTTTACAACTACCTTACGCCATGCTTTACCCAGCTAAGCTACACGTGACATCGGAGGGGCATGCACAGTTTTTTTTAGTCAGCCAAAGATGCGGTAGCCTGGTTGGATCACAATGAGCAGGCCCTTCGCCACCACAGGGCGCATGCTGATGGAGATTGATAACATTACAGATTTAGGAGACCCGCACGATGGGCATAGCTTTTAGACTGCTTTTGACCATGTTTCACAGCACTTAGCAAAGGCCCTCTTTTGTTTTGCCTAACTTACCTTGTTGGCCCTACCTCATCTTTAATAGTTCTCTTCTATTTCCCTACTGCTGGGGAAAGCTGTGATATTATTGAAACGCTAGGACAGTGATGGCGAACCTTGGCACCCCAGATGTTTTGGAACTACATTTCCCATGATGCTCAACTACACTGCAGAGTGCATGAGCATCATGGGAAATGTAGTTCCAAAACATCTGGGGTGCCAAGGTTCGCCATCACTGCGCTAGGAAATTATCTGTGAATTTCAATTCTACGACCACCCTTTTATTTTCCTCTGGAAATTTTTTTTTTCTTTATTGGAAAATGCAGGATCCAAAAGTTGGCCATCTGTTAGGCCGTAATGCAATGAAAAGTTTTGCCCCGTTGGCAGAGTTGACCTGGAAACCTGAACCTGTCCAGACCTTACAGCCTCATTACATTGAAGGTGATTTTAGCGGGTCATGGAACCTCCAAACTAAAAATGACAGTTTTGCTATGCCTTATTACAGCATACAGTCTAGATCATCATGCAGTTCGAGTAACTTTACCAGTTTGACTAAAGGAAGTCCCGAGGACATGGAAGTTTGCTTGTTTTTTACCTTCCCCACCCCTAAAGGCTACTCACAACTGGGGGGACATGGGGGCCTCATCTGGCTTAGACTCTTCCCCCCCATGATGGCGAATTAATTACAGCAGTAATCTAATGGAACATTAGGGGCCTGAACTCCCCTCTTAAGTGCACAATGATATTTACTTATTTAAAAAAGTTTTTCCCCACTGTTTTATGTTTACAGGAGACCCACCTTACCGGTGCCACCCAGGGATGCTTGAAGTTTCCGTGGATTGGCTGGGCTTACCACTCCATTCACACCTCCTTTTCCCAGGGGGTGAGTGTAGTGGTACACAGGTCCCTGGACTATCAGGAATATGCTTCCAAAATATATTCAGAAGGAAGATTTGTATTTTTACACTGTCGTATTGGTATTTTGAAATGTGTATTGGCATGTGTGTACATATGTGTGCTCCGGCTGCTCCTAGAATTTTTGGGGGGGCAGCCAGTCCTCCCGTTACTGATAGTGGGGAACTTTAACAGTTGGTTGAATGCGGGTCTGGATAAGCATCCGGCTCTAGGTGCACACAGTCCTCAGAGGCTAACTCCTCTGGCAAGGTTGTTACAAAAGGTGGGATGGGTAGACATATGGAGGCATCGTAATCCATCTAGCAAACAATTCTCCTGTTTCTCAAAAACTCATGGGTCTTTGTCCAGGATTGACTTGGTGGTGGGAAACTCAACCATGCTCCCCTCGGTCTTAGATATTTCCTATAAACCTAGATGTGTTTCGGACCACTCATATTTGGTGGTCAATTTAATTGTCACCCAAACATCCTCACTTCCTAGGGCCCCCTGGAAATTTAATGCCTTCTGGCTTCAGTTATTTAGAACATCAGTGGAGATAGAGGGGAGCTTCCGAGAGTTTTTTACTCAGCAACCTGACTCACTGTCGGTACTTAGTGAATGGGAGGCGTTCAAGACAATTCTGAGACAGGTACTTAGTAAGGAGGTTATGAAAGTTAAGAGACGGTCGGAGGCTCTCAGGGAGGCGCTTGAGGTGCAGGTTCATTCCCTGGAAGCAAGATACATTCGGGACCCTACAGAGTCCGCAAAGGGGCTTGGCAGTCGGCTCAATCAGCATATGACCACTTGTTAACCTCCTCAGCGGAAATAAAGAGATTTTTCTCGAGGACAGCTTTTTTTGAGGAAGGGGAGGTTACTGGACATCTTTTGGCCAGAATAGCTAACTCTGAGCAGAAATCTCCAGTTATAGGAACTATACGGATGAAAGAGGGACAACTGGTTCATTCCTCTGATAGGGTGATACAGACGCCAGCAGACTACTATGAGGAATTATACCGCCCAACCTTGCAGTATGGTTCTGAGGAGCTGGCTGCTTACTTAGACAAAATACCATTCCCACAACTCTCAGGTACCCAAAGTAAGGCATTGGACGCCCCACTCACCCTTGAGGAACTGCAGACTGTGGTGGCGGGGTTCCCCAACTGTAAGGCCCTGGAGGGGGACGGGATTCCTATTGAGGTCTACAAGTAATTTTCGGAGATATTACTCCATAGGCTGCTTGGAGTGTTCAATGCTGCCAGGGAGGAGGAGATTTTACCCCCCTCTATGTCTGAAGCAAATATTGTTTTAATTTTGAAACCTGATAAGGACCCAGTAGACCCGGCCTCATACAGGCCGATATCACTGTTACAATCCGACATTAATATATTGGTCAAAGTGTTAGCTCTAAGGTCAAACAAAGTAATTACCTCAGTTATACATGCAGACCAGGCAGGCTTTATGCCGAATAAATCCACGGCAATAAATCTCAGGAGACTATTCCTCAATATGCAATCACTGGCTGATAATGTGGGTAGGAGGGCTCTCTTGTCCCTGGATGCTATGAAAGCATTCGATAGTGTGGAGTGGCCGTACCTTTGGGAGATACTGAGGTGATTTGGCTTTGGAGTCGGTTATATCTCTTGGGTGCGGCTGCTTTATCACCACCCAACAGCGGCTATTAGGGAGGCCGGCAGGCTATCCTTGTCATTTCAACTTGGTCAGGGGACTCGGCAGGGGTGCCCATTGTCCCCCTTTGTTTGCCCTGGCAATAGAACCACTGGCCATTAGGATCAGGGAGCACAGAGGCATCACAAGTTTCTGCTATGGGGATAGGCAGGAAAAGGTGATGCTTTATGCAGATGATACAATGATTCTACTGGGTGACATGGCACAGTCTCTTAGCAACACGATGGATACAGTGATCCGTTTTGGGGAGTTCTCAGGCCTTAAGATAAATTGGTCCAAATCAGCACTTATGCCACTAGATGAACCACAAATACAGCAGGGGGGAAGAGTGGGAGAGCTCCCTATCGCCCTCTCTTTTAAATATCTGGGGATAAAGGTGACCCCTTGGACAGAGACTATAATGTTTTAAACATCGCACCGCTGCTGACCAGGTTCCGCTCACGGACTAAGACTTGGAACACGTTATGTATGTTGGCTGCGGGCAAGGTGAATCTTATTAAAATGATTCTTATGCCCCACCTGCTATACATGCTCCACAACTCCCCAGTAGTGATTCCATTAAAGACCTTCAGGATAGTAAATTCAATATTCCGAGAGCTAATATGGAAAGGCCGACCCCCTAGGATTAAATTAGAACATCTCCAACACCCAAAGGTGGAAGGTGGCCTAGCGTTGCCAAACCTCTGGCTATACTATATGGCCTCTCAATTGCAGCATTTGATAGGCACCATGGTCCCAGAAGGAGACCTCACTAATAGAATCCCCAGCGCATCTGAGGTCATTATGCTGCGCACAGTGGGTGGGAGATCTATTCCAACTATCCTTGAGGCACTGGCCTTCAGTAAACCCCCCCCAAAAAATGTCCCCACATATAATTTAATACAGAAAATAGGGAACAAAACCAAATATCTGCAGGGAGCAACAGGTATTAGTGACTATAGCCCTATATGGGCTAATGAGTCTTATCCTGAATTAGCTAAGCTACAGCATAAAGAGAGATGGCAGAGGAGGGGTGTGTTTTATCTGATGCAGATAATCAGCAATGGTAAACTACTACTTACACAACTGTACACAATACTGAGAATTTACTATACACCCCACAGGTTACACTCTATGGGACTTACACCGACACCCATGTGTACTAGATGTGAAAGGGACCATGGAGACTTAATACACATCATGTGGCAATGTCCCAAAATCCATGTTTATTGGACAGGGGTGACTGGCACCCTGAGCACAGTATTTCGGGTGTCAGTCCCTTGGGACCCTAGGTGCTGCATTTTGAACTTGCTGGATGAACTGGAGTGGGAATCCCATACCAGAGAGGCCCTGTCTAGGACGCTCTTTGTGGCCCGCAAGTTGATAATGCTCCACTGGAAATCAGACTCACCTCCAACGGTCGGGGAGTGGACCACCACATTAGGCAATACGCTGAGAATTGAAAAAAAAAATTATATCAGCATAGAGGTTGTCCTGATAAATTTGAAAAATTGTGGGGGCCATGGCTGGACACTCCAGGTCTTGCCCCGGATGATCTAGTCATGGACTGACTGCTTGGTTCTGGGGTGAGATAAATACAACACTACAACTATATTTCTGCTTGTATGGATATGGTATAATGTATTGGTTTGTGTACGGATTGAATAACAATATAAGGTTGTGGATGGGGTGGGTTGGGGGGATCCAAATGCTTTTCAGTAAGTTATGTCCTTGGGCCACTTGGCACTGTATTACATTGTTTTGTATTTTTATTTTTGAATATGGATATTTGTACTGTATGCGTGAACTACTGAATAACGTTCTTTCTGAATATGAAAAAAACAATCCTAGAGGCTAATTAGAGCTAGAGGCTACAATCCCCCCCTGCAGCCTTCCATGGTTTTCTTGGGCTCTCTGGTCCAACTGGGGAACCCGAGAATGCAGCTGGTGATTTTGCCAGCTGAACATAGAGCTGATCAGAGACCAGAACAGCTCCAATCATCTCTATAGCCCAAGAAACCAGAAGCTGCGAGCATTTCATGATTTTGGTTTTGCCAGATATAAACAGCGCCATTGGGAAATTGGGAAAGCATCTTCTCACACCGATCTTGGTGTGGTCAGATTCTTTAAGGGCTGAGGAGAGATCTAAGGTCTAATAGACCCCAATTTTTTTCAAAAAAAGAGTATGTCATTACCTATTCAACAGACGAAAAACAAGCTCTGGACTGCCGCACTCTTCAGAAAACCACTTTCTTTTATTGGAAAATCACATCACAGCTCAACAAACACAGCGAAAAAGGAAAAATTGCTAAAAATGTGCAATTTTGTGAAAAGAAAAAATCTGTGGGGCCTCTGCTTTAATAAAATATATAATCTTTGAGGGTTGAAAGTAATTTTCTAGCAAAAAAATGATTTTTTCATGTAAACAAAAAGTATCAGAAAGGGCTTTGTCTTCAAGCGGTTAGAAGAGTGGGTGATGTGTGGCATAAGCTTCTATGTTCTTATATGTTGGATGTTAAAAGCCAGGACAGTTCAAAACATTTTTGCCCACACATAGCATTGGTCTATGTGAAATTACACCCCAAAATACATTCTGATGATTCTCCTGAGTACAGAGATACCACATGTGTGAGACTTTTTGGGAGCCTAGTCGAATACAGGACACCGAAACCCAATCACTGCCTTCAGGCTTTCTAAGGGCGTAAAATCATGATTTTACTCCTCACTACCTATCACAGTGTCAGAGGCCCTGAAATATCAGGATAGCACAACCCCCTCCCCCCCCAAATGACCACATTTTGGAAAGTGGACACACCAAGCTATTTGCTGAGAGGCATGTTGAGTCCATGGAATATTTTATATTTTGCCACAAGTTTCGGGAAAATTCCAATTTGTTTTTTACACAAAGTTGTCATTGTATATTGCTCAAAAATGCCATGGATATATGTGGAATTACACCCCAAAATACATTCTGCTGCTTCTCCTGAGTATGGAGATACCACATGTGTGAGACTTTTTGGCAGTCTAGCCGATTGTGAAAATTATAGTCTACAAGCTATGGTGCCAAAGACCAAATAATTTACACTGATTTGGGTTATTTTTACCAAAGATATGTAGCAGTATAAATGTTGGTCTAAATTTAAGAAGAAAAATTACAAATTTGCTAATTTATTTTAACAGAAACTAAAAAAAGTTATTTTTTTTTTATTTATAGCACAAAAAATTAAAAACCCAGAGGTGATCAAATACCACCAAAAAAATGCTCTATTTGTGTGAAAAAAAGGATAACATTCCATAAGGGTACAGTGTTGCAAGTGGTTAAAAAAAATAAAGCTGCTACATATACAGTATCTCACAAAAGTGAGTACATCCCACAAACTTTTGTAAATATTTTATTATATCTTTTCTTGTGACAACACTGAAGAAATTACACTTTGCTACAATGCAAAGTAGTGGGCGTTCAGCTTGTATAAAAGTGTAAATTTGCTGTCCCCTCAATAACTCAACACACAGCCATTAATGTTTAAACCACCATGTCTAAATGTTGCCAACAAAAGTGAGTAGACCTCTAAGTGAAAATGTCCATATTGGGTCCAAAGTGTCAATATTTTGTGTGGGCACCATTATTTTCCAGCACTGCCTTAACCCTCTTGGGCATGGAGTTCCTCCTTCATGACAACATCACGGAGCTGGTGGATGTTAGAGGCCTTGCGCTCCTCCACCTTCCATTTTAGGATGCCCCTCAGATGCTCAACAGGGTTTAGGTCTGGAGACATGCTTGGTCAGTCCATCCTTTACCCTCAGCTTTTTTAGCAAGGCAGTGGTCGTCTTGGAGGTGTGTTTGGGGTCGTTATGTTGGAATACTGTCCTGCGGCCCAGGGAATAGATCATGCTCTGCTTCAGTATGTCACAGTACATGTTGGCATTCATGGTTCCCTCAATGAACTGTAGCTCCCCAGTGCCGGCAGCACTCATGCAGCCCCAGACCAAGACACTCCCACCAACATGCTTGACTGTAGACAAGACACACTTGTCTTTGTACTCGTCACCTGGTTGCCGCCATAGCTGCTTGCCACCGTCTGGACCAAATAATTTTATCTTGGTCTCATCAGACCACAGAGCATGGTTCCAGTAATCCATGTCCTTAGTCGGCTCATCTTCAAACTGTGGGCTTTCTTGTGCATCTTTAGAAGAGGCTTCCTTCTGAGATGACAGCCATGCAGACCAATTTGATGCCATGTACAGCGTATGGTCTGAGCACTGACAGACTGAACCCCCACCCCTTAAACCTCTGCAGAAATGCTGGCAGCACTCATACATCTGTTTCCCACAGACAACCTCTAGATATGACGCTGAGAACGTGCACTCAACTTCTTTGAACCATGTCGAGGCCTGCTCTGAGTGGAACCTTTCCTGTTAAACCACTGTATGGTCTTGGCTGCAGATCAGTTTCAGGGTCTTGGCAATCTTCTTATAGCCTAGGCCAGTGATGGCGAACCTTGGCACCCCAGATGTTTTAGAACTACATTTCCCATGATTCTTATACACTCTGCAGTGTATTTGAGCATCATGGGAAATGTAGTTCCAAAACATCTGGGGTGCCAAGGTTTGCCATCACTGGCCTAGGCCATCTTTATGTAGAGAAACATTTATTTTTTCAGATCCTCAGAGGAGTTCTTTGCCATGAGGTGCCATGGTGAACTTCCAGTAACCACTATGAGAAAGAGAGCGATAACATGAAATTTAACACCTGCTCCCCATTCACACCTGAAACCTTGTAACACTAACGAGTAACACGACACCGGGGAGGGAAAATGGCTAATTGGGCCCAATTTGGACATTTTCACTTAAGGGTTCACTCACTTTTGTTGCCAGCAGTTTAGACATTAATGGCTGTGTGTTGAGTTATTTTGAGGAGACAGCAAATTTACATTGTTATACAAGCTGTACACTCACTACTCTACTTTACGTCATTGCAAAGTATTGTCACATAAAAAATATTTACAAAAATGTGAGGGGTGTACTCACTTTTGTGAGATACTGTAGAATTTAAAGGGTGCACTATCTATATTTTGTATACTTTGAGTAAGTAAAATAGGAGAAATAAAGGTTTTATAAATGTAATCATTCTAGTTGTTATTCCAATGTTATGTTGCTCAGATCTTTATAATATGTAAAACACTCAGTGCTTTCATGACTATGGAACACTGGGGACATTGGCAAACATAATCGTCTGTTATTTAACTTGGAGGGATGAAGTTTTTACATTAACACCATTCTGTCATTCCCTGCAACAATATATAATGACCCTACTCAGAAGAACACTAGGAAGGGCTGAGCCCAGTTTCTACTCCAGGGAAGATAAAGTAGACACAACGTGTGTAAAACAGATGAAAATCCCTGCTTGTAATTCAACATTCACCCCCAAATCAGTATATGAAGGGAATACAAGATATGTGGACTGAACATTTGGAGATGTGAGAAGAAAAACATGGCACTCACTGAGCTGATAGAGGACTAATGTTAGCACAGCCAAGCTGTCAGGGCTATAAAGTTAATGTTTCATTGTAAAGATTTTAGTATTTACCATTTATTTATAAAATCGGAAGCACTGCAAGCTATGAAATGGTTGCAGCTCCAGTGCCAGCTAATTTTATATCAGCTTGAAGTGTGAATAAGTACCTGAAGAACAGCATCTCAATTCATTTATATTACACAGTTTCATATGCGCTTCCATATCTAGAATAACTTTGTTTGACGTGAACATGTATTTGTGTTATATAAATTTGGGCATTCTCATATTCTTAAAGTGATTGTTGTTTATAAAAAAAATAAAAATAAAATAAGGGTTTACAACAAACATGTTATACTTACCCGCTCCTCTTCTCAGGTCCCCCGCCGTTGCTCCTGGCACCTCCTCCCTGCCGAGTGCCGCCCATAGCAGAGTGCTTACTTTGAGGGAATTCATGTAGGATTGTTTTCAATCTGGCTCTGTTTGTCCAAAACGTGGCTCAGTCCCACCCCCTGCTCCCCCCTCACTGGCTGTGACCGACAGCAGAGGGAGCCAATGATTCGGGAGGGACAGAGAAGCTGCTCTCATGCACGTCGCTGGATTGAGATCAGACACAGATACGTTTAAAGGGGGATGGGGGAGCTCCACTAAGAAGGTATTTTTTTTTTACTATAATGCAGAAAATCCATTAAGTTAATAAATCTGCATTAACCACTTAAGCCCCAGACCATTTTGCTGGCCAAAGACCAGAGCACTTTTTGCGATTCGGAACTGACAATTGCGTGGACGTGCGACGTGGCTCCCAAACAAAATTTATGTCCCCTTTCCCCCACAAATAGAGATTTATTTTGGTGGTATTTGATCACCTCTGCGGTTTCTGTTTTTTGCGCTATAAACAAAAAAAGAGCGACAATTTTTTAAAAAAAATGCATTATTTTTTACTTTTTGCTATAATAAATATCAGCAAAAAATGTATAAAAAAAACATTTGTTTCCTCAGTTTAGTCTGATATGTATTGTTCAACATATTGTTGGTAAAAAAAAAATCGCAATAAGCGTGTATTGATTGGTTTGCAAACATTATAGCGTCTACAAAATTGGGGATAGCTTTATGGCATCTTTATAATTTTTTTTTTTTACTAGTAATGGCAGCGATCAGCTATTTTTATTGTGACTGCGACATTATGTCAGACACATCACACAATTTTGACACATTTTTGGGACCATTGGCATTAATACAGCGATCAATGCTATAAAATTGCACTGATTACTGTAAAAATTTCACTGGCAATGAACCACTAGGGCTGGGGGAGGGGAGCAATTCTAACTGTGGGGGGGATGGGCTAGCAGTGACACGACACTGATCGCTGCTCCCGATGACAGGGAGCATACGATCAGTGCCCTGTCACTAGACAGAACGGGGAGATGCTGTGTTTACATCAGCATCTCCCCATTCTTCAGCTCCGTGACACGATCGCGGGCACTCAGCGGACATCACGGGGCGCGGTCACAGAGCACGCATGCGCCGCCCGCGGGAAATTCAAAGTAACATACAGGTACGTTACTTTGCCCAGCCGTGCCATTCTGCCGATGTATAAGTACAGGAGGCTGTCAGCAAGCATTTAAAATTTTAAGAAAAACCTTCAGCCTCTAGAATCATTTTAATAAGCAGTAAATTAATTATAGACCATGGCCTAGACATTGGTCCACTTTAAAATGGTTCTAAAGATTTTTTTTTTAGCTTCATGCAATTTCTGCAAGATAAAAAACCTTCTGCTTCCCCCAAGCCCCACCTTATACTTACCTGAGCCCGATCTCGATCCAGCAATGTGCTCTTCCTCTCCTCTTAGGTTCAGAGACAGCTATCAATTATAGCCAATGAGAAGGGAGTGAGGGGTAGAGAGCGAGTCTGCACAGGCACCCCTATAGCAAGCCGCTTGCTCTTGTGGGCACTCAGTGGGGGGAGTAGCCAAGAGTACTGGCTGGGGGAACCGAGAAGAGGAGGAGAGTAACTTTAAGCCTATAACATGGTTTGTCCATTTAGATCACAAAGATTTCCCAGCATACTTACCAGCTAACCAGCAAAAAAAATCCAAATTGTGCCTGTCTAACAAATCACATTTAAAACAGCAGATTTTTTTTGCACACATTTGCAAATAAACGCGTAAGCCGCAGTGCCTACTTCAGAGTCTCCCAAATTAGAGCACTTATAGCAGTGGATAGATTAAGGGCAGGATTGCCTGCCTCAGTCTCTTTACATACTGTGTATGTGGAATCAGTAGTGGCTTGTCCATTGGGGCTCCTGGAGCAACACTCTACCACCAGCTTTGTTGAAAAAAAAATAAAAATAAAAAATAACCTATAATTATTTCATTTTTTTTCTCTAGCTGTGCTGCTGTTGCTTGCTACTTGCTAGGTAGATTAGAAAAAAAAGTCTAATCTGCCTAGCAACAGGACGTCTGTCCAAAAGATCATTAACCACTTTCAGACCATTTTGCTGGCTTAAGACCAGACCACTTTTTGCGATTCGGCACTGCGATGCTTTAACTGACAATTGCAACGTGGCTCCCAAACAAAATTGACGTCCTTTTTTTCCCACAAATAGAGCTTTCTTTTGGTGGTACTTGATCACCCCTGCGGTTTTTATTTTGTGCGCTATAAACAAAAATAGAGCGTCAATTTTGAAAAAAACGCATTATTTTTAACTTTTTGTTATAATAAATATCCCCAAAAAATATATAAAAAAACAGTTTTTCCCTCAGTTTAGGCCGACAAGTATTCTTCTACATATTTTTGGTAAAAAAAAAAAATATTGATTGGTTTGCACAAAAGTTATAGCGTTTACAAAATAGGGGATAGTTTTATGGCATTTTTATTAATATTTTTTTTATATACTAGTAATGGCGGTGATCAGTGATTTTTATTGTGACTGTGACATTATGGCGGACACATCGGACATTTTTTGACACATTTTTGGGACCATTGTAATTTATACAGCAATCAGTGCTATACAAATGCACTGATTCCTGTGTAAATGACACTGGCAGTGAATGGGGTTAACCAGGGGGTGGCAGTGTAGGGGTTAAGTGTTCCTAGGGGCGTGTTACTAACTGTGGGGGGCGTGGCTGTGTGTTAGTGAACACTGATCTCTGCTCCAATCACATGGAGCAGAGATCAGCGTCACTTGTTGCTAGGCAGAACGTGGAGATGCTGTTTACAACAGCATCTCCCCGTTCAGCCTCCCCGTGGGACGATCGTGGGTATCTCCGTGGCCCGGACTCACGGGGTACCGGCCTACACGTGAGCGTGCCGGCAGCAGTGCACACGTGATGGCAGGGCGGCAAATAGAAATGGACGTACCTGTACGCCAATATGCCTGCCCGTGCCATTCTGCCGATGTACATCGGAGTGCACCAGTCGGGAACTGGTTAAACAGTTGTATTTAGAATATAAAAAAGGGAAGGAAATTAGTGGGCTTTGAATGAGGAATGTCAATAATACAGAATATTGCATAGATCATTTATATATAAATGTTTTATTAATCAAATGCTAATACAAATACATTAATAAATTCAATAATGAAATACATATTGTGGTCATAACATTGGTACACCATATGCAACAGAGCTGCTATAAAAACAAGGGGAGATACACATATACATTGATAATTACATAGTACTCGATAAACTCTGAATATATAGGAGGTGTATATATGGGCCAATAAATAGGTAATGAGATAGACTTGACTGAGCCCCCCAAGAAAACTCAACGTGTTTCGTGGCTTATGCCATTTATCAGGAAACTGTAAATACAAATAGGTATATAATGTTAGTTAATATGTTCTACCCCTAAGGGGAGAAAAAAACTTCATGGGGAGAAGGGAGTCTATACTTACAGGTTGGCTAAAACACTATTCTTGGCTAGCATCAATGAAGATGGAAACCCAAACTGAATGTCTAATCCGGTGCTGAGGCAAGGAACCCCGACCCACCCAAGAAAACATCCACATAGCATGCCCGATCTCCAAAACACATTCCACATGTGTGGAGATGATTTCAAACATGGTGTTGACAGCAACAACTGCAATCAAACATTTGTGATAACTGGCAATGAGTCTTTCACATTGCTGTGGAGAAATTTTGGCCCACTCTTATTTGCAGAATTGTTTTAATTCAGCCACATTGGAGGGTTTTCCAGCATGAACAGCCTATGTAAGGTCATGATACAACATCTCAATTGGATTTAAGTCCAGGCTTTGACTAGGCCACTCCAAAACCTAAATTTTGCTTTGTTGAACCATTTGGAGGTGGACCTGCTGTTGTGTTTTGGATCATTGTCCTGCTGCATAACCCAAGCGCACTGGAGCTGAGGTCACGAACTGATGGCCAGAGATTCTCCATTAGGATTTTCTGGTAGAGATCAGAATTCATGGTTCCATCAATTATGGTAAGTCGTCCAGGTCCTGAAGCTGCAAAGCAGCCCCAGACCATCATGCTACCACCACCATGTCTGACTGTTGGTACGATGTTCTTGTTATGAAATGCTGTATTCGTTTTATGCCAGATGTAACAGGACGCACACCTTCCAAAAAGTTACATTTTTGTCTCATCAGTCCACAGAATATTTGCCTAAAAGTCTTGGGGATAACCAAGATGTTTTTTGGTAAATGTGAGATGAGCCTTTGTGTTCTTTTTGGTCAGCAGTAGCTTTGGAACTTTCCCATGGGTGCCATTTTTGCCCAGTCTCTTTCTTATTGTTGAATCTTGAACATTGATCTTAACTGTGGCAAGTGAGGCCTGCAGTTCTTTAGTTGTTCTGAGTTCTTTTATGACCTCCTGGATGAGTCATCGTCATGCCCTTGGAGGATTTTTTTGTGATCTGTTAGCATGCTTCACTTTGTCAGACAGCTTCTATTTATGTGATTTCTTGATTCAACAGGTCTGACAGTAATCAGGTCTGGGTGTGGCATGTGAAATTTAACTCGGCTTTCCAAAAAATTGTGGTTAATCACAGTTCATTCATGATTCAGCATGGGAGGTGTAATTACTTTTTCACATAGGGCCAGGCAGGTTTGAACAGCTTTTTTCCCTTAATAAATTAAATAATAATCGAAAAACCGTATCTTGGATTTACTTGGGTTATCTTTGTGTAATATGAAAATTTATTTGATGATCTGAATAATTTAAGTGTGAGAAACATGCAAAAGAAAAAAAAAATCCAGAAGGGGGCAAATACTTTTTTACAGCACTGTATACCTCTATATATTCAGAGTTTATCGTAGACTTGTGCACAACGGAAAATTTTGTTTAGTTTCGGTTCGTTGTCATTCGTGAAATACATCATTTCGTTCTGTTATATTCCTTATGTTACCTTAATACGTTTTCGGATAATTCGTTATTCTTCGTAGTGCCGAATTCATTTGTTCGTATTCGTTGAAATTTGCTATTTATGTATGTATAGACATTCGTGATAATGATTTGTAGTTTGGAAAGTCGTTTGTTTATTGAATCTTTTAACACACAAAATGACAACATCTCTTCTCCTCGGCTCAAATACAACACAACACCCTTCTCACTCAGTTCTCAGGAATGCACTTTGCCAGTAATCCATCCTCCGGCACAAAATTAATTAGCTGATTGGACTATAAGATTTAATTTGAGCTGACCTTTTGTTTCATTAGATCTTTAAAGAATTACTGAATTCATTCAAATTCATTCGTTATATTTCTTTCGTATTCGTTGTTATTCGTTATTTTTTTATTCAGACATTTGGATGCATCCGAATGTCTGAAAGATGCAAATTTCGGCCGAATTTCGATTCGTTACGAAACGAATTGCACAAGCCTAGTTTATCGAGTACTATGTACCGTAACTATCAATATGTATGTGTATCTTCCCTTGTTTTTATAGCAGCTCTGTTGCATATGGTGTACCAATGTTATGACCACAATATGTATTTCATTATTGAATTTATCAATGTATTTACATTTGATTAATAAAACATTTATATACAAATGATCTATGCAATATTCTGTATTAGTGACATTCCTCATTCAAAGTCCCACTACTTTCCTTTCTTTTTTTATATACATAATAGGGATGGAGGCTCTGTCACTATGATGTTTGGCAGGTCATATCTCTTTTTCTTCAGTTGTATTTAGAAAACTGTAAAATTATTTCTCCACCATTATTGGCTGTTTGGCAGTATTCTGTTCAGTTAATAGGATCTGTTTAGGGTGGGCTGCAATACCAACCCTGGCCAGCCTAGTAGATGAGCTCATTTTGATCCCTCCCTGGGGGGTGTAGAAGATCTTCCTTGCCTGCAGTTACACAGAGTAGCCTGCTAGGTCAGCCATGCCCCCCCCCCCTCGCCAGTCGCACTCCGACTGAACTTGGTCTCTCCCTCTCCAGTCTCCACCCCCCCCGCCATTCGTCTTGTGTGCAGTAGAGT
Source organism: Lithobates pipiens (assembly GCF_037356315.1). Classification (NCBI taxonomy): domain Eukaryota; kingdom Metazoa; phylum Chordata; class Amphibia; order Anura; family Ranidae; genus Lithobates; species Lithobates pipiens. Next base: position 149,898,305 of record NW_027507758.1, on the reverse strand, counting down.
CAAACAAATTTAGACGGGATAGCTTTTGCGAAAACCAATCAATATACACTACCTATTGGACATCATCTAGGGTCCAATTTGAAATTGAATCATTCATTGCTTATTTTGTTTATTGATCAGAGCACGGTATTCACCATTCATTTACTGTTGCATTTGTGTTTTGTCATTTGTGTGCATATTAAAAGTTTTCTATGTCACAATATTTTTACTAATATTTGTTCATTTGTACTGTATCTTTTTTCAAACTACAAGTGCTGCACTATTATTATTTTTTATCTGTTTTGTCAAGTGAGTGCCAGCTGCTTCCCATTATCTCAGAGTGCAGTTTTCTATTTTCCATTAAAATATACATAGGTTGAAAAAAAGGATTCCGATTCAAGTATGTAAATGAATAACCCTAAAACTACAGTTGCTTTGGAGGAAGGCACGCCCCCCCCCCCCCCAAAAAAAAAACACAGCATGGTTCAATTTTCTCCAGCAGAGGAAAGAAATCCTCCCTGTTCCCCATCCAAAGGAAATATATTCCCTGGCTCAACAATATATTTTGTCATTACCTATAAATCTTAATATCCAGTAATTCTCTGCACATATAAGGATTTATCCAGCTCCTTTTTAAAACAGTCAACTGAGGTGGCCAGAACTACAGTAGTTCCTGAGTCTATTCCATTTTTACAGATCTTACTGTGAAGTAGCCTTTCCATATGAGGAGCTTACCGTAATTCTAATTTCCTCCTGTAATGACCTGAAAGCAAAATATGGACCCCCTATGTATTTATATTTATCGTAACCCCCCCCCCCCCCAATCAACATTTCTCAAGAGAGAATATAATAATTTCATCTATAGTGCCTTGAATAAAACTATTCGTACCCCTCTACATTCTCCGCATTTTGTCATGTTACAACCAAAATTTATTTTATTAGGATTTTATGTGATAGACCAACACAAAGTGGCACATAATTGTGAAGTAGAAGGAGAATGATAAATGGTTTTCAAAACTGTTTACAAATAAATATGTGAAAAGTATGACATGAATTTGTATTCAGCCACCCCAAGTTAATACTTTGTAGAACCACCTTTCACTGCAATTACAGCTGCAAGTCTTTTTGGGGATGTCTCTACCAGCTTTGCACATCTAGAGAGTGACATTTTTGCCCATTCTTCTTTGCAAAATACCTCACGGTGGGGATGGTGTGTTCAGGGTGATGGGCAGTGTTAGTTTTCTCCCACACATAGCTTTTTGCTTTTAGGCCAAAAAGTTAAATTTTGGTCTCATCTGAGTAGCGCACCTTCTTCCACGTTTGCTGTGTCCCCCACATGGCTTGTCACAAACTGCAAACTGAACTTCTTATGGCTTTCTTCTTGCCACTCTTCCATAAAGGCCAATTTGTGGAGTGCATGACTAATAGTTATTCTGTGGACAGATTTTCCCACCTGAGCTGTGGATCTCTGCAGCTCCTCCAGAGTTACCATGGGCCTCTTTGCTGCTTCTCTGATTAATGCTCTCCTTGCCCAGCCTGTCAGTTTAGGTGGACAGCCGTGTCTTGGTAGGTTTGTAGTTGTGCCATACTCTTTCCATTTTTGAATGGTGGATTGAACAGTGCTTCATGAGATGTTCAAAGCTTGGGATATGTTTTTATAACCTAACTGTGCTTTAAACTTCTCCACAACTTTACCCCTGACCTGTCTGGTTTGTTCCCTGGCCTTCATGATGCTGTCTGTTCACAACAGTTCTCTAATAAACCTCTGAGGGGTTCACAGAACAGTTGTATTTATACTGAGATTAAATTACACTCAGGTGGACCCTATTTACTAATTAGGTGTCTTCTGAAGGCAATTGGCTCCACTGGATTTTAGGTAGGGGTATCAGAGTAGAGGAGGCTGAAAACAAATGCACACCACATTTTACAGATATTTATTTGTAAAGAAAAAATGTTTCCACTTTAGTATTTTCCTTCCACTTCACAATTATGTGCCACTTCAGGTTGATAAAGGAACCAATGAGATGTTCCGAAACGCATCCCTCTTTGATGAGTGCTTCCTGTTTTGCTTCCTGTTTGTGGTCCACGCTGGTTGCTGGTTATTGTCTCCTGCCGCTGACGTCACTTCCAGGATCCTCGTGTTTTGAGACTGTGATTGCGGGCTGGCCTGTCAGTTTTCTTGGAGCTCCCTGCTGTTTTTCCCGTTGGCATCCCCTGGACCTCCCTGATACTGGACACACACAGCCTAAAGAACTGGTATATACCAGTGACCACTGCATTCATCCCGGACCACCTACATGGATATTAATATCTTGTAAGTGTTTTTAACCCTTTTTGGGGAAATTAAACAGCTTTTAATTCTACACTTAGAGGCGCCTTTTCTTTGTTTTTCTGTTTCCTATTCAGAGATTGCTTCTCTCCATAAGTGCAGCCCTAAGTGTGGAAGATATCCTACTATAGACTTTCTGGTTCATAAAGACATCTGTTTTTGCTCGGTCCTGAAGTTCAGAGCGCCCTTACAAACTGTAATCAGATTTAAGTCGCCTCTTAATACCATGCAGCATGTTATACTTCTTTTGTGGGATTTATTGAAGTCATTGTAATTATGCTATAAAAAAAAATTCTGTTTGGTTTCTCTATCCTGTAGTATCTTTCAATTATTGGTCACGTCCTATTCCCCTGAGGAAGCCAATGGTTTGGCAAAACATGTAGGGAAGACCTGGCCCGACAGCATACCGAGGCCCATACTATTCTGGCCCTGCATTGAGTTTTGATGTGCTTCCCAAATTTTAAATGAAAGCCTTTATTTATATGTATAATGTTCTTTTGATATGTTGTAATAAACTATATATTTTCCTAAACCGTTATCTACTTGAGTAATCGGCACTGCAATAATCCCCATTTCCTCAAACTCCCACTTTTACAGGTAAGCCTTAACCACCTTCAGACCGGACCATTTTGCTGGTAAATGACCAGAGGTCTTTTTACAATTTGGCACTGCGCTGCTTTAACTGGTAATTGCGCGGTCATGCAATGTTGTACCCAAACAAAATTTGCGTCCTTTTCTTCCCACAAATAGAGCTTTCTTTTGATGGTATTTGATTGCCTCTGCGATTTTTATTTTTTGCGATATAAACGTAAAAAGACTGCAAATTTTGAAAAAAAATGATATTTTCTACTTTTTGTTATTAGAAAAATCCAATAAACTCAATTTTAGTCATACATTTAGGCCAAAATGTATTCAGCCACATGTCTTTGGTAAAAAAAAAAGTCAATAATTGTATATTTATTGGTTTGCGCAAAAGTTGTCACATCTACAAACTAAGGTACGTTTTCTGGAATTTACGCAGCTTTTAGTTTACGACTGCCTATCTCATTTCTTGAGGTGCAAATGACCCCATTTTGGAAAGTAGACACCCTAAGGAAATTGATAAGTGGCATGTTGAGCCCATTGAATATTTTATTTTTTTGCCTGAATAATGACAAAAACTAAATTTTTTTTTTTTTACACAAAGTTGTCACTAAATGATATATTGCTCACACATGCTATGGGCATATGTGAAATGACACCCCAAAATAAATTCTGCTGCTTCTCCTGAGTACGGGGATACCACATATGTGGGACTTTTTGGGAGCCTAGCCGCGTACGGGGCCCCGAAAACCAAGCACCGCCTTCAGGCTTTCTAAGGGCGTAAATTTTTGATTTCACTTCTCACTACCTATTTCAGTTTTGAAGGCCATAAAATGCCAAGATGGCACAAAACCCCCACAAATGACCCCATTTTAGAAAGTAGACACCCCAAGCTATTTGCTGAGCGGCATTTTGAGTCCATGCAATATTTTATATTTTGCCACAAGTTGCGGGAAAATTACAAACTTTAATTTTTTTTTTTTTTTTTTTCACAAAGTTGTCACTAAATGATATATTGCTCACACATGCTATGGGCATATGTGAAATGACACCCCAAAATAAATTCTGCTGCTTCTCCTGAGTACGGGGATACCACATATGTGGGACTTTTTGGGAGCCTAGCCGCGTACGGGGCCCCGAAACCCAAGAACCGCCTTCAGGTTTTCTAAGGGCGTAAATATTTGACTTCACTCCTCACTACCTATTACAGTTTTGAAGGCCATAAAATGCCAAGATGGCACAAAACCCCCACAAATGACCCCATTTTAGAAAGTAGACACCCCAAGCTATTTGCTGAGAGGCATGTTGAGTCCATGGAATATTTTATATTTTGCCACAAGTTGCGGGAAAATTACAAACTTTTTTTTTTTTTTTTTTTAACAAAGTTGTCACTAAATGATATATTGCTCACGCATGCCATGGGCATATGTGAAATGACACCCCAAAATAAATTCTGCTGCTTCTCCTGAATACAGGGGTTACCACATATGTGGGACTTTTTGGGAGCCTAGCCGCGTACGGGGCCCCGAAAACCAAGCACCGCCTTCAGGCTTTCTAAGGGCGTTACAGTTTTGAAGGCCATAAAATGCCAAGATGGCACAAACCCCCCCCAAATGACCCCATTTTGGAAAGTAGACACCCCTAAATTTAGGGGTACACTAGTGAGACTAGGTAATAAATGGCGGGTGCCCTGAAACTATAAAAAAAATAACTAACCAACAAGCGTCACCTGTAACAGTTATATGGTGATCACTGGTGAAAGGGTTAACTAGGGGGCAATCAGGGGGCTTTATGCGGTAGTATATGGGGGTCCCTGGCGCTATAAAAAGCTGCGGCGAACCTAAATACCTACCTGCCTAACTAGCGTCACCTGTGACACTAATACAGTGATCAGAAAAACGATCGCTTATTAGGCTGGGTTCACACTGGAGCGATGCGGGAACGCCACGAATCCGCGGCGGGTTCCCGCATCACATGCTTCCCGGCGGCAGTTCACACTGCCCTATGCGAACTGCTGGGAGTGTCAGTGAAATGTTAATGACACCCCCAGATCAGTTCGCATATCGCAGTGCGATCTGCAAACTCGGATCGCATGGTGTGAACACCCATGCGATCCGATTCTGCTGCGGACCAAAAAAAGGGTCCCGTGCGAGTTTGCGGCGGGTGCGACACGAATTCAGCCATACTATCTGTATGGCTGAACTCGAATCGCACAGAGATCGGATGTGATTTGCACTGCAGTGCGGTGCGAATCACATCCGTTCTCATAAACCGCTGCAATGTGAACCCAGCCTTAGTGACACTGGCGACGGGGGGTGATCACGGGGTTAAACCTTTATTGGGGGGGTTAGGGGGGTACATTAGAACTAAAGGGGGCTAACCCTAACTGCCCTAACAGTTATTACAGTCACAAATGACACCCGCCGGGTGATCAGGGGGTTAAACCTTTATTAGGTAATAAATGGCGGGTGCCCTGAAACTATAAAAAAATAACTAACCAACCAGCGTCACCTGTAACAGTTATATGGTGATCACTGGTGAAAGGGTAAACTAGGGGGCAATCAGGGGGCTTTATGCGGTAGTATATGGGGGTCCTTGGCGCTATAAAAAGCTGCGGCGAACCTAAATACCTACCTGCCTAACTAGCGTCACCTGTGACACTAATACAGCGATCAGAAAAACGAATTCAGCCATACTATCTGTATGGCTGAACTCGAATCGCACAGAGATCGGATGTGATTTGCACTGCAGTGCGGTGCGAATCACATTCGTTCTCATAAACCGCTGCAATGTGAACCCAGCCTTAGTGACACTGGCGACGGGGGGTGATCACGGGGTTAAACCTTTATTGGGGGGGTTAGGGGGGCACATTAGAACTAAAGGGGGCTAACCCTAACTGCCCTAACAGTTATTACAGTCACAAATGACACCAATGCAAAAAAAAAAAAAAAAAAAAAGCAATTGGTGTCACTGTGACTGGGGGGGCAGGGGTAATTGGGGGGTGATCGGGGGGTAAAGGGGGGGTGTGAGTGTGCCTGGCATGTTCTACTGTATGTGTGGTGTGTTGGTGCAACTCACCGAACCTCTCTCCTCGGTGCCGGAACGAAAAATACCGACACGGAGGAGAGAATACATCACTTCCTCTCCTGTGTTTACATTACAGGAAAGGAAATGATGTCACGGGACATTTTCATTCGTCGGGAGCGATCGCGAGGGGGTGGCCATGAATGAATGGCCGTCCCCTCGTCCGGGATCGCTCCCGAACGAATACCGACCGCCGCAGGCACCGGGCGGGGGCCCGATCGGGCCCCCGACCGGCGGGCAGGCAAGGACGTACATGTAAGCCCTTATGCCTGCCCGTGCCATTCTGTCGACGTACATCGTCGTGCGGCGGTCGGGAAGTGGTTAATATAGGATTACCTGTAGGTAAAAGTGGTTGTAAAGGGTGTACAAGTACTTTAAAAAGCAAATATGCAGTACATTTCTGCAATACCCATTGATCAAGAAGGAAATCCAGCAAGTTTCTAACATCCTGAGCACTATGCTTCTGCTGCACTGAAAACCCAGGCAGCGTTACTGTGTTATCACAATAAAAGCAGAAGCTCACTGGATTTATGGCAGTTCAATTGGTATTTCTCTGTACTTGTATTGCAGGGATTTACTGTATGTTTTTGCCCAGATACACAGCTTAAAACTACATTTCCTCATTCTAAGGGATGAAACACTGCTTCTCTCATCATGATGTCAGCTTTCTTATTCAGAACCACTGAGGACCAGGTTGTATAAAGCAGAGTTTATTTGTTCAAATTGGTAGAAATATTCGATCCTGGCACCAAATTCCTATACAGCATCAAAGCAGCAGCAGCTCAAAAGGCATTTAAAGTGATTGTAAAGTCTTGTTTTTTTTTTTCTTTAACCACTTACGGACTGCTCCACGCAGATATACTACATACAGGTACTCGATGTTCGAGCACAGGGTCTGGGGCACATGCGCACGCCACCAGCGACCCCCTCCCACTGTGATTGGACACAGCGGGAGCCAATCAGCAGGTCCAGTGCCATGATGGCCACCCGTGATCGTTCACAGATAAGGCAGACCGCCTCCAAGTAGAAACATGGATCTCTGTATTTCTCCAATTACAGCATTCCCTCAAGTTAGAAAGCATTCCCTAGGAGCGCACTCAACCCTTTGATAGCCCCTCACGTTAACCCCTTCTCTGCCAGTGTCATTAGTACAGTTACAGTGCATATTATTTAGCACTGATCACTGTATTGGTGTCAGTTAGGTGTCCGATTTGTCTGCTGCAATATCGCAGTCCCACTAAATATCGCTTAACGCCACCATTACTAATAAAAATTCCATTTAAAAAATCCCTTAGTTTGTAGATGCTACTTTTACGCAAACCAATCAATATAAGCTTAAGATTCTTTTTTTTTTTTACCCAAAAAAGTAGCAGAATACATATTGGCCTAAACCAGGGATATGCAATTAGCAGGCCTCCAGCTGTTGCAAAACTACAAGTCCCATCATGTCTCTGCCTCTTGGTGTCATGCTTGTGGCTGTCAGAGTCTTGCTATGCCTCATGGGACGTGTAGTTCTGTAACAGCTGGAGGTTCGCTAATTGCATATCCCTGGCCTAAACTGATGAAGAAAATTAGATTTTAAATTTTTTTATTGGATATGTTTTATAGCATAATGTAAAAAATATTGTTTTTTTTTCAAAATTGTCAGTCTTTTTTTGTTTATAGTACAAAAAAAAACCAAAAACGCAGAGGTGATCAAATACCACTTAAAGAAAGCTTTATTTGTGGGAAAAAAGGACATCAATTATATTTGCGTACAGCATCGCACAACCGTGAGTTAAAATAATGCAGTGCCGTATCGCAAAAAATGGCCTGGTCATGAAGGGGATAAACCTTCCAGGGCTGAAGTGGTTAAAAATAACAAACATGTTATACTTACCTGCTCTGTACAATGGTTTTGCCCAGAGCAGCCCAGATCCTCATCTGCTTATGTCCCTCGTCGGCTCACTTGGCCCCTCCTTCCTGTCAAGTGCCCCCCACAGCAAGCAGCTTGCTATGGGGGCACCCGAGCAGAGCCACAGCTCTGTGTGTCCATTCAGACATGGAGCCACAGTTCCGCCCACCCCCCCTTTCCTGATTGGTTAACTGAATTTTATTGACAGCAGAGGGAGCCAATGGCATGGCTGCTGTGTCTCAGCAAATCAGGAGGGAGAGTACCGGATGGCCCGAGGCACTCGTGCACATCGTAGTTTAGAGATGGGGCTCATGTAAGTATTAGGGGGGCTGCTGCACATTGAAGTTTTTTTCTTTAAGTATAACTAAAGGCAAAACCTTTTAGAAGTTTTGGATAGAATGCAGAGGGATTAGAAAGCTTGTCATATTTTATTGCTGTCTGTGCCCCGTTAAGGAGATTCACCCTCTCTATTTGTCCTGAAAGTAAAAGAAAATCCCATATTTTGGGTTGTCCCTAGAAAAGTAATAGAGGGGACACTAGTTCTGATGAGCTGGGGATCCCCAAGAAATGCCCTTAACTTGCAGGGATTTCCTCTCACTTCTTCCTTGGCAATGGGACAGGAAGTAAAAGGGAAATCCAAGCAATGAGACACAAATGGCAAGAGAAAAAAAAAATCAGATGGGGTTATAACCCTCCAGAATGCATTAAGATGAAAAGCCTTCTGCCTTTGCAACCACTTTAAAGTGGTTTGGTACCTAAAAATGAAAGTTCATGTTATTAAAATCAACAGATAGCATACTTACCTAAACGAACCCTGAAAAAAAAAAATATCATTTCCTTACCTTTTATTTCTGATGTTTCAGCTGACTTCCTGGTTGTCCTCCCGTGGGAGTAGGTGTGGCTATCGTCCTCGCAATGGTCCCTGGGAAATTTCCCAAGAATCCATGGGGGACAATGAAAGTTTTTCTTTCCTTGTCACTGCTCTCACTGAGCATGTGCAAGATGGAGCGGAGCATGCTGGGAGCCAGACGTCATCATATACCAGGAAGTAAATGCCTGTGGGCTTCAGACGCCCACAGTTAAAATGGAAAATGCCAGGGCAGGTTTTTATAAGTCATCCTGAGGAAAAGATTTGTGGCGCCGGGGGTCAAACAAACGCCGGACGTGGATGCCAATCGAAGGTAGCACTCACCCACCAGTGAGACAGGTAAGAAAAAAATAAAAAAAGAGTGGAATCCCGCTTTAAAGCTTAAAGCAGGGGTCTCAAACTGGTGGCCCTCCAGCTGTTGCCAAACTACAAGTCCCATCATGCCTCTGCCTGTGGGAGTCATGCTTGTAATGGTCAGCCTTGCAATGCCTCATGGGACTTGTAGTTTTGCAACAGCTGGAGGGCCGCAAGTTTGAGACCCCTGGCTTACAGCATTAGTTACCCCAACATTTCATATTCCTGATATGTGGCTGCTGTACCATGTACTTGTATGAGAACGTATCCTGTTCTCTTTGTATTGCTTAATTTGTGGGTAATCCCTGGTGTTCCTGCTAGTCCTTACTTTCCTATTAAAAACTGACCACACTAAAAAGGAGAGAACAGCATGGTCAGTTCTCCAGCTATGCTAGGAACTCAGTGTGCTCTCCTCCAATGATCGGACTTGTCCTGACACGCCCCTGCTGCACAGCCATTCACTGGGAAGCTAAGTTTGCTGCTGCTCCCCCCCCCCCCCCCCCTTCGGCTCTTATGCAGCTGAGAAAAGAGGGAATGTGATCACTTATAAAAATGTATTAATAATGTTTTTTTTATATCTATACAAAAATGTTTTGCCTTTTATTTCTATTTTAAACTGAATTGGTTGTTTTACAAGGTGATTTACAATCACTCGAACTATGGCTAACAGCTAAATACACAGGTGTAATATACATGAGAGCCATCTTACTTTCCAAAGGATTTTTTTCTGTCCACCCAGTCCTGAGATGTACACAAATCTGCAATACAGCACTGTTTTGTAGGGCAGAAAACCCAAATTCTCTGCTGTAGTTCACTAACATTTAACCACTTTCAGACCGGACAAATTTGCTGGTCAAAGACCAGACCACTTTTTGCGATTCGGCACTGCGTCGCTTTAACTGACAATTGCGCGGTCGTGCGACGTGGCTCCCAAACAAAATTGACGTCCTTTTTTTCCCACAAATAGAGCTTTCTTTTGGTGGTATTTGATCACCCCTGCGGTTTTTATTTTTTGCGCTATAAACAAAAATAGAGTGACAATTTTGAAAAAAACGCATTATTTTTTACTTTTTGTTATAATAAATATCCCCCAAAAATATATAAAAAAACTTTTTTTTCCCTCAATTTAGGCCGATACGTATTCTTCTACATATTTTTGGTAAACAAAATCGCAATAAGCGATTATTGATTGGTTTGCGCAAAAGTTATAGCGTTTACAAAATAGGGATAGTTTTATAGCATTTTTATTAATAATTTTTTATTATTTTTTTTTTACTAGTAATGGCGGCGATCTGCGATTTTTATTGTGACTGCGACATTGTCGGGGACCCATCAGACATTTTTGACACATTTATGGGACCATTGTCATTTATACAGTAATCACTGCTATATAAATGCAGTGATTCCTGTGTAAATGACACTGGCAGTGAAAGGGTTAACCAGTGGGTGGCAGTGTAGGGGTTAAGTGTTCCTAAGGGTGTGTTAATAACTGTGGGGGGGTTGGGCTTTCATTTAGTGTACACTGATCTCTGCTCCAATCACATGGAGCAGAGATCAGCGTCACTTGTTGCTAGGCAGAATGGAAAAATTTTGTTTACACAGCATTTCCTCCATTCGGCCGCTCCGTGAGACGATCGCGGGGATGCCCGCGGCGATCGAGTCCGCGGGTCCCGCGACCGGACTCACGGGGGTCCCGACCAGCGCGGGAGCGCGCTGCCGCCGGCGCGCTCCCGATGGCAGGGCGGCATCGAATATTGGACGTACCTGTACGCCAATATGCCTGCCCGTGCCATTCTGTCGACGTATATCGTCGTGCGCTGGTCGGGAAGTGGTTAAATGTCTTGCCCCTCCTCCAGCCTCTGATTAGACCATGAAAAGATTAGAAGCAGACAAATGAGGTCATCTTTCCATCACTCTACTCTCTCGTTCTATCAGTACAGTCCTTGTTAGTACATGAGCATTGATTGACTCCTTGTGCTGCCTCTCCTAGTCTGAGTTCTATTTTATATTTTTGAAATGCTTGCAATGCACATTATTGCTCGTGATGATAGCTGACTGAACATTGGCATTCAGGCGGTTTTTCAAACAGTCATTATTTTAGATGCAGTGTTCTTTTGAGACCTAAAATCTTAGGTAATCAATATACTACCATAGATGGGTGTGATAAATATTCGCTATATATGCCTGCTATGTTGTCGGGATCACAACTCCTGACTCCGATCTCTCTCCCTAAATAGGTTTGGCACGATTTGTGCCTAGCACGTGATATTTCATGGAGTGTCTTGCTACTGCGGACACCATCTTTTTTTTTTTTTTTTGAGACACCTCTCCCAGGTGTCTTCTCTGTCCAGCCTTCTTCTACTCCTCATCCTTTTTTTAATTCCTTCCCCTCACTCACTTCCCCTTTTCTGTTTCTCTCTCCTCCGTCTCCCCCCTCTTTTTCATGCACTTTCAATTTTACTTTTCTTCTTTTTGCTCCACCATGGCCCATATGGTATTATCTCACCCTCGACTAGAACTGTGCTCATACAATGTAAATGGACTCAATATAGCCTCTAAGTGTGAAGAAATCCTATATCAAATGCACAAAAGCCAAGTTAATGTACTCCTCCTTCAGGAGACGCACTTTCAATATGCCTTCACTCCTTGTTCCAACAGATATTTCAACAGATGGTTCCATAGTACTAATCCATCCCAGAAAACGAACGGTGTATCTATTGCTTTTCACAAAGCTCTCCCCCTTTAACTGCTTGATCATCTCTCTGACCCTCAGGGAAGGCATGTCTTTGTGAAATTTGCGCTGTGAGGAGTTAAATTTACTGTAGCTAACATTTACCTACCAAATAACCAAATCCCATCAGCTTTGCAGTATTTGAAGATTCTGTCTGAGTTAATGGAGGGTAAGCTCATCCTGGGTGGGGATTTCAATACCCCTCTGGAGCCAATATTGGACTCCTCCACCTCAAGGTTATGTATTTCATTCCCCAAACTGAGGGCCCTGAAATGCGCACTATAAAGCCGCATACACACGGTCGGAGAATCCGTCGGAATGCGACTTATCGGACCTTGTCGTCAGATAATCCGACTGTGTGGTATGCATCGGACTGATTCCGTCCGACCCAATTTTCCAACATGTTGGAAACATTTCCTGACCAACTGGGCCGGTCGGACGTAATCCGATCATGTGTAGAGAATTTTGATCGGACCAAGTGCCACGCATGCTCAGATCAAATTCCTACATCAAAGCTATTGGCTACTAGCCTGAATCTAGTCCCATCGTAACCAAATTACGTCATCACGTTCTGAAAGATCGTATTTTTCTACAACTTAGTCCGACCATGTGTATGCAACAGTTTCGGACACAATCCGTCAGACTAAATCTGACGGACAAAATCCGACGGATTTGGTTGGCAGAATCTCCGACCGTGTGTACAGGGGCTTAGACTTGCACCTTGTAGACGTTTGGAGGGTACTGTACCCCAAGTCTTGTGACTACATGCTCTTTTCTCAGGTACATCAGACCTATAGTCACATTGAATATCTTTGAGCTCTTTAGTTCTCCATGTTATGACTCGACATGTTACTCTAATTAATGTTTTCTGACACACATAACAAGCATGATACAATACTACATTTTTGTAACCTCCTTATGCATATGTTCTATTGTCATTACTTACTACTGTTAATGATTTTATCTATGTGGACTGCATTTAAATTTTTGTTCCCTTCAATAAAATAAGATTGAACAAAAAAAAAAAAAAGAAACGGGGTGAAGCGTTTTCAGTCGGAGGACCTAAAAGTCACAGGTTGAGTAGGGGCTGAGTTGGGTCAGAAGGATCCATGTCATCTCCGAGCCAGCATTTCAGTCCAGAGGGTAGTGGCTGACACCAGAGAATGCCTGAAAATAGATGGCTACATCCCCATGGAGTGCAAAGCAGACAAAGGCACTGCCAGAACGGTCTGAGTAGTAACACAGTAAATGTCACATTACTTATCATGCAACTGACAAAAAAATAATTGGATCATATCTCTACTTTATACTCAGTGCTAGTTTTCAGGCCAAGGCCAGGATGACAATAATCAGTGGACTAAAGTCATTTAGCACATTCCAACAACAGAAAATCTGCAAGCCAAATATGTCAGCTTCTGGAATGTTTATTAAACAGAAAAGTCAGATAAATATTTACAGTCATCACTGAAAAGCTTTGATGCGCGATTATTTCGCTTTTATTGTCAATAGTCTGGTCTATACCATTTGGAGACCTTCTATTGTGGGAACATGTGGATTTTTTCGTTAATGCAGCAAGCAGTTGTCCTGCACCAAAGTTGGAGATGGTGCCGACTCCCAGGTGGAAGTTCTTTTGTTTGTGTAAAGTCATTCAGCCCTTGAAAGCTTATATTATAGTACAATTTTCCAAATTTTTGATGCCACGTTTCTTTGCCAAAAAACACAAGTTGAAACTATTTTATGCAGAACATTTGGCATTTTGCAAAATTACTAGGGGAATTAAGGCATTTTAGATATTATCCCTTAGAATATGATTTATAAGAAAGAAACTGGCTGAATAATTTTCCCTTTGTATAAGTCGTTTAAATGGAAAATGAACTTCATTTTGCTACATATCCTCATCTGCTTGGAGGTCTAGAAACCATTTTAAAGAAGTATGTGGTATAGTTTGTTCCATTAGCTATATCTTGGTACAAATTTGTGTGTGTTTATAAAACCAATGGCAGGGCTTAAACTTTTCAGCACAAAAAGGGTTGATCTTTGGTGCAGAAGATCCTAGAACAGAATAGGCGAGAATGATAACAAAAGGTGACGTTTACGCCACAAAGATATTTTTTATTTTCACCAACCTGTGTAAGAAAGATGCAAATACTTACCCATTTTCAGGCTGCTCCAATCTGGACACGTGATCAACCCTGTGTCAGTCAGTGCAGCTACAAGGGAGAGGAGAGAGCGGTCCAACAATGGCTGCTAAAGCCTAGAGTGGTGACATCACCCATAGGCTTACTACGGCCCAGCCATTGTTGGTGCTCCCTCCTCTTCCCTGAAGCCCCACTGGCTGACACAAGGGACCCAGATTATGTGACCAGACTGGAGTGGCCTTAAAATAGATATGTATATACATCTTTCTTACACAGGTTAGGTAGTATAGGTATTGACGAGGGGGACAATTAGGGTTGGTCAAGAATACCACTTTTAAGCGGAGCTCCACCCAAAAGTGAAAGTTCTGCTTGTCTGCCTCCTCCCCTCTCTGCTGCTACATTAGGTACCTTTCAGGAGGGAGAGAGGAGCGGGTACCTGGTTTTGACAGGTTCGGCTCCCCTCCTCCATTCCCCACCCCCAGGCCATTCACAAAGCGCAGCACGCTTCATTCATGCACAGTAGGGAATTGACTGTGAAGCCGCAAGGCTTCACTGACAGTTTCCTTTACCCAAGATAGAGGCAGCAACACCTGAGAGCCAATTGAAAAATCAGCTTGGGTGAAGACACCGTTGGATTCATGGACAGGCAAGTGTCCTAATTTTAAAAGTCAGCAGCTACAGTATTTGTATTTTAATTTTTTTCTGATGGAGCCTGGAGCTCCACTTTAACTGTAAGTTGAAATATGTTTATGCCACTAATCTCCCAGTGGTTCGTGCTTTTGGATGCCTATCTGGAAAAAAAAAAGTAAATTTATAGCTGATTTTTTTTCCTTACTATATAAAATGAGGTTTATACCAAATTCCGTTTATTCTGATCATAGGCTATTTCATACACAAGATGCAATATTGTGTTTTAGCAGATTGTCCAAGATCAGCCTTGACCAATTGTCAAAGCAAAAACCTTAAGCCTAGTACACACGGACCAATTGCCGGGCGACAGTGGGCAGGTCAATAAAAACCAGCTGACATTCAGCCCATATGTATGGCAGCCGTTTAGACTGGCTACTAAAGCCTAGAGTTGTGATGTCACCCATAGGCTTACTATGGCCCATCCATTGTTGGTGCTCCCTCCTCTTCCATGAAGCCACACTGGCTGACACAAGGAGCTGGACCACTTACCAGAACGGAGCGGCCTGAAAATAGAGAAGTATATACATCTTTCTTACACAGCTTAGTTAGTATAAGTATTGGGAGCGGAGAGGAGGCAATTAGGGTTTGTCTGGAATTCCACTTTGAATAAAAGTTGAATTAACCTCCTAGGGCCAAAAGTTTAATTGTGACCTTCAGTGTACATGCAGCTGTAGTTCACCATAAAAAGTGCAAATTGTTGTAAATGGTTAAATTGTTATTTTTTACTGTAAACATACACATAATTTTGACAGTATGGTGACTCCTAAGATAATTATAGAAACCCGTTTGCTAAATTGGATCTATCATCAATGATAAAAACGTTTGGCTAGTCTCAAAGAAAACTTTTTTAGTATAACGCCAAAGCTTTTTGTTTATTGTGACTTGTACCTTCAGTTTAAACCAACTAAATATATTCCAGGTGAATGATGTGCAAAGTCTTAATGTTTGTTTTCTTTAAATGTCAGCCACAACCTGAGTAGAAAAGCCCAACTATTTACAGAGTATTATGTCAGGAGGTTGTGAAATTAATCTTTAAATGTGTGGGATACAATCTCCACACATTCTTAACCACTTCACCCCTGGAAGGATTTACCCCCTTCCTGACCAGGCCATTTTTTGTGATATGGACCTGCGCCGCTTTAACTGACAATTGTGCGCTCATGCGATGCTGTAGCCAAATAAAATTGACGTCCTTTTTTTCCCACAAATAGAGCTTTTGTTTTGGTGGTATTTGATCACTTCTTATTTTTTGCACTATAAACAAAAACATTGTGACAATTTAAAAAAAAAAAAAAAACACAATATTTTTAACTTTTTGGTATAATAAATATCACCAAATTTAAACATTTTTTTTACCCAGTTAGGGCCGGTTCACACTGCGGGCGATGCGAGGCGACACCGACTTGCCTCGCCATGACCTGCCGCGACCTCAGCGGCAACTTTCAAATGACTTCTGTATAGAAGTCAATGCAAGTCGCCCCGAGGTCGCCCGAAAGTAGTACAGGAACCTTTTTTCTGACTCAGAACGGTTCCATTGTACAGAACGGGGGCGACTTGTCAGATCGCGGCGAGGCAAGTCGTGTCGCCTCGCATCGCCCGCAGTGTGAACCGGCCCTTAGGCTGATATGTATTCTAAATATTTTGGGTAAAAAAATAAATAAAAATTTGCAATAAGCGTATACTGATTGGTTTGCGCAAAAGTTATAGCATCTACAAACTAGGGGATAGATTTATGGCATTTTTATTATTTTTTTTTACTAGTAATGGCAGCGATCTGCGATTTTTAGTGGTACTGCAACACTGCGCCCTACAGATCGGACAATTTTGGGACCGCTAACATTTATACAGCAATCAGAGCTAAAAATAGGCACCGATAACTGTATAAATGTCTCTGGTAAGGAAGGGGTTAACGCTAGGGGACGATCAAGGGGTTAAATGTGTTTGCTCATCGTATTCTAACTGTGGGGGGATAAGACTGTCTGGGGGAGGAGACCAATCAGTGTTCCTATATACTAGGAACACACGATTTGTCTCCTCTGCCCTGCCAGAACATGGATTTGTGTGTTTACAAGCACAGATCCTCGTTCTGGCTCTGTCAGGAGCGATCATGGGTGCCCAGTGGACATCGCGGCCACCGGTCATGTGCATTGGCTCCTCAGTACTGCAGTGGGTGCCTCTTAAAACAACTGCAGTACAGCTACGGCAATTTCCGCAGAGCAGCCAATCTGCGGGACAGCGGGCGATCGGCAAGGGGTTAAATATAATTTACAGTCCTGAGGTGTGTTCATAAGATCTATTCAGTTTACTTCATGACTTATATAGGGTTCCAGCTATTGTCTCTTTGCATTTTCCTCTTTTGGGTGGGTAGTTCCTGCATTGATTTGCTTGCCCTCGTGTACAGAGTTTTTTTTTTTTTTTTAGCTTGCTAAATATTGCACATTTATTATTTTATTTATTTTATATACCGGTAGTGTCGTTCTGCTAAGAGTGGGATACTGCATGCTCTCTGGATGCAGTTTTGGTGGCCAGTCACATGTGCCACCCGACATATTAGATCCCCCCTGGTCCATCTGGATTGAAGCGGATCAATCTGCGACCATGGGACAACTGGCACAGTGCACCTTCTTCCTGCTTCCATCTATGCCTGTGCTGTAATTCTGTTTTTACTGCAGTCCCCTCCAGAGGGCAGTGTGGCTGCTTGCATGTTGGTGGCGGGATGGTGCTGGACGTCATCCCACCCCTGGATGGGGCAGTGCCGCGCCTCATCCTGTTGAGGGATCCTCCCTGAGCGCCGTCTTCCGCCACATGTGCTCGTGGCGCCAATGCCCAACATTTCTCCCACTGGAGGATGGCCTCCTTCTTGGGGGACATTACAGTATTTATAGTTCCCAACATCAAGAGATCAGTCTTTGCTCAAACGTGTTGGCTAACTGACAACATACATGGCATACTGTTCCATATTCCCCTATTTTAGTTTTTTTAAGACACATCACAGGAAGCAGCCCCATGGCTAACAGAGGACAAAATTAGAAATAGACTTGGGAAACCTAACATTAATAAGTCACGGGGACCAGATGGCTTGCACCCAAGGGTATTTAGAGGACTCAGTCAAGTAATTGCCAGACCATTGTTCCTAATTTTTACTGACAGTCTACTAACAGTAATGGTACCAGCTGATCAGAGAAAAGCCAATGTAGCACCGATATTCGAAAAAGGGCCAATATACATCCCAGAGAATTACAGACCAGTTAGCCTAACATTAATAGTATGCAGGCTCTTGGAGGGGATAAGGGACTATATACAAGATTTTAGTAATGAAAACTCTATCATTAACAGTAATCAGCATGGATTTGTGAAGAATCATTCTTGCCAAACCAAGCTATTAACCTTCTATGAGGAGGTGAGCTGCCATCTAGATAAAGGAAGGCCCGTAGACGTGGTGTATCTGGACTTTGCAAAAGCATTTGACACAGTTCCCCATGAAAGTTTACTGTACAAAGTAAGGTCCGTTGGCATGGACCATAGGGTGAGTACATGGTTTGAAAACTGGCTACAAAGGCGAGTTCAGAGGGTGGTGATAAATGGAGAATACTCAGAATGGTAAGGGGTGGAAAGTGGGCTTCCCCAGGGTTCTGCATTGGGACCAATCCTGTTTAATTTGTTAATTAACAACCTGGAGGATGGGGTAAACAGCTCAATCACTGTACTAAGGATGACACTAAGCTAAGCAGGGCAATAACTTCTCTGCAGGATGTGGAAACCTTGCAAGAAGATCTGAACAAATTAATGGGGTGGGCAACTACATGGCAAATGACGTTTAATGTAGAAAATTTTAAAATAATGCATTTGGGTGGCAAAAATTTTAATGCAATCTACTCACTAGGGGGTGAAGTTCTGGGCTCCAGTCCTCAGGAAGGATGTACTGGAAATGGAGAGAGTACAAAGAAGGACAACAAAGCTATTAAAAGGTCTGGAGGATATTAGTTATGAAGAAAGGTTGCGAGCAGTGAACTTATTCTCTCTGGAGAAGAGACGCTTGAGAGGGGATATGATTTCAATTTACATATACCATACTGGTGACCCCACAATAGGGATAAAACTTTTTTGCGGAAGAGAGCTTAATAAGACACGTGGCCACTCACTAAAATTAGAAGAAAAGAGGTTTAACCTTAAATTGCGTAGTGTGTTCTTTACTGTAAGAGCGGCAAGGATGTGGAATTCCCTTACACAGGCGGTGGTTTCAGCGAGGGCCATCGATAGTTTCAAAAACTATTCGATAAGCACCTGAACGACTGCAACATACAGGGATATATAATGTAATACTGACATATAATCACACACATAGGTTGGACTTGATGGACTTGTGTCTTTTTTCAACCTCACCTACTATGGAATCTCTATGCACTATGTTTGATTCTGTTTAACTTATTCACCTCCCAAAGCTTCTGAGTAATTTTTGAGTAATTATGGATCCTTATTTTTGACTTGCAGAGTGTCCTCGATGGCATCATCTGCTTTTCAGGGGGGTCCTTGTGGACACATGGTGGGCAGTCCTGGGTGTCCCCTTGCCTGCCTTGGAGGGGTGTTATGCACCAGCCTTATCGCATAGCATTGAATTTGGTCCATGTTACCTTTTATGTGTATGTGGTTGATTTCTGTAGGTACTAACAGCCTATATTTTATACATGTTTCCTGTACATGTATATATACAAAGTATAATTTTCTATGCAATAATCTGTACTGATTGTTATATATCTATATTTTAGAAGTACAAATACCAACTATCTCCCCTGAGGAAGGATTACAGTTCCGAAACATGTTGGGATACATCAAAAGAACTCATCTGGGCTGACCATTTTCTCCATGATTGGCAGTCCTCTGGGTGTATTGGATGCTGTCAGGGTATTATAAGTATTATTCTAGAATGTATTTGTCAACAAGTGTTGTAATGTACTTGTAATGTCATTTTATTAGGACGTTGTGTCCTTTTTACAAGAAGTTTCTAAATAAAATTGACTTTTGACATTTAAATAAATTCTATGTGGTTCTGCCTTTAAAGTCCGTGAAGGGCCACTTAGCACTCTGTGCAGATCTTTGTCCATAATCATATAGAAAGTTGGCAGACTGATCTACACAACACTCAGCCCCTAAACCATTTATTTGAGTAAAAAAGCCTGCCTGTGCCAGCATGCTGCACAATGGAATCCTTACTCATTGTGGGGAAGCAATAATCTCTTTGCAGGCCAATGTTCTCCAATCAGCAGTTAAAGAGGAATTGCAGTCTGCGCACATAATTTGTAATAAAAAAACATCTTTGCCATTCTCAAGCTTCCCTCCAACCACTTTGCGTATTATTTTATATATACCTTGATTCTATCCTTGACAAATATGCTGCAGAAATCCCCCTCCACTAAGTCTGGCTGCATCCATTTTAACTGTAGGCCGCTGAAGCTGCTACCTGTTCACTTCATAGATTTACACAGAAACACAGAGGCAACCCCTTCAGCTCTCATTTGCCTCACCCCCCCTCCCTTCCTGGCAAACTTTCACGAGAGTCAGAGAGCTGTGCATGATGTCATAAGCCTAGGCTTTTTACCAGACAAGAAACAGGAAGTGGGCTGTATAAGGTATTTACTGGCAGAAAAAAAAAACGTTTTACTATCCAAAGTTAAAACAACAAGGGCAGAAGATTTAATAGATGGAAAGTTGAAAAAATTACTGAAGGTCTGCTTTAACACAACCTTTGCTGATGGCAGTGTTATAGGCTTGACAAAGAAAGGGGGCGTGTGGAACCTATGCATTGAACCCACTGCTTCCCCACAAAGATCAAGGATCCCACTTTGTAGCTGTTGGCAGGGGATAGACTCCCCCCTGATGCTATGGCTGCTTTATAAAGACAACAAACTGAACCCTCCATTTTTGTGCAGGCATCACCTGGACAGGAAGTGGAGGAAACCTCTCCACTGGTTTTTCAAAACAGAAATAAAGTCTGACAGAATGTTCAACTCCTTTCCACACAGATGTAAGGCAACGGTCCATGTGTGTGCAATCATACTTACATTGCAATGCTGGTCTATTGCAAAGATCCCCAGCTTTGCTTGCGATCATTTAGCTGGTAGGATAGATTGTGCAGTGGGTACTGGGTAAGGGTGGAGATAGCAGCAACAGTCTGTCTCTTCCACTTATGTCACACCTGCCAGACCAGGACCACAGTGAATGCAGCGAGCCACTATCAAACACCTGGCAATAGGGGCAACACTGGATATAGAGGTTGTCTGAGCACCTCTATATAATCCAAAGACATGCAGGTAGGCTAATTGGCTTCTGTCTGAAATTGGCCCTAGTATATGAATGGGGACCTTGGATTGTGGGCTCATTGAGGGTAGGGACCAATCTGAGTGTGCAATGTACAGGGATAGGGACAATTGTAGACACTCACTCAGGTTGAACTGGATGGACTGGTGTCTTTATTCAACCTAACTATGAAACTTAGAGTGCAATTGTAGTGACTGACAATACTCTAAACAATTCAATTATCATATTTCATATTATGTGGTGTTGTCACCCTGAAACAATGTTGAGTTAGGAGGATTGGGAACATGAAAATTATATATATATATATATATATATATATATATATATATATATATATATATATATTTTTTTTTTTTTTTACTGCAAAGGAGGCGAAAGTATTTAACTCATGATGAAGTGACTTAAATTTAGCTTTTACGTACATTTTAAGAAGTTAAGCAAAGAAATTCTACAAAGCTATATTTTCACATCAAAGAAATGGCAGATTTGCACAGGCTACATCCACCTCCCTACAAACCAAACAAGACAGAATATTTAGGCATTTTGGTCTTTGAATTCAAAATGTGCAAGCTAAAGACCAAAATAAACTCTACTGTAAGACAAATGTAATGCAAACTATATGGTATAAAATAAACAGTAGTCTGCATTCTGCTCAGAAAATGAAAACATTTTATATAATTCGTGTTTTCAAAGAATTTTGTTGGGTTTTTGTTTTTTTACATCAAAACTCTATGCACACAAAATAACATTATATCTCAATGCAACTTCTCAGGTACCCACGGGAAGCAAATAAAGCTATTGCTAATTTCTACAAAAATATATACAGTCTGTTTAAAATCAATATAAAAGCTGAACCTTGCAGTACAGTATATAAACCTTTTCCAATGTCAGAGAGCGTATATTGAAACAGTTGTGTAAAAGACCATTAACATACTTCAAAGACTATATACAAGAGGAAAAAGTGATTATTCAAAAACACCCATCACAGTGCTTAACAAGATTTAATGTACATTTATTCTTAACATGTGGAACATATAGTATAAAGATTTTATACTGAATAAATGATATTCGTTAAGCCAGAGGAAAAAGAGGAATTTACAACAAGTTTTTTCATTTTCTTTTCTTTTTTTTTTTTAAACTACATTTTCTTGAAATACAAATATGTTGATTTTCATCACTGAAAAACCCCAGAAGTTGTGTCGATTCATCTGTTATGTTGTTATAACCGCCATTTGTATAATATAACCATTGTCTTCTTTAGTTGGCAGGTGACTTTTTCCACATTGTAATTGCAACCTGCAAGTGTCCAGCTGCTATACTGAAATAGAGCATTAATTTATACATACAGAAACCTGCACATTACCCCCATGGTGGGAAATATGGGCAGGATTTTTTTTTTCAGTGCCATGACAAAGGAGAAAAAAAAGATGACAATAAAAGTCTATCACTTTAACCACATCATGGGGAGATAGCCAAAGTATACTAAAAATTAAGTTTTAAGAAAAGAAAAAGTGAAGGCCTGTACATTTCTTATATACATCCCAGACCCTGGGTAATAACGAGAAAAAAAAATATAACAAAGCATCTAAAGGCTGTTATCATATGAAATCTCAAATACTATACTTGATTATGACAGTGGTATGAATTTTTGAACTTTTTTTTTTTAAATAAGTTTAAATGTTCAGATTTTATTTTCCCGACAAGTGTCTATTCGTTCTGCTTCTACTCTAATATTACTGTCATCGAAAGGATAAAAACAGATTTGATTTTAAACTGAGCACCCTTTTCTACATACTCCAACAATGTCACTAGTGGTTCTATTGCACACTGGTTTGGTACATTTCTTTTAACTCAAGGGTACAAAAAAATACTCTGAATATGAAAACTGAAATAATAACAACTTATTCTCTTCAAAGAAGTGATAAAGTATCATTTTTACAATGCTCACACGGGTTTATCTGTCCCCTAAGGCTAATAATACAATCAAGAAAAAGAAACTAAAAAAATAAGATCCAAAATGACCTTCAAATGAAACAATCACCAACTTTGGTAAAGAAAAAAAAAATAGAATGAACATACACAAACAGCAAATATTTATTTTCATAGCTCATTAACCATTTCTTAGAAATTCCAATTGGTAAATAATAACTGGGTGAGGAACATCTTTGCTTTTCTTTTATTTGTCATGTTTCTTCTTCTCTAAAGTACAGAAAAATAGCCAGTTATGTGCAACTTCCTACTCTCCTCTCATATGTGATTGGCTTCCCACTGGTGTCATAACTGTCCTATTTGAAAAAGTACATCACAAATGACTGAGGAAACTGTAGAGTTCAGAACCGCTGTTATAGAGATATCCAATAAACGGCTTTCGTGCAAAAGGAACTCAGAGTGATTCTCTTCCACTTTAGACATGGCCAATAAAGCCTTAGCCGCCCTACACATCATGTCTACACTAGGGGGCTCCAAATGGGGAGGCTGCATGTGCATGAGGTTATGTTGATTCTGCTGATATTGGGCCATGGTAACACCATCTTCCAAGAAGCTTATTAAGTTTCCAATGCTTCCTTTTTGCAAAGCTATGGCCCTTGCTACCACTAAATCCCCCTGAGCAAGGTTCGAAAGCAGCGCCACAGACATTTCTCGACACACAGGGTTTTTGCGATCCTCGACATACCTAACTAGAGTCGCATAGAATTTTTCTTGGCGACTGAAAGGAGGTGTGGCTAGAATAAGATCCACATTATTGTCCTGTATACTGAGTTTACATAATGTTTCAAGCACAAGTCTCTGAGGGGAAAGGATAGAATTGGGCCCTACTGTTGGGAAATGATCCTGTGCCTCAGCAGATGGACACACCAACCAGTGTAGTAAACCATCCAAAATTGGCAAACAGATACTTTCTGTGTAAGCAGACAAGTCTAACTGTCCAGAGATATTGGCTAACGTGACCAAAGTATTTTCCCTCAGTACCTCGAGACAGTCCCACCACCACTCATCCTTGCTGCAGCTGGCACCTTTTTCTACCTCCTCCTCTTTTTCATAAGTTTGTGGTGTTCGTTTTCTCTCTGGATGCTCATGATGGAGGAGAATTAATTTCCCAAGAGTCAAGACCAAGCCTGAATGTTTTGACATTTCAGCATCATTCCCAGGCACAAAAGACAAACTACGAATAATATTTGACACACAAATGCAACGCCTGGCCAAAGAGTCTTGCCAAGGAGCTACTTTACACAAAGGAACTTCATCTCGGCTTCTTGGTTCATCTTCCAGTAAAGTTATATTCCTGTGACTTTTGGCTTGGTGGATTCCTAATGAAAGTTTGTTACTCTCTGTTTGCAAGCAAGGGTTATTGGAATCTTCAGGGAGTGCACCTGGCCTTGCAGAGAGCACATCATCAATGGTTGCGGTTATGCTCTTTTCTTGTTGATCTTCGTCATTATCTGGTAGAAGTCTATCATCTTGCTCTTTCTTCTTTTTGTTTGGAGGACTGATTGGTCTTTGAGGTCTCCTGTACAAGGGAATTTGCATTTTGCTTTCAAAGTGAGTCTGAATATGTTCGGTTGTATCACCTCCACCAAGCTGCCAATGAAGTAGCCCACTATTGAATTCCTGAACATGTCCAAGTCGGTCAGAACGGTCAATCACAAATAGATCATTCTTCTTTACAACTTTGATTGGCAGCCTATCAAACTTACTTGCTTGTTTTGGCTTCTCACTTCGATTTACTAACGTTTCGGGTTTTATGTGTGGGGTATTTTTTTCCTCTGGGTTTAGGTTTTCTTTGTCATCCAAATCAATGTCATTATCCTGATCAGGTTCATTTTCATCAATAACCTCCTCCTCCTCCGTATCCTCTTCATAATCCATAGCAGCTTCTTCTTCCTCTGTAGATGGATTATCATCTAAGTAATTTTCAAGAGCATCACAAACATTTGCCCCAACTTCATACTCCTTCAATATCCCAAAGATGTCAATGAGGCATTTCCTAAAATATTCCACCAAAAGCTCCAAAAATCCAGGCAGCTGTTAAAATCAAATATAAAAGTGTTATAAAATGGTTTAATGTAGCTTTGCAATAAAGAATTAAACAGCTCAACATATAAGCTACATAGGACTATCAAGATGTCATAAAATTCATATAGTATTCTATAAAGTATTTAATTTCCTTAATTCGAGCATAAAAAATATGCTAAAAATTACATTACGGTATCTTGTTTTTTACATTCCCAACTAGTATGCATAATTTCCCTGCAGATAATTTCCAAACTTTAAATTTAATTTGGTGTTACATTGTATCTCTCACAGGTATGTGTGAAAATCTTGTCCATCTATTGTTCTATCATCATATTACGCAGCTGGATGAAATCGGCTTCTTCAAGATGAATGCTTAGGATACTCATCGAAAAAACAAGATTATAATATAACCTATTGCTCCTTCTGCTATATGTTGTCACTCTTAAAGTAACACAAATAGGGAAGGAGGGTGTAGTTGGGTGAGCCCAGAGTCCCCTAGTACATAATCCACAGTTGAGAGCTTCTATAGGGAAACTACGGCTGACGGCCTCCCTGTCTACTCATTTCTCCATTGAAAATTCGAATACAGTTCAAATCGGTTAATTTCCTTGATTTATATATTATAAAGACAAGCTAAAGAACAAAGGATACATCAATATTTAACTGTAATACACAAACCTGAGATAGGGTAAAAGCAGCCACTGTACTGTCATCAAATAGTAGGATGTTGATGGTGTCCAAAGCCCATGTACTTTCAGCCAAGAGACCAGATTTTAAAGACATCATTACCCTCCAAGCTTCGGGTGTTACTAGAAAAAAAGAAAGTACAAAAAAATAATAAATACATTTCCAAATTACACACTTTGAAATTAACTATTAATTTAAATGAATCATGCGGCATGAGTGAAAAACTGTCCATATGGTTACTCATATTTAGAACTGCGTTATATTTAAATTATATATTCATAAAATGTTTTGAACAAATTACAATCACACAATAGGTTTAACTTGCAAAAATGTACAGAAATGCTGAGGTTCCAATGATAGCAGCATGCCATTCTCTTCTTTTTTTTGTAGAATAACAATATGTACAGTATATAGCAGGCCTAGCAGAGAAGAACAAGCCCTTGCCTTGTGTGTATTTGATAGCACCTGTGCAAGTCAGAAATGTAAATTCAAGACAGGCATAAAAAGGAATTATTTGTGTATTTTCTTTTCAGTTTTAGGCTTTTTCTTTTTCTTATATGCAAAAATGCTAAATACCTAAATAAGAATTATTATGGAAAACAGGCACATCAATATACCATGCTGAGGAAAACTCTTCAGAGAAATTGCCAAAATTCTGTCCTCCTCTATATGACTAAAACATCCACTTCCATTGCCAGCTGACAGGTGGAATAGCCTTGCCTAATTTCCAGTTGTATTACTTGGTGGCAGTCCTAGTTATGATTAGATACTGGTTTATGATACCCTTGAGTAACCCTGAAGTTGGCTTTGAAGCTCCAACTTTAGGGTCCTCTTCTACCTAGGGCAGACCGTTGATCCATGTATTGACACTGATGCAGGAGAGATGCTATTTAAATATGAACATAATAGTCATTAGCTTTAGAATAATGGGACAGGGGTTGATTTATTAAGGACAAAGACAGTTTAACCAGCAAAGTGAAATTAACTTTTCAAGAAAATTTCCCTCAACTTAGTGAATGAAGTGAAGGGACATTTTTTCGCAAAGTTAAATTCACTTTGCTGGTTAAACAGCCTTTGCCCTTAATAAATCAACCCCCATGCCTCTAAAGCTAATGACTATTAAGTTCATATTTAAAACTAACTTTGCAAAGAGAACATGCAATAGTAAATCAATCCCATGTTCTACAACTGTCCTTCAAAGCATTTTCTAGTGCACACAAATCTAAATTGTGGCTGTAGGCATCTACCTGATCCTCTATCATAGGTAAGCAAGAAAGATATCCCACACCATAACTGCAAATCACTTTTATTGTAATCCTGCTGCACATAATTTAACATTGTTTTATACAGTTCTCCAGATAACTGTGTGTATATTGGTGCTATTTAATTTCCCACATAGTTAGCTTCAGCATTTTAAGTAATGAAATAAAAAAAATTGCTCCAACAAAGCTGTGGCTCTTTCACATTGGACTGCAAACTCCAATGGTCTAAACAAATCATTAGCTTGATTTCAGGACATCCCTTTAACCATTTGCCGTCCGCCCACCGTCAATTGGTTCCTGGGACACGGCACAAGCCCATTCTAGCTGTGTCTCTTTGCCCATGTAACTCTGTCGAAGCACAGTTGATCACAAGTAAACAAGAAAGTGCCATTTATTGGCTCTCCTTGCATCACACTGACAAGTGTGAGGTGAGGAGAGCCAATCAGCATCTCCTCACAGGGAAGAGGTGTAAAGGTAATCAGGGCACTGATCATCAGTGCCCCAATTACAATGCAGCCCCAGCAGTGCCCCTTAGTGATGTCACTTTGTGCCCAGTGACACCAGTCTGTGCCCATCAGTGAGGCCAAACTGTGGCCATCAGTTATGCCAATCAGCGCTGCCTTTCAATGCCCGTCAGTGACACTTATCAGTGCTGCCTATCAGTGCAGCCTCATCAGCGCACATTAGTGAAGGAGAAAAATTACTTATTTGCAACATTTTCTGACAGAAACAAAGAAAAACTTATTTTTGTGAATTTTTTTGGTACTTTTCAGTTTTTTTTTTTGCAAAAATTAAAAAATTTGCGGTGATTAAATACCACCAAAAGAAAGCTCTATTTGTGTGAAGAAAATGATAAAAAAATTATTTGGGTACAGTGTTGCATGACTGCGTAATTGTCATTCAAAGTGCAACATCGCTAAAAAATGGCCTGGGCAGGAAGTTGGTGAAAGTGCCCTGTATTGAAGTAGTTAAGTCCCAAGACCCAGAGTGCTCTCTTAAAGTGGAACCAAAATTAAAATGTGAAGATGAAAACATTTTGAGACATTAATCATGCCTCAACAGTACGGTGAACAATATACCCTTTTGCCTTTAATTTGCGTTAATAGCAATGCACTTCCTGTGTCCAGGCACTCCCATGTCTTGAGCCTCATAGCAGTATATCATCTAAGATACTGCACACTGTTGCCTTTGCATTTAAAGGGCCATACACACAGGCCTAACATCAGGGGGGCATCAACTGGTTCAATAGAAACTGGCTGATATTCGACTCATGTGTACAGCAGCAAGGCTGGCTTCTGTTCAACGGGCATGACCGAAAAAGGTCTGTCGATTGGTATCCAATCAGCACTCTCAGCCATTGGCAGTGATTTCATTGCTGCAGAGAAATCTGTGCAATAAAACCTGCAGTGGAAGAATCTTCGTTTCTGCTTCATCTACTCTGTGAATCTGTGATTTTTGAACCTTGTCTGACCTGCTGCATTATGAAGTTGTTTTCAACCAGATTATCAGTCATCAGAGGGGGCAGCTCTCAACTGAGAACAATGCTCTGTTCCTTTTACCAAGAGGTCAACCTCCACACAGAGAAACAGTGGTGCTATGTTAGATGCTCCATGTGATTCGCACCACACTGTTGTGCAGATCACATGCAATGTCTGTGCCAATGCGCATTCAGCCATACAGATTGAATGTGCATCGCATTCGCACCAAAATGTTACAGGATGTTTTTTGGTCTGCAGTGGAATCAGATCGCATAGGTGTTCACACCCAAGTGATCTGATTCCCGTATTATTTGACAGTTCGCAAACCGATCTGGTGGTGTCATTAACTTTCTATTGAAACCTGCAGCGGTTCACATAAGGCAGTGTGAACTGCCTACAAGTCCTTTGGGATGCGGGAACCGGCAATGGAATTGCACTGGTTCCCGCATCGAGCTAGTGTGAACTGGCACTCAAGCTTCTATAGAGATAAAATTATACAGATAAATTATACAGAAAATAAATACATTTTAGGTATAATTTAGTATTTATAAATAAGCTACATTCTACAGAAAGTGATTTTATATGGTTTATTTTATTTCATGTATTTTATATATAGAGCATTAAAAAAAAAAAATAGTACGATTTAAGATTTTTTTTTTTTTTATTACACATTACATTTTGTATTATTTTATGTCCTGATGACAGTATGTGCCTGTACCATCAGTCTAAAATGAAAGCAATCTATATTCGGTAATGGCATATGAAATACCCTACTTGTTATTTATATCTGTCCTAGGGCAAATGGCTTTCCAAAACAGCAATAACAATTTCCAATTTACACATTTAAGAATTCACTATAAATACCATTTTGCATTTGCCACACCACCACGTACAATGAAAAATATAATGCTTATAAATACATTGTAATATAATAATTTTAAATAAATTATTTAAAACATTTGTTAAAAAAGAAACTTTGTTTCCTCTTACCAATGTCTTTTGAGGTAATTTTTCTCCTTGACTTCAAGACTGGTTGAGTTGCTTCCACTGAGCCAGGGGGGAAGGTAATTTCACGCCTGACAATAGAAGTGTGTGAAGAATTCCCAGTTGTTTGAGTTGGTGGAACTGTGGGCATAACCTTCTGCATTTTCATAGAAGGCAAGAAAGGAGATTTGCTTGGTGACATACGGTTTTCTATTGAGCGCTGAAATGAGGCAGGGCTAGAAGCCCTTGAAATGTGATTTGCCATTGATGGTGGGGTCTGGTAAGATGAAGGCGGAGCCCTAGTGTTTGGTTGAATTGATCCAGATGGAGACATGTAGGAAGGCTGCCGTTGAGATGGCCAAGGACCCTCATGATTCATTCTTTGGTCAGATCCCAAGATATCATCAGAACGGTTTATAGTTGGATAAGTTCCTTGCTGTTGTGTGCCAGCTGGGCCTTGCCTTCCTGGGTATGGATAGGGTATATCACTGCGTGAGGGCCACATATTCTGCTGAGCACCATCACCCGAAGATGACTGCACTGCCCCACCTATCATTTGAGGTCCCATTCCATGCTGCTGCATTTGTCCTGGGCCCTGCATCCTCTCTCTGTTGTAAGGGAAAGAATATTGTCCTTGCATTGGCCTTCTGTCAGGTCCAGAGTAAGTGTTGCCATACTGATTGTACACATCCTGCTGCTGGCTGCTATACTGCATACTGTACATGTCTCCCTCATGGCGCTTTGATGAAGGACAATACATAGTATCCATATGGCGTTTGAAGTTCTAAAATTAAATGAAACAGATTTTATGTAAACCACTATATACCATAAATATATACCGTTATTATCCAGGACAAACAAATGAAAAGCTAGGTCAATTCATGTGTGTGTTTAAATCTTTGGACATTTATGTAGTTTGTACCATTGTGCACTGTTTAATCTATATAGCCCAGTGCTATTAAATATTCAGCAGTATAACTTCTGATACAAAAGTATGCATACACATTTCTTGTGATTTGATCCAGAAAGAAAATACAAATAGTAGAGAAAAAACAGTGGGTCCTTCCAGGATGATGTACAGCATATGCATTATTTCTGTTCTATGGGTACTGCGCTACAAGCTAGCTAGCTTTGCCATTAAAGCCCAATATAGTCTCATATAAGTTTGTCTTTTGCTTTTCAAGACATTTTTTTTTGTTAGAAAATGCCTTGGACATTTTTCTTTTATTGGAAATTAACCTATTACCTAGCTTTTTGAGGCAAATTGAGATGAAGGTTGGACAATAGTATTTCTGTTTGAGACAAATGGGTAGAGTTCAATTGAATACTTATAAGCATTTTTGAAAGGTCTTAAAGCTGGCCATGGATTGATTTTTTCTTTTTTATGTCAGCTGGCTGAATGAAAAAAAAAACAAATGGGTTTCTCCAACCACACAAGCAAGGTGGGTGAAGGAATCCTTATCACTGGAACATTGTATTCAGATAATGCCTCCGCTGTCAGAAAGAATACACTGAACAGTAGCTATAGCCAATTGGCTGCAGCCGTTGATCAACAATAGTTTTTAGGCAATCATGTTCGACAGAAGTTGATCGGTCAATCAACGTATGTCAAACGGGAACAGCCATACCTGAATCAAAATGTATCTGGTTCCTGCAGAAATGGCTGAATTTTGATCCATCTTTGGCTAGGTATATTTTCTAGAGGAACTAGAGCACTTCATTTGAAATGATTTAGTTATGCCCCTTGTGATCCACCAAACACCCAGTGTATCTTTTCAGTGATAACATTTTAGACTGAATGCACCAGACAGGATCCCAAGCTATCAAAAAACAGCACTAGTCATCTTTTTTTCCTTCAACCCGAGCATGAGTATTGAAGTTTGAAAACTTAAACTGAACTACAGGAATATGATTATTGACATGACTTTTGAAGATACTGTATTGAGTTCTATGCCACAATTTCTGAGACAGAGGGTTTACTAAAATTGTAAACTTTTGTAAGAGTGCCAAACAATATTTTATAAAAGCTGCTTTAAAGCTAAAGTCTATTGGATGTAACTCTAGTAATGCAGTCAATACAACAAATACATTTCCAATTTTTCTGCTATACTGAATGGGAAATTACATGAAGTACTCCATCAACTTACTTGTTGTTGTGGGTACATTCCTGGTTGGTGCCCTCCATAGGGTGTTTGTCCTGAAGAGGGACCTTGCCCTGGATACTGCTGTCCATAGGTTTCATGCCTGGAACACAAGGCAACAATAGGTTTCAATAGTGAATTGCATATGTCTTTTCACATCAGTATCTGCTCCTGAAATCAAATCTCCCCAACTCAGACAGACCCACTAGGACCAATTTGAATAGAAGGCAATTATTCACACAGAAGATTGTTGGATTGCAAGGGACAGTAGACAGAGGAATAGTCTAGTCAAATTCTCAACTGAATACAATTAAGATGTTAGTGCTGTTCATGCTCAAAAACTTCATTTTTTTTTTTTACTAAGCAAAATTACTTCAGAATGCAGGAGAGGACTGAAATTCAATCATCCACAGTATGCAAGCCCCATGTGATCACCTACAGATGCTTTAAAGGAAACTTGCTCTGGGAAAAATGTATGGGATGCCACTATCTTATCTCCTCTTTTAATACATTCAAAGTCACTGACTTGGAACAAGTATGCAGTTCAGGAGTTCTGAGTGCACTATGACTTGCTGTATAGTTGTCCTAGATCACAGACTCAAACTATAATGCCGCGTACACACGATCGGAATTCCGTTCAGAAAAAAGGCAAATGAGAGCTTTTCATCGGAAAATGCGACCGTGTGTATGCTCCATCGGAATTTAGCGGTCCGAATTTACGCCAGCCAAAAATTGATAGCATGTTCTCAATTTTCCCGACGGAAAAACTTTGTATCGGAAATTTCCGATCGCGTGCATGCAATTCCGACACGCCAAAAATCACGCATGCTCAGATTCAACTACGAGACAGAAGCTATTGGCTACTGGCTATTGAACTTTCTTTTTCTAGTCCTGTTGTACGTGTTGTATGTCACCGCATTCTAAATGATCGGAATTTGGTGTGATCGTGTGTAGGCAAAACAGCTTGAGCGGAATTCCGTTGGAATTCCATTGGGGAAAACCATCGGAGCTTCTTCCGACCAGAATTCTGATTGTGTGTACGCGGCATAAAAGTCAAACATAGCCTTTATACCCTGCTTTCACACCTGAACACTGGCATATTCTAAAAGGTAAAGCTCCAGCACTTCCTATCTCCTGCAAATTCCTATGGGCTTTTAAGGCTACTCAACGTACTGAGGTGCCAATAAACTGTGACATTTGATCTTTGCACTACGAAACTGCCTGGAACCTCTAGGCATTTCTACCTGCAGCAGACTTTTTGATGACAGGGTCCCTTTTATTCAGCAAGAGGTGATGCAATCATTGCTGAACTCCGAACAAGCATTTTTTGATACTCACAATGAATATTATGTGGTCTTCTACACCAGAAACTACTATAAAGAAGGTGTCTACTTAAATTCAAATGTTAACTCAATTAAAATTAGAAATAGGGTCTGAGACTAATCTCACGGATTTACTAATAATAATAATAAAAAAAAAATAATAAAATGATATCTCTCTTTAAAATATGTCTGTCAATAGATATAGAGGACCCCTAGATTTTGCTCTCAAAATGTATTCTCACAGGAAACCAACTTCTGGACTGGATTTCCATATGCATGCAGAGCTATGCCCCACGACACTTCTGGGAATGTGCAGACATAGGCACCATCTGGCACGTTTGGTGGCAATGTCTGTTTGTTCGGGAACTGTGGTCCTTGGCAAATATTTTAACAGAGACCCAAGTAAAGCAATACCTAATGATAAACCAGAGGCAGTCACCTTAAACCAATTTAAACTTCTGACATAATTTAAAAAAAAAATGATGTATTGGTAAGCCCAGTCTCCCAGTCCTAATTAACATTTTAACAAGTTTAAAATGTTATCAATAAAATTGTATTATTGTATTAACAGACATATCAGCCTGGATGTCAAACCACTTCCTAAAACTAGTCTAAAACTGTATTTCCTCCCCCATGTGCCCCTTCCCCTGACTTCTCTGTGAAGATCAATGGCACATCTATTAGTCTGTCCCCCCATGTCAGGGTGCTAGGGACCTTAGACTCTGAACTGTCCTTTCAGGCCCACATACAATTCCTGTCCAAATTATGCCGTCCTAGCTTCCACAACATTTCCAGAATACGCCCCTTTTCAACTGACACCACCAAGATTCTAATTCACTCCCTGGTTATCTCTCGTCTGGACTACTGAAACTTCCTCCTCATTGGATTACCTTTACATAGACTTTACATATACATAGACTATCCCCCCTTCAGTCCATAATGAATTCCGCTGCAAGACTCATCCACCTTACCAACCATTCAGTGTTCTCCACCCCTCTCTGCCAATCCCTCCACTGGCTTCCACTCACCCAATGAATAAAATTCAAAGTACTACCAATAATTTACAAAGCCAGACATAACTCTGCCCCCAGCTACATCACTAACCTAGGCCCAAAATACCAACCAAGCCACTCTCTTCATTCCTCCCAAGACCTCCTGCTCTCTAGCTCCCTTGTCACCTCCTCCCATGCTCACCTCCAGAGCTTCTCCCATCCTTTGGAACTCCCTACTCCAATCTGTCCGATTCCTTGGGTGAAAAATTTCCATCCACTCAGCTTTGACCAACATCAAAACTGTCCTTCTGATACAGACATGCATGTATGCTCTCAGCCACAACATCCCTAATCTCCTACATACCCCCTTTTCCATCCCTCCTATGTAACTGTTCTCCTTTCTCTAGTTTGTCACTTTTCTTCCCTCTGAAGCCTCCTTCCCTCCTTGTAATAGCAGTTTGCAATGCATTCACTGCATATATCACCACATGTAGATACTAACATATTAGTCCCATCAGTATTCTTGAAGTATACCAAGCACACAACAATTACTTCAAGAATTGGACATAGAAGTGGACACAGTGATAGGACACACTTTATACGAATATAGATCATGAAGGAGCAATTAAAGCAGTTAGTTGGGCACTCAAAAAATATGGGGATTATTATATGAACCGATTTACAATATACCAAATAATACGGTTGACAACTAGCTTAATCTCCACTCGATACCGAACCCATGGCTGATAGAAAAGACACAAATTAATGCAGGACTGTAATTATTAATACATCATTAAAGCGGAGTTCGGCCTGGGTAAAAAATTTTTTAAAGTCAGCTACAAATATCGTAGCTGCTGACTTTTAATATAAGGATACATACCTGTCCTGGGAGGCCGTGATATTGGCACCCTGAAGCCGACTCATCCCTCAGCTAAGGGTGCAGGTGTTGGCATCCTTACTAAGGGAAACAGGAAGTGAAGCCTTACAGTATCACACCCTGTTTTCTACTGCACATGCTCGAGTCATGCTGCCCTTTCTGAATGGTTCCTGCTGTCTTCTGGGACCTGTGTGTCTCCCAGAAGGCAGCAGGGAAAGGAGAAGGGGTCAGACATTGCGTATGTTCACCGCACAAGATTGTGGCGATCTTTCCCTGGAAGTGGGAGCAGATACCTGGATTTGACAGGTATCCACTCCCCACTGAAAGGTGCCAAATGTGGCACCGGAAAGGTGGGAAGGAATCTGATCCGCGGAACTGCTTTAAATGTATATTTTTTTTTATTGCAAGCAGTGTAAATATCTGAATTTCACCTGGCATCAGCAACTTAAAATCCACTCCACAGCAACGTTTAGACTGGTAGACAGAGAGGCAATGCAAGAAGCTGGATATTTGTGCTGCAGGGTTCATGTGCTAACACAAGGGCAATGCTGATATAAAGAGAGCAGAGTGAGAGGGAAATTAGATTATGTAATGTCCCTGTCACAAGATGGAGGGATATAACCCTCAAGAGTTACTTAAGGCAGTATTCAACCCCAAACCAAAAATTTAATATACTGCAGCTTACGAATCATTGCATGTGGTGGCTGCATCAGTTTTCTTTGTCTTTTTCCCTCTGTTTTCACCTGGTGAACTGGCAAATAATACACCTCCTGTGCCCCCACTTGATGAATGAGCACAGGGGCGACCTTTGGAAAGCAGCACAGTCAGTCTGGGGGGATGAGAGTGCTCGATATACTAGCAGATTTAAATACACTAATACATAGCAGCCAAAATCCAGCTAATATTTTACAAGAAGTTACAGCAGTTTTCTTTTTACATAAAAGCTGATCATTGTAGGCAACCCTGCTAGTGTTAAATGGTTTGTCTCATCTCTGTAACTGATAACATTCTGCTGGAGAGCTTGTGCTTTTGAAAAACAAAAGACTTCCTCACTGGATCACCAGATAAAAATAGAAGAAAGAAAGCCTAAAAAAGAAAACGAATGCGGCCATTATATTTAAGAATTGGTAAGCTGCAATATAATAAATGTTTGCTTTTGGGTGCACTACCACCTTAATTACAGCAGATAAAACTCAGGTCTCCTGCCCTGCCAAACAGGGCTGTGCAACTGAGCTGTGTAAATCTCAGGAATACGCGGGCAGAAATAGAAATCCCTTCACAGATAGTAATATATATTTTTTGTATATTAAGCGGTCTGTCTGGGGTTCAGTTTTAATATCTGTCAATCACATCTAGTATTGACAATACTTTGTATCTTTTGCATGAAACTGATTTTACAACCAAATTCAGGTCACTGGCCGTTGGACCTCATTAAATTATTTATCCCCCCCCTTTATTAGGTCAGAAGATAGAAGAAGATGGAAAGAAAACTTCTATTTCCACTTTAACCTGAAACTACGGGCAAAGATTCTGTCATTTTTATGTTCTCTCGAGGAATAAATTGCTGAAGGTCTATGCACTTTAGATATGTTCTATTCTATTGAGCTGCTTTTATTGGCATGTTCATTTTTCCCACCCATTTAACATTGTTCTCCTATTCTAGATAGCTCTATTGATAGAACATCTTTCACTTATTGTTGATGCAATAAAAGAGGCATTTATTTTTTATTTTTATAGACACAGCAATTTACTCCAGTTTTGTGTGAAACAACTTGCATACAACTACACACATATGAATAACGAACATTGTTCAGGAATCATCAATACCTTACTGAAAAAAACACAACGTAGATGTGTACATGCACACCAGGAATCAATACCTTACTTAAAAAAACACAACGTAGATGTGTACATGCACACCAGGCATATCAAAGTAAAACAATATTCACCAAAGTGCCCCGTTGATCCATAAAGTAGTTGTAAACCTCAGAGATGAAATATGAACAAAACATATCCCTCTAGTGTGTACTTGTCTCAATACAGAGCACTAAGTGTCATTTCTGTCTGCTGCTTTGTTCCTCTACTATCTGCATGAAGCACTTCTGACAAGTGTTTTTGAAACCAAGAGACAAAAGGTGACAGGGGAGGGACATTTAGCAGATTGACAGCCTAGGCTCTGTTCCTGTGTACTGTGGGAAGGTGGGAGTGCCCCCCAATCAGCTCTCAGACCTCTCTTCACTGAGCTCTGCAGAGTGTATCAGCTCCTCATCCCCTTTTTTCTGAACTCTCAGACAAGCGTATAAATTCTTCACTTTGAACGAATGTAGAGATGAGAAAAGTACAGATAAACAGGTACAACTTATGTAGGAGGATTTGTTTCATCTCTATCACCTGGAGATATTCCCTTCACTGGGTATATGTAAGGGTTTACAGCCATTTTAAAGTGGGGTACAGAAAATAAGACAATCAGGCGAGTGTGATTTTTCTCGATGTTTCACAGCAAATGGAAACGGATAAAGCAAAATTCTTACGAATATTCTTGTACAACAAAGGCTTTTTTTGTTGTTTGTTTCTGATCATGCGCAGTCTTTCTTTACTGATTTTTGTTGTACAAAAATGGTACACAATCAAAAATCGGTTGTTCTGTTCCCGTACAAGAAAAATTTTGGAGTTTGTCCCTTTGGGAATTTTTGCATGAAAATTCAGAAATGGCTGTTGAAAATTGTGTACACACTATATGAAAATTGTACGAAAATTCTTTGGATGGAAATGTTCGGCCAGTTTTCTTATAGTATGTACAAGCCTTAAGTCAGCCAACACTAGGTGGCATTTAGACGGCCCTGACCAATTCTGGTGCCCCATCACCATCATAAAGCATGGGCAAATACTGTCTTGCCTACACTACACAGACAGTAAGCCCAAATAGGGTAAGTTTAACCACTTCAGCCCCTGAAGATTTGGCTGCTCAATGACCAAGCCATTTTTTTTGCGATACAGCACTGCGTTGCTTTAACTGACAATTGTGTGTTCATACGATGCTGTATTCAAACAAATTTGATATCTTTTTTCTCCACAAATGGAGCATTCTTTTGGTGGTATTTGATCATCTCTGCAGTTCTTATTCTTTGCGCTATAAACAAAAAAAGAGCGACAATTTTGAAAAAAAAAAACACAATATTTCTGTTTGCTGTAATAAATATCTCCAATTTGTTTTTTAAAAAGTAATTTTTTCCTCAGTTTAGGCCGATATGTATTCTTCGACATATTTTTGGTAATAAAAATCGCAATAAGCGTATATTGATTGGTTTGTGCAAAAGTTATAGCTTCTACAAAATAAGATAGGATTACCTGTAGGTAAAAGTGGTATGTAGGGTTTACAATCACTTTAAAAAAACACTACTAGCCTGCTTTTTGGCAATGAGGCAGCAATACAGTGATGATGTCATCACTATGCTGTCTCCTCTTGTCAACAAGTTCCCAGTGTTAAGCTTGGTTCACATATATACAAATAGGATGCGTTTTAACATGTGAATCGGACCGGCTTTCAATGGAGCCGGTTCACAAACGTCCAGGCGGCTGTGATTTTAGGTGCAAATGAAAATAAAAATTTGCAACTGAATAGCACATGAATCGTTATACAAAATCGCTCCAGACTGCAAATCACAGCCGGGCATGTGTGAGCCCAGCCTTAAGAGTGGTAGCACTGCTATTTGCGGCATTGTCTGCTTGGCTAGGAGCCTGCCCTTCTCCCAGTCTGAGGCCTTATGTGCAGGATTATAGATACAAATATAAAACTATATATATATATATATATATATATATATATATATATATATATATATATATATATATAGGCAGTGATGAATAATAAACACTTTTAATACATATCTATGTGGATAAAAAATGTTTTTTTTTTATTATTATTTAGAGTTCTCCTTTGGGAGACACACACATTGCTTTGATTTGCCACAAATGTTACTGGCTGTCCTTTTGCCCACCTTTGTTGTCCTTGAAAGCGGTTTGGTGAATACATGCTTGGATCACTGTTTGAAGGCCCCATGTTGTTTTGACCGGGAGGTCCCATTGCACTTTCAGCACCTATGCCATATTCGGACCTATAAGTACATTCAGCCATTATATCAAATGATAGCCATAACAATTATATTTAAATTCATGTACAAAGGTCAATTACATAATGGTTCAACAGAATTTAATCTTGCAAGTCCTAGTGACCTACAGCTGTGACTTTTCAGTGTAAGCTTTTAATTGTAGAACATGGTTTAAAAAGAAATTCCTACTGAAGCTCTAATAAATAATGTTCCGTCAAAAAGTTGTCATTTTTATTAAGCATCAGTCTCATTACATGATATACTGTATGCCATAAACTATTTTACATAGAATTTAAAACAGCTACAGGTTTTTCACACTGGCAAAAACACACACATATATATATATTCAACAAATATCTTATCAAATTATCTATTACAGCTACAACTGTGATGATAAAATGGCACAAGGGCGCAAACATCGCAAAATTACATTTTTAGAGAATATTTTGACCGCATTATATGTGGATTTCTACCCTCTCCATACCTTCATTAATAAAGTTAGCCATAATTTCAAATTTGCTTTAATTTTTTTTCTTTTTTTACCTTGGATTTATCGTTGACTACAAGTGAAGGTGTTCTGAAACAGGCTTG
This sequence comes from Lithobates pipiens, assembly GCF_037356315.1. NCBI lineage: Eukaryota > Metazoa > Chordata > Amphibia > Anura > Ranidae > Lithobates > Lithobates pipiens. The sequence goes on along the minus strand of NW_027507758.1, from coordinate 149,858,884 downwards.
GGAGCCTCACAATGTGACCCTGTCACCCCACACATATATTATATATACACATACACACACACACACACAGTATCTGGTTCAGTGTGACAACACTGAAGAAATGACACTTTGCTACAATGTAAAATAGTGAGTATACAGCTTGTATAACAGTGTACATTTGCTGTCCCCTCAAAATAACTCAACACACAGCCATTAACGTCTAAACCACTGGAAAAAAAAAAAGTGAGTACACCCCTAAGTGAAAATGTCCAAATTGGGCCCAAAGTGTAAATATTTTGTGTGTCCACCATTATTAAATTATTGCAGAAAGGGAAGATGATTTTTAAGGAATTATGACAAAGGCATGGTTAAAAACACAAATATAGCTCAGAAGGTATTGTATTTACACTGTGACTGTATAATGTACTAACCTTCTATCATAGCTTACGGGTCCATATGGAAATTGCTGGCGCTGGCTCATACCCATACCGGATATCACCCCAGAGGAAGTCTGATTGTACATCTCTGGCATGCTGCTGTTTGGCATTTGGCCAGGGGCCATAAAAGGCTCATTGCTCCCAGGCACTAAAAGAAAAGAAAATAAGGGCAAATTAGTCATTTTTTTCTTAGTAAAAAATGGGTACCAGCTTATCTACACAAAAATATGCAGTATTACCACAATATAGCTTGTTACCAGAGGTGGAAAGATTACGTGCCAACAAGGGCTGGTGTACCCAAGGGTGGCTGAATCACTCATCATGGCAGATGAAAGCATTGCTCATTGGCACCACTGCTGTTCCACCAAATGTACAAGGATATTTTAACCTTAATGTTTTTTTAGTTGGTGCACACAGTGAAAGTGAAATGATTGTGAAATACAAAAAAATTTGGTTATTAGCTAGATAATCCCTACATGGCCAGATTATCACAAGTAAAGCCATTCTGTTTGAATGCCCCATGTATGTCTTGCTTTTTAAATGTATGTCTGGGCCAAATGCAAAGAAAACACATTCAGTTCATTTCTGCCATACAAGCACATTCTCCCATGGTTTGCCTTTTTGAAAAAAAATGAAACTATAGAAATATTAGTATTGATCCTAACAGATATTCTAGTGCGCTCCTAGATTCCTGTACCAAGTTGACAACACACTTGCCAAGCGGTGGTGGCAGTATAGGCCTGAGGTCTTCCCTGCTGGACTACAGAACAGTCCCCCCTCATCTCCTTAACATTATGAGAGCTGCTATGTGGTCTAGCACAGTGGTCATCAACCCTGTCCTCAGGGCCCACTAACAGGCCAGGTTTTATGTATTACCTTGGGGAGATGCAGACTAGAAGACTGCAATCACTGAGCAGCAAATGATATCACCTGTGATGTATTTCAGTTATCTTGCAAACCTGGCCTGTTAGTGGGCCTTGAGGACAGGATTGATGACCACTGGTCTAGCAGGTTGTGGGGGGGGTGGCGATTTCAGCAGGTGCAGCATTATTATTTCACTAGAGGATATTAGAAGCTCATTGGATTTCTGGCAAGGACTATAATGCATTTTTCTGTACTTGCACCATTGTTAAGCGACAAAACGCAGGGAAATGTGCACGTATTTCAGAGATGTGCTGTATTTTTTTTTCTTTTGCCCAGACATACACTTTAAAAAGTGGACTTTTGCGACTAAAAGTTGTATATTTTATTTTACATTGTCCTGATTTACATAGTGTTGGCAACCAAGCTTACAGGTGCAACAAGACAAGGCGTAGGCCTTTTCAGACTTTTAAAGTATAACAAACTTTGTTTAAATTAATACATGGCCATGCACAGAGCAACAAAACATGTTATATTAAAAAAGTACTTGCTTAGTATTTACAAATGTGTTCATTTTTTATCACATTATGGTCCATGGTGACATTTCTGACAAACATCAAGCTGGAATATAGCAAGACATTTTATAAGCGCTGATTCTGAGAACCCCACTATGATCAGATTGAATGCCACCCCCACTTGCTGTAAAACATCATGACAAGATGTTAAGCAATTCAAGTACAAAAATTTTGATTGTTGCACCTCAAGTAAATTAGGAAATCTGTGTTCTCAGCCAGCACTTGCTGATTACACACTCATATTTCCTAATCAAATGTTATAACGTTGATTAGAGAAGCATTTTAAACTGAAGGAGGTTAGGTAATTTCATTCATTAAAATGAGTCAGTTATGTGAGAGCTTTGCAAAACGTAAAAAATACCATCCGTTTTTCTAGATTTAAAACAAAATAAATGGTAGCTATGGTAGGCTATTAGGTTTGTTACATCAATAAACCAAAAGTGGAATTTGAAATACTAAATGTACCTATGCATTTGGTTTGCTTTGGTAAAAACAAGAATTTACTGCATCAAACTATACAAACAGCATATTTTAAAGAATTTTGTTTTTGTTAGTGATAGGTAAAGTAAAGTAACAGGCTCCAGCACTGCAGGCACCAGGGACAACCTATATCTGGATTCAGTGCACTACCCTCCCTCTCCAATCAGAGGGCACATCTACAGACATAAAAAATAAAAATGGTTCACAAGCAGATACATACTTGGACTGAGCAGGAGGATAATAGTCCATAAGGGGTTAAACACACTAGATTCAGCTCCTCTAAGCCCTTGTACACACGGTCGGAGATTCCGACAACCAAATCCGTTGGAGTAATTCCGACGGATTAATTCTGGAAGAGGTCCGGAAGTGATGTTACATACACACGGTCGGACTAAATTGTCGGAAAATCCGATTGTACATAACTTGATGATGTTATTTCGTTACAACGGGACTACGTTCAGGCTAGTAGCCAATAGCTTTGGTCTAGGAATTAGGAGTAGGCTACACATGATCGGAGTATGTCTAATAGGAGAATTTTGTCGGAAAACTTGGTCCGTCGGATATTCTGGCAGAAACAGTCCAATGCAGACCACACACAGTTGGAATATCCGACAAAACGGTCCGATAGGACACATTCCGTCGGAATCTCCGACTGTGTGTACAAGAGCTAAGACTGAAGAAATCTCTGTAAATGTAAGTGAACAAGGGAGGGTACCAAGCAGAAAGTGGTAATGCAAAAATCTTTGCTGTATAAAAACAAAGTGGCAACTCACAAGGTAGTGAAAGTGTGTGCATGTCTTAAATGTATTTTTTTTTCTTCTCTGTTGGTTTAACTGGATGGACTTTTTTTTAACCAGATTACAAAGTATCCTCTATGGCTGAAAACTCTGCACCCAAAATCAAGCACCAGGGACCGAAGGGGGGTGTGGCGACACATTTCAGAGCCTCACTTGACAAAAGAGCTGGGCAGCACCGAAATGCATAGCCACACTCCCATTTGCTCCTGGCACTGACTTCACTTCCAGTTGGCTCTGATCTGTGCTCCTCAACCCCAGATCACCTCCTGCTTCCTGTTTGCTGAGGTTCTCCATTCCATCCAGTCTGCGATGGTGCTCTTTTATCTTCTGGACTGTATTGATCGATTTTAGGTGCAGTGTTTTCAGCTGTAGAGGATATTGTGTGACATGCGCTTACTCGGGCTACCACATGTGAGTTGCCATTTTGTTTTCATTATTATTATACAGGATTTATATAGTACCAACAGTTTGCGCAGCGCTTTACAACATGAGGGCAGACAGTACACTTACAATACAAATCAATACAGGAGGGATCAGAGGGCCCTGCTCGTTCGCGCTTACAATCTAAAAGGGAGGGTCAAGTGGAAACAAAAGTTAATAACTGTGGGGGGTGAGCTGATGGAGAAAATGCAAATACAGTTGTTAGGTGTGGGTAGGGTAGGCTTCTCTGAAGAGAAGGGTTTCAGAGATCATCTAAAAGCTAATAAAGTAGGAGATGAGACAGATTGGGGTAGGGCATTTCATAGGATTGGAGAGGCTTTGGAAAAGTCCTGGAGGCGAGCATGGGAGGAGGTGACGAGGGAGCTAGAGAGCAGGAGGTCTTGAGAGGAACGAAGACAACGAGTAAGTTGATATTTAGAGACTAGGTTAGTGATGTAGCTGGGGGCGAAATTGTGGATGGCTTTGTACATAGTTGTTAGTATTTTGAATGTAATTCTTTGCCTGCGCGGAAGCTAGTGGAGGGTTTGACAGAGAGGAGTGGCAGACACAGAGCAATTTGTAAGATGGATGAGTCTGGCAGCAGCATTCATGATGGATTGAAGAGGTGGTAGACTATGTAGAGGTAAGCCAATAAGAAGGGAGTTGCAGTAGTCGGGGTGAGAGATGACCAGTGAGTGAATTAAGCGCTTTGTTGTTCATTGGTTAGAAAGAGGTGTATTTTGGAGATGTTGCGGAGGTTGAGGCGGCAGGATTTGGACAGTGATTGGATGTTTTGCTTGAAGGAGAGTTCAGAGTCCAAGGCTACACCTAGAACCTTGGCATGTGGGGATGGGCTTATAGTTGTGCCATCGATTTTGACAGAGTGATTAGGGGAAGGGGCATATGGGGGATACATTAAATAAATTCATACATTAAAGTTTTTTGCATTACTACACTCAGATTGGCACCCTCTGTTTACGTACATCTACAGAAATACCTAGTACTTCCATTTACAAAGGACACCTGATGCTGTTCCTACATTCCGATACATGCAACATAGTTCTGTGGTAATAGGGCACAATAGCCCCACTTTAATGGTCAGGCTAAGGATGAAACAGACTGACTTAAAAATGTGTACTTACAGACATAAATATATATATATTGTTAAATAAGATATTGTACATTACAAAAATAGACGGGCGCCCACTGAAGAGGATTTAAGCTTCCTTACCTTTTCTCATGCTGCTGAATGGATCTTTGTTGGGCTCGTATGGCATCCGACCCATCATGTCTGGCACATTCATCCCTTGTTGGTAAGGAGCATTTGGAGTCAATGAATTGCGCTTTGGAAAACCTGAATCATCTGAGAATGGATCCTGTACGCTCACTGAACTGTTTCTATCAAAAACAAAAATACTGCCCATGAGCACAATTCTCACATTCATGGCTCAAAGCTGTAATGGGAATAAAACGTGACTTCTCCCGTATGCAGAAATGCCTTTTTAAAATATATAGCAATGTCAAAGTCTACCCACATATTGAAAGAATGTGAACATAAATATAAAGCACATTGATTGGACAGTTAAATGAAAGTACCTGCCACTTGGCATTGGCTGCATCTGTCCATGCGGTGTTGATGCGGGAGTTGGAGGCTTTAAATCACCAGGCATCTCAGCCATGGAATTACTGCCAGTGGACTGAGGAGTATGAGGCCCTTGGAAAGATCCAGAGTTTGCTAAACAATAAAAGAATAAAATGTTTGAACACATTATGAATATATTGGTAAAGCTCAGTGGATGATTGCATTTAATAGTTATCTCTAGTTTTTTTATATTTGATCAGTTCTCCACAAATTTAATAATGATAGAAGACTGTTAATATCATTAATAGCTCTATTCTGTTTGTTTAAAAAGGGTCTCTAGATAAACCACCTTGATAATCTGTATTTCTTTGAAAGGGGAACAAAGCCATAAAACGACATCCTTTTATAGTGAATTTTGGAACACTTTGAAGGGTCTGAGATATATATATATATATATATATATATATATATATATAACACTCTATCCTGGGAGAAGCTACATGTATACCAAACTTGTAATATCCTGAAACGAAGAAGAACTACTGACTTTAGCCAATTTCAATATCTCAAGGTTCCCAAATCACCCAAACTTAAAATATAAAAATGAATCTGGCAACTTTATAACAATTGTATCTCATAGCACAGGGTCATTCGACTCATTCGGTCAGATTATTTAGATCAGTGTTTCATGAGAACCAAAGAATCAGCATCACAACCTTAGAGGTGAAGGAAAACTAGATCTTTAATGGCCAGACTCTCCAGCTGTCCTGTTATCAAACTGTAATGTCAATATCCCAAAACACAGCACATGTATTAACACCTGTATGACTTACAGTATGTGGAGACAGTGGCTTTGTCTTTTATTATTTTCACAATGGGCAGTAAATTTATGTAATGTCAAAAATATTCCTTGCTGAGGAAAACACAAAAGTCTTGTAGTAGCCATCCAAAAAATGGGACTTTACTTTGTAGTTCCATGATCTATACAAAAGCAAGCCAAGTGAATCACCTAATCCTAAGGAAGAATTGGGTGATTCACCTGTCTGGCTTGCTATTTTATGATCATGGAACTAAAAATAGTCCTGTTTTATGGACAACTGATAAAATATTTTTGTGGTTCCCTTGGTATGAAATATTGCTTTATAGTATGGATGAAAACCTGTCTTATTCCATAAAAGATTGCCCATTCAGCTTAATCATCTGCTCTATGTCACTGTCGTAGTTCACATATCATCCTTATTCCTTCTGTCTTTGGTATTAACCCCTCACTGGGGCAGTGGAGAAGGAGATAAGCCATCTATAGTAATACCAGACAAATGTCCGATCCTAATTTTTTGTTGTAAACGGGTCCCTTTTAATCTGTGAAAGCCCATGCATAAGTAAACATACAATGCAAATAACTAGAGATGCCTGCACATATTTGCAACAGTTATGAATACCCTGTTTTAAGGCCAGTTTATCAGGCAAAACTTTGGCACTTTGAGATAGTTCAAAGGTATGCCCAACTCTGCCGGAAAAATAAGTTATTTAAGGGTGCTGCTTGTACTTTAAACATTCACCAGGGTTTTTGGGCGACAATGTCTATAAGTAGTAATAAATGTTTCACTCTTATGAAAGAAACACAGTCCCATTAACCAGCAAAACATTGCCCAGTACATTGTTATACTTGTGTATGAATAATCAAATGCTTACATCTTTCAATAGTCTCTGGCATTGGCTCCAGCTGCCTTTAGCACAGTTTCCACAAACTTCTTGTCGGGGAGCATACTTATGCCCCATACACATGGTCGGAAATTCAGACGGAAAAAGTCAGATCAGATTATGTTGTTCGGAAAATCCAATCGTGTGTGGCCTCGATTGGACTTACTCTGTCGGAATTTCCAACGGAAAAAGTTTGAGAGCTGGATCTAAAATTTTCCAACAATGAAAATCCGATCAGACTTTTTCCGATCGTGTCTAGAGAATTCCAAAGCACAAAGTGCCTAAATGCTCAGAAAAAATTTGGAGACGAAAGCTATTGGCTACTGGACTCTACGTAGTCCCGTCGTACGTTTTATACATCACTTTGTTCCAAAGGATCGGATTTTCCAACAACTTTGTGCGACCGTGTGTATGCAAGACAAGTTTCGGCCAAAATCCGGCAGAAAAAATCCAACTGATTTTTTGGTCAGAATGCCTGACCGTATGTATAGGGCATGACTGTCTAAAATGTGATAAGGGACAGCACAGTCTCTTGCAGCTGTCCATCAATTCGCTTTGAGGAGGGAAGTGTCAAGAGCAGGGGCGTGGCTTGCTGTGGGTTTAAGTTGGTGCACACAGTCTAGCCTCTACACCTGGCTGGGATCAACGGTGCCTCCATAGAACCCTGCAAGGAACCACCCTGTAACTGGAAAAAGGCGACCAGCTATATCAGGAGGAAAGAGGTATTTTTGTAAGTGGTGACCTGCATTTTTTTTCACAGAATGCCGGTCACTTCTAGAGAAAATGGAAAAAATATAGTTTTCTAGGTGTCTTGGTCCCATTACAATGCTGTGGTGAAAAGCAGTGTGAAAAAATGTAGACACGCTGCATGTTTCCACATCGGATGGCATTGCGCTGCTGTGTTAAGATTTGAGTGGAGTGTATGATTGTACATTCTCAAACTTTAAAAAGAAAATGTAAACACTGCATTGTGCCAAGTAGCACATCACATTGCCCCTCACTGCCCAGCAAAAGGAAGACCAACCCGCATACTAAAATGAAGAGTTTTAGCATGCAGGTAATATAAATGGGCCCTTACTAATCAAGAAGAAGAATATATTGTATAAGCCTTTGCCTTATGTGAAATGGATAAAAAAAGTAAGGGTTTGATATCACTTTATGCTATTATGATTCTTACTGAGCTACAGGAGATTACAATACTCTAAGTGGACTTAGCCCTTGTACACACGGTCGGAGATTCCGACAACCAAATCCGTCGGATCTTGTCCGACGGATCTTGTCCGAAAATGTTGCATACACACGGTCGGACAAAGTTGGCGGAAAACCGATCTTTCAGAACGTGATGACGTAATTTCGTTATGATGGGACTACGTCCAGGCTAGTAGCCAATAGCTTTGATGTAGGAATTTGATCTGAGCATGCGTGGCACTTTGTCCAATCGGAATTCTCTACACATGATCGGAGTATGTCCGATCGGAGCATTTTGTGGGAAAATATTTCCAGCAAGTTAGAAAATTTGGTCCGACGGATATTCCGACAGAAACAGTCCGATGCAGACCACACATAGTCGGAATATCCGACAAAACGCTCCGATCGGACACATTCTGTCGGAATCTCCGACCGTGTGTACAAGGGCTTAAGTGGACTAAGTGGGTGTGTATTTGTTTTATAGCATGTCCACTGTTTGCGGTTTTTGATACAATCTAAATTGGGGTTTTTCAGAGTGCTTTGTAGATTCGAAGTAGAAGCCTGAATGGCCTCATTTCTTACACTAGATTCTTCAGCTATTCTTTACAATGTTCTTCCCCTGCTCCTGCAAGGCAGCATTTATCCAACTGACCTAGATTGCTGGGTGCAGGAGCTGAGGCAAGGGCTGCAATTTCTTCTGATAGCATTATGGTTGATGTTGCTGCAGAAACAATAAAAGCTCTGCAAAAATGTTGCAATACTCTAACATATTTTTCAAATTTCAGCTTTTTGTTATAGTAAGAGATTCTGCCACTCATGTATGCAGCTTATATTCAGCATTTCTCAGGGTTGGTACCAATAAGTATTTAGACTTCCCTGTTTAAGCTAAAAAGGATCTCTGAAATTAGGCAAATACACTGCAGAAATTCAGTTTTACCTTCCCATGATTCTGTTATTTGGCCAAGCCAGTTTTATGAGTTACCCTACATTGTACAAGCTTTCCAGAAGTTGCAGCTGTAACTTCCAGTGACATTTGCTTGCTTACAGGACAATGAATCAGCAAGTCCAGGGTTATGATGGCTTTCATACCCACCTGCCCTACAAAGAGCATCAGTATCCCTTAAAAACTGTTCATGTGAACCCTGAACAGGCTTCTGTCAATGTACAATAGTAAACCCATTAGGCTCAACTGACAAAGGTAACACCTTTAATTTATTTTTTAAATTACTGTTATTTTGAGACTTGAAATAAATATCATTATCCTTGTGTTAGAACATTGTGAGCGGAGTCCATTGTCTAATATTGCCCAGTTTTTCATTTTGGCCTATAACTCACCCATTATTTAATTCTTGTCAAAAGGGAATTTACGATTTCTATGCCATGTCTACCTAAGATTTGTGCCTCTTGACTTGCATGTGCTCTGGCTATTTGCTGTGGTATGCATTGATTGCAATATATTGCATAAGTAAGCTAAAATAAATTAATCCATTTAAGGCTTCATTCACACGGAGTGTACTACAACGTATGCCTGTAAGGGCTGCACACAGGTGTTCCATGCATATCGGTACAGGCAGTCCCATTGATGTCAATTTGGACACATGGGGGTTTATTTACTAATGGCAAATCCACTTTGCACTACAAGTGCACTGCAAGGGCACTTGGAAGTGCAGTCGCTGTAGATCTGAGGGGGCATGCAAGGAAAATTAAAAAGCATTTTTGCTTGTACATGATTGGATGATAAAATTAGCAGAGCTTCCCTCATTTAAGATCTTCCCCTCAGATCTAAAGTGACTGCACTTCCAAGTGCACTTGTAGTGCAAAGTGGTATTGCCTTTAGTAAATCAACCCCAATGTGTCCATGCAGACACAGCCGTTGCTCCCGCCCAATCTGATATCTGAGTAGGTGCAAGCTTGGGTGCATGTCTCTGTCTGTCAAACTGGGAGCAGCAGCTGTGTCCAGGCAGCTGCTGCATCCCAACTGACTTCAATGGAACTGCCTGCATAGGGTACATGGAACACGTGTGCAGAGTAAACACAACATGGGTGTACATTGTAGCATGTCCTATGTGGATGAGGCTTATTTATTACTGCCCCTAAAAAGTTCACAGATGTAAGGCTTTAGCAATGTTTTTGTCACCTGAGCTCTCCAACACGTATGTCTAACTTCTGAACTCATGCCTGTACATTTTCTTCTTTACACTGACCCTTCCTTTGTGTGCTAGGTACCTCTTCGTCTTCAGAAAAAGCTCCCCATTTTCACTTTCTTCTGCAATTGCTCTATCTCCTCGGCTAATCGCTGCACATTTTTGCTGGCAAAATTTCTGTGGGAATTTGTGGCTGGCAATGTCTCAACAGAGCCAATGGTCTGTACCCAGAAATCCATGTTGCTCTACAGTTATTTGCTGACAGTTGTATCTGTAACATTGAAATGTCCCATCTCACCTGTCCTTGGGGGGGGGGGGGGGGGAAATTACAGAAACAAGGTTGTATGTGATACACTGTGCAGCAGTGTGCAAGTGGTGGCTTTATCTGATCTGACAGGTATTATCACCTTCCTTAAAAAATGAATAAGTTGTATTTTAAATTATATGATATTAAAAGTGTTTGTTAACCCCACAAAAAAAAAAAAATGCAGATCCTGGTCCCTTAAAGCAGATTACACAGCACAGTGATTGTGCTGTGTAATCGACCCCCCCTTAAACTGTAAAAAAAAAAAAAAAAAACTGAACTTGCCACTTCCTGTATGCCTCTCTAAACAGACCACGAAAATCAGGGCTGCTCTGCCCTTATCACGGTGGTCTGATTGCATCCCTACATCATACGCCCTACATCTGTCCCCTCTTCTCTCCTCTCTCCTTCCTGCCCCTCATATTCCTCTGTGTATGTCTCTGGTCCGGCCAAGCCCCCCCCCCCCCCCCCCGCTGCTATTATTGTAAAATAAAAACTTTAAAATGATCGATATTTATTAGAGGCTGGCATAGCACACTGTCATTAGTTTTAAAAAAACGAGTGTTCTAAATACCAAATTTGAGCTGTCTTCAGGCTGGTCACGTGACTTGCCACTGCTTTACAGATCCTATGTTTCTGTGGAGGAGATGGGCCACGTGATCTCCCCGGCTGACGTCAGAGGGAGATCACGGCCCCTCCAGCAGAAGCAATCCTTCTGAGCTGTAAAGTGGCCACGAGTGATGTGACCGTCCTAAAGACAGCTCAAATTAGGTATTTAGAACACTCGGTTTTTAAAAATACTGACATAGTGTGCTATTTCAGCCTCTAATAGAGGGGCTGCCGTAGTTTTATATAGAAAAAAAACCTTGGCAATCAGTATTTTGGTGTGGTTTATCTTCAGCTGAGCACACCCTAATTTCCACAAAAACCTCTTATCTTTTCTGCTCTTTTAATTCTGCTGCTGCATATAATCAGAATGTATATTTGACCTTTTTGGAAGGTACAAGAAAACCTGGCACGATTCACCGGTCATACTTTCCGATACAAAATCTAAAGTAAACTGTGGCAAGGTTACGATAGGTTAAGCGCAATGCATTTTTCAGTCTGCGCAGGCAGACACCATGCGGAGAAGAAAATTTACACAGCATGAACCTACTGGCCTAATTCTAGCAGAGGTGGAAGGATGGGGTGGGGTGGGAGGAAACCGTGAGAGCTAAAGACGTCACCGATTCAGCTCTGAACAGAGGTCAGAATGAGGACATCTTTGTTTACAAACCCAGGGAAGCCCATTCAACCTCCCCTCCCTTCTTCCTCTCGGGATTCCCTGTTGGCTTCTTGACAGATTCTGTGACATCACCTGTCAGCTAATAATAGAAAATTCAGCCAGCCGCATGCCAGAAAAGATGGATGGGGTTGTGGCAGCAGGATTACTAATTATGACTGGGCTTCTCAGATGTGCTTAGAATTGAGTCTTTTTTTTTTTTTTTTCCCTCTTAAGCTTTCTTCTCTGTGAAATGTGCTTTCCTGATCCAGCATGCAGCTGGCAAAAGCTAATAGCATTCAAACAAAGCACAGGTTCAGGGGATGTGTGAAGACGTCTGATTAGTGTGAGAACGCTGTGTGCTAACAGAATGGATGCTTGGACTGGGTTTTGTAAGGGAACTCAGAAATGTGAACTGCCTACACATTAATACAATTATTTTGCATTACACAGAATGTTTCTTAAACGCATGACATGTTAATTTAGGATCCAGTTTGCTCAATAGGATTTTCTTTCTTTAACGGGTTGATGCATCATTATAGCTGTGTTTCTCACATTTTTCAAATAGTCTTTATAACTGGCACTACTTGTATATAGCACTATCAATTTTACTGTACATTCACGTCAGTCCCTGCCCTCAAAGAGCTTACAATCTAAGGCCCCTATCGCACATGTATACATACCATGGACATTTTTATTTCAGCTACTTGTATAGAGCTGTCAATTTCCGCAGCGATTTTTTACATATACGTTGTACATTCACATTAGTCCCTGCCCCCAAGGAGCTTACAATCTAAGGTCCCCAACTCACATTTATACATACACATAATAGGGCCAATTTAGACAGGATCCACTATACCTACCAGCATGTACCTTATGTTTTATATTTTGGAAAATATACCCACTACAGCAAGTTTATGAATTATCTGCCAATACTTTTGACTGTTGTTCCAGGTATAAAGAATAAGTGTACTTTCAAACAAAGTGCACTTATCCTTTGTGCCACTCTGGCACAATTTATTTATTTTATTTAGTTTCAGGTACTTATATAGCGCAGTCAATTTACACATCTCTTTACATTGTACATTTACACCCGTCTCTACCCAAAAGGAGCTTACACTTGAAGGTCCCTAACACACATTCATACATACAAGGGACAATTTAGACAGGAGCCAATTAACCTACCAGCATAGGTATGTAGGTTAATTGGCTCCTGTCTAAATTGTCCCTAGTATGTATGAATGTGCGTTAGGGACCTTCACGTGTAAGCTCCTTTTGGGTAGAGACGGGTGTAAATGTACAATGTAAAGAGATGTGTAAATTGACTGCGCTATACAAGTACCTGAAACAAAATAAAATAAATAAATTGTGCCAGAGTGGCACAAGGCTAAGTTCACAATAGGTACCAGTTAACCTACCATACACCTATTTATAATGGAGATTTTTACCAAGTGTAACTTTTGTATTTAGCCTAAAGCACCTCCAAAGTACTTTACGTTTCATATTTTGGAAAATATATCCACTACAGTAAGTTTATGAATTATTATCTGGCAATACTTTTGACCACTGTTCCAGATTTAAATAATAAGTGCACTTATCCTTTGTGCCCGTCTCCTGCCCAACCCAACCTACATCACCCTCCACAGATGTTTACTTACCCCCACCCAGGAGCCCATGCCAACTGCAATGTTAACAACCATTTCAAAACTTATTTTTCCCTTTACAACGCCTGTTCAGACAATTTTCTTTTATGGGACAGTTTTCAGAGCATCTCCAAGCTTGGAAGACAGCCACATAGAAGACTAAGGAGATCGACTGGGTCCATGCAAAGTAGTTGAAGTTAGTACAAAGTAGACTTTACAAAATGATAGGCTGTGGAATGGAGGAAAGTACATATCTAATTAGGGGTACTTTAGGTGGGGAGGGGGCAATAAAATAAATACACTTGTCTGAAAGTGCACTTATCCGTTAACGTGAACTTGTAAATCTATAAATCACACACAACTGGCATAAAATGAAGATAAGACAGTCTCATAGACCAATTAGTAGTTTTTAACTGCACACAAATGTGCTCACAATTATGACAACTTTGACCAACATGAACTGTATCCGGTTTATTTTCAGAAAAAAACAGCAGACCATTTTTATCTTTTTCACCATAACACATCACACACATTTGGGCACAATGTCATACTAAGACTCTAAATATAAACACATTTCAATGCTAAAACATTTCAAAATTGACTTGTAACAGAAGTTTGTGTACTTGATATCAGTTTTTTTGTGTACTTGATATCAGATTTCAAAATGTATTGAGTAAAACAATAGCAAAGCCTAGTCCCTTACAGCCATTGCACAAGAATACCAAATAGCACTATTGGCCTTTAGATCACATTGACATCTACATTCAGTATATGCACATTGCACTGCACTGCCCCATCACACATACGGGGACAAACAAGCATGTCTGACCCTTATTTATTTTTTTCTCAGAACACTATGCAAAAAGTAACTAGGGTGCAAGTTTTGATCTGCTGCTGCATGTTGTGGCCCACTGAGAATAAAAGGGCACACTCAATGCAACATGCGTAAAAATGTGAACACGGCCTGAACGTGATAAAACCAGTCATTATGGTCACATGCCACAGTCCCGGCCTATCATCACACAGTAGCAAACAGGACTGGCTGCAAGCCATTTCCAAGAGAGCAGGCAGCTAGATACTAAAAGACAGAACAGAATGTTCTAAAAAAGACGCAACATACAATATTAGCGTACTAATAAGATAAACTATTAATCTGCAAAAAATTTCTAAAGAGGGTCAGGGGATTGAAAAAAATCTGTAGATATAGCAAGAGACTGGTAGGCTGCCACTAAAGGAACAATACCAAGTTGTGGCATCTTATGTACCACGATATTCAGATTATTATCAACACACTTGTGCAATAATAAAGATATGATCATTCATTTTTCAAGTGTCATTTGTGAAACATATATTCCAAAATTGCAATTTATCTTTTCTTTATAATTTATTGAACTCAACTAGTTGTGCTGGAAATTTAAAACAGAAAATAAAATAAATGTAATCAGCAGAACAATAGCGGCTTTAGAGTACTCTTTGGAAAGGGACAGATACAATTATGTAATATGGTAATGGCTACTAAGCTGAAAATGCATGAGGTTTTATTCACCCTGTTAGTTATAGCCATCAGTATTACAAATATATGCTGGAGGACTGGAAGGACAAACTGTAAGGCCGGCTTCACATATGTGCACCCGCAGTTCCCAGCATGGGGTGCGGTGTGTCTCTGTTCACCAGTTCAGGTCTGAATTTTTTGCCTGAATTTGCACCTGAAACTGACCCAAAGATGGCCAGAACCCCTTTGGAATGCAGATCATTGCCAGACATGTGTGAACCTAGCTCCATTGCGAGTTGGGCACACTCGCATATCATGCGAACTGGATGCGGGGGAAACCAGCATCCAATTCGCACATATGTGAACCCGGCCTCAGTCAACCATAAATTGCTGTCATATGTTAGGTCAAATTTCAGATATATAGTTCAGTGTGGTTACTATGAGGTAGATTTACTAAAACCGGAGCACTCGGAGTCTGGTGCAGCTGTGCATGTTAGCCAATCAGCTACTAAGTTCAGCTTGTTCAGTTAAGCTTTGACAATAAAAGCTGGAATCCAATTGATTTCTTTGCAGAGCTGCACCAGATTTTGCATACTTCAGTTTTAGTAAATCTCGCCATATGTTTCCTTCTCTAACAAGGAGAACCTAGGAAGATTTAAAACCAAAAATATAGTCAGAAAAAGTACAAGCCAGGATGACAACCACCGAAAAAAAACCCACAAATATAAAACAGGAAAGCAGAATAAAATATATTTTGGTAAAACAATATACAGATAATATGCTTGTTAGGTACTCTACCAATTTCAGCTAAATATTTAAAAGCATCATTTGACAGATAAAAAAAAAATTAAGCCAACAAAACAATTTTGGCCCGCAAAGTGCTAATTACATAAAAAGGAAATTTTACAGTCTGGACATGTTGTTGTAATATATTCAGTCTCTCTTCGCTGCTGTACCGAATATATTAATTCTTGATAAAAGTGCCTCAGTTGTTAGATCACTTATCTGTCAGTAGCTCTACTATATGAACATTTACAAATCCCACAAACATAAAACGCAGAAGTGCTGGTTGCTACAAACTGAACAATTAATTTTTTTCATAACAAAGAAGCACTAGAATAACTATGTGGGATGTAACGGATTATTGATGTAACATCCACTGATGAATAAACACAGTAGCCAATCAGAATACATATTTGGCTGATGCAACTTAAAACTGAACTCTGGAGAAAAGAAAAAACTTCCTTTGGAGTGGAGTTACTCCCACACTACAAGCTACTACTGCTCCGGTATGCCTCAGGTACTGTTCAAAATTTTACTTACCTTATCCCTTGCAGCTCCTGGCTCTTCTGTTCCCCCATGATGCTTAGGTTTATGGGAGGTCCTCCAAGTCTCCAGTCACAATACAGAGCTTTTGGCTCTGCATTGCACTTGACAATGTCCATGTGCCTGAGACAACCAGAACACAGAGCAGAGAGTAGGCTGCTCTGAATATGCAACAGCTGGAGGTCCACTAATTGCATATTCCTGCTCTAACATGTCCTTGGTGGGCTAACCTTACTGTACAGTACCGCAATACAGGAGCGTGAATGAGCCCTGAAATTACACTAATCATTTTTAATGTAAAAACGGAGGTTGCCATTTCTGGAAATTCTGGTTGCTTGGCAGCTAATCCTGACTCACTGGCTTCAATATTTTCACCTGCACAATACACAGATAGGAAAATACAGAGTCCGAAACACTTATTTGCATGCTGGTTCCAGGTTAGCGATTCCCAAGTGTTATAGCAGGAGAGTCAATAGTAGCCAGGCTGTAGTCAATTAACACGTGCTGGTTTTTAAAATCCTGTTGTGCAAAACAATTGAACTTACATATTGCACAATCATATCAGAACCTGAAGTACAGAAGCTTACAATACCTATTTCTTATGCACACACACACATACTCAGGCCAAATTAGACAGGAGCAAATTACCCTACCTGCATGTCTTTGGAGTGAGGGAGGAAACCAGAGTACCCGGATAAAACCTGCACAGAATATGCAGTCATTTTCTGTTTGAGACTCAAAGCAAGGACCCTAGTGCTTCAAGGAGTGCTAACCACCAAGTCACTGTACTGCCAATGTTGCTGGGCCATGCCTTCTGATTGGCATCCCAATGCACGTCCAGAATGCAGCTGTGTCACAGGGCACAGCGATGTACTGCAAATAATGAGCCAGGAGCCAATTTTTCATGTGTAAGAGTGTTACATTTTGAATGGGCTGCCTAAACCAGCACACCACAACGTTCCTCAATGCATGAATAACATGTACTTTGTTGTAAATGGGCCCTTAATTCAATTCTTGTAGTTACACAAATCCATCAGGCTGCTGTAATTATCCAAACCTGAGCAAAACAATTCTCAAAATGAAAAAAAAATACATACATGTATAAAAACAAACATATATGCATATAAAAATAAATACAAGCAGATTTGAGTCTCCTAGTTTCAATGCTTATTTCTAGTCAACATTAACTTACTACCATGGGTTGACTAGAACAATCGTTCTGCAAATAACTGCATGTAATTCTCCCCACTTACCAGGAGATGGCGGCTGAATCTTAGGCTGTTTCTTCGACTCGCCAGGATTGAAGATTTCTGGAGGAGGCTCCTCCCCTCTTTCTATCTTGCATTCAAAAGCAAACAGGTACTGGATATACTGCTTTTTCAGCGAGCTTGCCGCGCTGCTAGACGTGCCAACATTTAGATTGGTCGACAGCTCTCGCCATTTCTTATTCTTATTAACCTAAAACAAAAGGAAGGCCATTGTTTCACAATTTATTTTCTAGTCGGCAGTGAAAGCAGAGAGAAAAACGCACAAACTTTTACTGTTTGCTTTTTCTTCCTAGATTTTTTTATGTGCCTCTTTCAAGTAATGCTCATTACTCCCACTCAGCAATGCAATGCCAGCATTTGCAGTTATAAAACCATTAAAGAACCTGCTGATAGCAACATAAAAGGCGTTGGAGGCTTCTGAATGCTGCATCCCCTAATGCTAAGCTCATTTCAGAAGGGATGTGCGGCAAAAGAATGGCAATTTACATCCAGCCAATGCACTAGAGCATGCGCGTACTCGCAAGCCCGTTTCAATTAAAAAAAGACTCGCTACTAGCATCTCATTTAAAAAACAATAAAAATAACAGCAACTGTGTTATTACACAATTTAGTGTAATTGTGGGAGCTTTAAATGTGGAACGAAAACATGTTTATTTTCTAGACGCTTCAACAGGGATGAGCTGTGCCAAGCAGTGCTGATCTCTGTACAAATCTAGATAGCGTGACATGTCTGCTGGAAGGAAAGAGTTAATCCTGAATGAACAGCTCATCGCGGATGAAGGCGTTTAGCCGAGGTCCATTCACACCTATGTATTTTTCATTAGCATTTTACACATGCAAACACGAGAAAAAAAAGACACATAAAAAATTAAACAAAAAGTCTCCTGCGAGGCTTTTCCTGAGGGTCTTTTTAACATATTCTCTGTACTGCAGCAGGAAAACGGGCAAGAAATCAGAATAGCCTGAGCATTAAAATGCTAAACTGAATGTTGAGTGAAATACAACAACAATGTGTGAATAGAACCGAAAATAGGAATGTGAATAGAGTCACTTATATTAAATCTGGATAGCTGCTGAAAAAACAGGGGTTCATTCAATAAAGCAGCGGAAAGAGCAAAGATGATATATAAAGTACAATAATCCATCACAGCAAGTGAGCCAAAAACCACTTGATTTCATGATAAAGAAATGGCTGTTATGGGCTTACTTTGCTTTAAAACTGATCTGTAGCGCCAATCTTTTGCATATTCTACTATTTGGGAAAAAAATAATAAATGCACCAAGAGTGATAAAGAAAAAGGTGCTTTTACAAAAAATGTTTTGCATTGGAGCCTGCACAGCGTTATAACCATGGTAAGGGCATTGAAAGTGCAATGCATAAGCTCCTGCGGACTCTTCACCTAGCCCCAGGTCCACATGGAAGAATGAACCTACCATTAGGGGGGGCTGGAGGAAATCAACAGACTTAAGCCTCGTACACACGATCAGATTGTTGGCCAACAAAGCGTCAGACTTTTGTCAGAAGGACGTGTGCTGTGAACTCGTCTTACATACAAACGTTACACAAATGTCGGCCAACAAACATAGTGACGTACTATGTGGGCACCTTCTGCTAATGTGTTTGGTGAGCATCAATTCTGAGCATGCGTGTTTGTACTTTCAACTTGTGTGACGGACTTGTGTACAGACGATAGGAAAATCTGAAAACAGACCGTTGTCTGCTGAAAATTTACTAGCCTGCCACCCAACATTTGTTGGTGGAAAGGTGGGCAACAATTGTCTGATGGAGCATACAAATGGTCGGATTTTAGGGCAACAGTCTGTCCGGTCGCGTGTACGAGGTTTACAAGTGTGAAGTCACTACACTTGTACCTTTCTAAGATCTATAAGTAGATGGGGCTTGCATACTTCTATTCACAGATTCCTTGTGAACAGATCAGTGAATGCAAAATGTGACTGGGTGGAGCCATAAAAGAATATAGAACTTTGCAGGGAGAATAACCACGATTCAGGTATGTGGGTGAGGGTCTGGGGAATTTGACCACATTTCATGCTGCAGATATGACTGTAGCATAAAACATAATCAGAAGGGTGGAATTAAACTGAGCATGCATGGTTCAGTTTAATTTGATCAATCAGTGGGCTGAAAAAACTGAATGCATTACCCCATGCACACAAACACTATTGTATTCTGAAAGCGGGCACCCCTCTACTGTCAGAATACACTGAACAAAACATTTCCAACAAATGTTTGTGAGAAGTCAATCATTAGATCCCATTGATTTCACTAGAGTAATGTAATCAACAGTTCAGAGGCTGCATTTGCTTTATTTTTGAAAGCATGCATATGAGCACTTTTAGTAGTGTTATGTTAGAATGGAAAAGGCTGTATTTCACAAAACTGTCCATCTGCACAAATCATAAATGCATACCTCCCACAGTCCTTTCCTGAAACTCTCATCTAAACTACCTGGTAGTTTCTCATTGGGGACCCAGATGAGATATTAAGTTCCAGGGTAATGCATGTTAAATTATGGAGAATGCAACAGGAAAATCTTGAACCCAATAAGGCCCATCTGCAATTCTGCCAAATGTGACAATTTGCCAACATCAGGATTTCTAATAATAAAAAAAGGAACAATGATCACCTGTTTCCACAAATTGCTCCCTTACTGGCCAGATGAGTGAGGTGTCACTCCCTTTATAAATTAAATGTTGTGAAATGTCAATAACCAGTGATGGGGCAATACCTTGCATACTGTATAAAGCCAGTGAGAGAGCACTGTGTGGAAAGATGTGAACATTTTATTGGCCTGTAAAGTGATCCTGTTACTAGGCATGTTGTCATCAGTGATCAAAAGTTTACCATGGCCAAAATGTGCCACAGTAGAAACAGATGAAAGGCTAACTTAATGGATTTGACTGAACAATGACTTTCGAGATATTAGTTCTTAATAACCATAGGCATTTAGAGTATTTTTTTTGGATCTCCACAATATATAATTACCATATTGATCATTAATGTGTAACCACATCCATGCTTTTTTTTCTACTTAATTTTGGTAGCAGTGGGCAAGGATTAGATGCCTTTGTGTTTTTCTTCACAGTCTGTGGACGTATTTTGAGATTCCCCTTCAATTCTTATGTCGGTGACAACATTGTGACTGGGGCAGAAGAGGAAAACGCAAAGATGGACACAGATAGAGTTTACCCTTCTCCCTCTATAGTAAGGTATATAGTTTAATTGCATTTCTGATGTTTCCTTGCTATAGAGATTTCTCCTTCCCACTGATGTTTTTACCATAACAATAAGAGACTGTTAATCTCCCCAACTTGTCTTCAAAAGCTTTGCTAGTGTCCAACCACCTAAATGCACCAGCCTACAACCCAGGGTCTATGAATATCAAGCCCCGTGTCCTATGACGTATAATTAAGATAAATAATTTGGACTGGACTTATTGTTGACCAGAATGATATATTGATTTTCATATTACCTGAGCCAGACCGCCAATCTCTTTGACACAGAAGTAAAGCCTGACCAAGTCTAGGGGCTTCCTGCCCACAGCCGGCAATGTTGCAACAGGTGTTCCTCTTTCTTCCATAAAAGTCAGGTATCTGTCCACCCACATCTTGCGTTCAGGTTCGTTCCCCAACTCATACAACTTTGTTATTTTTTCTCCAGTAGTGGTGGATGAATTGGATTTCTGCATTGCGTGGAAAGAGTGTGGGATTTATTATCATAACTACTTCTTTATGAACAAAATTACACAGAAACCTTACCTGGAAGTACTTAGAGTAAAAACAAAAAACAAAAAAGTCATAGCACAAGAAAATGAAACATATGACTGAAAATTTCATATTAATTGATATACATGAATACATATACAACATCTTTTGTTTAATATATAATACGAGTAATTAGTTGATTTCCATCAGTTCAGTTGTTTTCAGGAACATTTGTCAGATTTTAGTAGATTGATAAAAAGGAGTAAGAAAAAAAATCCACGTCACTTATGAAGGAAGTTTGCCTTACAAATTGAGGGCTCAATCAAGCTCACAATTTTGGATTTTCCCATAGTGTCTATACCAAGAGTCAGAACAAATAGAGAGGTCAAGGATTAAAAAAAAAAAAAAAAAAAAAACTACAAACAAGTTTTCCAACCATTTGCCTTTAGCATACAAGTTGTTTACGATTTAAAATGTCTTTAACAGTAAACAGACAAATGCGCAAGTATCATCTCATCAGGTGTAGAAAAAGATAAGGGGGAGATAAGCAAGGAGAACACAATACGGAGTTTAAAAAACAAAAAAACACCAGACAGACCCCAAAGAGTGGTGTAACAAGATAGTTCTCCAGTTTAACTATTAGGCCGGCCATACACTGTTCAAATCTCCCCAGTTTAGCAGGAACCAGCTGAGATTCGAGCCATTAATGGGCAGGCTGAATGTACCAAGTTGATCGATCAACTTTGGTACAACCAGCCTGCCGGATTCTCTTGTGGTCACTAGCATTAATCACTGTCTTTTCCCGGTGGGGACAGCATCCCCCACCGGGAGAAGACAATTGTTGATTCCCCTGTCAAAACTGTCTGTGTTGATGGGGGAATCATGCGTATTTCTTTCCTGAAACCCATGGTCGCAGGAACAGAAAAGAAATTCACACCTTGTATGGCCAGCCTTAGAGACAACAATTCACACAATAATAAATAAAACTATCCAATGTATACATGAAGGACTTCAAAGATAAGACAATAATTAGAAATATATAGGCAACATTATTGAACATTAGATATTTTAATGTCCTAAGTATAAGTAAACCCACCCCAAAAATAATAATCTATATTGTGTGTGTAAATATATTTTACATCTTTCTGCTGTTGTGTATGAATAATAAAGAGAGACCAAAGCACTCGATTAGCTAACACTCAAGTTCAAACAATAGTTCCACATAAAAGTTGGACAATATTTTACATTAATGAAGAATATTGTAACAGCTTCTAACCAAAATGTAAAAAAGTTTTTGTCTGAGATATAGTGACTGTTCACTGGAACTTTGTATGTGAAAAGAAGGCTATCCTGAAAATTGGAGCCCCTACTTATTTGATTTCTGCAATTTTTTTTGGCTGCCTACCCCCCAGACATTGAAAATAGTTGGATCACATGACCTGGACAAGTTCAAAGCCCTCTTTGCTCTACTTGAAACATGGATGATGATGTGCTAATGTGTCAATTTAATTCTATTATGGATGACCATTGCGTGCTTCCTGTACTTTTTGCATATAACTGACCGTATGAGAGCCTCCTAGCCCTTCTCCCCCCCCCCCCCCACATGGGAAAGAGACGACACACACTTTATACTTCCAGGGAAAACATGATTTTATCATTATGAGAATTATGAGTTTTAACATGCTGATTGCTCACATGTACTCCTAAAGAACATCTATTTATCGAAACACGTTGAGTTCACATGTGGAGTGTATTGGATCTATACAATAATTGAACCCTGTACTAAAAATGTTAGTATTTGGTTTGTGTTTGTTTTTTTGCTGAATGTTCCAATAAAATGTATGGTTTTTATATATGCAAAGGTTCTCTTCATATCTACACATTTCTCAAAAAATCCCTGGCTATCACTATTATTGTTTGTATTTGCCTGAGATATACTTTTGGGATAGTGTAACATCCAAGGCATTCCTTACACAATAAAAGACAAAGAACTGAAGTAGCATCAACATAAAAAATGTTTTGTTTATATTGTTAATACAGATGAATATATAGTTATAATGCATGGAAAATAATATTGCCCTCTATATTCTCAGTACGTTTATGGATAGACAATTTACTTATTTTTAGAGTAGCAACATAAAAAGGGTTTTGTTTATATTGTTAGGACAGATGAATAAAAAGGACAAAAGATATTTTTATTCTTGTGTAGACCATTAAAATATATGATTACTGGGTTATGTTATTCAGAATGCACTGCATGCAAATATTCTTTATCTGTTTTATTATGCCTTTTGTATGATACCATAAGAGGACCTCATCTATATCAGATTTACCTAGTGATCCCTTCTGGGTTGCGATCTGCCAGTTAGGTCTCTTTAACTACTTAAGGACCAGCCTCATTTTGAGATTTTGGTGTTTACAAGTTTAAAACATTTTTTTTTGCTAGAAAATTACTTGGAACCCCTAAACTTGTTTTTTTCTAACACCCTAGTGAATAAAATGGCGGTCATTGCAATACTTTGTCACACCGTATTTGCGCAGCGGTCTTACAAGCGCACTTTTTTTGAAAAAAAAAAATCTATTTTTGAATAAAAAAAAATAAGACATCAGTAAAGTTAGCCCAATTGTTTTTTATATTGTGAAAGATAATGTTATGCCAAGTAAATTGTTACCCAACATGTCATGCTTCAAAATTGCGCCCGCTCGTGGGATGGCGACAAACGTTTACCCTTAAAACTCTCCATAGGCAATGTTTAAAAAAATTCTACAGGTTGCATGTTTTGCATTACAGAGGAGGTCTAGGGCTAGAATTATTGTATGTGGGCGCTACTAACGTATGTGTCCACTTCTGCATGCGAGCCCGGCGGGACGAGGTGCGTTTAAAATACATTTTTATTATTATTAATTTTACCTTTTATTTTTACACTGTAAAAAAAAAAGTCACTTTTATTCCTATTACAAGGAATGTAAACATCCCTTGTAATATAAAACAACATGGCAGGTCCTCTTAAATATGACATCTGGAGTCAAAAAGTCATCAGATCTCATATTTAGACTAAAATGCAATAAAAAAAAAAATGTAATTAAAAAAAAAAAAAAAAAAAAAATTGTTCCTTTAAGAGCTACGGGCGGAAGTGACGTTTTAACGCCGCTTCCGCCCAGCAATTGTATGGAGACGGGTGGGGGCCATCTTCCCTTCACTCAACTGAGCCATCGATAGGACGCGATCGCCTCCACCGCTGCTGACAGCTCCGGTAAGCGGCGCAAGGCACCGGATCGCAGCGGGAGGGAGGCCCTTCTCCTGCCAGCGATAAAAGTGTTGTCGCAGCGAATCTGCCACAGGGACCACTTTTATCTTGTAGTGGACTGCCCACTGAAGAAGGGGATACTGGGGTTATGGCAGCTAGCTTCTGCCATAACAAGGATATCCTCCTCCAAACAGCCGCTGTAAAACTGCAGCGGGAGGTCCGTAAGTGGTTAAAAGAACTCTATGGAGCAGAACCAGGTTTTCAGAGTACCAGATACAAAATCAAAGGTCACACTAAATATTTAACTAAGGATGTACCCATTTCTACAATTTTTATGCCCGGTTTTTGGGACCGCAAAATCATGCGGAGTGTTAGTGATATATCACCCTGACAATCCATAAAAATGTCACTCCAGCTCGTAAGGACACTGGCACTGTCACAAATGCACAAAAAGCAGTCTTCCTTGTTAATTCAGAGAAAGTGTTTAAATATTAAAACTGTAAATAAAAGCATTATATGATGTAAAGAAAGCAGCACTTATTGTTTTACGATGAGCAGCTCCTACATGTAATCCATAACAAGGATTTATTAAGGCTAATTTAAACATCAAACAAATAATGACAGCAAATGCTAAATATAAATCAATCATAAAGCTTTCGATTGAGAATGTTTAAAACCTCTATCTATGCAATATTCAAAATTCAGTTACAAATTCAACATTCATAATGTTGTACACACATATTTTAGCCAAATTACAAAAAGAAAGGGAAAATATTAGAAAAAAAAAACCACTGTATATAGAGAGAGGGCAAACAAACACACTAAAATGAATAAAAATATTTCTTAAAAATAAAATACATGCTAACAGTAATTTGAAATATTTCCAAATATAAAATAACAAAACAGGGCCACTTACAGGGCTTGATGGAGTCTTTGGCCAGCCTGGGCTGTTAATGCTATCACTTTCATCTCCATGAAAGGAGGAGATGCTAGCGGAGCTTGGGGACAATGGGGAAGGGACTGGCAGGTTGCCTGGGGTTGGGGGCTGAGATATACCCTGTGAACTGTAGCTATCCTGTGGTAGAAGAATACAAAACAAAATGTGACAAGAGAAGGGCAAACTTTACCAAAAAAAAGAAATAGATCAACTGGTAATGCAAAAATGTTGCATGTATGGAAAAGGGGAGGGGTAAAAGACAAGCATATAAGATGCATGAATCGAAGACTGTTAATTCATTGGCTAGCAATTAGTGCATATCTGGCAAGTTCTTAGATGCTTGGCTAATGTTACTAAGCCACCATGCTTACTTCAAGCAAACATGAAATGCTTAAGCATGGATTGCCCCTCAGTGAAAATAAAATTAAAAGCTGCTTGCCCTACATTGAAGGGGAAAGGGGGAGCAAAGTATTTGTTACATTTATTGTGCTGTTTAGACGGCCAGTAACAGAAGCTTGAACTGAAGGCAAGAAGGGAAAATGGCTGCAGTTTAGAATCCAGGCACAAAAGTCCCTTCCAAACCCCACCAGCTTAAAATATCCCCAAGCTCATGATCATTCCTTTGCCTCAAAGTGAAAATGCAATTAGAACTAGTATCTTTCAGATCCAGACCATCTAAACAAATACAGGCCCACAACACAGATGGAGAACACATGCAGCAGAGAAAGGAAACTGGAAAAAAAATAGATAATGGAAGACAGTATGGACAACGCAGCGAGCCAACAAAGCTGCTACCACATGCGTGAGGAAATACCTTTGACTTTGGTTCAGGGTGAGGAGGCCCGTCTTCTTTACCATCAAGTTTGAGGGAAGTAGGCAGCTTAGAATCTCCAGTCATCATTTCAGCAAGACCCAAGTGACCTAGAAAACAAAAAAACATTATCTTTTTCATAAAACATGGAATTTATTATTATTTATGGTTTCTATTTTAAAAGATCAAATAAAGACAACTGTGGTTATTGGAGGCAGTGTCAGTTTATGTCTCAAGTCTAGGTTCTCAAAGCAGGGTTATGTAGGAATGAGGCTCCTAGCACAGGGGGCATAGAGAATGATTCCTTCCCTCAAGCCCATGCTAACTGGACAGCCAAAAGACTCGCCTCTGCCCATAAATACATAATGCCCAGATCAAGCCATTAGAAGATTATATTTAATTGGCAGATGGAATTCTTGGTTAGCCACAAAATAATAAAGCATTAATAGGTGAGGTATGCCTCTGACTGTGTTCACACCAGTGCATTACTGATGAAGTTCCCAGGAAATCTTGCAATATCTCAGACTATACATGTGACCAGTTCACAACAAAAAGCCTTGAAAAGGATCCTTAGACGTAGTGCTATCATTAGCAACCACAAGTCACTGTTACCTATGATTTTAGTACAGCAATGTGTATTGAGCCTAAGGGATAGCACTAGTTGCCAGTAAATGGCCAGGATGCACTTTTATGATTGCACATAAAATCATAGAATTGCTGCCATCTCTCTCCCCCTCCATCTATATATACACTGTATACACACACACAGACATGCATTCATATACAGTATACACAGCAACCTTTTTGACTAGCCTGCAGAACCAGCCTACAATTTAACAATGCTGATATTTTACTATTTTATGGTTTCTTAAACTTACAAATATGAATGAACCTGCCATTTTCCAGATAAACAATGTTTAGTAGGGAGAACAGGAGTAGGATGAGTAAGCTTTTGAGCTTTGAAAAAAAAAAAAAAGGATAGAAAGTCTAAAATATCTATACACAATATATAATAATTAATTAAAATGTGTGTATGTGTGTGTGTATGTGTATATATATATATATATATATATATAAACACTGTGTGTGTGTGAATGTATGTGTGGATGGATGAATAAGAAAAATCTAAATTAACAAAATAAACCATTTCAGTCAAAAAGCATATTTGACCTCTTATTTTATATTCTGATGTGTATGACATGCTGACTTATATTAGAATTGGACCAGTGAAACATCCTAAAAGTTCCTTGATACTTGGCCAATAGTGCTACATCATTATTCATTCTCAATTATATGAAGGGAGGGACACTGAACCTTGTGGGATTGAAGGATGCCTTTCAGCTGAATGGTTAGGAAATTTCCAGTTGGAAACTGCAGAGACTTTAGTTAAAGTATTTTTTTTTATTATAAATTTTACTGTTACAAATCTGTAATTGACACAGAATTCAGTGTTAGAAGCACCTAAATTCTAAAACCAGTCACAAACATAATCTTTTTAGATTAACTATTGTGTGTGAGATTACCTGACTGAATTTAACCACTTAAGGACCGCCTCACGCCGATATACGTCAGCAGAATGGCACGGCTGGGCACAATCATGTACCTGTACGTGGTGCTTTAAGTGCCCAGCCGTGGGTCGGGAGCGCGGACCCGGGTCCTGAGCTCCGTGACCGTGGCCACGGGATCAGTGGACCCAATCACCGCTGGTGTCCCGCGATTAGGTCACAGAGCTGAAGAATGAGGAGAGGTCTGTGTAAACAAACCTCTCCCTGTGCTTCCTAGTGTGGCTGTCACCGATCGTCTGTTCCCTTTTATAGGGAAAGCTGATCAGTGATGTCACATGCCAGGTCACGCCCCCTACAATAAAAAAAAACATAACGTCACACATAACCCCTACACTGCCCCCTAGTGGTTAACTCCTTCACTGCCAGTGTCATTTACACAGGAATCAGTGCATTTAAATAGCACTGGTTGCTGTATAAATAACGATGGTCCCAAAAATGTGTCAAAAATGTCCGATGTGCCATAATGTAGCAGTCACAATAAAAATCGCTGATCGTCGCCATTACTAGTAAAAAAATATAAATAAAAATGCTATAAAACAATCCCCTATTTTGTAAATGCTATAACATTTGCGCAAACCAATCAATAATCGCTAATTGCATTTTTTTTACCAAAAATATGTAGAAGAATACGTATCGGCCTAAACTGAGGAAAAAAAATGTTTTTTATATATATTTTTTTGGGGATATTCATTATAGCAAAAAGTCAAAAATATTGAATTTTTTTCAAAATTGTCGCTCTATTTTTGTTTATAGAGCAAAAAATAAAAACCGCAGAGGTGATCAAATACCACCAAAAGAAAGCTCTATTTGTGGGAAAAAAAGGACGCCAATTTTGTTTGGGAGCCACATCGCACAACCGCGAAATTGTCAGTTAAAGCGACGCAGTGCCGAATCGCAAAAAGGGGACTGGTCCTTTGGCTGCAAATTGGTCCGGGGCTTAAGTGGTTAAACTGAAAGAATTGTTTAGGTAGGTCTTCAAATTTTGGTGTTGGTATAGCTAAAGACTGAACAGTCAAGTGGTACCTTTTGTGTCCAGCTTTAATTCTTTTGGTTGTCTGGCAGGTTTACATAGTTACCTGTATTCTGGAAATAGACTTTTCCAATAAATTCAGCCTCTCGTGATCATCAGTTTTGATCTGCAGGGTAACCTTACCAGAGCTTGTGTTAGATCAATACAGTAGTTTAAATATGGATGTGTCCTGGTGGTGATATAGTGAGTACTTAATGTTCTGACCTTAGTTGGGCAGCTGTGTATAATGAACTGTGGTCGAGACATACTAAAAAGCATTTTTCAAATCCGTATGCGAGTATAATTTTGTTATTAGTGTTATTTATATGATTTTACATTACTTAAGAAAAAAAATATCCTTGAGGTTGTTTTCTTGTAACCTTCACAATTCAGTCACATTACTTTAAAGAGCCTTGCTATACAAACATTCCCCAGAGGCTTCTAATTAGCTCTGAATAGTCGCATGAGGACAATTATGTCACGATAGCCATTTGTAACCCCAAATGTACTCTGCATTTCAGCTTTCACTCATGCTGCATCAATAAGGGTTGTTTACACTTTTCAGATCTTTAGTGGCACGTTACTACATGTACATTAAAGTGTATGTCCAACTAAACCTTTTTTTCTTGAATTCAGATAGAATGGGAAAAAGGTAGAATGCCTCTCAGGCTTTACAGCTAGTATCCAGGGTTCCTACCGAGAGAGTTATCCTCACTTCCTTTCCTGATATTTAAAGAGGATATGGAGATAACCAACAATACAGATATAAAAACACTTTTCTGTAGTAGAGTAGGGGAAGACTAGAGCCCCTTTCATATTTAAATTTCTGTCTGTGTGCCTGTTGCCGATAATCTTTAACTTCCGTTCTGGTAAAACTATTGCCAAAAGAACAGGAAATGAGGGGAACTCTCACTATTGGAGCCCCGGAAAGCAGTTGAAACCCAACAAGAGAACAAACTCTTTCTCATTCTTTCCAAAACTAGAAAAACGTTTCTGGCTTGCTCTATAATTTTACAGTACTTTGTATTAATGTGCAAGTGTGTCAAGGCAACGTAGTCATTTGGACTTTTGAACGTGCATATTCTCTCTGTACCTGCATGGGTTTCCACCGAGTACTTCAATTTCCTTTCACATTCCAAAGATTTGCTGGTAGATTAATTGGCTCCTGTCTAAAATAGCCCTAATATGTGTACATATGAATGTGAGTTAGGGGCCTTAGATTGTAATCTCTGTGAGGATAGGGACTGATTTGAGTGTACAATATAAGTACTACACAAATTATTGGCATTATATAAATACCTGAAATAAATACCGTATTTACTGGGGTGCCATACAGTTAGCAATATGCCACTTTGTGGTTATGTGATGTCTACCTAAAGGTTGCAATGTCAGCATTGTATGATATGCCCTTGTTAACATAGCAATCAAATAGGTGATCAATAGGTGAAAGCAATATTTTAAGCA